>NC_141875.1:371294328-371919328 GCF_056163025.1 Triticum urartu
CAATACTATGAACATGTGTATCACTACTATCAAGATTTAGTAAAAGTAGACCACTCATCAAGGGTGCATGACCATAAAAGATATTACTCATATAAATAGAACAACCATTATTCTCTGATTTAAATGAATAACCATCTCGCATCAAACAAGTTCCACATATAATGTTCATGCTCAACGCTGGCACCAAATAACAATTATTTAGGTCTAAAACTAATCCTGAAGGTAGATGTAGAGGTAGCGTGCCGACGGCGATCATATCGACTTTGGAACCATTTCCCACGCGCATCCTCACCTCGTCCTTAGCCAATCTTCGCTTAATCCATAGCCCCTGTTTCGAGTTGTAAAATATTAGCAACAGAACCAATATCAAATACCCAAGCGCTACTGTGAGCATTAGTAAGGTACACATGAATAACATGTATATCAAATATACCTTTCACTTTGCCATCCTTCTTCTCTGCCAAATACTTGGGGCAGTTCCGCTTCCAGTGACCAGTCCCTTTGCAGTAGAAGCACTCAGTTTTAGGCTTAGGTCCAGACTTGGGTTTCTTCACTTGAGCAGCAACTGGCTTGCTGTTCTTCTTGAAGTTCCCCTTCCCTTTACCCTTTTTCTTGAAACTAGTGGTCTTGTTGACCATCAACACTTGATCCTCCTTCTTGATTTCTACCTCCACAGCCTTTAGCATTGAGAAGAGCTCGGGAATAGTCTTATCCATCCCTTGCATATTGTAGTTCATCATGAAGCTCTTGTAGCTTGGTGCCGGTGATTGAAGAACTCTGTCAATGACACTATCATCAGGAAGATTAACTTCCAGCAGAGTCAAGTGGTTGTGGTACCCAGACATTTTGAGTATATGTTCACTGACAGAACTATTCTCCTCCATTTTGCAGCTGTAGAACTTATTGGAGACTTCATATCTCTCAATCCAGGCATTTTCTTGAAATATTAACTTCAACTCCTAGAACATCTCATATGCTCCATGATGTTCAAAATGCTGTTGAAGTTCCGGTCCTAAGCCATAAAGCATGGCACACTGAACTATCGAGTAGTCATCAGCTTTGCTCTGCCAGGTGTTCACAACATCTGGCGTTGCTTCTGCAGCGGGTTTGTCACCTAGCGATGCTTCCAGGACATAATTCTTCTGTGCAGCAATGAGGATAATCCTCAAGTTACGGACCCGGTCCGTGTAGATGCTACCATCATCTTTCAACTTAGCTTTCTCTAGGAACACACTAAAATTCAATGGAACAACAGCACGGGCCATCTATCTACAACAACATAGACATGCAAAATACTATCAGGTCCTAAGTTCATGATAAATTAAAGTTCAATTAATCAAATTACTTAAGAACTCCCACTTAGATAGACATCTCTCCAATCATCTAAGTGATCACGTGATCCATATCAACTAAACCATGTCCGATCATCACGTGAGATGGAGTAGTTTTCAATGGTGAACATCACTATGTTGATCATATCTACTATATGATTCACGCTCAACCTTTCGGTCTCAGTGTTACGAGGCCATATCTGCATATGCTAGGCTTGCCAAGTTTAACCTGAGTATTCTGCGTGTGCAAAACTGGCTTGCACCCGTTGTATGTGAACGTAGAGCTTATCACACCCGATCATCACGTGGTGTCTCGGCACGACGAACTGTAGCAATGGTGCATACTCAGGGAGAACACTTGTACCTTTAAATTTAGTGAGAGATAATCTTATAATGCTACCGCCGAACTAAGCAAAATAAGATGCATAAAGGATAAACATCACATGCAATCAATATAAGTGATATGATATTGCCATCATCATCTTGTGCCCTTGATCTCCATCTCCAAAGCACCGTCATGATCACCATCATCATCGGCTTGACACCTTCATCTTCATCGAAGCATCATTATTGTCTCGCCAACTATTGCTTCTATGACTATCGCTACCGCTTAGTGATAAAGTAAATCAATTACATGGCAATTGCATTTCATACAATAAAGCGACAACCATATGGCTCCTGCCAGTTGCCGATATTTCTGTTACAAAACATGATCATCTCATACAATAAAATTTAGCATAATGTCTTGACCATATCACATCACAACATGCCCTACAAAAACAAGTTAGACGTCCTCTACTTTGTTGTTGCAAGTTTTACGTGGCTGCTACGGGCTGAGCAAGAACCATTCTTACCTACGCATCAAAAACCACAACGCGGTATAGTGATTGCTTTTTGATCTTCAGAAAGAACTCTGTTCATTGAATTGATTCAACTAAAGTTGAGAAACTGACACCCACTAGCCACCTGTGTGCGAAGCACGTCGGTAGAACCAGTCTCAAGTAAGCGTACGCGTAATGTCGGTCTAGGCCGCTTCATCCAACAATACCGCTGAATCAAGAATCAACTAGTGATGGAAAGAAATATGTATATACCCATGCCCACAATTCCTTTGTGTTCTACTCGTGCATATAACATCTACGCATAGAACCGGCTCGGATGCCACTGTTGGGAAACGCAGTATTTCAAAAAAATTCCTATGATTGTGCAAGATCTATCTAGGAGATGCATAGCAACGAGAGGGAAGAGTATGTCTACGTACCCTTGTAGACCGAAAGAGGAAGCATTATGAAATGCGGTTGATGTAGTCGAACGTCTTCGCGATCCAACCGATCAAGTACCGAACGCATGGCACCTTCGCGATTTGCACACATTCACCTCGGTGATGTCCCTCATACTCTTGATCCAGTTGAGGCCGAGGGAGTTTCCTCAGCACAACGGTGTGATGACGGTGATGATGAAGTTACCGACACAGGGCTTCGCCTGAGCACTACAACGATATGACCGAGGTGGAATTCTGTGGAGAGGAGCACCGCACACGGCTAAACAATCAACTTGTGTGTCTATGGGGTGCCCCCTTCCCCCGTATATAAAGGAGTGGAGGAGGGGGGAGGGCCACCCTCTATGGTATGCCCTAGGGGAGTCCTACTCCCACCGGGAGTAGGATTCCCCCCTTCCAAGTAGTAGGAGTAGGAAAGAAGAAAGGGGAGGGGAGAGGGAAGGAAGGGGGGGTGGCCCCCACCCAATTCGGATTGGGCTAGGGGGGCGCGCCTCCCACCTTTTCCCTTCCTATCCTCTATTCCACTAAGGCCCAATAAGGCCCATATACTCCCCGGGGGATTCCGATAACCTCCAGGTACTCCGGAAAATGCCCGAACTCATCCGGAACCAATCCGATGTCCAAACATAGGCTTCCAATATATCGATCTTTATGTCTCGACCATTTCGAGACTCCTTGTCATATCCGTGATCATATCTGGGACTCTGAACTACCTTCGGTACATCAAAACACATAAAATCATAATACGTTAAGCGTGTGGACCCTACGGGTTCAAGAACTATGTAGACATGACCGAGACTCATCTCCGGTCAATAACCAATAGCGGAACCTGGATGCTCATATTGGTTCCTACATATTCTATGAAGATCTTTATCGGTCAAACCGCACAACAACATACGCTGTTCCCTTTGTCATGGGTATGTTACTTGCCCGAGATTCGATCATCGGTATCTCAATACCTAGTTCAATATCGTTACCGGCAAGTCTCTTTACTCGTTCCGTAATGCATCATCCCGCAACTAACTCATTAGTCACATTGCTTGCAAGGCTTATAGTGATGTGCATTACCGAGAGGGCCCAGAGATACCTCTCCGATACTCGGAGTAACAAATCCTAATCTCGATCTATGCCAACTCAACAAACACCATCGGAGACACCTGTAGAGCATCTTTATAGGCACCCAATTATGTTGTGACGTTTGATAGCACACTAAGTGTTCCTCTGGTATTCAGGAGTTGCATGATCTCATAGTCATAGGAACATGTATAAGTTATGGAGAAAGCAATAGCAACAATCTAAACGATCATCGTGCTAAGCTAACGGATGGGTCAAGTCAATCACATCATTCTCTAATGATGTGATCCCGTTGATCAAATGACAACTCATGTCTATGGTCAGGAAACATAACCATCATTGATTCAACGAGCTAGTCAAGTAGAGGCATACTAGTGACACTCTGTTTGTCTATGTATTCACACATGTACTAAGTTTTTGGTTAATACAATTCTAGCAAGAATAATAAACATTTATCATGATATAAGGAAATATAAATAACAACTTTATTATTACCTCTAGGGCATATTTCCTTCAGTATGTACTAGTAGTTCATATTGAAATCTGCTAAAAGACATATATTTCAAACAATATGATAATCTCTCTAACCAAGGTAGGGATGAGGTGTATATACGTCTAACGGAGGGAGTAGTAAAATTTTCTCCCCGTCATGCGAGCCACCGCGCGTGTGGGTGAGGGAGCGAGCGTAGGGATAGTAAGCAAGCTTCTACTCGTCCTGCAAGCCACCGTGCGCGTGGGCGAGGGAGCGGGCATAGGCGTAGTAAGCAAGCTTCTCCTTGTCCTGCGACTCTACGAGCCACCGTGCCCGTGGGCGGGGGAGAGGGCGTACAAAGCAAGCTTCTCCTCATTCTACGAGTTTACGGGACACATCAAAAGTAGTACATCATCTCTAGTGTATAGAGTCTTACCTCTAAGGTAGACCCCACATGGTTTGCCTCTTTAAAAAAATGTGTCAAGTCACAATTTGTTTGTTCACCCATGGTACACGATCCTCCATTAAGTGGACAACCAGTACACGTGTCAAATTACCACGCGGGTTGCCTTTTCGTACAGAAATGAGCTCCACCGTGTACCGCGCTGGTGTGGTTGGGAAAGAGATGGGAGTACGTGCGTGATGACCCACAAGTATAAGGGATCTATCATAGTCCTTTCGATAAGTAAGAGTGTCGAACCAAACGAGGAGCAGAAGGAAATGATAAGCAGTTTTCAGTAAGGTATTCTCTGCAAGCACTGAAATTATCGGTAACAGATAGTTTTGTGATAAGGTAATTTGTAATGGGTAACTGTAGGATCGAAAGTATGTCTAGAGGAGAGGGGGTGATTAGACTACTTTACCAAATAAAAATCTAGCCTTTTCCCAATTTTAAGTCTTGGCAGATTTTAGCAACTTAGCACAATTCAAGTAATCAATCTACACATGCAATTCTAAGAGTATAGCAGCAGAATGTAAAACAATTGCATATGAAGGTAAAGGGAGGAGTTTGGAGGGAGCAAACGCAATGTAGACACGGAGATTTTTGGCATGGTTCCGATAGGTGGTGCTATCGTACATCCACGTTGATGGAGACTTCAACCCACAAAGGGTAACCGTTGCGCGAGTCCACTGAGGGCTCCACCCACGAAGGGTCCACGAAGAAGCAACCTTGTATATCCCACCATGGCCATCGCCCACGAAGGACTTGCCTCACTAGGGCAGATCTTCACGAAGTAGGCGATCTCCTTGCACGTACAAACTCCTTGGCTCAACTCCACAATCTTGACGGAGGCTCCCAAGTGACACCTAACCAATCTGGGAGACACCACTCTCCAAAAGGTAATAGATGGTGTGTTGATGATGAACTCCTTGCTATTGTGCTTCAACTGATAGTCTCCCCAACACTCAATTCTCTCTCATAGGATTGGATTTGGTAGAAAGAAGATTTGAGTGGAAAGCAACTTGGGGAAGGCTAGAGATCAAGATTTATGTGGTTGGAGTGGAATATTTTGGCGTCAACACAAGTGTAGGTGGTTCTCTCTCAGAAAATGTATGTTGGAAGTGTAGGCATATTCTGATGGCTCTCTCCACGAATGAAGAGTGTGTGGAGGGGTATATATAGCCTCCACACAAAATCTAACCGTTACGCACAAATCACCAAACTCGGTGGGACCAATTACACAAACTCGATGGGACCGATTTTGGTAATAGACAAACAGAGAGTTGGTCAGCAAACTCGGTGGGATCGATTCGCTCATCTCAGTTAGACCGAAACGTTAGGAAGGGGAAACAGAGAGTTTGCATTGCAATCTCGGTGGGACCGATCGCTCATCTCGGTTGGACCGAAACGTTACGAAGGGAAACAGAGAGGTTGCAATCCCATCTCGGTGAGACCGAGATCCCTATCGGTGAGACCGAAGTGACTAGGGTTTGTGGCGGTGGCTATGTCAAGTGAACTCGGTGGCGCCGGATAGAAGATTTTGGTGGGGCTGAGTTTGACTTTTGGTTTGGGACATATGTGGATATGAGAAAGTAGTTGAGGGTTTTGGAGCATATCACTAAGCATTTTGAGCAAGTAACTCATTAAGCAACACCTCACCCCCTTTTAATAGTATTGGATTTTCCTATGGACTCAATGCGATCTTGGATCACTAAAAGTAAAATGTAGAGTCTTGTGCTTTGAGCTTGAGCCAATCTTTTGTCCTTAGCATTTTGAGGGGTCCACTTTCTAATCCATGCCATGCCAATTATTGAGCTTTCCTGAAATATTTATCTTAAAATAGCATTAGCTCAATGAGTTATATGTTGTTAGGAATTACCAAAACCACCCAGGGATAGTTGCTCTTTCAATCTCCCCCATTTTGGTAATTGATGACAAAATATAGATCAAAGCTTCGACAAATGATCATAAGATTGAAAAACACGTCGCTTTGAGAAGTATGTGATAAGCAAGATCTCCCCCTAAATTTGTGCATTATTCGAGATTTGCTTTTGAATGCAAATGCACAATCGATTAGGATCATGGGTTACTCTTCCATATCACATACATCTTGGTGGAGCGCTCAAAATGATAGAAATTAAAAGCATGCACTCATCACCAAGAAAGTGAATGATCATATATGATATATAAAAGATAGTAACATCCAAACAAGCATTAAGGTAGAAAATGATCAATCACATGATCACACAAGTATCTCACAAGGATATAAAGTATCTCACACAATAAAAAGTTCAACCAAAAGCAAGAGAGATAAAAAGCAAGCAACTCTCTCTCGAAGCCTATGATCTATACATATTTCTCCCCCTTTGGCAACAAGTTACCAAAAAGTTTGAAAATGCATAGTGCTATGCATCTCTCAGGCTTGGTCTTCGGGAGGTGGTGTAGAGAGAACTCCAAGGACGAAGGCATCTGTCGATGTAGTTGGAGCTAGTGGAGTAGGTGCTGGAGGTGGCACTGGAGCTGTAGCTGCTAGTGCTGACAGTGTAGCTCTAGCATCTGAAACTGGCACTGCAGCAAACCTTGGACCTCGTGGCACACACTGAAAAGTATCAGTAGTTGCCTTTCCTCTCCTCTCCTCTGCTTCCTCCTGAAGCTGATCAACTGTGGTCTAAATCTCAGTTACCTTGAGATCAAGATCGTAGAATTTTGTCTCCACAATCCTCTCCAGGCTCTGCTGATTCTGAGTCAGGGTGGCCAAGCCCTTCTCAATCCCCAGTGTAGCTTGAATCACATAGCCTAATTGATCTTGTTTTGTCTTGAGGAAAACTTGAGATGCTTCTTCTGCGCTTGGCATCCTTGCAGCTTTCTCAGCCTTTGCTTCGGCCCTCTTCTCCTAGACTTGAACTGATGATGGTTCTTCCTCATTCATCACAATAGTGTTGTCTTCAAATTCAGGATGTAAGGGTAGATGCTACTTGTCCAGCAAATAAATTCTTGTGCCCATCTTGGAGTTGATGAGCTCCTGAATGTGTGGAGCATACCCACAGCTTCTCTTATGATCAGTAGCTGTCCTCTTGATTGTTTCTACAATCAAACTCATAACTTTAAATTTCTGAGGGACATCAAAGATTTGCAGCATGTTGATGGAGTGTCCTCTGATCATCTTGTGATCTCCTGACTTGGGTAGCAATGTGTGTCTTAAGATCCAGTTAATAGTAGGCAGACCAGACAACAAGAAATGTACAAATCCAAGCTTGTGAGTCTCCAAAGCTTTATCTGGGATCTCCTTGTACATGTTTGCCATGGAGTTGTGATCCTTATTTTTCTTGGCATACACATCATAGTCATCTTCATATTCTTCAGGGGCATTGATTAGCTTGGCCCATTCTTCAACAGTGGATTGGTACCTAGTACCCTCAGACATCCATACTATCCTTCCATCTGGATAGAAGTGGGCTGTGGAGTAAAACTGCATGATCAACTCATCATTCCATTTGGTGAGCTTCTGTCCAACAAATTCATCTACTCCACATGCCTTGAAGCTATCATGTCCTGGATGTATTCCCAATCCACCCATTTCATGTCACATACAATGGGCTTCTTGTCAAGCAAAATTGTCTCATAGAAGTCTTGTTGTTCCTTTGTATGGAACCTATAGTCAACTGCAGTCCTCCTCCGAACAACATAGGGATCGGACTGTCTCCACAATATCAGTCCAGCATCCTTTCTGATGTGCATGTCCTCAGCGACTGGATGAGCATCATTATGGTCAGGAATTTTGGGCTTCAACTTCCTCAAAACAAGTGAATCATCTTCCTCTTCTTCCGCTTCGGGCACTAGGGCCTTGTTCTTCTCCTCAGCAGGTATACTTCTGGTATTCCTCTTGGGTATAGAAGGATTCTGAGCAGCAACCTTGGGAGCAGATTTGGGCTTAGATGGAGTAGCCGCTGACTTAATTGCATCTCCCATGAGCTTCTGAGACTTGGGAGCTGGAGCAGCATCCTCTTCCTCATCCTCTTCTTCTGGATCTCTCATAATGGAGGATCTACCAAGCACTCCGGCAGTGGTCTTCTTGACCCTTTCTTTTCTCTTCTTTCCCTCTCCAGCAGCCTCTCCAGTTGGCTTGGAGGTTTCAGCAATTGAGGCTCTAACCTTTATGGTTGGCACCCTCTTGGCATGGGCCTTCTTGTGCAAGCCAGGCTTAGTTGTAGCAGCTGACCCATATTCTTTCCTCAGCACCTTCTTCTTGGAGCTGACTTCCTCCTCAATAGCCACATAGTCCTCAACTTCAGAATCTGAGGTTTTCTTCTTCCTTGACATGGTGGATGCTTTGGGTAAGTTGCTTGGTGTGCTCCTGCTGCCATCATCAGAACTGCTAGAGGGACTAGTGCCCTCACTCAATTGCACTTGTTCTTCAGACTTGTTCTGGCTGTCGCTCTGGTCAGACATCTCTGCAAACTTATTGACAGCAGACCCTGCGAATAGATATAGATGAGGTAGAGTGGATGAGCATCACAAAGTGCAGAGTTTTTCAAAACTGATTTCTTAAAAACTTAGTTTTAGTTCTCCACAGAAAGCATTTCGGAGCTACCGATTTGTAAACTTGGTGATACCGAAGCAGCTTTTGGAACCTAAACTAGTGAACTCGGTCAGACCGAGTCACAGTTCGGTGGCACCGAGACTGCTAGGGTTTCACAAAGAATTGAATTTGGTCACACCGATTTGCAATTTTCGGTCAGACCGAAAATGCACGTGCTATGGCCTAAGCCAAATCGGTGAGACCGATTTCTACAATTCGGTCGGTCCGAGATGTGTCCAGCGGAGACCTAACCCTAAATTGTCAAATCCAATCTAATCTAAAGGAGGTTTTCAGTGGATGGATAATTTGCATACGTGGTCATGATCATGGAAAAGTAATGTGCTACGAATCGGAGTTAAAAGAATAGCACAAAGGATCGAACTCGTACCCTAGTTCGGCGGAGTTTGCTACGGCGGCAACGGAGGTGCAGAATTCCGTTGACGGTGATGGAAACCAGTGGTGGGAGGTCGCTGGCGGCGAGAAGATGATCCGGAGTCCCGAGGCGGCAGAGCAGGATACGCGCGGGCTGAGAGGTTTCGAAGAAATTTTCAAAATCTCACCCATGGGTTTATATATCCCGACCCTATCGGTGTGACCGAGTGGAACAACTCGATGGCACCGAGATGGAGAATCACAAGCGGTTACTGCAACTCGGTGTGAACGAAAAGTTCAAATCAGTTGCACCGAGATTGAAAACCTAGATCAACTTAGTGATCTCGGTGTGACCGAAATGGATGACTCGGTCATACCGAAATGCACAAAGAGGTTTTGAAAGCTTAACTTTATGACGAATCAGGGACTCCAAGTGCTCCTCTCATAGAGTGGTTCGAATCTGACTTGATCAAACTTTGTGATGTAGCATGAATAGAGTTTGAGACGAGAAAAGCATAGATAGCTAGAGGGAGTTCTTAAGCATTCTTGTCCATCCATTTGGCAAAAGAGAAAAAGGCAAACAATCAAAGCAACAAATGGATGTCCTCGAATGAGTAAAATATGCATCCAACATGCTCACACAATAAAATGGCAAATGAAATATGTGACAAAGCTTGCACAATCACTCTAGCATATATCAAGCAATTTGTCGATGACTAGGTCATATATATATATATATGAGTATATTGACTTAGGAGTCAAAGAGAACATTTGATCATAGGTCATACTCATCGTTTAAGCACAAGTGGGGTTACCACTTTTACATAAAGCGTTGCTGTGTTCACACCTTTAGAGTTGCTTTAGCTCAATTGATTAGAGTAAAGCTCCCCTAGATGTGATATTCCCCCTAAGAGGGATGAACTAACCTTGGGTTTTGTCGATGATGACTTCATGTAGGTGTTGAAGATGTAGATGCTCAATGTTGATGTAGATCATTCAGAGCTATCCTTTGGAGTGAGTTGCACTTTCAATACCTACACGGGTTAGTCCCACAAGGAACAAACAAGGATATCCATAGAAATAGAGTGATATTGACACGAGATGATGTCTATGAATGCATTAGGTTACCTTGTCCCTTGTCTTACCAACAAGAGGGTTTGTGACTCCTTGAACTAGTGCAAGATATGGAAGTTGTTTGCACTTGTCCTTGCCAAGATGATAAGAGTGAAGTATGTTGGCAGAGTCACCCTCAAGAACTCTCTAGTTCTTCTTCTTAGGGATCCACACCATCTTGATGGGAATCCTCGGAGTTGTAGTCATACTTGATGAAGTGGAACTTGATGTAGTCTTGGGAACCCACTTGACCAAGGCCTCAGCTGCTTCTTCAAATGCATCAATCTCCTCTTGAAGCTTGTCCTTGCCTTTTAGCTTGTGTTCTTGTGGTGGAAGATCATCTTGAGCTTGTGTTCCTTGGAAATAAGTAGGATCATACTTCTCTTGTTGAGGAACAAACTTTGTCTTGGGGTATTATCTTCTTCCCACTCAACTCCATTGGCATTGAACTTTCTTTCAAAACCAACACCTTGATTCTTCCGGTGTCTTCCTTGCTTCCGTACAATTTCCTCAAATTGCTTACTTCCGGCAAGACTCTTGTAAACACCTTTCTCTATAATTCCCTTCAATAAGCTATTTTCTTGCTCAAGTGGAACTTGGCTAAGAGAATCATTAGTGGAATCAAGAGAACTACTAGAAGCAACAACATTGGATTTAGCATGATTGTTGTTATTACTAGAGGAAGAATCTTTCTTGTTCTTGTAGCTAGATTTAACTTGTGGCATGTAAGTAGACAAGAGTAAACGCTTGGCAATGTAAGAAGAACTTTTCTTGCGAAGATCATCATTGATTGCCTTTAAGAAATCATGCTCTTGCTCATGGTTGAGCTTTTCAAAGCGTAGCTTCTAATGAGTCTTTAAAAGTTCTCGATGATCTTCCAAGGTAGTTTCATGAGCTAACTTAAGAGTGTTTAGTTCTTTAGTTAGACGCTCAATCTCCTTCTTATCATTGTCATTTGTTTTATCTTGATTAGCATGATTAATAGCAAGTTCATCATAGTTTTCATAACTAGAGTTGTCAACAAGTTGTAGCGACCCGACCTCAAACAGTCAAGTCTGTGTGCTTTAGTGTCATCCCTGGATCGGTAATGCTGACACACACAGTACTCGAGGATTTATAACAGAGTAGCAATCACACACTTATTACATCGAATGTCTCCAAAGATAACTTATTACAATAAATATGGCTTAAGGCCATCTAATACGATAACAACGAAAGGCTTGGAAGATAAAGTGAGTCCATCAACTCCAACGACATAGCTAAGCTGCACGGCAACGACCTAACGAACCTTACTCCTCATCTGAAAAGTCTGCAACATAATACGTTGCAGCCCGAAACGGGTCAGCACATGGAATATGCTGGAAAAATAACATAGTAGAGCAAGAACAGAACAATGCTATCACTACATGCATATTTGGCTGGTGGAAAGCTCTAGGGTTATAGTTTTTGCGAAAAGCCAATTTTTTCCTACAACAATGGAATAGATTTTATTTAACTATCATGGTAGTTGAAACATTATTGAGAAGGTTCCTCCAACTCAATCCCAATTAAAGTAATTATTAACCCAACAATATTAGATTAGAGTGATGAGATACTTAAGATACTCCAAGTACTAGATACTCAAGATTTGTCCATAACCGGGGACACGGCTAACCATGATTAGTTTATACACTCTGCAGAGGTTTGCGCACTTTTCCCCACAAGACTCGATCGCCTCCGTTGGATTTCTCGTACTACATGGTGTTTGAGAAACGGATGACCGAGACACAGTCTTTCAGAAACATTAACTCTCTACCCCAGGCAGACCATACCAAACCTACAATCCTACTACCTGCTGATCCACCTCTTCAAGAGCTTCACGTAACTTACTCAACTATGCTAGAGCCCATAATAGCATGTGGATGCACATGGAAGTTTCTAGCATGAATCATCTCAGTTCCCTTTGAGCCTGGGTGGCGGTCCATAGGAAGATCACACGGGTACTCCAGGATTTCCAAAAATACAGGCAACACTGGGTACTCCAGGTGCCTCAATCCACCCAGATGTGTATTTAAGTTGCCACCTTAAGTTGAACCATTAATTAACAATCTCACATCTGTCATGGATTTCACTCACCCAAACCACGTCTCCGAGCATAGCATAGCAATATAAGCAACGCGTAGAAGTAACTCCCAAGGGTTTGAATGTAACAGGGCAATAGGTTCTACCTCATCAACTACTTCCCAACCCACATGTTAATGACATCCTAACCATGCAATGTTTGAGGATTGGAACTAATGCATAAAAACTGGGTGATAAAGGGATATGATCAAAGTGTTACTTGCCTTGCTGACGATCCGCGAAACCTAGAGACTCCAAATAACACGCTTTGCACTCCGGGAATTCTATCGCAAACAAACAATATCATACATAAGCAATCAAGCAAAGAAACACGGGTAAATCTCAAATAAGAGGATCTAACCAGAAAGTTCAACTTAAGAACTCCGGTTTGCAAAAAGAATCAAATCGAATGGAGCAACGAAACTCAAACGGCAAAAAAAAGATCTGTTTACTAATCTGGACCTAGGTCAAATTTTATAGTAGCAAAAACTTGTGCAAGTTGGTTAAGCGGAAAGAGGGTCTCGAGACAAAGATCTAGGCGTTTGAGTCGCCTGATTCCGACTAACGAGCGAAAAGATAAACTAGAACGAAAATTGGATCAGAAATCGCGATCAGAAATAATCACGGAATAATCCGATAAAAAGAAAACTGACGAACAGGATAACGAATGAGCGTTCGTTATCTGTAACTAACAGACAAAAACCGTTCGTTAAAACGAACATCCGGACGAACGTCCACGAAAAAGAAAAACCGGAAAAAACCGGCGAACCGAAAAAAATGACTAGGGTTTCTTAACGAAAACCGAACCGGTTTTCAAAAAAAAAACCGAACGGGGCTAACCTCCGGCGAGGTCCGACACGGCGGCGGCTCCGGCGAGGGGCGGTGCTACGCGGGGCGGCGGCGGCGCGGGCAACAGGCGGCGGTGGCTCGCGGAGAGGGGCGGCGCGGCAGCGGCAAAGGCGGCGAGGCGGCGCGGCGCGGGCGACGGGCGGCGGGCGGCGCGGCGGCTTGCGGAGGGGTGGCGGCTCGTGGCGAGGTGGGGCGGCTCCAAGGGGTGGTGGGGTCGGCTTTTAAGGAGGGGGGGTGGTGCCTTGGGGGAGGGGGCACAGCGTGACAACGGAGTCCGAGTATAAGTTGTTTTCACGGGGATAAAGTGTGCCACTTTGGTCAAATGGTCAATTACTACCCATATAGAATCATATCCTGATTTCGTCCTAGGCAATCCGGTGATAAAATCCATGTCAAGTTTATCCCACTTCCATTTGGGTATCGGCATAGGCTGTAACAATCCTGCTGGCTTTTGATGCTCTGCCTTCACTCTCTGACATACATCACATGCGGCGACATACTCGGTGATATCCTTCTTCATCCCTGTCCACCAGAAACGTTCCTTCAAATCCAAATACATCTTGGTGTTTCTGGGGTGTATCGAGTATGGTGAGTCATGAGCCTCCTCAAGTATTAATTTCCGGATTTCTATGTTATTGGGCACATAAACACGGTCCTCAAACCATAAGGTGTCGTGTTCATCCTCATGAAAACCTTTGGCCTTTCCTTCACTCATTTTCTCCTTTATCTTGGCAATCTCTTTGTCATCCTTCTAAGCTTCTTGAATCTTTCCCAACAATGTAGACCGCACCTCCATTGCTGCAACAAAACCTCTAGGAACAATCTCCAATCGAAGTTCCCGGAGATCCTCTGCTAACTCCTTCGGCAATCCCGTGCTTATTAGGGTATTTGCATAACTCTTCCGGCTCAAAGTGTCTGCTACCACATTGGCCTTTCCTGGATGATAATGAAGCTTCATGTCATAATCCTTTATGAGCTCCAACCATCTTCTCTGGCTAAGGTTCAGTTCCTTCTGGGTGAAAATGTACTTCAAACTCTTATGATCCATGTACACATCACAATGGTTTCCAATAAGGTAGTGTCTCCAAGTATTCAACGCATGCACTACGGCTGCTAGCTCCAAATCATGCGTGTCATAATTTAATTCGTGTGGTTTTAGTTGTCGCGAGGCATACGGAACAACTCTTCCATCCTGCATAAGCACACTTCCGAGTCCTAGGCGAGAGGCGTCGCAATACACTTGGAATTCTTACGTATATCTGGCAGTGTCAGCACTGGGGATGTACTCAAACGTTTCTTCAGCTCCTGGAAACTTGCCTCGCAATCTTCCGTCCATTTAAACTTGGTATCCTTCTTCAATAATTCTGTCGTGGGCTTTACAGTCTTTGAAAAATTCTCAATGAATCTTCGATAGTATCCTGCGAGTCCAAGAAAACTACGGATCTCACTAACTGAAGTGGGTGCCAACCATTCAATGACTGACTGAACCTTGGTGGGGTCTACTGCTATACCTTCTCCTGATATAACATGTCCAAGGAATCCGACTTCCTTCAACCAAAACTCGCATTTGCTGAACTTGGCATATAACTGATGTTCCCTGAGTTTCTCGAGAACTAATCGCAAATGCTCCTTGTGTTACTCTTCATTCTTCGAATATACCATTATATCATCAATGAACACCACAACAAACTTATCCAAATATTCCATGAACACCTTGTTCATCATGCTCATGAAATAGGCAGGGGCGTTAGTCAGTCCAAATGACATGACCGTATATTCGTATAGCCCGTACCTTGTGGTGAAGGCTGTCTTTGGTATATCCTTCTCTCGTATCTTCAACTGATGATATCCTGATCGCAGATTGATCTTCGAAAACACCTTAGCTCCTTGCAGCTGGTCAAACAGATCGTTGATCATCGGCAATGGGTACTTGTTCTTGATCGTCACTTCATTCAATGCCTGATAATCAACAACTATTCTTAGGGACTTATCCTTCTTCTCGACCAAAAGCACTGGGGCTCCCCATGGTGATGAACTCCGTCGAATGTAACCTTTCTCCAATAACTCCTTGATCTGTTTCTTAATCTCCTCTAGATCATTCGCGGGCATCCTATAGGGTCTCTTGGATATTGGCCATGTGCCTGGCAATAGCTCTATGAAAAACTCGATATCTCGGTCCGGTGGCATGCCTGGCAACTCCTCTGGGAAAACATCCGGGTAATCCTTTACTACAGACACTTCCTCCTGAACAACTCCCGTGAGGGTATTTACTTGGCTACTTCGTGGCGCATGCCTAGATATATACTTGATCCTTTTTCCCTCCGGGGTGATGAGACAAATTGAATTACTGACACAGTCAATGTTTCCTCCGTACTTTGACATCCAGTCCATTCCTAATATCACATCCAATCCTTGTGACTCCAAAATAATTAGGTCAGACGGAAAAACATGGCTACCAATGGTTAAGGGTATCTGGTCGCACCATCAACTAGCCATATACTCTGCTCCAGGCGAACTTACTAACAGAGGGGTCCTAAGGGTTTGGGTCGGTAGTTTAAACTTATCCACGAATTCTCTTGATATGTATGAATGCAATGCACCAGTATCAAAAAGGACAAGAGCGGTAAATGACTTAACTAAAAACTTACCTATAACCGCGTCTGGCTGCTCTTCAACCTCCTCCACGTTAACACGGTTCACTTGTCCTTTGTTGAATGGATTTGGCTTCTTCCCAGCGCTCCCGTTTCCGTTTCCATTCTTTCCTTCAGGGCACTCCGTGGCATAGTGTCCAGTCTTCCTGCAATTGAAACAAGTAACATGGCTTAGGTCCCTCTTGGTGGGTGTGGCTGGATTTGGGCGGTTCTGATTGTTGCTTGCTCCATTCCCATTCCCATTCCTTGTGCCAGTATGATTATGGTTACTCCCTCCATTATGGGTGTGGCCTCCATGGTTATGAACAAGTCCTCCTGAGTTCGGGGTTAGGCAAGGCTTCTGCTGAGCTCCTGAGTTATACCTCCCTTGTCCATACTTCCTCTTACAGCTCTCAATCTGCTGTTGCTTCCCTTCAATCATAAGAGCCTTATCTACCAACTCCTGGTAGTTGGTGAATGTTGCCACCATCAACTGCATACTCATCTCATCATTCAGCCCTTCCATAAACTTCTCCTGCTTTGCGGCATCTGTGGCCACATCATCAGGGGCATAGAGAGATAACTTGCTAGACTCATCCGCGTACTGAGCCACAGTATGGTTCCCCTGGCGTAAGTTGCGAAACTCATGCTTCTTCAAAATTCATGGCTCCAGTTGAGACATGGGCTGTACGGAAGGCTTGCTGAAATTGGTCCCATGTCACCGTGGCTATAGGGTAGGTGACAATGTAATTCTCCCACCATGATGCTGCTGGTCCATCCAACTGATGTGCGGCAAAACGCACCTTCTCAGCATCAGTACATCCTGCAGTGGTTAACTCCCTTCCAATCTTGATGAGCCAATCACTACAAAAAAATACACTTCCGTGATGATACATGTTTGTCACAGTAGGTCGCTTTTTTGTCATGCATGTACATCCATGACAAATTTATGACAGAATCAAGATAGTCATACTTGTGCTGTCGTAGAAGTGTTCCATGACATTACCAAAATTATCAACACAGAAGTGTCCACTTCCATGACGATAAATCGCGTGTCACAAAAGTGCTTTCGTCAAGAGTGACCGACACGTGGCATCCACCGTAACGGAACACCGTTAAGCTATCGGGTCGGGTTTTGGATCCGATAACCCGTTAACAGCCCCGACCAATGGGGATTTTCCATGTGTAAAATCATTATTGGCTAGAGGAAACACGTGTCGGCTCATCGTTGGGATAGATGTCAACCACTCATTGGACGGAAGGCACCTATGATACGTCGACACGTGGCACGGCCCAACAGAGGCCCATTCCTGTGAAAAGGCCGGCCCGTTTGATTTGGTCAAAAGCTGGCGAGCCGGCCCATGGAAAGCTTGTTAACGACCTGTTCGAATATAGCCCATTTACAGCCCGCTAACCCAAGGCCCGTTACACCCTATCCGAATTAGGCCCAGTAGCGTCATCTGGGCCATCCAATATGATTCCAGCCCGTTTTCACTTTTGGCCCATGTATGGCCCATGACGTCTTTTGGCCCATATGAGGCCCTATGTAACTCTTGGCCTACTAACGGCCCGTGGTGAAACTGGTCCGTAATGAATAGTGTATCACTTTACACCCATTAACGGCCCGTGGTGAAACTGGCCCGTAATGAACAGTGTATCACTTTATACCCATTAATGGCCCATTATTCCGTTGGGCCGTTTCCAGCCCATGTTATCTTTCGGCCTTCTCAGAGCCCATTTATTCTTTGGCTCATTTCCAGCATTCCTTTACTTACGACCCGTTATTGTCATTTTCTGCTTGTGGGCCAAATTCAGCCCGTGGTTATAGTCGGCCCGTTTGTGGTTCGTTAATACGTTGGGCCGATTTCATAGCGTCATCAAATATGGCCTATTAACGATGGCCCGTTATGGTCGGCCCATGAACGGATGATTCCAACTGTAGCCTGTTTACGGCCATAATGCGGTCTGTTTGGCCCATGTTTGGCCAATCAATTATACGGCCCGTATAAGGCCCATTGATAATACGGCCCGCAGAAGGCCCATTGTTTCTATGGCCCGTAGAAGGCCCATTGTTTCTATGGCCCGTAGAAGGCCCACTGTTTCTACGGCCAGTAGGAGGCCCAGTGTCACTACAGTAAACATTAGCCCATGGTTATTGTGGCCTAGTTTAAAAAAATAGGTTATTGCAGCCACTAGCTAACCATGGAAAAAGAACTGCAATGACTACAAGCAAACAAATAAACAAGACAACAAGGAAATAAATAAGCAAGCAACTAACGCTAGGCTATCACGGCTATTACACATATTACATCCACTGGGCATCAAAGTTCGCCACCAGTGCAAATATAGGGAACAAAGCAGCATATCATATACACTGGTTGTCAAAGTTGGCGACTAGCGCAAATAAACGCCGCAGCAAAACAAATCCAGAACTGAAACCACTTCAGAAGGTCTCAAGAAACAATATCCTGGGTACCCATAATGCTGGCAAGATGCTTAGCAAGCTTATTAACTTTCTCTTGTTTGGCGCTTAAATCCTCCAGCGCTTGCTATTGCACCAGAAAATATGCATCTGAATTCTGCAGGGACTTCCTCAGTCCTTCAGCTTCCTTTCGCAGCACATCTGATCGATGTCTTTCAACTTGAAGTTGAGACTCAAGAAGACGAACTGATTCAGGCAGTGAGTTCGAAGAGCTTGTGCCAGCAGTAGTGGCCAGTAACTCGAACACTACATCAAGAATGGACTTTTGGGTTCCCTCACTGTCGTCAAGATAGTTTTTATTAGCTTTCTTGGAGACCAACAGGGATGTCTCACTATCTTGAACCTTATCTGCATTACTTCCTTTACCATTGGATAACGCGGTATTGTTCTCCAATATTTTGTCAGCATTCTAAAAGAGAAACAAGCAGACACATCACATGTTTACCATGTTGTATATGGAACTCATTTTGGTAAATGAGTTTAGTAGTAAAGTGGATAGGATAACATCATGAAACAAACATATATCTATGTACCGTGGTCACTTTATGGTCTATACCATTCTAGTTTTTGTTGCCAAATCAAGATAGAGACACAGTTCAAATAATATTTGTTCAAGACAAAGCAGAATAGACATAATATAAGTGTGGGTAACTATAGAGCAATAACAACACTTGTAATGTGCATGACATGAGAACATAACTGTTTATTCAATTGAAACTGAAATCAACATAGAGCAGGTTACAACAGCAAACCAATTAAAGAAACAGGTTTAAAACATACCTGTTGCGCCATTGGAGTTTCAATTCCATCCTTCAAATTTGAAAATAGTTGGTATGAGTAAATACAGTCATGCAAGAGCAAAGGAGTATGAACCATAGCTACAGAACTTGACCTGAGAACAAATCTTCTTCTCCTTTAAGCGTTGAGTTGGGATTCGGAGTGGTGGTCCTCGTGCTTTGGGCACTGCAGTTCCCTTACTAACTACTCGTGTTTGGGTGCTCTGTGGTGGAGACAGTGCTGTGTCAACTGGAACTGGGTTACTATCTGCCGGGGTTGGGGTTAGAAGGGGTGTAGTTGGTTCTCTGTCCAACTGGGTAGGGGTACAATCTGCGAGAGTCTGGATTATGTGTGGTGGATCTGGTCCTTGGGCAAGTACAACCATGGTTCTATCTGCATCAACTGGTAGCACTATCTTTTCTGAAGACCGTGTTGTTACTCCCTTAGATACTGCCATCATGCTCTCCAATTCAAATGGCTGATAAACAAGAAAAGTAATTGAAAGTATAGACATTTTATGATAGACAGGGGCAATGGATAGTGGGGAATAAAAGAGGGCATGAAATAATTCATATTTATGTTGTCTAACCAAACAGGATAGCATGACACAATTTCACATATATGATGGCTAACTAAACAGGATAGCATGACACAATTTAACATTATGATGGCTAACTAAAAAAGATGGAAAGACATAGTTCAAAATATGAGACTATGTAAACAGGATGACATGACATAACTATATAATGTGTTTATTAAATAGGTTGGCATGCCATAATTCACATACATTCACGGATAGAATGCCATAATTCAAAATATGATGACTGTAAACACTAAACAGGATGAGATGATATAACTATATGATGTCTTTATTAAATGGGTTGCCATGCCATAATTCAGATAGATGATGTGTATGTACTATGTAAACATGATGGCATGATATAATTCAAATATATGATTTATATAGTAAGCAAGTAAGCAGATGGCAATCCATATATGATGTAAAAACTAAGCAATGCAAGACAACATGCATGACATGGGTAATATAACCTTGCCAACTTTGAGCATAGACCTCAGGGGGAAAATAGGACTGGTCATCAGTCTCTGAATCCTCCTCTGAGGAGCTCTCTGTAACCAGCAAGATGTCTGCTTTAGCAGGTAGCATTGTCTGCTCTGAATACCTTGTTTTCACTCCAGATACTTCCATCACCGCTTCAAATGGCTGATGCACAGGAAGAGTAGTTGAATATACAAACGTTGTCGCCAAATGGAACACGTAATACAAAAAAATGATAGCATGATATAATTCACATACATGATGATTGGCTAAACAGCATGGCATTGCATAATTCACATATATAATGCCTTTGCAACAAGATAGCATTGTATAATTCACATATATAATGTCTTGCAACAAGATGGCAATGCATAATTCACATATATGATAATTAGACACTGAACAGGTGGCATTCACACAAAGCATGTCTAAACTAATCAAATGACATAGCAATGCGAGACACCATACGCACGATATGAGCAACATAACCCTGCCAAGTTAGAGCATACACATCGGGGGGGGGGGGGATAGGACTGGTCATCTGTCTCTGAATCCTCCTCCAAGGAGCTATCCGTAACCAGCGAGATATGCGCTTCGTCAGATAGCATAGTCTGCTCTGAAGACCTTGTTTTCACTCCAGAATTTGCCATCACTGTGTCAAATGGCTGATGCACACGAAGAGCAGTTGAATGTAATAACATTGTTAACAAATGTAATATGTAACGAAAAAAGGATGGCCTGATATAATTTACATATAAGATGACTGGCTAAGCAGGATGGCATTGCAAAATTCACATATATGATGCCTGGCTAAACAAGATGGCATTGCATAATTCACATAAACGATGAATAAACTAAACAGATGGCATTCGCACAAAGGATGTCTAAACTAAGCAGATGACATATTTGATGTATAAAGTAAGCAATGCAAGACACCATATGCATGATATAACCAACATCAGCATGCCAAGTTAGAGCGAAGACCTCAGGGGGTAAATAGGAGTTGTCTTCTCCTTCTGAATCCCCCTCAGAATAGATATCTTCCTCTCGATTACAATCCGAAATGCGTGGAGGGGGGGCTGCCTTTGCGCCTACCATGGAGCGACATCTGCATGAAATTTATTGCCACACAAGGCTCGTCTCTTTTGCTCTACATGTTCAGTTCTATTGTTTACAATAACTGTCCTGCATAGGAACACATAGTGAGATTATGTAAGGAGTGCATGCAGAAATCCAGAGTGATGGTAGCAACCTGTGGATAGACCCAAAACCAATAATAGCAGGCAGATAATGGCTTCAGTTAAAAAATACAGATAATGGCTTCTTTACTGTTTGTTTCCCACCCAACATGAAACTCATAGTAGACACCGGAGATTAACCAGATAGTAGATAGATACTATTGATAGCGGCCCCGATATGTACCCCACAACCATTTAAAAACTCAAGTTTGACCATTAGTTTGGAGCTGACTCAGAGTCTAATCGGTGAACATGACGATAAAGTAGCATGTAATATTAAGCGATGCATAACGTAAGCAGACACGAAAGAGTACAATCTCTCTTGCAGACCCGTGTAGTCCTCGAGGTCATCTGCTCGGTTGATGAAGGTAGTGCAGTTTTCATGGCTGCCAGCGGCAGGGAAGAAGATCTGAGGCGGCAAAAGACAGTCTGGAGGCCGGATCCCTGCTGTGCTGGACCCTTCTGTCGTTGGAGCAGCTGAGCTGGGGTGGACGACGGCGTAACAGGAGCGGGACAAACCACGCAAGGTTTTCTTTGACAACTATATGTAAGAGAAGTAATTCTGTAAGGGCTCGTTTGAATTGGAGGATTCCAACAATGCAGGGATAGGAAATAGACAGGAATAGGATAGGAATGCACGTGCAAAACAGAGAATTTAAAAACATAGGATTTCTGCCAATCTGGGTGTTTGATTCACAACAATTGGAAGATCACATGATGCAAAGAAGCATGTTGAGATTAAGTCAAACCACAAGAAAATGTACGGTTATAATGCTATTATGCTACTATCTCTTAGTCTTGTGCTTCATGAATAGGAATTTGAAAAGGAGGACAAGTGAAAATTAAAATTCCTACGTTTTTTCTTTCAAGGAGACACTAAAGGAACAAATCCGTGTGCTTAGTGGACAATATATATAACATGTAGAGTAAAAAAAAGATGCAACAAGTGTACAACATCTTTGGCGAAGCCATGTCGATCTCAGCGTGATTGGGTTGACCGGTGAGGATGCTCCGGCTGACTTGGCTGTCGGAGGAGGGGAAGAAGATCTTAGGCGTATGGAGATGGAGCCCGAGGTACTGCTCCGCTGTGATGGAGGGTTTCGTCGTTGGAGCAGCTCCGGTGAGTTGTACGACGCCGAGGCTAAAGTAGGACAAGAGAGACAACGAACAACGTTAACCTGAGTGGAATTCTAATAGCATCTCCAATACATGGCGTAAAATACATAACCACAAAGTGCTAGATGTAAAATACATCAGCCGCTCATCTCTGAACTTAACAGTCGAAACTGAATTTAATTGTCGAAACTGAACTTAACTATCGAAACTGAACTTAACTGTCGAAACTGAATTTTGCTGTCAAAACTGAATTTTGCTGTCGAAACTAAATGCACTAGCAAGGTGAGGCTACACGTCGGTTGACTGACTTTTTCATCTCTGGTCAGTCGATTTTGCAGCCGTTGGATACAAAATCAAGGGCCTGCGGTTCATCTTCAACCTCCACCCCCCTGAGCCGGCCAAACAGCAGCCCCCCGCCGCCCGCGGTGCGCCGCCCGCCCCAAAAACACTCCCCACCACCGGTCCACTGCCGCCCCGGCCATCCCTCTAGGCCCCCCCGTGCCGAGCTTTTTCTCTAGCGATCCTCACGCCAACGCCCCGCCACCGCCGGCGACCATTCACCCCAGCGGCATCGGAGTGAAGTGTAGCTAAATCGGAGCAGCATCGCAAGCAAGAGCAAGAGCGAGAGCAGCAGCGCGAGCAAGAGCAATAGCAAGAGTAGACCGGGCAGGGGACCGAGAGCAAGAGCAGAGCAGCAGCGCGAGCGAGAGCTAAAGTAGCAGCAGGTCCTACTGATGTGGACGTCGCCGCCGAGGGAGCGACGTCGTGGAGGAAGTGGCCGGCGACGCCGCCATGGATGGAGCCGCCTCGTGTTTGCTCAGGACCGAGCGCCGACAGCACCGTGAGATCGAATCAAGAAGAAAATGCGGCGATTAGTGTACGACCTCTTTGGTGGCGCCGATTAGGCCGCAACTTCATCCGAGGAAACGGTGATGATGATGCTCTTCCGGTGGTGCAGGTGAAGACGGCGGTGTGGGAATGGAGGTGGCGCCAAAGACGAGGGGAATGTCGGGGAAGCTCCTTGGAGGTGGAGTACGGGGTGGCTGAACCGGCGGTACGATGAGATCGATGACAGATCCTCATCCAGTACGGTGGATGAGGGACGTCGAGGTGTTGCTGTGGACGACGTCGTCCGGGAAGAGGCTCCGGCTGGGTGGCGGACGGAGCAGGGTGTGGGGTTTCGTCGTGGGTTTTCGCGGCCTCAGTGTACGAATGGGTGGGCGGATGTGATGGTAGTGGGGAACCATGGCTTAGAGATGCGCTTGTCCAAAATGTGGGGTAAGTTACGAAAGTACCCCCACCGATTTGAGATGGTTCTTTCGGTTCAGGGGTACCACGGACATTTCACGTGTCGGGATTTCACAGGAGGTGGGAGTTTTCGCGCGCGTTGTAATTTCGAAATAGCAAGAAGCGGGTTGAGATGAAGGGAGTTGTCGGAGCACAACGACACAAAGATATATCTTAAATATTTCGGGCTAACAAGGCGCGGGTTGAAATTTCTGGACAAGCCTAACATGTACTGTACCAAATCAATGCGCACTACAAATGTCATTCAAAACTTTGAATTCATGTTATGTTCAATTAAAATATTTCGCTACGTGTATAATGCATGCAACCTACTACTCAAATGAACGTTTTAGTGCATTCCAAACGTATATACTACCGCTTCAATATGAACTAAATTTGAATTCGTTTCTCTATTTGAATAAGATCCACAGTAATGATTGTTGTGAAGTCAAAGCATTTGAATTCGTTTCTCTGTTTTAATAAGATCTACAATCATCATTATTGTCAAGTTAAACCATCGTTTGTGTATTATCTTCACAGCACACCACATGATTAGTCTCGAGTTACATATGAACTATGTGTACTATATGAACTCGAACTAGATTTTTTGAATCCACTTTATTTTGATTTCAAATCACATTACATTTCTAGCTCTAGCTAGATCTTCATAATCTAAACCATGTCTCATATGTATAATGTGTTTATCACATTATGTATGGTGCCCCGCCCCCTACGCCTACAAGTATTTAGATGTGAGTTGCAAACACCACACATTACCACAAATTCAAATAAAATGTGAGAATGTTCGATATATAGTATTGTTTAGATTGTTCGATATTTAGTTGTAAGCTGCAAACGCCACACATTATCACAAATTCAAATAAAATGTGAGATTGTTTGATGTGTAGTATGGTTTAGATTGTTCGGCATTTAGCTGTGAGTTGCAAACACCATGCATTATCACATTATGGTATAACATGTGCACAGCACGTGTATCACCGCTATATTCATGCATGCAATGTTTAAAACACTATGATCTCCTATTCAAATATATGAGTCCGCTTTCATATCAAATTATGATCTTTGTTAGTCTCTTAGACCCACACAATCCTCTAACCTTTGTAGCTACCACTAACTTTCTCTCGTGCATGCACACGCCCTCCTCGCCCTCCCCCTCCCTCGGCATTCTATCCACCGGGCACATTCATTTTTTTTTCTTTAGGTCGTTCTCCCAGAGTCTCCACAACTCCTTTCCAACACACACCGATCGATAAACCTCTCCAGCGATGCCTGCCTACAACATACAAACACACCTTCAATCTCCTCCTTTATGTGTCCTTGCCTCGTGTCTCTCATACGGTCAGACACACGTGTAAACTCTCGCCCCTCTTTTCATCGCTCTCACATGCGCACGCTCCTCCCCCTATCTAGCTAGTAGTTGGGCCTCTCTCACCACCTCCTAGATCCATTCTCTCTGTTTATCTGTCTCGCTGGGCCTTACTTGCCTCTAACAAATGGACGTACACCGACCGATCTCTCGCTATACATATAGCTAGCTAGGTCCTTATAACTCGTTTTTACCCACACGTCAATCGATCTACCTCATTAGTTGTGTCTCTCCCTTCCTCCGACAAACAACAATTTATCTACCGATCTAGTTAGGTTTGCTTACCAAACACATGGTTCCCCTTCATCATCCATGGATGCGTACCGACAGATCTATCACGCACAGGCACACACAGAAACACATCCTCACTCTTATTGATAACATTGCAGTTCCACCCTCAGTCTGTCTAGTAGGCCTCTCCCACCATCTTCGAGAAGCAACTCCATCACCCATCCAGCACTATACCCCTCTCCTTCCCTCTCCCTCCCTCTCTCTCTCCTCTCTCTCCCATCATATTTCCCGTCCTTCAGTTATGTATGGATGTCGACCGATCTCCCTCAAGACATAGCTGGGTCTCTCCTTCTCAACACATATACGAGTCGTTCTACCTCTATAGTTAGGCCTCTGCCTACCCCTCCCACCACCCCTCCCCCCCACACACACCGATACATCGAGCACTCTAGTCATGTCTCCCTGCCACACACAAACTTGACGTGTGCCCTCATACGTTCCGGTAGGCCAGTCGCCCTATATCTTTGACTTGTACACACACACAATTTCGATGGCTCTCTTCATCGATCTCTCACCCACCCACTTGATCCTCTCTTCGACTCTATCAATAGCTATGACCCCTCCCTCTCTTCTCGTGGATTGCCCGACCCTCTATGTATGATATGGATAGGCCTCCATTTCACACACATTGCATGCAAAATTTTGTTTGAGATGTCATCGACACATATTCCCACAAATAATTCACGAAATCAACCCCCACCCCACCCCCACCCCAAAACAAAAAACACTCACGAACGCGGTTTGTATCTCTCACACACACCCATATAGGTGGGGGACGTGCACGAAGAGAAGAGGTGCATGCACGGTGCATGTACTCCCATCTCTTTCCCAACCACACCCGCGCGGGTACACGGTGGAGCTCATTTCTGTACGAAAAAGGCAGCCCACGTGGTAATTTGGCACGTGTCCACTTGGTGGAGGGAGGATCGTCTACCACGGGTGAACAAACAAATTGCGACTTGACGTGCTATGTTAAAAAAAGAGGCAAACCATGTGGGGCCTACCTTAGAGGCAAGGCTCTATACACTGGAGTACTTTTGATGTGTCCCGTCAACTCGCAGAACGAGGAGAAACTTGCTTAGTACGCCGTCTCCCCCGCCCACGGGCGCGGTGGCTCGCAGGATGAGGTGAAGCTTGCTTACTACGCCTTACGCCCGCTCCCTCGCCCATGCGCGCGGTGGCTCGCAGGACGAGGAGAAAGATTTACTACTCCCTCCGTTTACTCCTCGTCCCTACTACCTTGGTTATAGAGATTATATCATATTGTTTGGAATATATATGTCCTTTAGTAGATTTCAATATGAACTACTAGTACATACTCCAAACATTGATGTATATAGACGTATTTTAGAGTGTAGATTCACTCATTTTGCTCCGTATGTAGCACTCTCTCTCGCCCACGTGGTGGACGTGCATCAATTCATTCGGTCTCATATAGCCAGACCGATATATACTTCACTACCATTATTGCTCGACTTCCTGAAGAGGCGAAGAGCCAATGGCAAGGTCAATATTTTGGAGATGCCAAGCGCAAGGTTATAGGAGAACGAGTAGTAGGTGCCGCGTCATTTATAAATAAAGTTTTTTTCTTCAGTGGCACGTACGCAATATGATAGGTTCATATGGAGAGAAAAGGAGTATATAGTCAGGACAGGCCAGCCAACACGGTTGCTTGTTGGGGTTTCTCTCTTCACACTCTCTTGCACAAAACGACTGTGGCCACATCTCTAACATCCCGGCGGATCACGTCTGCTTGGGGAAGGGGTGGATGCTTAGTGTAGATGCGGTGGCCGTCGCTGACGGCGAAAACCCACTGTCGGCACGTCCCGATCAGGGGTCCCCGCCGTTCTCTCTCACAAAGCCGGTGAGGTTGCCTTTGTCCCTTGCTCACTGCCGCGACGTGGGCAGTTGCCGCCTCCCGCCGCCCTTCTCAAGGTTGAGCTACGTCCCTCAGGTACAACTCCCTTTACAGCCGGCTTGCACCACTGCTCCAGCTGCCCACATCACTCCCTGTGGATATTTCTCTACTTCTTTGCCCCGCACATACCTCTACTGGCTTCTACGTACTGTATTTGTGATGAGTTTACGTCTCATCAACTAGTCCGTGTAATCTTATTCTAATCACGCTTGTTCAATTTCTTTGCCACAGGGATGCTCATCTCGATTTTGGTGAAACTGCACAAAATGATCCGATGGTCAAAAGGTTGCAAACTTCATTTATTAGGAAGCTCGAACGTTGGAAGCAAATTGAAGCCTGGTCAGGGTTCACGGTTCAAGGGCTAGGGACTGCATGGATCATTTTTTTCTTTAGCTGCCTCTGTTCCAAAATAAGTGTCAACTTTAGTAGTAGTACAACTTTGTACTAAAGTTTGCACAAAGTTGAGAAACTTATTTTGGAACGAAGGGAGTACATATTTGCTATGATCTGTCAATCATTGAGATGCAATAGCATGCATGTTAGTCTCCTTTGTATTTGATGAAATGTTGCAACGGACAACCTTGGACGCAAGATACATGTAACAGAAGCTGGAAGCTTCATAGCATTGTACAAATTTATCTCGCTGATAAATTACAGTACGTACTATACTAGTACTTCCTCCGTTCCTAAATATAAGTCTTTGTAGAGATTTCACCATGAACCACATGCGGATGTATATAGATGCATTTTAAGTGTAGATTCATTCATTTTGTTCCGTATGTAGTGGAATCTCTACAAAGACTTATATCTACTAGTAATAGCTAGCCCCCACTACTAGGAATTCTCTATCCTCTCCTTGAGCCACGTCATCAAAATTGATGTAGCAGTTAGACGAAGTAAATCAGTCCACAATAGCCATCTGATCTTGACGTTGAGAGGCTTCGCACTAAGCCACATAGCATGCAAAAATATCATGCCACATGCATGTGAGTGGGTTTTAAATCACATCAACATGTCTGCATGCAAGCATGCACCGGTAGCATGCATGTAAGTGAGCTTTTAAGTCCCACTAACATGTCAAAAAGAAAAATATAATCCCATTATGCAGTAGGAGTTCAGTTGGCTGATCTTTTTTCCTTACGTGGGATGGTATAAATGATGATGGGAGTTTATTTAGTTTGGCTACCACATTTGTCATGCGGTTATAGAGTTTTTTTTTGTTCTATGAAATCGATAATTTTGCGCAGAGAGATATACCGCTGTTCCGCGCCAACGCGCGGGGACTCAACTAGTAATATTTAGGAATGGAGGGAGTACTATGTAAAGAGTTAGGTGTCGCATGGTCATAGTGTGAGGTGGGCCATGTAATCACTGAGCCTGCGTGTTTTCACTGCTCTTGCACGCCTCCACTGTAAGAATGGAGAAAATTGTAATCTAGTAGTAGTAGTATACCTCCTTTCGCCGAAAGCGTGGGACATCCAGCAGTCCTACCACCTCAGTAATAAAGACCAATGAGCCGTCAAATCACATAGACCCAGCAGTAAGTTGGACGGACGAAGCAACCATCACTCTTGCGCCAGTGAGAGGTCGCGTCCGCTCTGCCCGGGCATGAATGCGGCACCGATTCTTTGGAGCGGCGCTGACCGTTTCAGGCGGGAAGCGCGCGGGCGATGGAGGGGCTTTGGGTGGGCCAGGCTGGTCAGGAGCGGGCATGGCAGCTGTCCGCCTGTCCCTACCGGACACGCCCGGAAACAAGAGGATGCACCGACTCTCGCGGCTAAAATCGTACACTACACAACATCTCTCTGTAGGAGTAGATCGATCTGTCGCTCTCTCTAACACACACATGGTGTTAAACACACACATAGAGACACACACACACGCACCTTGGTCTGTTGCATCTTCTAACGTGACTTATTACACCTAGACGGAGGGAGTAGTAAGTATACGAGATACGGTGGCACACTGACTTAAGTCGAATACAAGTGGCCAAAATTTGTGTGCATGTTATAATAAGGATTCACTTAAAATAGTAAGTGAGCGAACAGAGGGATCAATTGGACAGTGTTCCCGAGCAGTAGCGAGATGTGTGAGGTAAGATACACCGCTGGCGCTTTTAATTTTTCTTATTAATTTGTTTGTTTCACCCTCTGACTGGTGGGACCCAATGTACTACGTGGAGAGAGGTAAGGTGACTAAGGCTGCATTATTTCTGCACCACTGTGGATAGTCTTACCACCAAAGCCACATGACACAATTATGATTGAAATCCCAATGACTCCCACACACGCAAAAAAACACACGGCATGCTTGTCACACGAATGCAGCAATGTATAAAAGGTTATTTCCCTCTTGTTGAACATAACGGGAGGGTTGTGTAGCTAGTTAGCCTGTTTGCTCACTCTCTCGCCCTCTCCCGCTGGAGCCTCAGCGCTTGTAGTTGCTCTCTTCACACTCTCTCGCCCTCTCCAGATCTAAACAAGACTTCGTTGGCCTCTCTCTCCCCTCACCGCTGCTCAAAGAGCCGGTAGGATCCGTCCACCGGGAAGGGAAGGAGGCTTAACGCTGTCGCCGTCGACGAGGGACTACCGGCGCAGCTGTTCACTTTCCACCCAACGGCGGCGCGGGAGGGCCTCCAACCCCTTCTTCTTCACCGCCGTCCCGTCGCCCACCGAACCACGCCCCAAGAACCTTAAGGTATAATTTACTTACTCCACATGCATTGCTCTAGCTGCATGTATACCATGAATCTAGGACGTGGTTCAAAGAGGAAAGGAGTGGGGGAAAGTAGTGGGAAAAGTTGTATCGCATAAATCTAGGACGTGGTTCAAAGAGGAAAGGAAGGGGCGAAAGTACTGGTTCAAAAAGGAAAGGAAGGGACAAGGCTGTAGAGTTTGAGTAGGACTAGATTTGCTGCGCTCACATAGGGAAAGGCGTCTAAAGATAACAAAACTGGGACCAACACAAATATGCTCCTTGGTTGCTTGTTCTTTGTTGCAACAGACTGTGCATGACCACAGTACATCGGTAGATGCACATGGTGCTGGTGAGTCCACTGTCCCGTGCAACTCATTAGCTGTTGTTAATCTAAGGCCCTGTTTGGTTAAAAACTCCCTAGTCCCTACCTGCTGGGTTCCAGGGACTAAACATGGACTAGAGGTTATTAAATGACATGCTAAAAGACCATGTTACCCCTAGTAATAAACTAATAGAGACAAGGTGTGATGCGTGGCAAGGGCAACTGTTGGAAAAAGTGCCAAAAAGACTCCCTCGGGGTCTTCTTTGTTTAGTCCCAAATGCCCACTTTTAGTCCCTAAAAGTCCCTCCTCTTTGGTTTAGATGGGACCGACACGGAGTTTTTTTAGTCCCTACACCAAAATGTCCCTGTAAACAAACACCCTCTAATAATGCCGCTGGAAAATTGATGCAATGCCACAGTTAAAAGCAAATTACATGTTTAACAAATTTTATTATTAATATAATCTCTATGTTAATATTAATCAATGCCACCGTTTGAGAAATGCTACTGTCTTGCTTTCTTTCCCATTTAGATAAGGTAGATGCTTCTTTTTGTTGGCTTCTGTGTCATCCACCGTTATTGACCACTAATTGTTTCCTTTGCACCTCTGTGTAAACAGGGTTATCTGCTTCACCTCGTTGCCATTGTGACCTTTTGTTGCACTGCACAAAACACTTTTGTTTTAAGAGTGCTTTGTGCAGTTCAACCAAAATGTCACACCGACAATGTTGCTTGATTGCTTGATCTTAGTGGAACTGCACAAGAGGAGATCTTACTTCCTATCCGTTAAGGCAAATTTGGTTCAGATCTTCTTCTTGTGAGTTGTTTGAATTCCACATCATGAGAGGTCAGTACTAGCCTTCTTTCACATGATTCTGCAGTGTGCATTCATATGTTGTGCTACTTGTACGATAATGTTGCTTGATTTTAGTGAACTGCACAAATGGAGACAAGACTTCCAATCTGTATGTGCACCGTAATATCCCATTGAGGTAAGATAAGGATATTTCACAACTGCTGGCCTGTATTTTGCCACTTTCATCAGAAAATTAAGTTTAGTACTATACTTTTGCTCCCTAATTGACATGCCAAATCTTACATTCAAGGCGAAGCTTGTTTGTTATTGAACTAAGTGATGAAGGGGAAGAACAAGGGGAAGAAAAATAAAAATCAACTCCCGATGCTGTAATGAAGCACTGGATGTGATGACACAAGTAATGATATAGTTTTGCATCTTAATTTATTGCTATGGCTGGAACGAGCAATTGTTTTGCCACTGATTTGATGCCACTCTTAATGTAATATGTAATTATCTCTACTTGTGCAAACAGGGATCTTCTTTGAAGATACCATATATTTTAGTGGAACTACACAAGAAGATGTTGGAAACATTAAACTAATCGAGGAGTATATAGTAAGCATGGACACTACTATAGATTGCAACAGATGGTTCCGGAGAATTGCTTCATCTGTATGCTCTACACAATAAGCCTCCTGACAGAGGTTGGTACTCGCCCACTGATTTCATCCATATGATTGAGCTTTGTCATCTCTATTGGTGTTGTGCTACTGTTTAGATACTGTCATGAAAAAGTGGTATTGTCCTTGAGAAGTGCTTCATCTGTGCTGTTTTAAATATTTCCTTTCCTTTTTTTTGAGCAAACAGTGATGCTAGCATTTAGTAGTCCTCTTGTCTTTGCACAACAGGATCATCTTCCTCTGAAGAAGAATATGGAGTATGTGAAGTGACGAGTTCCGATTATGCTAGGATGAAGAAGCCCTGTCTATCTTATCATCAGAAGGAGCAGTTGAAGGATGGTTACATTACTCCCCACAAGACCAAACTAACTTCAGCTCAGAAGGACTGACAAAATCTCCATTTTTTTGCTATGATGCGCGAGTACAATGTTGTTCTAGGATTCTTTCTGGTGAGTTCCATTTTTCTAAAAGTGTGTTCTACATGGACCATGTATGTGCCTGTTGAAACTGTCAATTTATAGTACAGTTTGCTCGATACTAATCACTTTTTTGTATTTGTGCAAATAGGGGTGCTCAGCTTGATTTCAATGGGAACTGCATAAAATGTTCATGAATACATCGAATCATTCATTTCCACCACAAGAAAGGAGGTGCCGATAAGTTCAAGGCATTGCAACATATAAGGGTGAAATCATACAAGCTACACGCGAATTTGGTTGATTTTGGTGGAACTGCACAAAAAGAACAGCTGGTTTATTTAGCACGAGCCATGTCAATGTCCTTACTGATGGCATACCCTGCCCATTCCACAATCATAGGCATTTGATATTTTGGAATGGGACAACCTTGTCAAATTTTGCTCATTGATTTTAGCAAGACATGCGTTTGATATTTTCAAATGGGACGCCCTTGCTGTCAGTAGCATCGATCAATTTTTTCTTTTTTCTTTAGTTGTGAAGTAAATATTGCCTCTGACATGTGAGTCGCTGAGATGCATAATCATCGATTGTTTTTAATGTTCTCTATGAATTACCAGGCCTGTGTGTTTGATTGCAATGTACAGAAACGCTAAAAACCTACTCAAACTCTTTGTACTCCTTCTGTTCCTTTTTACTTTGCACATTGTGAAAGTGCATACTTTTTTGTATAAGATTGGTCAAAGTAGAGAAACTTTGACTACAGACAAAACTTGTATGTAGACTAGAAAGGACCGGAGGGAGTACATGTGAAACTGCTGCAAACAAGGTGATCACCCTAAGAATAATGCTAGCACATATTGTTTTGCATGTTCATCCAATGCTAGTGATACAGGAATTCGAACTAATCGAAATAAATTCATTCATACACGGTCGGATTTCATATAAACATGCCCGATTTCATTACATTTCATACATTCTTCAACTAAAAAGGGGTGCGCTGGAGGTATAATTAATTAACCGAAGCTACCCACCTGTGTCTCGCTGAGCCGAACAGAAGCTTCCGTGACTTAACTGCAGGTGCAGTTGCGTAACTGACATGTGGCCTGTTGGGCCCACGTGTCAGTCAGCCAATTGCACCAGCAGTTAAGTAGAAGCAGTGTTATTCTCCAGTAGAACTCCCCGACTCCACGTCGCCGCCAAGAAGCTAACTGGCCGTCAATGGTCAACCCGCCTAGCTTGGCTTCAACAGGAGGGTAGCAGCGGTGGCCTTACTTGGACCCGAGCGGCGGTGACCTACCGTGTTCTACTCTTCCTCGTTTTCTGTGTGGCACGGCCTCATTGGCAGTGGGGCGGGGCCTCGGGGAGCCGGCGATGTCCTCTGTCTCGTTGCCGGTGGGCGGCGCCTCAGCGGAGCGATGGAAATCCTCCCCCGCGTTGCCGACAGGGTGGGGCCTCGGCTGAGCCGGTGATGTCCTCTGCCTCGTTGTTGGCGGGGCGGGGCCTCGGTGGAGCCGGCAGTGTCCTCTGCCTCGCTGTTGGCGCCGCGGGGACTCGGTGGAGCAGGGCCTCGTCGACGCCAGCGGAGCGGGGACTCGTCGGAGCCGGCATTGTCCTCTGCCTCGTCCTCGGTCTCGCCAAACAGCGCCTCGCCCGCTTCATCGACCTCTTTGCTAGCCTCTTTGTAGGCAGCCGCAGCCTCCGCCACCCGCATGCGCTCCCGCCAGCGCTCGAGGCGGCCCTTGCGGGCGGAGCGGTACGATTCGAGCAGCGCCTCCTGCTCCGCCCGCTCCGCGGCGATCTGCTCCTCCGCCTGCAGGTGCTCCTGGAGGAGATGGTGGTTGTAGGCGGCATCGGCATGCGCATCCTGGAACTGCTCCTGACGCATCTGCCTCACACTGTCCATATATTGGGCACGGGCCTCGCCGATGGTCATGGTGCAATGCACCGGTGAGGATGGCACGGAGGAGGGGGGTGGCGCCGGATCGTCGACTACCATGTTCTCCATTGGGATGTCGTCGTCTTCCGGCTGCCTGCCGGCCAGCCGGTCGGTAGCAATGGCTGCCATCTCCTTATGGTCCGTCGTCCGCCCGTCTCGAAGAGCGCTGGAGCGCGAGGAAGCCATGGTGGGTAGTAGTGGTGTGGACAGGAGAAAGGGAACAGATGCGGATGACTGCGGCTATGGCCGGCGTAACAGTTTATATAGCAATGGTGGGCGGGCGGAGGGACGGACGTGTGGCGCCGGAGTAGCCGCCTCGGCAACCACGTATCATTAATGTGGGCAGCAGATGGACGGACAGACGACACTTGTGTCGTTTGAAGGCGGAGCAATCGCCTGCACCGGGAAGTGGGGCAGGCGGCGCTGACTGTTTCGGGCGGAAAGCGCGGGCGGGCGAGGAGATGACTTTACATGGAGAGGATGACAACGGGGACCCACCACATCCATAGCCTCACGTACGCAAGTGCCTCCTTATTATATATATATATATATGTGTGTGTGTGTGTGTGTGTGTGTGTATAAAACTACACTCCCTCCGTCTAGGTGAATAAGTCGTATTAGAAGGTGCATCACGACCTAGGTGCAAGCAGATTGGTGGAAAAGAAGAATATTTCTCTCTTCTAAACACAACATTTAATCACAGCAGTTAAGAGGACGCCTTATTAGCTACCCATGCAGGCCATCGTAATTCATAGCATGCAAAGCGCTTTTATTTCTTGCCTAATAACCGCATGGACGTGCTGCATGCATTGGACCTTGCCCGAGCAAAAAAAAGGAGGAAAGGGGTTTCCACGGAAGACAACGAGGCAGAGGTGGAAGCGCTCGCTGGAGTTATTTATTTTGCTTCCCCCTGGTTTCCTGACATCATGGTCCCACACCATTGTCAACCCATGTAGTACTAGTCAATAAATGAGAGAATTGCACAAGAAGCGGCCGACAGCTGGGACCAAGCAGCTCGAGCAGTATTTGTGTTTTTGAGGTGTGAGCACTGCAGAGTTTTTTGATGTTTCGCCAGGTATTAATTTTTCTCCTCTGAACAACAACGAAAACATCGCTGCAGGTGTTAACTGGGCGGGCTGTGGCCCCTCTAGCCCAGGCCAGATATCCAGCCCAGATATTAATTTTTTTCAAGCTGAAAATGGCTAGCCCAGCTATACTTTTTTTAGGAATAGCCAGGCAAGGTCAAGTTGTTATTCTCCGCCCCGCTAGGCTGCAAATCTTTCCTAGGAGGGATGCATTAGGCTTAACAAGAAAATGGGCTTTAAGAAATAATAAATGGGTTGTAATTATAAAAACTGGGCAGTAACTATAAAAAAATGCACCAAACACGTGATTACTTTATAAAATATTATTTTTGGATATTGAAAATTTTAATTTCATTAATTGTTGCGAGCGCAATGTTTCGTTGGATTTTTACGTAATATAAATTTATATTGAAATTGTATTTAATCTGACTAGAAATTTCGGGATAAAAATATTTCAGATCCCATCAAAATGTGGGAAATTTATTGAATTATGTTTTGAACGGTTGGTTGAAATGGGCTGTACTTTTAACAAACTGTAAATGGGCTGTAGTAAATTCCATTAGAATTCAAAAATGGGCTACACATTCTTACAAATCTCAAATGGGCTATAAGTTCTCTGCAACACACTTCCGGCCTTACTAAGTTGACGTGTCCCCTAAAAAAACAGAGTTGACGCGTATGCAAGGCTTTGTCAACTTATAGTCAACGCATGGTTCTAGCAGCAGTGGCCGTTGGATGTCCATCCAACGGATGCCATGCTTCTTCTTCAATCTCGGATATTCTAGCTTCACCCGCCCAAAAAATGATTCCTCCCCCTGACATCTGGGGCGCACCGTTTCGGAAGCTGACCTGTGGGCCTACTAAGTTGACGTACCAAGGGCTTTGTCAACTTAGTCAATATAAACGATTCTAGCTGCAGTGACCATACGATGTCCATCCAACGGCCGTAGTGCTTCTTCAACCTCTGGTCTTCTTGCTCCAGCCGCCCAAAGCAGCGTCGGTCGTGCCACCTGCTCCTGCCTCCCATGGCCGGCTGTGTTGCCGTGGAGGCCTCACCGCCCCCTACTATTCCCACCGCTGGCCAGGCCCTGCGGCGACGGCAGCCTCACACCGCAGCCGAATGAGTGAACCCTCATACTCCTCTCCGCGTGGGCATCCACTGCCGTGTCTTCACCGGCTCCTCGTTGTCCCCTTCCTAGGCCTCGTCGTCGTCCACCGCCCTGGTGCTCTCGGCGCGGCATGGTCAACGTGGAAGGAACGACTTCCATCGGACGTGGACTGTACGTGGAGAGGCTGACAGCTGGGTCCACGGCGGCAGCAAGGAAGTGCCTCCTTATTACGCGAGAAATAATGATTCCTCCACCTGACAGCAGGGACCCACCGGACGGGCCACCAGTATTTTGCAAAAAAATCGTTTCCCCCTGACTACTGGGACCCACCGGACAGGCCATCGTATTTCGCAAAAAAAACGTTCCCCCCGCTGTCTGCTCGGACCCACCAGAAGTGCGTCCTTATTACACACAAAAAAATGAATACTCCCCCGGCTAGCTGGGACCCACCTTGCTGGGAGGCTTACTTGTGGGCCTACTAAGTTGACGGGGACGAAGGGCTTTGTCAACTTAGTCAATATGAACAATTCTAGCTCCAGTGACCGCATGATGTCCATCCAACGGCCGTAGTGCTTCTTCAACCTCTGGTCTTCTTGCTCCAGCCGCCCAAAGTAGTGCCGGTCGTGCTGCATGCTCCTGCCTCCCGTGGCCGGCTGTGCTGCCGGAGAGGCCTCACCGCCCCCTACTATTCCCATCGCTGGCCAGGCCCTGCGACGACGGCAGCCTCACACCGCAGCCAAACCAGTGAACCCTCGTAGTCCTCTCCGCCCGGGCTTCCACTGCCGCGTCGTCCCCTTCCTAGGCCTCGCCGTCGTCCACCGACGTGGTGCTCTCCGCGCGGCGTGGTCAACGTGGTCAAGGAACGACTTCCATCGGAAGAGTACTGTACGTGGAGAGGCTGACAGCTGGGTCCACGGCCACAACACAGTTTTTTTGTGATTTGCCAAGTAAGTCGCTTTGTCAGGCCTGTTGGGCTGCAAATCTTTCAAGACGAGGAGAGCTTTCATTCGGCTAGCCGAGAAAATGGCCCATCAGTAATGAGAAATGGGCTGTACATTTTTAAAACACATCAAACCGGCAATTAGTTTCAAATATCTTTTTTTTCATTTCAAGATTTTAAATTACATTAATTTTATGCATGGAGAATTTGTTGGTTTTATTTTGATATACATTTATTTTTAAAATCAGTTTGAATGTGAGTCGAAATTTCGGGATTAAAAACAGTTCGGACCGCACCGAAATATGCAAAATTTTGTATAATTTTTTAACCGTTGCCACAATATGGGCTGTAATGCTAACAAAAAGATTATGGGCTCCAAAAAAACCTTAAGAATTAGCAAATGGGCTGTAAATTATTAGAAATAATGGCAGATGGCCTGTATGCTGTTTTCCACAGATTTGAGGCTTTCCTAAAAAAAGGTTGACGCACAAGCACTGGCTGTTGGATGTCCATCCAACGGCCGTCGTGCTTCTTCAATCTTTGCTCTTCCTGCTCCAGCCGCTCAAACAAGCGCCGGCGGGACTACCTGCTCCCTCCTCCTCGCGGCCGGCTGTGCTGCCGTGCAGGCCTCACCGCCCGACCGTACACCCATCGCTGGCCTAGCCATCCCTCTACTCACCCACACCTGCTGTTATTCTCCGACGACGGCAGACGAACCAGTAAACCCTCATACAGTCATACTCCCCTCCGTGTGGGAAACAACTGCCGAGTCTTCCCTGCCTCCGTGTCGTCCCCTTCCTAGGCCTCACCGTTGTCCACCACCCTGGTGCTCTCGGCGCGGCGTGGTCAACGTGGTCAAGGAACGACTTCCATCGGACATGGACTGTATGTGGAGAGGCTGATAGCTGGGTCCACGGCCGCAGCAAGGAAGTGCCTCCTTATTACGCGGAAAATAATGATTCCTCCACCTGACAGCTGGGACCTACCGGATGGGCCACTGTATTTCACGAAAAAATGTTTCCCCCTGACTGCTGGGACCCACCAGCTACATCTTCGCACGCAAGGAAGTGTGTCCGGGCAAAAAAAACGATTCGCCCCCTGACTGCTGGGACCCACCAGCTACATCTTCGCAGGCAAGGAAGTGCCTAACTGTCGGGACCCACCTGGTCGAAGCATACGTAGCGTTGTCATTCTGGTTGCGAACGTGTACGTACATACTGGTCGATGTAGAGGCGCGCACGTGTCGTAGTAGAGGCGCGCACGTGTCGTAGTAGAGGCGCGCACGTAGCATGTACACGTACATACAGCGGCTAGGGTGCAAGAAAGAAAATACGGCCACGTATGTGTGCATACGGGCGGGGTCTCGAACGCCTACTCGCGCGTACGTACGGCCAGGGCTCGTGTACATTGCTGGGTCAGAACGGAGAAACAGTGTCGTCGTCGTGTTCATGGGGAGGCAACGGAAGCGTCGTGTTCATGGGGAGGCAATGGAACGCGTGGGAGCCAACAGGCTGGGTCGGAACGGAATGGGTGGTCGTGTTCATCGGGATGGCTTGGACGGAACAGGTGATGGAAACGAGGCCTGGCGTACCGCACAACGGAGGAAACAGACCTCCTACGTTCGGAGCGGGGTCCTGTTGATCGGGAGGGTTCTGTCGTACCGCGAAACGGAGGAAACGGACCTCCTACGGTCGAAACGGGGGTCCTGTTGATTGGGAGGGGTGTGGCGTACCGCAAAACGGACGAAACGGACCTCCTACGATCGAAACGGGGGTCCTGTTCATCGGGAGGGGTGTGGCGTACCGCAAAATGGGACTCCACGGGATACTGTTCATCTCCACCGTCGACCCCCTCCAGCCTCCATGAGCTATTGTTCATCCACCGTCGACCTCCTCCAGCCTCCACCTGCGACTGTTCATCCACGGGCTCCTGTTCATCCAGCCTCCACCGCGCGCTACTCCACCGGCTACTGTTCAACCAGCCCTCTCCACGGGCTCCTGTTCAACCACCCCTCCACGGGCTACTATTCATCCTGCCCTCCACCGTCTACTGTTCATCCTGCCCTCCACGGGGTGGTCCTGTTCATCCAGCCCTCCACGGGGTCCTGTTCATCCAGCCCCAACCGGCTCGATCGATTGGGGTCCTGTTCATCCAGAGGCAACACCATGGGGTCCTGTTCATCCACCCCCACTGAGAACTGTTCATCCAAACCCCTCCACAACGCTCACTGTTCATCCAGAGGCAGCATCGATCGGCTTCAGTTAGCAGCAGTAGCGAAGCAATCGCTCGATCGGGTTCAGTTAACAGCCATCGATCGATCGCTCGGGTTCAGTAACAGCCACCGTATTTTGCAAAAAAACGTTTCCCCCCTGACTGCTGGGACCCACCAGCTACACCTTCGCACGCAAGGAAGTGCGTCCGAAAAAAAAATGATTCGCCCCCCTGACTGCTGGGACCCACCAGCTACATCTTCACACGCAAGGAAGTGCCTGATAGTTGAGACCCACCTGATCGAAGCGTACGTAGCGTTGTCATTCTGGTCGCGAACGTGTACATACATATATACTGGTCGATGTAGAGGCGCGCACGTGTCGTAGTAGAGGCGCGCACGTAGCATGTACATGTACGTACATCGATCAGGGTGCAAGAAAGAAAATACGGCCACGTATGTGTACATACGGGTGGGGTCTCGAATGCCTACTCGTGCATACGTACGGCGAGGACTCGTGTACATGGCTGGGTCGGAACGGAGAAACAACATCGTCGTCGTGTTCATGGGGAGGCAACGGAATGCGTCGTGTTCATGGGGAGGAAACAGAATGCGTCGTGTTCATGGGGAGGCAACGGAATGCGCCATGTTCATCGGGAGGCAACGGAATGCATCATGTACATCGGGAGGGCTTGGACGGAACAAGCGATGGAAACGAGGCATGGCGTACCGCAGAACGGAGGAAACGGCCTTGTGTTCGACCGGCCACGTTAGAAATGGGATCCTGTTCATCGGGAGGGGTGTTGCGTACCACAAAACGGAGGAAACGGACCTCCTACGGTCGAAACGGGGGTCCTGTTGATCGGGAGGGGTGTGGCGTACCGCAAAACGGAGGAAACGGACCTCCTACGGTCGAAACGGGGGTCCTGTTGATCGGGAGGGGTGTGGCGTATCGCAAAATGGAGGAAACGGACTTGTGTTGGAGCGCTACGGTCGAAACGGGGGTCCTGTTCATCGGGAGGGGTGTGGCGTACCGCAAAACGGGACTCCACGGGATACTGTTCATCTCCACCGTCGACCTCCTCCAGCCTCCACGGGCTCCTGTTCACCTAGCCTCCACGGGCTCCTGTTCATCCATCCTCCACCGCGCGCTACTCCACCGGCTACTGTTCAACCACCCCTCCACCGTCTACTGTTCATCCAGCCCTCCACACCACGGGGTCCTATTCAACCACCCCTCCACGGGCACCCCTCCACCGTCTACTGTTCATCTAGCCCTCCACACCACGGGGTCCTATTCAACCACCCCTCCACAGGCACTCCTCCATCGTCTACTGTTCATCCAGCCCTCCACCACACCACGGGGTCCTGTTCATCCAGAGGCAACGCCACCGCTCACTGTTCATCCAAACCCCGCCGCAACACTCACTGTTCATCCCAGAGGCAGCATCGATCGACTTCAGTTAGTAGCAGTAGCGAAGGAATCGCTCGATCGGGTTCAGTTAACATCCATCGATCGATCGCTCAGGTTCAGTAACACGTAGCCTGCAGTGCAATCGCTCGGGTTCAGTTAGAGCCCAACGCCTCGCTCGGGTTCAGTTAGAGCCAACGCCACGCACACACGTGCGTACGTGACGAGAGAAACGCGCATCGCTCGGCCCCCGTCCTCCCACCGTAACCGGGAACTCCCCGAAATTTTCCTCCCCCTCGCTTCTACCATGGTTTTTTCCGTCATGGATGGCCCAAAGAATGTCATGCAGCTGCATCTCCGGCCCACCCAGGATGAAAAGCCCATTTTCTGTCATGATGTTTTGTCACAATTATCGTCATAGAAGTGTCATATGTATGACAGAAAAAAAATTTCGTTCGGCCCAAAATGTCATGGATGTGTCTTTTTTTTGTAGTGAATCATCTGCTACTATAGGCTCGGTGCTAATGGAAAACACCGGAGGCTGCAACCTCAGAAAACAGGCTAAGTTTTCAACCGGTGGTGGTGGTGGTGGCGGATTGTTGTTGTTGTTGCCTTGGTTCTGAACTAACAACTGCATCAGGGTATTCTGCTCCTGAATCAACTGAGTGAGCTCCGGTGGGAAAGCAAATCCGAGGTCACGTCTCGGAGGCATCTGATGGGTATAGAGGGGAGAGATTAGAATAGAATGAGGTGTAATGAGAAAGCACTACCCATATGCACACGAGACAAACACAAACATTTCACTCAATCAATCAATCAATCAAGTCATACAATCGGTCTAACTATCGCAAAAGTGCTCGGACTACTCTATTTACATGGTGGAATACTACTACTGATATGGTGGTCTACTAAAAATATTCCTCGGTTGCAGACTCCATGATATCTGCTCCAGCTTCGTCTTCAAAGTCATCATCGCTCAGGTTAGAGTCGGTGTCATCGATGATGATGTAGTCCTCCGGGCGAATCTCCTTGGGTTCTTCGTCTTCTTCTACTCGTGTGGGGTCTCCCATGAATATTCTGATCTTCTTAAGCAGGTCGTCATTCTTGTCCACTAGTATGACGATTTCCTCCTCATAATCTTCACGTGTAGCCTTGAGTTCTTCCTCCAGTTCCACAATCCTAGTCATTGCCTTCTTCAGATCTACAATGCCTGCGCACATCTGGTTCTCCTGGCGTCGAATGTGTTGATTTAGTTCCTAGATTGAAGCTTCAATTGATCTATCCTTCCTGGTGCTGATCATCTCCCATTGCTCGTCTCGGCGCCCACAAATCTGGTAGATAGTGTCTTTAAGCGCCTTTTGATAAACTTCTCCAATGCATCCCATGGTGATGTGAGCTGCCATACTCTTTCCTAGACTCCAGGTTGGTGCATCGAAGGAAAACTCTATGGGTTTAGTGACTGGCATGAAGGTCCTTCCTGGAACTTGAACTTGAATCATCCATCGCTCCTCTTCTGGTAAAGTGGCTTTGTAGGTCCCGGTGAAGCTTGGTATTCCTATGTTCAGGTACCTAGTGACTTCCTTCAGGTGTCGTCCAAAAGGTGATTCTTCCTCTGGTTGTGCAAACTTGTTCCTTGCATCCGCCATCCTAAAGATTAGAAAATGGAGAGGAGTCAGAGATGAGAAGAGAATAGTAATCTATGGCTGTAGCTTAGTGGTCGTGTCCTACATTCAGCGTGTGCTCTGATACCATCTTGTAGCGACCCGACCTCAAACGGTCAAGTCTCTGTGCTTTAGTGTCATCCCTGGATCGGTAATTCTGACACACACAGTACTCAAGGATTTATAACAGAGTAGCAATCACACACTTATTACATCGAATGTCTCCAAAGAGAACTTATTACAATAAATATGGCTTAAGGCTATCTAATACGATAATAGCGGAAGGCTTGGAAGATAAAGTGAGTCCATCAACTCCAATGACATAGCTGAGCTGCACGGCAATGGCCTAACGAACCTTACTCCTCGTCTGAAAAGTCTGCAACATAATACGCTGCAGCCCGAAACGGGTCAGCACATGGAATATGCTGGCAAAATAACACAGTAGAGCAAGAACGAAATAATGCTATCACTACATGCATATTTGGCTGGTGGAAAGCTCTAGGGTTATAGTTTTTGCGAAAAGCCAATTTTTCCCTACAACAAAGGAATAGATTTTATTTAACTATCATGGTAGTTGAAACATTATTGAGAAGGTTCCTCCAACTCAATCCCAATTAAAGTAATTATTAACCCAACAATATTAGATTAGAGTGATGAGATACTTAAGATACTCCAAGTACTAGATACTCAAGATTTGTCCATAGCCGGGGACACGGCTAACCATGATTAGTTTATACACTCTGCAGAGGTTTGCGCACTTTACCCCACAAGACTCGATCGCCTCTGTTGGATTTCTCTCACTACATGGTGTTTGAGAAACGGATGACCGAGACACAGTCTTTCAGAAACATTAACTCTCTACTCCGGGCAGACCATACCAAACCTACAATCCCACTACCTGCTGATCCACCTCTTCAAGAGCTTCACGTAACTTACTCAACTATGCTAGAGCCCATAATAGCATGTGGCTGCACATAGAAGTTTCTAGCATGAATCATCTCAGTTCCCTTTGAGCCTGGGTGGCGGTCCATAGGAAGATCACACGGGTACTCCGGGATTTCCAAAAATACAGGCAACACTGGGTACTCCAGGTGCCTCAATCCACCCAGATGTGTATTTAAGTTGCCACCTTAAGTTGAACCATTAATTAACAATCTCACATCTATCATGGATTTCACTCACCCAAACCACGTCTACGAGCATAGCATAGCAATATAAGCAACGCGTAGAAGTAACTCCCAAGGGTTTGAATGTAACAGGGCAATAGGTTCTACCTCATCAACTACTTCCCAACCCACATGTTAATGACATCCTAACCATGCAATGTTTGAGGATTGGAACTAATGCATAAAAACTGGGTGATAAAGGGATATGATCAAAGTGTTACTTGCCTTGCTGACGATCCGCGAAACCTAGAGACTCCAAATAACACGCTTCGCACTCCGGGAATTCTATCGCAAACAAACAATAGCATACATAAGCAATCAAGCAAAGAAACACGGGTAAATATCAAATAAGAGGATCTAACCAGAAAGTTCAACTTAAGAACTCCGGTTTGCAAAAAGAATCAAATCAAACGGAGCAACAAAACTCAAACGGCGAAAGAAACAAGATCCGTTTACTAATCTGAACCTAGGTCAAATTTTACAGTAGCAAAAACTTGTGCAAGTTGGTTAAGCGGAAAGAGGGTCTTGAGACGAAGATCTAGGCGTTTGAATTGCCTGATTCCGACTAACGAGCGAAAAGATAAACTAGAACGAAAATCGGATCAGAAATCGCGATCAGAAATAATCGCGGAATAATCCAATAAAAAGAAAACCGACGAATAGGCTAACGAACGAGCGTTCATTATCTGTAACTAACGGACGAAAACCGTTCGTTAAAACGAACATCCGGACGAACGTCCGCTAAAAAGAAAAACCGAAAAAAACAGGCGAACTGAAAAAACAACTAGGGTTTCTTAACGAAAACCAAACCGGTTTTCAAAAAAAAACCGAACGGCGCTAACCTCCGGCGAGGTCCGGCACGGCGGCGGCTCCGGCAAGGGGCGGCGCTATGCGGGGCAGTGGCGGCGCGGGCAACAGGCGGCTTCGGCGGCTCCCGGAGAGGGGCGGCGTGGCAGTGGCAAAGGTGGCGAGGCGGCGCGGCGCGGGCGATGGGCGGCGGGCGGCGCAGCGGCTTGCGGCGGGGTGGGGCGGCTGGGTCGGCTTTTAAGGAGGGGGGTGGTGCCTTGGGGGAGGGGGCATAGCGCGGCAACGGAGTCCGAGCCGGACTCCTGTTCGGCGGCTACGGCGGCGCGGTCTCCCGCTAGGAGACGACGGCGCGGGGAGCTGGGCCAGCGCTGGGCTTCGGCCTAGCTAGGCCTAGGCGCGTTTTTTATAAATAATTCCGCCGAAGCTAAAAAAAATCCTAGAAAATAAAATAAAATTCAAAAAATGCCAAAACAAATTTTCTCCGTCTAAATAAAATATATAGAACGGCATGAACATTTTCTTGGCCCTAAACTGCAATTTTGGAAACGTGCAGTTTTTCTAATGCAAACAAAATTGCAATAAAATCCAAATAATAGCAAAAATTGATTTTAATATTTTTCCTCCAATATTTCAATTATTTTGGAGAAGTCATATTATCTCCTCTCATATATCTTAATATGAAATATTTTCAGAGAGAAAAATAATTAAAACCAAAAGTCCTCGTTTCAATATTTGATAAAAATCAAATATGAAATCTGGGAAATCCCCAACTCTCTCCGAGGGTCCTTGAGTTGCTTAGGATTTCAAGGATCACGAGACGAAATGCAATAAAATATGATATGCAAGAATGATCTTTGTATAACATTCCAAATTGAAAATTTGGGATGGTACACAAGTAAATCGTCATCACCTAGCAAATCATCTTCATCACTATTGAAATCAACATACTCGGGGTGTGATACCTTTGGACCTTTAGCCATGAAGAATCTTCCAATTCCTTCATTTAGTGACTCAAATATGTCGTAGGAGTTGGTTGACACAAGTGCTAGACCGACAACACCTTCATCTTGAGTATATTCGGAGTCGGAGTGATAACTTCTTTCGGAGTGATTCTTGGAGTCGGAGCCGGATACCCATTTGCCAACATGAGCTTGATGTCTTCATTTTGTGTAGCTCTTTCATGACTTGTCCTTCCTTTCCGAATCCTTGCTTCTCCATGATGTTCTTCGTTCATAACGATCATCTCTACTCCTTCTCTCTCTTGGTGGTGATTCTTCCCTTATACTTCTTTTAGGAGAATCTTCTCTTCTTTTGTAGGGAGCCGTACACTCATTGGAATAGTGTATGGGTCTTCCACAATTGTAGCAATTGCGCTCATGACTAGAAGATATTTTGTAATTGTAGGACTTTTACTTGGAACTTCTTTCCTTGCTTCTATTCTTGTAAAACTTGTTGAAGTTGTTCACCATTAGGCTCAATTGTTTGTTGAAGGTTTGTTTCTCACTTGATGATGTGGGAGCATCACATGAGGCTTTGTAAGCACCACTTGACTTGTTGTGAAGCTCTTCCTTATCCTTGAGTGACATCTCATGAGCAATAATTCTTCCAATGACTTCCATTGGCTTGAGATCTTTGTAATTGGGCATCATTTGGATCAATGTGCACATGGTATCATATTTTCCATCCAAGGCTCTTAGGATCTTCTTGATGATGAATCTATCGGTCATCTCTTCACTTCCTAAGCCGGCAATCTCATTTGTGATAAGAGCAAGCCTAGAGTACATTTCAGTGACACCTTCACCATCCTTCATTTTGAACTTGTCAAGTTGACTTTGAAGCACATCCAATTTGGATTCCTTGACGGAGTCGGTACCTTTGTGCATATCAATCAAAGTATCCCAAATTTCCTTTGCATTCTCAAGATGGTTGATTTTGTTGAATTCTTCGGGGCACAATCCGTTGAAGAGAATATCACAAGCTTGAGCATTGTATTGCAACATCTTCAATTCTTCTGCGGTAGCTTCACGATTCGGTTCTCTCCCATCAAAGAATTCATCTTGCAAGCCAATACACACGATAGCCCAAACAACGGGGTTATGTCCAAGAATATGCATTTTCATCTTATGCTTCCAACTATCAAAATTAGTACCATCAAAGTAACGACCTCTGCGGTGGTAATTTCCCTCACTAGACGCCATACTCTCCCAGGTTGTGAAACCAAGGCTATGATCACCAAAAGCTATGGAAATGAAGGAAAATGGAGACCAAAGCTCTGATACCACTTGTAGGATCGAAAGTATGTCTAGAGGGCGGGTGATTAGACTACTTGACCAAATAAAAATCTAGCCTTTTCCCAATTTTAAGTCTTGGCAGATTTTAGCAACTTAGCACAATTCAAGTAATCAATGTACACATGCAATTCTAAGAGTATAGCAGCGGAATGTAAACTAATTGCATATGAAGGTAAAGGGAGGAGTTTGGAGGGAGCAAACGCAATGTAGACATGAAGATTTTTGGCGTGGTTCCGACAGGTGGTGCTATCGTACATCCACGTTGATGGAGACTTCGACCCATGAAGGTTTACGGTTGCGTGAGTCCACGGAGGGCTCCACCCATGAAGGGTCCACGAAGAAGCAACCTTGTCTATCCCACCATGGACATCGCCCACGAAGGACTTGCCTCACTAGGGTAGATCTTCATGAAGTAGGTGATCTCCTTGCCCGTACAAACTCCTTGGTTCAACTCCACAATCTTGACGGAGTCTCCCAAGTGACACCTAACCAATCTAGGAGACACCACTCTCCAAAAGGTAATAGATGGTGTGTTGATGATGAACTCCTTGCTCTTGTGCTTCAACTGATAGTATCCCCAACACTCAACTATGTCTCATAGGATTGGATTTGGTAGAAAGAAGATTTGAGTGGAAAGCAACTTGGGGAAGGCTAGAGATCAAGATTTATGTGGTTGGAGTGGAATATCTTGACCTCAACAAAAGTGTAGGTGGTTCTCTCTCAGAAAATGTATGTTGGAAGTGTAGGCATATTCTGATGGGTCTCTCCACGAATGAAGAGTGGGTGGAGGGGGTATATATAGCCTCCACACAAAATCTAACAGTTCCACACAAATCACCAAACTCGGTGGGACCAAATTATAAAACTCGGTCGAGCCGATTTAGTTCAAAATGTGAACGTTAGGATTTTCGGTGGGACCGACGTGTCAACTCGGTGGGACCGATTCCATTAGGGTTAGGGCATAATGTAATCTCGGTGAGACCGATTACACAAACTCGGTGGGACCAATTTTGGTAATAGACAAACAGAGAGTTGGTCAGGCAAACTCGGTGGGATCAATTCACTCATCTCGGTTAGACCAAAACGTTATGAAGGGGAAACAGAGAGTTTGCATTGCAATCTCGGTGGGACCGATCGCTTATCTCGGTTGGACCGAAATGTTACAAAGGGAAACAGAGAGGTTGCAATCCCATCTCGGTGAGACCGAGATCCCTATCGGTGAGACCGAAGTGACTAGGGTTTGTGGCAGTGGCTATGTCAGGTGAACTTGATGGCGCCAGATAGAAGATTTCGGTGGGGCCGAGTTTGACTTTTAGTTTGGGACATATGTGGATATGAGAAAGTAGTTGAGGGTTTTTTGAGCACATCACTAAGCATTTTGAGCAAGTAACTCATTAAGAAACACCTCACCCCCTTTTAATAGTATTGGCTTTTCCTATGGACTCAATGTGATCTTGGATCACTAAAAGTAAAATGTAGAGTCTTGTGCTTTGAGCTTGAGCCAATCTTTTGTCCTTAGCATTTTGAGGGGTCCACTTTCTAATCCATGCCATTCCAGTCATTGTGCTTTCCTGAAATATTTATCTTAAAATAGCATTAGCTCAATGAGTTATATGTTGTTAGGAATTACCAAAACCACCCAGGGATAGTTGCACTTTCAGTAACAAGTAATGAAAGTAAATAAGGTGCAGCAAGATGGCCCAATCCTTTTGGTACAAAAGACAAACCTGGACAAACTCTTATATAAAGGAAAGCGCTCCCGAGGACACATGGGAACTATCGTCAAGCTAGTTTTCATCACGTTCATATGATTTGCGTTCGGTACTTTGATAATTTGATATTTGGGTGGACCGGTGCTTGGGTACTGCCCTTCCTTGGACAAGCATCCCACTTATGATTAACCCCTATTGCAAGCATCCACAACTACAAAAGAAGTATTAAGGTAAACCTAACCATATCATGAAACATATGGATCCAAATCAGCCCCTTACGAAGCAACTCATAAACTAGGGTTTAAGCTTCTGTCACTCTAGCAACCCATCATCTACTTATTACTCCCCAATGCCCGCCTCTAGGCCCAAACAATGGTGAAGTGTTATGTAGTCGACGTTCACATGACACCTAGAGGAGATACAACATACATCTCATCAAAATATCGATCGAATACCAAATTCACATGACTACTTATAGCAAGAATTCTCCCATGTCCTCAGGAACAAACATAACTACTCACAAATCATATTCATGTTCATAATCAGAGGGGTGTTAATATGATAAAGGATCTGAACATATGATCTTCCATCGAACAAACCAACTAGCGTCAACTACAAGGAGTAATTAACACTACTAGCAACCCACAGGTACCAATCTGAGGTTTTGAGACAAAGGTTGGATACAAGAGATGACCTAGGGTTGGAGATGAGATGGTGATGGTGAAGATGTTGATGGAGATTGACCCCCTCCCGATGAGAGGATCGATGGTGATGACGATGGTGATGATTTCCCCCTCCCGAAGGGAAGTTTCCCCGGTAGAACAGCTCCGCCGGAGCCCTAGATTGGTACCGCCAAGGTTCCGTCTCGTGGAAGCGGAGTTTCATCCCGTGAGCTAGCTTATGATTTTTTCCAGGACGAAAGACCTCGTATAGCAGGAGATGAGCATCAGAGGGCTGCGAGGGGGCCCACGAGGCAGGGGGCGCACCCAGGGGGCAGGGCGCGCCCCCACCCTCGTGGAAGGTGGGTGGCCCCCCTCTGGTACTTTCTTCACCCAATATTTTCTATATATTCTGAAAATAATTCCCGTGGAGTTTCAGGACTTTTGGAGTTGTGCAGAATAGGCCTCTAATATTTGCTCCTTTTCTAGCCCAGAATTCCAGCTGCCGGCATTCTCCCTCTTCATGTAAACCTTATAAAATAAGAGAGAATAGGCATAAGTATTGTGACATAAGGTGTAATAACAGCCCATAATGCAGTAAATATCAATATAAAAGCATGATGCAAAAATGACGTATCAACTCCCCAAGCTTAGACCTCGCTTGTCCTCAAGCAAAAGCCGAAATCGAAAAATAAGTCCACATGTTTAGAGATAGAGGTGATGATAAAATAAAATACGGACATGAGGGCATCATGATCATTGTTATAACAGCAACATATATATATTATCATATGATCTCTTATGCTAAAGTAACAATTCATTCACAGTTTCAAGTACGAATCATAAACTTCATTGAAAACTAACAAACTATAATCTCAGTCATTGAAGCAATTGCAATTTATCATAACATCGGAAAGAGTCAATATAAGAGCTTTTCAGCAAGTCCACATACTCAACTATCATTTAGTCTTTCACAATTGCTAACACTCACGCAATATTTATGGGTACGAAGTTTTAATCGGACACAGAGAAAGATAGGGGCTTATAGTTTTGCCTCGCAACCTTTTACCTCAAGGGTAATGTCAACAATAATAGTTCATGAAAACTCACATCCAATTAGCTATATATATCTATATCTTTCCAACACATTGTGCTTGCCAAAGGATAAAACGTAAAAAGGAAAGGTGAAGATCACCATGACTCTTGTATGAAGTATAAGACAAGAATAAATGATAGGCCCTTCGCAGAGGGAAGCAGAGGTTGTTATGTGCTTTTATGGTTGGATGCACAAAATCTTAATGCGAAAGAACATCACTTTATATTGCCACTTGTGATATGGCCTTTATTATGCAGTCCGTCACTTTTATTTCTTCCACATCACAAGATCGTACAAAGCTTATTTTCTTCACACTAATAAGTCAGACATATTTAGAGAGCAATTTTTATTGCGTGCAACGATGACAACTTAATTGGAGGATCTTACTCAATCCATAGGTATATATGGTGGACTCTCATGGCAAAACTGGGTTTAAGGATATTTGGAAGCACAAGTAGTATCTCTACTTGGTGCAAATAATTTGGCTAGCATGAGAGGGAAAGGCAAGCTCAACATGTTGGATGATCCATGACAATATAATTTATTTCAGATGTAAGAAAACATAACCCATTACGTTGTCTTCCTTGTCCAACATCAACTCCTTAGCATGTCATATTTTAATGAGTGCTCACAATCATAAAAGATGTACAAGATAGTATATTTATATGTGAAAACCTTTCTTTATTTATTACTTCCTATTAATTGCAACGATGACCAAAACTATGCTTGTCAACTCTCAACATTTTTTATTCATCATACTCTTTATATGTGAAGTCATTACTCTCCATAAGGTCCATACGATCCCTTTATTTCTTTTTATTCTTTCTCTTTTATTTTTATCCCCTCAAGATCATAGCAAGATAATCAAGCCCTTGAATCAACACTAATCTTTATTATATATAGCTCACAGACTCGATTACATAGGAGGATCATAAAGCAAAACTCAAAACTAGATCACACTAAAGCTTTATTCTACTAGATCAAGATATTATCAAAACGATCGAACTAATAAAAACGGTAAAGATAAAATTGTGATGGTGATACGATACCGGGGCACTCTCCCAAGCTTGGCAGTTGCCAAGGGGAGTGCCCATACCCATGTGCTTATGTCTCTTTCTTCGGGGGTGGTGATGTGATATTCTTGGCGATGATACCCCTCAGGGGGTGGTGATGTGATTTTCTTGGCGATGATACCCCTCAGGATACGATTCTCTTCCGCGAGCTTATTGAGTTGCTGCTTGAGGTCCATTATTTCCTTACGGAGCTTTCCCGTGATGGCTAAAGCTCCTTTCACCCAAGGATGTTGCATAGCTGCGGGAGAACAAGTAACACTCTTTTTCATATTTTCATAAGAAAGAAATCTAACATTGGAAGGGATGACCGAGTTTGGAATAGCTGAGATCTGTAGTCCCCCCATCATGAATCCAGCTTGGAAACGAGAAGTAACTTCTTCATCCCCCTCCATGGCATCTATCCTTTTCAAGTCAGCCTCCATCTCTTCCTTAGTTGATGGCTCAAAGTGGTCAGGATCGCTGTTTGCTCTTGGTCCCGGTGTCGGATGAGACACCCGACTCTCCCTGACTGACTCTTGAGAAGACATCTTGCTCTATATCAGCAGCAGAAACAACTCAAAACAAAACAAATGATATTTGTGTCATACGGTGGTCAAAACCTTTGGGAGATTATATAATGATTTTTTACCAACCAAAAGAAGTATCATGCAAGAAAACGGAGTCCAGAGAGCACATGAGGTGCCCACGAGGCAGGGGGCGCGCCCAGGGGGTTCGGTGCGTCCTCCACCCTCGTGGCCTTCCCGGACTGCTTCTTATTTTCCTATTTTATTAAATATTCCAAAACGGAGAAAAATTGCTATTAGAACTATTTTGGAGTCGGTTTACTTACTATACCACATACCTCTTCCTTTTCGGAGTCTGAAATGTTCTGGAAAGTGTCCCTTATGTATTCCTCCGGGGTTACAGTTTCAATTACATTAGTTTCAACATTTATAGGATTACCCGAGATATAATGTTTGATTCTTTGACCGTTCACCACCCTTGGATTTGTACCTTCAAAGTTGTTGATTTTTATGGCACCGAAACGATAGACCTCCTCGATAATGTAAGGACCTTCCCATTTTGAGAGGAGTTTGCCTGCAAAAAATCTTAAACGAGAGTTGTATAACAGTACATAATCACCTACATTAAACTCACGTTTTTGTATCCTTTTGTCATTCCACCTTTTAACTTTTTCTTTAAACAATTTGGCATTCTCATAAGCCTGGGTTCTCCATTCATCAAGTGAGCTAATGTCAAAAAGCCTCTTCTCACCGACAAGTTTGAAATAATAATTGAGCTCTTTAATGCCCCAATATGCCTTATGTTCTAGTTCAAGAGGCATGCTTTTCCATAAACCATCTTATACAGAGACATACCCATAGGATTTTTATATGCAGTTCTATAAGGCCATAATGCATCATCAAGTTTCTTGGACCAATTCTTTCTAGATCTATTAACAGTTTTTTGCAAAATTAATTTAAGCTCTCTATTACTCAGTTCTACTTGCCCACTAGACTGTGGGTGATATGGAGATGCAATTCTATGATTGACATCATACTTAGCAAGCATTTTACGGAAAGCACCATGAAAAAATGTGAACCACCATCAGTCATTAAATATCTAGGGACTCCAAACCTCGGAAAAATAACTTCTTTAAGCATCTTAATAGAGGTGTTATGATCAGCACTCCTACTTGGAATAGCTTCTACCCACTTAGTAACATAATCAACAGCAACTAAAATATGTGTATACCCATTAGAGGAAGGAAACGGTCCAATATAATCAAAGCCCCAAACATCAAATGGTTCAATATCAAGTGAATAATTCATAGGCATTTCTTGATGTCTACTAATATTACAAATTCTTTGACATTCATCACAAGACAAGACAAACTTACGGGCATCTTTGAAGAGAGTAGGCGGATAAAAACCGGATTGCAATACCTTATGTGCAGTTCTATCTCCAGCATGGTGTCCTCCATAAGCCTCGGAGTGACACTTGCATAGGATCTGTTTCTGTTCATGCTCAGGTACACAACATCTAATAATACCATCTACTCCTTCTTTATAAAGGTGTGGGTCATCCCAAAAGTAATGTCTTAAGTCATATAAGAACTTTTTATTTTGCCGGTATGTGAAACTAGGTGGTATAAATTTAGCAGCAATATAATTAGCATAATCAGCATACCATGGAGCAGTACAAGATGCATTTATGACAGCTAATTGTTCATCAGGAAAGCTATCATCAATAGGTAGTGGGTCATCAAGAACATTCTCTAACCTAGACAAGTTGTCTGCAACGGGGTTCTTAGCTCCCTTTCTATCAATAATATGCAAATCAAATTCTTGAAGCAAGAGAACCCATCTAATAAGTCTAGGTTTAGCATCTTTATTTTACATAAGATATTTAATAGCAGCATGATCAGTGTGAACAGTTACTTTAGAATCAGCAATATAAGGTCTGAACTTATCATAAGCAAATACAACTCCTAAAAATTCTTTTTCAGTAGTAGCATAATTTCTCTGGGCACTGTCCAGAATCTTACTAGCATATTGGATAACATTTAATTTCTTATCAACCCTTTGTCCTAGAACAGCCCCTACAGCATAATCACTAGCATCACACGTAATTTCAAATGGTAAATTCCAATCAGGAGGTTGAACAATAGGTGCAGAAATCAAAGCTTTCTTAAGTATTTCAAATGCTTCTACATAATCATCATCAAAGACAAAGGGAACATCTTTTTTTAAGAGATTAGTTAGAGGCCGAGAAATGTTAGAGAAGTCCTTAATGAACCTCCTATAAAAACCAGCATGACCAAGGAAGCTTCTTATACCTTTAATGTCCTTAGGACATGACATCTTTTCAATAGCATCAACCTTAGCTTTATCAACTTCAATACCTCTTTCAGAAATTTTATGCCCAAGATAGTACCTTCATTAACCGTAAAGTGTCACTTTTCCCAATTCAAGACAAGATTAGTTTCTTCACATCTCTGCAAAACTCGATCAAGGTTGCTTAAGCAATCATCAAAAGAAGTTCCATATACGAAGAAATCATCCATGAAAACCTCAACAATCTTTGCACAAAAGTCAGAGAATATAGAAGTCATACATCTTTGAAAGGTAGCAGGTGCATTGCATAAACCAAAAGGCATACGTCTATAGGCAAAGGTACCAAAAGGGCAAGTAAAAGTTGTCTTTTCTTGATCCTCTTTTGACATAGGTATTTGAGAGAAACCAGAATAACCATCTAGAAAGCAAAAATGTGTATGTTTGGATAATCTTTCTAGCATTTGATCAATAAAAGGTAAACGGTAATGATCCTTTTTAGTAGCTTTATTTAATTTGCGGAAATCAATTACCATTCTATAACCTATAACAATTCTTTGTGGGATCTATTCATATTTATCATTAGGAACAATGGTAATACCTCCCTTCTTAGGGTCACAATGGACATGACTTACCCACTTACTATCAGCAACGGGATAAATTATACCTGCCTCTTGAAGCTTCAATATTTCTTTTCTTACCACTTCTTTCATCTTAGGATTTAACCATCATTGGTGATCAACAATCGGTTTCGCGTCTTTCTCCAATTTTATTTTCTGCTGGCATAGTGTGGGACTAATGCCCTTAAGATCATCAAGAGTATATCCAATAGCAGCCAGGTGCTTCTTCAGAGTTTTCAATAATTTCTTTTCTTCATGCTCTGAAAGGTTAGCACTAATAATAATAGTATATATCTCTTTCTCATCAAGATAAGAATATTTAAGAGTATCGGGCAAAGGTTTAAGCTCAAACATGGGATCACCCTTGGGTGGAGGAGGATCCCCTAGGATTTCAACAGGCAAGTTGTGTTTCAAAATAGGTCCCTGTTTAAAGAATAGTTCATCTATTTCCCTTCTTTCATTCACAAACATATCATTTTCATGGTCTAGCAAATATTGTTCTAAAGGATCATTAGGAGGCAAGAAAATGGAAGCAAGACCAAGGATTTCATCTTTCCTAGGCGATTCTTTATGATGGGGTTGTCTACGAAATTTTGCAAAATTAAACTCATGAGACATATCCCCTAAACCAATAGTAACAATATCCTTCTTACAATCTAGCCTAGCATTAATAGTATTCAAGAAGGGTCTACCAAATATAATGGGACAAAAGTCATCTTGTGGGGAACCAAGAACAAGAAAATCAGTAGGATATTTAACTTTCCCACACAAGACTTCAACATCTCTAACAATCCCAACTAGTGAAATAGTGTCTCTATTGGCAAGCTTAATTGTAACATCAATTTCCTCTATCTCAGCAGGTGTAATATCATGCATAATTTCTTTATATAAGGAATGAGGTATTGCACTTGCACTAGCACGCATATCACATAAGCCATGGTAGCAATGATCTCCTATTCTAACTGAAATAACATGCATGCCTACAACAGGTGTATGCTTATTTTTGGTATCAGGTCTAGCAATTCTAGCAGCTTCATCACAGAAGTAAACAACATGCCCATCAATATTATCAGCCAAGAGATCTTTAACCATAGCAACACTAGGTTCAACTTTAATTTGCTTAGAGGGAGTAGGTGTTCTAGTATTACTGTTACGAACCACAGTTGAAGCTTTAGCATGATCCTTTATTCTAACTTGGAAAGGTGGTTTCTCAATATAAGCAGTAGGAACAACAGAATCATTATAAGTGATAGTATTTTCTTCAACTTTAATAGGTGCAACTACTTTTACTTCAATGGGAGTATTATATTTAAACCACTTCTCCTTGGGGAGATCAACATGAGTGGCAAAGGATTCACAGAAAGAAGCTACTATCTCAGAGTCAAGTCCATATTTAGTGCTAAATTGACAGAAAGCATCAGTATCCATAAAAGATTTAACACAATCAAACTTAGGTGTTATACCTGACTCCTTACCTTCACCGAGATCCCAATCTTCAGAGTTGTGTTTAATTCTTTCCAATAAATCCCATTTGAATTCAATAGTCTTCATCATAAAAGAGCCAGTACAAGAAGTATCGAGCATGGAGTGATTGTCGAGAGAAAGCCAAGCATAATTTTTTTGAATAATAATTTATCTTGAAAGCTCATGATTGGGGCATGAATATAACATTGACTTAAGCCTCCCCCAAGCTTGAGTGATGGTTTCTCCTTCACGAGGCCAAAATTTTTTATATATAATTACGATCACGATGAACAAGATGCATAGGATAAAACTTCTGATGAAATTCCAATTTCAATCGGTTGTTGTTCCATGATCCCATATCATCACATAGCCTAAACCATGTCAATGCATTTCCCTTAAAAGACAAAGGGAAGACCTTCTTGTTGATAACATCCTCGGGCATACCTGCAAGCTTAAATAATCCACAAACTTCATCCACATAGATTAGGTGCAAATCAGGATGCAATGTTCCATCTCTTGTAAAAGGATTAGCTAGCAGTTTCTCTATCATACCCGAAGGAATTTCAAAGTAAACATTTTCAGTAGGTTGAGTAGGTTGAGGAGCAACTCTTTGCTCTACTGGTCGTGGTGAAGATACCCCGAACAAGCCCCTCAAAGGATTATGTTCCATAGTAACAAGTGACAGTAAATTTCAGCACACTATATAAATTTTTCCTTGCCAAATTCCACCTACCAAAGGCGCTTCACTCCCCGGCAATGGCGCCAGAAAAGAGTCTTGATGACCCACAAGTATAGGGGATCTATCATAGTCCTTTCGATAAGTAAGAGTGTCGAACCCAACGAGGAGAAGAAGGAAATGATAAGCAGTTTTCAGTAAGGTATTCTCTACAAGCACTGAAATTATCGGTAACAGATAGTTTTGTGATTAGGTAATTTGTAACGGGCAACAAGTAATGAAAGTAAATAAGGTGCAGCAAGATGGCCCAATCCTTATTGTAGCAAAGGACAAGCCTGGACAAACTCTTATATAAAGGAAAACGCTCCCGAGGACACATGGGAATTCATCACGTTTATATGATTCGCGTTCGGTACTTTGATAATTTGATATGTGGGTGGACCAGTGCTTGGGTACTGCCATTCCTTGGACAAGAATCCCACTTATGATTAACCCCTATTGCAAGCATCCGCAACTACAAAAGAAGTATTATGGTAAACCTAACCATAGCATGAAACATATGGTTCCAAATCAGCCCCTTATGAAGCAACTCATAAACTAGGGTTTAATCTTCTGTCACTCTAGCAACCCATCGTCTACTTATGACTCCCCAATGCCCTCCTCTAGTCCCAAACAATGGTGAAGTGTCATGTAGTCGATGTTCACATGACACCACTAGAGGAGAGACAACATAATCTCATCAGAATATCGAACGAATACCAAATTCACATGACTACTTATAGTAAGACTTCTCCCATGTCCCCAGGAACAAATGTAACTACTCACAAATCATATTCATAATTAGAGGGGTATTAATAAGCATAAAGGATCTGAACATATGATCTTCCACCAAATAAACCAACTAGCATCAACTACAAGGAGTAATTAACACTACTAGCAACCCACGGGTACCAATCCGAGGTTTTGAGACAAAGATTGGATACAAGAGATGAACTAGGGTTGGAGATGAGATGGTGCTGGTGAAGATGTTGATGGAGATTGACCCCCTCGCGATGAGAGGATCGATGGTGATGACGATGGTGATGATTTCCCCCTCCCGGAGGGAAGTTTCCCCGGCAGAACAGCTCCGTCGGAGCCCTAGATTATTCCTGCCAAGGTTCCGCCTCGTGGTGGCGGAGTTTCATCCCATGAGCTAGCTTATGATTTTTTCCAGGACGAAACAACTCATATAGCAGAAGATGGGCCTCAGAGGGCTGCCAGGGCGCCCATGAGGCAGGGGGCGCGCCCAGGGGGTAGGGCGCGCCCCCACCCTCGTGGACGGTGGGTGGCCCCCTCTGGTACTTTCTTCGCCCAATATTTTTTATATATTCTGAAAATAATTCCCGTGGAGTTTCAGGACTTTTGGAGTTGCACAGAATAGGTCTCTAATATTTGCTCCTTTTCCATCCTAGAATTCCAGCTACCGGCATTCTCCCTCTTCATGTAAACCTTATAAAATAAGAGAGAATAGGCATAAGTATTGTGACATAAGGTGTAATAACACTCCATAATGCAATAAATATCAATATAAAAGCATGATGCAAAATGGACATATCAGTGTGCCGTGCGTGCACCTCTTCTCTTCGTCCACGTCCCCCACCTACATGGGTGTGTGCGAGAGACATACAAACCTAGAGAGATGGCGTGTGCGTTCGTGAGTGTTTGTTGTTATGTGTGTGTGGGGGGTGATTTCGTGAATGTATTTGTGGGAATATGTGTCGATGATATCTCGAACAAAAATGTGACACATGCAATGTGTGTGAAATATAGGCCTCTCTATATCATATATAGAGGGGCGATCCACGAGAAGGGAGGGAGGGGTCATAGATATCGGTAGAGTCAAAGAGACGATCAAGTGTGTGGTTGCGAGATCGATGAAGAGAGCCATCGAAATTGTGTGTGTGCATGTCAAAGATATAGGGCGACTGACCTACCAGAACGTCAGAGGGCAGAGGGCAAGTTTGTGTGTGGCAGGGAGACATGACCAGAGCGCTCGATGTATCAGTGTGTGTGGGTGGGAGAGGGGGGTGGCATAGACCTAACTAGATAGGTAGATTGTCTCGTATATGTGTTGAGAAGGAGAGACCTAGCTATGTCATGAGGGAGATCTGTCGACATCCATACATATGTGAAGGATGGGAAAAAGGTTGGGACAGAGACACACACACACACACACAAAGGAAGAGTGCCGGAGGAGTGGTGGAGTTGCTTCTCCAAGATGGTGGGATAGGCGTGCTAGACAAACTGAGGGTACAATTGCAATATCAAGAAGAGAGGGGATGTGTTTCTGTGTGTGCGTGTGCATGATAGATGTGTCGGGAGGTATGCATGGATGATGAAGGGGGACCATATGTGTTTGGTAAGCATGACTAACTAGATCAGTAGATCAATTGTTGTGTGTCGTAGGAAGGGAGAGACATAACTAATGAGGTAGATCAATCGGCGTGTGGGGAAAACGAGTTATAAACGACCTAGCTAGCTATATGTATAGTGGGAGATCGGTCGGTGTACATCCATTTGTTAGAGGAAAATAAGGCCGAGAGAGACGGGTAGAGAAAGATGGATGGAGCTAGCAGGTGGTGTGAGAGGCCTACTAGATAGTGGGGAGGAGTGTGCGATTGTGAGATCGATGAAAAGAGGGGCGAGAGTTTACACGTGTGTGGGACCATATGAGAGACATGAGGCATTGACAGAGAAAGGAGGAGATGGAAAGTGTGTGTTTATGTGGTAGGCAGACATCGCTAGAGAGGTTTATAGATCGGTGTGTGTCGGAAAGAAGGAGTTGTGGAGACCGTGGGAGAACTACCTAAAGAAACTAAATGAATGTGCGCGATGGATAGAATGTTGAGGGAGGGGGAGGGCGTGTGCATGCACGAGAGAATGTTAGTGCTAGCTACAAAGGTTAGAGGATTGTGTGGGTGTAAGAGACTAACAATGTAACATCCCAATTTTCAATTTGGATGTTATATAGATCATTCAGATGCATTCATCATTTGAGCATTTTTAGAATTCGTTTTATTTGAATTTTGATCTTAGAAACCTTAAGCAACTCAAGGACCAATTGAGAGAGTTGGAGGTTTTTCTCAAGAATTCATTTTTGAATTTTCAAAATAGGCAAATTGGATCAAAGAAATTTATTTAGAATATTTTTCCAGTAATTTCAAATAAATAAAATAATGAGAGAAGATAATATGACTTCTTCAAAAAGAGTAAAGAAATGTTGAAAATTTATTTTTGAATAAATATATATTTTAGTCAATTTTATTACGTGTTTATTTATTTATTTGTACTAAAAAATTTATTTTTTTATTTTAGGCATTTAGGTCCAGAAAAATGTTCACTAGCCCATTTAATTAGGAGGGAATTATGTGAATTTTTCTGGAATTTTTAAAAATATTTTTATTAAGCTTTTCCTATTTTTTGTATTTTTGGAAAATGTTTTTTAAAAAAACTTCGAAGCGAACTGGGCCGAAGCCCAGCTGGCCCAGCTGCTGCGCCGCCTTCCTCCCGTGCCCGAGTCGGACTCCGACCGTGCCACGTCGCCGGCTGCCCCCTCCTCCAAGGCCGTCCCACCCCTGCCCCCTTTATATAGCGCCGCCCCCCTCTCTCTCCCTCAAGCCGCCCGCTGCCACCGCAACCGCCGCCCGCCGCCACCACTGCCTGCCGCCGCCGCCGCTCCACCCACCGCTGATGCCGCGTCGCCGCCACTCCACCCGCCGCCGATGCCGCACCACCGCCGCTCCACCCGCCGCCCGCACCGCCGCCGACGCTGCCTACCGCCGACGCCGCTGCCTCCGCCCACCGCCAGCGCCGCCTGCCGCCGCCCGCTACCGCCAAAGCCGCCGTACGCCGTCCACCCGACACTGGAGACGCCGCCGTCACCAGTAACCACCACGAACCGCTCGGTTTATCTTTTGTTCGGTTTTTCATTTAAAACCGATTTGTTTTTTAGTTAGATCTATTCAGCGAACGCTCGACGTTTTAGATCTATTAACGAGTGGTTTCGTTCGTTAGTCTCTTGTAGCGGACGTTCCTCCGAGAGATTTTTCTTTTCTGTTTATTTTCGGCAAGGGACCTATCCGTAATTATTTTCTTTGCAGATTAGTCCCTATTCTTCAAACGATCACAACTTTTTGCTCGTTTATCCAAATCCGATGAAACCAACGCCAAATTCTTTGTTATGATCCCCTCTATCCAGATAAGCTACTTAAACATTTTTTTGAAAGATTAAAATTTGGTTTCAAACATATTTGGATTTGAACTTCTTTTGATCGTAACTTGAGTTTCTTAATTCCGATTTGGTTGATTCTTTTTGAAAATCAAAGTTCTTGACTTAAAATTTCTGTTAAGATCTTTTTCTCTGGTTTTCTTTGCATCTTCATTGCTTGAGTGCTTATGCATGTTATTGTTGGTCTATGATAGATTTTCCGGAGTGCGAAGCTTGCTACTATAAATCTCTAGGGTTTTCTGATCGTCAGCACGGCAAGTTCACACTTTGATCATACCCTTTTAATACCCAGTTTTATGCATTAGTTACACCCTCAAACATTGCATGAGTAGGACTGGGAACATGTGGTTGTTTTTATGTAGTTGATGAGGTAGGAACCTAATACCTTTGATCACCCCAGGAATATACGTTATGCTCATATTGCTTAGCCATGCTCGTAGACGGGGATTGGTATGTGAGAATCATGCAAGTTGTGAGTGAAAGTGCTAGTGATCGACTAGAGGGGGGGTGAATAGGCGATTTTTATGAAAGTCTTCAAAACATGGAAGTTTCGAAGACAAACGATAGAAATAAACCTATTACCATGCAGCGGAAGGTAGACTACACTAGGCAAACCATAGTCAGGTATTCAATGGAGTGAAAGCACAATGACTAATAGCAGCTAGGCAGTAAAGATCAGGTAGGAAGATATTGTGAAGCTAATCAGAACAAGCAGTCACTCAGTGAAGACAAAAGATAAAGCAATAATACAATGACTTCACACGGACCCACAGTAAGTAAAGGGAAGGGAAGGATGAAACCAGTGACTCGTTGAAGACAATGATTTGTTGGACCAGTTCCAGTTGCTGTGACAACTGTACGTCTGGTTAGGGAGGCTGAGATTCAACTCAGAAGACCTCGTCTTCACCTTATTCCCCTTGAGCTAAGGACACCCAGTCCTCGCCCAATCACTCTGGTAAGTCTTCAAGGTAGACTTCCAAACCTTCACAGACTTCGTTCACCGGCGATCCACAATGACTCTTGGATGCTCAGAACGCGACACCTAACCGGCTGGAGGATTCACAGTCCTCAAGTGTAATAAGTCTTCAAATCACACAGACATGAAGACTTAAGTGATGCCTAACACTCTTTGGCTCTGGGTGTTTAGGGCTATAACTTCGCAAGGAATTCTCTCTGAAAGGTTTCGAGGTGGGTTGCTCTCAAACGACAAAAGCCATGTATTAACTCTGAGCAGCCTACCATTTATGGTTGTAGGGGGTGGGCTATTTATAGCCACTATGCAACCTGACCTGATTTGTCCGAAATAACCCTGTGTCACTAAGGAACTGACATGTGTTCCAATGGTTAGATTTCAAACACACACGACAACTTTACTTGGGCTACAAGCAAAGCTGACTTATCCAACTCTGGACAAGATTTGCTCTCATAGTCTTCACTCGAAGACATAGGATTTTGCTTAAGCATCACTTCAGTCATTCTGACTGGTTCTCTTGGACCCCACTTAATAGTATGGTGGTTCCTATGACTCAACAAAGAAGAAAAAGAACGATGAAAGAACTAAGTCTTCGCGCTCCATAGTCTTCATGAGATGTCTTCTCTTGTCATAGTCTTCAATGTGAATGTCTTCACATACCACCTTTGACTTCAATGTCTTCATACATTTTTAAGGGTCATCTCTGGTAGGAAAAGCGAATCAATGAGGGACTTCTACCTGTGTTATCCTGCAATTCTCACAAACACATTAGTCCCTCAACCAGGTTTGTCGTCAATACTTGAAAACCAACTAGGGGTGGCACTAGATGCACTTATAGTGAGATATAATAACTAAGGGAAACTTAATGTGGCTACTTTAATACACATCTGGGTGGATTGGTTGTGGGCACCTGGGGAATCCATTGTTTTCCTAGGAGATTCCGGGGTACCCGTGTGATCATCCTATGGAATGCCACCCAGGCTCAAAGGGATCATAAGATTATTCATGCTCAGGAACATCTGTGTGCAGCCACAAGCCATTATGGGCTCTGGCATAGTTAAGTAAGTTGTGGGAAACCTTTCCATGATGGGCTAGCAGATGTAGGGGAATTGTAGGTGTACCGGCCTATCTATCGGTTAAGGGGACCTCTTCAGAAAGGCTATGTCTCGACCTTCCGATCATGGATGCGGTCGAGTCTTGTGGGGAAAAGTGCGCAAACCTCTGCAGAGTGTACAAATTAATCATGATTAGTTGTGTCCCCGGTTATGGACATCTTGAGTATCTGGTATTTGAGTTATTGATTGATCTCATCACTTTACTTAATGAATTTGTTGGATATTATTATTATTACTGTTACCTGATAATTTTTGGGATTGAGTTGGGGATACATTCTCAATAATGGCATAAACTTGGTAGTAAAAAAAATCTATTCCTTTGTTGTAGGGAAAAATTAGCTTTATGAAAATGTTAAACTTAGAGCCTCTGTCGGATCATGGGTTCCGGCAAAACCCTTAAGGTTCGAACACTGGGGTGCGCGCGAAGATCCCCCCCTACCGATCCACGTCCTAACTCAGCTAAGATCTTATGAACTAACTTGACGAACTCACAACACAAGGGACACATGATTTATACTGGTTTTGTGCCACCGTTGTGGTGTAGTACCCTACTCCAGTGTGGTGGGGGTGGATTGCCTCTTGGGCTGAGGATGAACAGTACAAGGGGAAGAACAGCCTCCTGAGGCTGAGGTGTTCTTGTGCTTGGTGAACTTGTGTGTGGCCTTGGTGGGGTGGATCTGGTCCAAGATGATCTATTCCCTACGGTGGTGGCTAGTCCTATTTATAGAGGCCCCGGTCCTCTCCCCAAATATTGAGAGGGAAGGGAACCAACAACGGCCAATTTGAAAGGGGACAAGTAGTACATCTTATCCTGACAAAAGTGGTCTTCGCCTGCAAAAGGCTCTAGTGGTGACGCCGCCTTGGGATCCATGGTGACCTCCATCTTGCTATCCTTCTGGTCTTGGTCTCATTGCACCAATATGGAAACCTTTGCTTGATGCCTCAGTACTCCGCGCCTGCGCTTGCCCCCTTAGCACCAAAGAGGAAACAAGGACGCTGCGCGCGCTGGCGCCCGCCTGGTCTCGATTGTCATGGTTCACGTCACGAGAACCTCGCGAGGTTTGTCGTGCCTTGATCTCTCTATCGGTGTCAAAATCGGCGGATCTCGGGTAGGGGGTCCCGAACTGTGCGTCTAGGATCGATGGTAACAGGAGACGGGGGACACGATGTTTACCCAGGTTCGGGCCCTCTCTATGGAGGTAATACCCTACTTCCTGCTTGATTGATCTTGATGAATATGAGTATTACAAGAGTTTATCTACCACGAGATCGTAATGGCTAAACCCTAGAAGCCTAGCCTGTATGACTATGGTAATGAGTATATCCTTTCCGGACTAACCCTTCCGGTTTATATAGACACTGGGGGGGGGATCTAGGGTTACATAGAGTCGGTTACATAAGAAGGAATCTTCATAGTCGGTCGCCAAGCTTGCCTTCCACGCAAAGGAGAGTCCAATCCGGACACAGGTACAATCTTCGGCCTTCATGTCTTCATGGCCCATCAGTCCGGCCCATGGATAACAGGACGGACGCCCGATGACCCCTTAGTCTAGGACTCCCTCAGTAGCCCCTGAACCTGGATTCAATGGCGAGGAGTCCGGCGCGCAGATTGTCTTTAGCATTGCAAGGCGGGTTCCCTTCTATCGGAACTTCAAGATAGTCTTTAGATGCGGTGATAGTATCCAGACCTGTCACACACACCATACATAACCGCAGAGAGAATATATTTTTACACGAGTCTAATTTGCTGAAAGCTTTTTACAATATGACATCATGTCTGTCCGGTCATAATTTCAAACCGTTTTTCGTCTGCCGCTCCAAATTTCGAGACGCGGTTGCCATTGGCACGTCTTGTTGAAGCAGAGATCGTGTCCCCTTATTACGGGATTCTCATCAATACGGCTGTGGCTGACCCAACCATGCCATTTGCACAACCCTTGGGAATAGGCGAGTTTAAGGCGAGTGGGGAGACACTTGATATTCATGGTCTTTATAAGGGGATAAGGATTCGCTCTCTTCATCCACACCTCGGCTACTGCTCAGTCCTTCCGTCCCTGAGCTCCAGCGCCCAAGGTTTTAGCGTTTCCCTCGTCCGAGAAAGCACTCCAAAGATGTCCGGATCCGGAGCTGGGGGTAAGTGGATGGCCTCCTCCGTCAAGAAGATGGATATCAAGGCACTCCGGGAGGCCGGATATCTGGCCAAGGAGATCGCTCACCAACTCCCAGCCAAGGGACAGATCGTCCCTACTCCAGAGCCCCACGAGAGGGTTGTGTTTCTCACACATTTCATCCGCGGGCTGGGCTTCCCTCTTGACCCCTTCGTCCATGGACTGATGTTTTACTATGGGCTAGACTTCCATGACCTAGCCCCCAACTTCATCCTCAACATCATGACATTTATTGTCGTGTGCGAGGCCTTTCTCCGCATCCCGCCTCATTTCGTCCTATGGCTGAATACCTTCAATGTGAAGCCAAACGTGGTGAGCAGCCAACAAGCAGAGTGCAGAGGCGCCATGGTGGGCAAGATGCCCAACGTTACCTGGCTCGAAGGCTCATTCGCCAAGACGGTGAAAGGGGGGTAATCGGGGTGGTTCTGTATCACCGAGTCGCGTGCCCCAACTGGGTGGCGGCCCCCGAATTCTGATCCGGAATCCCGATGCGGCTCACCTCCTGGCAAGAGAGGGGCCTAACCTGGGGTCCCTCGGACGAGTTGACTGGGCTCCAGAAGTGCGTCCAGAACATGATAGATAGGAAGGTCAAGCTTGTCAACGTGGTCCAGGTCATGCTGATTCGTCGGGTCCTTTCGTGCCAATGCCGGACTTGCTATCTGTGGGAGAACGATCCGGCCAAGCACCAAATGCTACTAGAGCTCTTTGGCATGACGCACGAAGAAATTTGGAAAGTGCTCTTCAAGGCCAGCGAGGCACCACCGCCCACGACCAAAGATCGCGGGCTTAGCTTAAAACGCCAGGCTAACCCGATAAGTTCTTTTAATGTTTTCAAGGCGTACCCTTTACTAGCATATTTTGAGAAAAAGCCTAAGCTCTCCTGCCCGTGTTTTCAGGCCTGGATCAAGATAGCTGAGGGGATTAACTGTCCGGCTCCGCTGCCCGCATACCAAGAATTCCCATTACTGACGAAAGTGCTTTTTCTAGCACCTTATGAGGTGCTAGAGAAGACGGCCAAGAATGCAGCCAAAGGGGCCAAGAAGGGCCCTTGCCAAAAAGGCGCTCCGGACATGATGTCCGAAGATGAGACTTCCTCTTCGTCCGCTAACGATGACAACGAAGAGGAAGAACAAAGCGACTCCCCACCTGAAATGGGGAGGAAGAAGATAGCAGCCGCCACAAAATTGGAGGAGAAAGCGCCTAAGAGGGTTAGAGGCTCCCTCGCAGATAACTCCATGTGGGATGTTGATAGGAGTTCGGAGCGACCTCGCCGGACCAAGCCTCGGGCCGCCTCGTAAGTACCAAAATCTGAAAATGTCTGGCCTTCCCGGTTTGTAATATTGATATACCTTAAACCTTGTTATTGCAGTCTAGCATGCGATGGCTCCTCGCGATCCTCGACAGAGGGGTCGCTAGACTCAAAGAGATGGCTAGCATGTCTCCGCCACCTGCTCATTCCGTCTCTCCCAAGGGTGACGACGAGGTGGTGTCGCAAAAGACCTTCCCCGACCAGGGGGGGCTTCCGGAGATAGTCGGGGTAGTGCCCCAGGATGATTCCTCAGTCGCCGGACACATGGGGGAAAAGCCCCTATGGGGACTGGTGACGGGGGCCGAGTTCCCTTTGGGCCTGAGCCGGATACCATTCCGGAGATCTATGCGGCTCCGGAGTCTAGCGAATGGCATTCCTCAAAAGGAGGGAATGTGACTGTTCCGCCGGTGACCTCTATCCAACCAGAGGCACCGGATAATCTGCTGGAGGCGCTACGAGGCGCCTCTATTGTGGATGAACACCGCGCCCTTATGGGCATGGTAATAGAGAAGGTCCAATTCGTAAAAAAGTGGACTGACCGAAGCCTGCATTAGCCTTCTATCGGGCTTTGAGGTAAGTAATGCATTTGTAGGAAGAATATCACAGTATAGACAGTAGCCCCTGATGCTCTGTTTGGTGTTCGGGTAGAAAAAGCCGAACAGAGGATCGATAAGAAATATCGCAGGAGTCTAACATAAGTTGTCTGTGTGAAAAACAGGTATCGCTGCAGGCTGCCACCGCTCATGCTGCGGAGGTCTCCGGACTGAAGCAGAAACTGGAGTGGGCCGAGGAAGAGCTTGGCCTCGTGAAGAAGTAGCTGGAGGATAGCCAAGGTGTGAAGTAACCTGCGGGTACGTTTTAAGAAAAAATGAATAGTCCGTTCAGACTGAGGTGTCATAAACTTTATTAGGGGCCACGACCGAGGTGGCAGCCCTCAAGAAGGCGTTAGCCGAGGCCGAGGACAAAGCGGCCAAGGAACACGCCGCGCGCGAGAAGCACGAGGCCCAGGTTGGCGAGGCGCAGCAACAGCTCTAGGGTGCGATCGAGAGATTTGAGTCCTTGGAGCGTGATTGTAAGGCGCAAGAGTCCGAACTGGCGAAGGCCTGCCAGAGCGCACAGGATGCATGAGCCGAAGCCCAGAACGCCCTTCAGGAAATTCAGGCGGCCAAGGATATTACGGCGGGTAATTATTTCACCATGCAAAGCAAGTATGTAGAAGAAATGTTCCTTGTACTTATCTGAATTTGGGTTTTCCAGGGGCGTTTACGGATCTGTCGCGCAGTATATCAGATGCTGCCGAGCATTATAGAGCCGAAAAAGGGATGTCTATGGAGAAGCTATTCTGGTCCCAATATCTTGGACCCGAACATCCGTTGCCCTTCAGTGACCAGCTAAAGCAGTTGATCGAGCTGCACAGGTCGGCAGAGCTAGCCATGAAGGACCTGATAGTCCGGATGTGGCCTTCCGAACCTATACCTAGCAGCTACTTTAGACTTGTTAAGCAACTTGTAAGTGCCTGTCCACGACTTGAAGCCGTGAAGTGGTCGGTCTGTATTGAAGGTGCGCGTGTGGCATTTGCCCGTGTCAAGATGCATTGGGCAAAGCTGGATGCCAAGAAGCTAATGACCGAGGGGCCGCCGGAGGGCAAGGAGCATCGTCGACCCGAGCTCTATTTTGATGGCGTCCTGGAGGGGTCCCGCCTTGTGGCGGAGCAATGTTCGAATGATGTCATATTCCCATGAGAACATTTGTATTATCCTGTCCTGTAATATGGAACAATGATGTTATGTATTATAATGCTTGCGATTTACATTTTACCTCCTGTGCGGCCGTTTATGGAATCTGAGGGTTGACCAGTCATTGGCTTCTACCCCCACGTAGATAGTACGGGGGTGTTCGGGATAAATCTAAACACTCTTTACTCCACATTCTGGTCCTTAAAGGAGGTGTTTAGCGCAACGAACAAGGCAATCAGACTATGCGGCCTTTACCACCCTCACTTAGCCATAGGAGTTTGACAGTTAAGAAAGTTGGCCAAGCCCCTGGTATTCGGAAGGCCGAACTAGGGGTGTTGTACACGCCTAATCGGAGGAACCGATTCTTCGCAAGAAGTGGAAAAAAATCTCTAACGATTTGGAACCTCTCGAACAGCTGACCAGCTCTCACTGCATCATGACAATCAGTTTTCGGCTTTCTCTAATGAGGTGCTCGTCCGGAAGAACCGGGACACAATCGCAGTAGTTCTCCCTTTACTACCCTAGCCGATATAGCGGAACGTAAGGTAGTAAGCATAGGAGCGGGGCAACCCAACTATTGACCAAAGACATGATTCGGAGTTGATGCATATAATGCTATAAGTTCGGGGTGCCGAACTATACTGGAAAAGTGTTCGGACTTTTATTGACGTAGTGCGGGGTGTAATGAAGCCCATGGCGCAGTAATACGTACCATGGTGTACGTGTGCAATAAGTAATATATACAAAGCTGAGGAAATAGGAAAATTAAGTAATAAGCTGACGCCACCATATATTCACCATTGTGATGTAATTAGTACGTCGAGGCGTACTTTGTGCAAGTAATGCAATAAGCAAGTAAAGCTATTTAACATGCCGCAACCAAGGGCGAGCTGCGAGCGGGTATGTAAAACAAATATGGCAATTGCTTAATAGAGACCACCTGGGTATTCCCTTGTATGCCAGAGCTCCTTGCCTCCTTGGTATGTTCTGCAAACGGGTTGTCCGCATAGACCTCGAAAAGAGAAAAAAACCATAATAAAAAAGAAAAATAAAGGCGTGCGAATCCTAGGGTCGGTCAAGCCGCACTGTGGATCGCGAGCGAGTTATGCCTCCGTCAGTACCCATGGGGTTTTGAGTGCGTAGTTATGTATGCGCGGTATGGATGCCATTTCCTCATCGGGGCCAAATTTACTAATTCAGCTCTTGACGAACCGAGCTGCCCTGTTGCGGTGTAGTCTGGACCTTCTTAACAATGTCCAGGGGCTCGACGGCCAGATTATGGTGCCGCTTGAGAAGGCCGCTCTATACTTCTGCTGCTAGGGCTGCGGTATGCTCCTCTATACGGAGGGAACATTCCGTGTTTCCATTTACTGTAATGACGCCACATGGACCGGGCATCTTGAGCTTGAGATAAGCATAATGTGGTACCGCATTGAATCTAGCAAACGATGTTCGTCCGAGCAGTGTGTGGTAGCCGCTGCAGAAGGGGACGATATCGAAGATTAGCTCCTCGCTTCGTAAGTTATCTGGGGAACCGAAGACCACCTCCAGCATGATCGAGCCCGTACAACGGGCCTCTACGCCTGGTATAACTCCTTTAAAGGTAGTTATCGTGGGCTTGATTTGTGAGGGATTAATGCCCATTTTGCGTACTGTATCCTGATAGAGCAGGTTGAGGCTGCTACCACCGTCCATTAGGACTCGTGTCATGCGAAATCCGTCGATGGTTGGGTCGAGTACCAATGCGGCCGAACCGTGATACGTCTCCAACGTATCTATAATTTTTGATTGCTCCATGCTATGTTATCTACTATTTTGGGCAATATTGGGCTTCATTATCCACTTTTATATTATTTTTGGGACTAACCTATTAACCGGAGGCCCAGCCCAGATTTGCTATATTTTTGCCTATTTCAGTGTTTCGAAGAAAAGGAATACCAAATGGAGTCGAAACAGAATGAAATCAACTGGAGAAGTTATTTTTGGAAGGGAAGCTACCGGATGGACTTGGACCCCACGTCAGGAGCCAAGGGAGGTGCTCACGAGGGTGGGGGCGCGCCCCCCTGACTCGTGGGCCCCCCAAAGCTCCACCGACGTACTTCCTGCACCCATATATACCTATGTATCCTAAAACTTCCAGAACAGAGTTTAGATCGGGAGTTCCGCCGCCAGAAGCCTCCGTAGCCACCGAAAACCAATCTAGACCCGTTCCGGCACCCTGCTGGAGGGGGAATCCTTCTCCGGTGGCCATCTTCATCATCCCGACGCTCTCCATGACGAGGGAGTAGTTCTCCCTCGGGGCTGAGGGTATGTACCAGTAGCTATGTGTTTGATCACGCTCTCTCTCTCTCTCTCGTGTTCTTGATTTGGCACGATCTTGATGTATCGCGAGCTTTGCTATTATATTTGGATCCTATGATGTTTCTCCCCCTCTACTCTCTTGTAATGGATTGAGTTTCCCCTTTGAAGTTATCTTATCGGATTGAGTCTTTAAAGATTTGAGAACACTTGATGTATGTCTTGCCGTGCGTATCTGTGGTGACAATGGGATACCACGTGATTCACTTGATGTATGTTTTGGTGATCAACTTGCGGGTTCCGCCCATGAACCTATGCATAGGGGTTGGCACATGTTTTCGTCGTGATTCTCCGGTAGAACTTTGGGGCACTCTTTGAGGTCCTATGTGTTGGTTGAATAGATGAATCTGAGATTGTGTGATGCATATCGTATAATCATACCCACGGATACTTGAGGTGACATTGGAGTATCTAGGTGACATTAGGGTTTTGGTTGATTTGTGTCTTAAGGTGTTATTCTAGTACGAACTCTAGGGCTGTTTGTGACACTTATAGGAATAGCCCAACGGATTGATTGGAAAGAATAACTTGGAGGTGGTTTCGTACCCTACCATAATCTCTTCGTTCGTTCTCTGCTATTAGTGACTTTGGAGTGACTCTTTGTTGCATGTTGAGGGATAGTTATGTGATCCAATTATGTTATCATTGTTGAGGGAATTTGCACTAGCGAAAGTATGAACCCTAGGCCTTATTTCCACGCATTGCAATACCGTTTGTGCTCACTTTTATCATTAGTTACCTTGCTGTTTTTATATTTTCAGATTACAAAAACTATTATCTACTATCCGTATTGCACTTGTATCACTATCTCTTCGCCGAAATAGTGCACCTATACAATTTACCATTGTATTGGGTGTGTTGGGGACACAAGAGACTCTTTGTTATTTGGTTGCAGGGTTGCTTGAGAGAGACCATCTTCATCCTACGCCTCCTATGGATTGATAAACCTTAGGTCATCCACTTGAGGGAAATTTGCTACTGTCCTACAAACCTTTGCACTTGGAGGCCCAACAACGTCTACAAGAAGAAGGTTGTGTAGTAGACATCAAGCTCTTTTCTGGTGCCGTTACCGGGGAGGTTAGCGCTTGAAGGTATATCTTTAGATCTTGCAACCGAGTCTTTTAGTTTCTTGTTTTATCACTAGTTTAGTTTATAAAAGAAAATTACAAAAAAATGGAATTAAGTTTGCCTCATACGCTTCGTCTTTTTAATATCTTTCGTGAGTATGATGGGAAGGATAATTGTGCCCAAGTGCTAGAAGAAGAAATCTATAGAATGTTTGGCATTAAATATTTGAATGATGAGCATGATTGCAATGTTGTTAGTATGAATTCCTTGAATATCTATGATGCTAATGATATGCAAAGCCACAAGCTTGGGGAAGCTATGTTTCATTATGATGAAAGCATGCCTCCTATCTATGATGATTATTGTGATGACACGTATGCTTTAAAAAATAATAATGATAACAATGAAACATGTCATCTTGATTTCAATTTTCAATCCCATGATAGTTACTTTGTTGAGTTTGCTCCCACTACTATTAATGAGAAGAATTTTGCTTATGTCGAGAGTAATAAAAATTCTATGCTTGTAGATCATGAAAAGAATGCTTTAGGTGCTGGTTATATTGTTGAATTCATTCATGATGCTACTTAAAATTATTATGAGGGAGGAATATATGCTTGTAGGAAATTGCAATAGTATCAAGTTTCCTCTCTATGTGCTTAAAGTTTCAAAGTTATGTTTGTTTTACCTTCCTATGCTAATTGATTATTGTTTCCATAAGTTGTTTGCTCACAAAATCCCTATGCATAGGAAGTGGGTTAGATTTAAATGTGCTATTTATATTCTTCAAGATGCTCTATTTATGTTAGAATTCTTATCTTTTATGTGAGCAGCGTTGAAACCATCATGCCTAGCTAGGGGCGTTAAACGATAGCGCTTGTTGGGAGGCAACCCAATTATATTTTTGTTCCTTGATTTTAGTTACTGTTTAGTAATAAATAATTCGTCTAGCCTCTGTTTAGATGTGTTTTTATGTTTTATAGTGTTTGTGCCAAGTAGAACCTTTGGGAAGACTTGGGGAAAGTCTTGTTGATCATTGTAAAAAAAAGAAACTTTAGCGCTCACGAGAATTGCTGCCATTTTTATTTGGAGAGTGCTATATAGTTAATTCTTTTTTCAGATGATTAATAGATAAATTACTCAGGTCCATCAATTTATTTGAGAATTTTATGAGTTCCAGAAGTATACGTTTGATCCAGATTACTACAGACTGTTCTGTTTTTGACAGATTCTGCTTTTCATGTGTTGTTTACTTATTTTGATGAATCTATGGCTAGTAAAAGAGTTTATAAACTATAGATAAGTTGTAATACAGTAGGTTTAACACCAATATAAATAAAGAATGAGTTCATTACATTACCTTGAAGTGGTGATTTATTTTCTTATACTAACAAAGCTTACGAGTTTTCTGTTAAGTTTTGTGTTGTGAAGTTTTCAAGTTTTGGGTAAGGATTCGATGGACTATGGAATAAGGAGTGGAAAGAGCCTAAGCTTTGGGATTCCCAAGGCACCCCAAGGTAATATTCAAGGACAACCAAAAGCCTAAGCTTGGGGATGCCCCGGAAGGCATCCCCTCTTTCGTCTTCGTTCATCGGTAACTTTACTTGGAGCTATATTTTTATTCGCCACATGATTTGTGTTTTTCTTGGAGCATCAATTTATTTTGTTAGGATTTGCTTGATGTTATTTATAACAGTGTTTTGCATCTTTTATTTCAATAAAAGTGGCATTGATAGCCTTTACTATGCCTATTTTAGAAGTCCACATGTTGCTGTTTGAAAACAGAAAGTTTACCGCTGTTGCAATAATTCCCTAGAAAAGTCAGAATGTTATAAAATGTTGAAACATTTTGCATATCAAGCTCTGATAAATTTACTACAGTGGGAATTTTCTTTCATAATATTTGGATCTAGGGAAGTATGGATGTTCCTGCATTCTTTACAGACTGTCCTGTTTAGGCAGATTGCTGTTATGTTTGCATTGTTTGCATATGTTTGCTTCTTTAATGATTCTATTTAAGGATAGGACTATTAAATATGCAGAGGCATTTAGTATGCAATGTTGAATAATAATTTTTGTCATTTTCTACGGTAGAGGATGATAAGGTTTTTGCAATGGCTTATACAAACTTATCTCACGAGTCCTTGTTGAGTTTTGTGTGGATGAAGCTTTTGAGATTTAGGGAGACCGTGATATGAGAGGAATTAAGGAGACACAAAAGCTCAAGCTTGGGGATGCCCAAGGCACCCCAAGATAATATCTCAAGAAGTCTCAAACATCTAAGCTTGGGGATGCCCCGGTTGGCATCCCACCTTTCTTCTTCAACAACTATCGGTTAGTTTTGGTTGATCCTATGTTTTTGCTTCTTCACATGATGTTTGCCATTATTAGAATGTCATTTTATTTTGCTTTGCTTTCTGTTTGAATAAAATACCAAGATCTGAAATTCTTAAATGTTAGAGAGTCTTCACATAGTTTCATAATTATTCAACTACTCATTGATCTTCACTTATATCTTTCGGAGTAGTTTCTAATTTGCTCTAGTGCATTACTTATATCTTTTAGAGCATGGTGGTAGTTTTATTTTGAAGAAATAGATGAACTCTCATTCTTCACTTAGATTATTTTGAGAGTCTTAATAGCGTGGTAATTTTCTTAAAATCCTAATATGCTAGGTATTCAAGAATAATAAAACTTTCTTATGAGTGTGTTGAATACTGAGAGAAGTTTGATGCTTGATGATTGTTTTGAGATATGGGGGTAATAATATCAAAGTCTTGCTAGTTGAGTAGTTGTGAATTTGAGAAATGCTTGTGTTGAAGTTTTCAAGTCCCATAGCATGCACGTATAGTAAACGTTGTGTAACAAATTTGAAACATGAGGTGTTATTTGATTGTCTTCCTTATGAGTGGCGGTCGGGGATGAGCGGTGGTCTTTTCCTACCAATCTATCCCCCTAGGAGCATGCGCGTAGTGCTGAGGTTTTTGATGACTTGTAGATTTTTGCAATAATTATGTGAGTTCTTTATGACTAATGTTGAGTCCATGGATTATACGCACTCTCACCCTTCCATCCTTGCTAGCCTCTTCGGTACCGTGCATTGCCCTTTCTCACATTGAGAGTTGGCGCAAACTTCGCTGGTACATCCAAACCCCGTGATATGATACACTCTTTCACACATAAACCTCCTTATATCTTACTCAAAACAGCCACCATACCTACCTATTATGGCATTTCCATTGCCATTCCGAGATATATTGCCATGCAACTTTCCACCATTCCTTTTATTATGACACGCATCATCATTGTCATATTGCTTTGCATGATCATGTAGTTGACATCGTATTTGTGGCAAAGCCACCGTCCATAATTTTTCATACATGTCACACTTGATTCATTGCAATCCCGGTACACCGCCGGAGGCATTCATATAGAGTCATCTTTGTTCTAGTATCGAGTTGTAATCATTGAGTTGTAAATAAATAGAAGTGTGATGATCATCATTTTCTAGAGCATTGTCCCAAGTGAGGAATAAAAAAATAAAAAAGAGAAAGGCCATAAAAAAGAGAAAGCCCAAAAAAAAGGAGAAAGGCCAAAAAAAGAGAAGGCCCAAAAAAATTAAAATGAGAGAAAAAGAGAGAAGGGACAATGCTACTATCCTTTTACCACACTTGTGCTTCAAAGTAGCACCATGATCTTCATGATAGATAGTCTCTTGTTTTGTCACTTTCATATACTAGTGGGAATTTTTCATTATAGAACTTGGCTTGTATATTCCAACAATGGGCCTCCTCAAGTGCCCTAGGTCTTCGTGAGCAAGCAAGTTGGATGCACACCCACTTAGTTTCTTTTGTTGAGCTTTCATACATTTATAGCTCTAGTGCATCCGTTGCATGGCAATCCCTACTCCTTGCATTAACATCAATCGGTGGGCATCTCCATAGCCCATTGATTAGCCTCGTTGATGTGAGACTTTCTTCCTTTTTTGTCTTCTCCACATAACCACCCTCATTATATTCTATTCCACCCATAGTGCTATATCCATGGCTCGCGCTCATATATTGCGTGAAAGTTTATAGGTTTGAGATTACTAAAGTATGAAACAATTGCTTGGCTTGTCATCGAGGTTGTGCATGATGAGAGCATTCTTGTGTGACGAAAATGAAGCATGACTAAACTATATGATTTGTTAGGGATGAACTTCCTTTGGCCATGTTATTTTGAGAAGACATAATTGCTTAGTTAGTATGCTTGAAGTATTATCATTTTTATGTCAATATGAACTTTTTTCTTGGATCTTCCGGATCTGAATATTCATGACACAATTAAAAAGAATTACATTGAAATTAGGCCAAGTAGCACTCCACATCAAAAATTCTGTTTTTATCATTTCCTACTCGAGGACGAGCAGGAATTAAGCTTGGGGATGCTTGATACGTCTCCAACGTATCTATAATTTTTGGTTGCTCCATGATATGTTATCTACTGTTTTGGGCAATATTGGGCTTTATTATCCACTTTTATATTATTTTTGGTACTAACCTATTAACCGGAGGCCCAGCCCAGATTTGTTATTTTTTTGCCTATTTCAGTGTTTCAAAGAAAAGGAATATCAAACGGAGTCGAAACAGAATGAAATCAACTTGAGAAGTTATTTTTGGAAGGAAAGCTACTGGATGGACTTGGACCCCACGTCAGGAGCCAAGGGAGGTGCTCACGAGGGTGGGGCGCCCCCCTAGGGCGTGCCCCCTGCCTCGTGGGCCCCCCAAAGCTCCACCGACGTACTTCCTGCACTCATATATACCTATGTATCCTAAAACTTCCAGAACAGAGATTAGATCGGGAGTTCCGCCGCCAGAAGCCTCCGTAGCCACCGAAAACCAATCTAGACCCATTCCAGCACCCTGCCAGAGGGGGAATCCTTCTCCGGTGGCCATCTTCATCATCCCGGCGCTCTCCATGACAAGGAGGGAGTAGTTCTCCCTCGAGGCTGAGGGTATGTACCAGTAGCTTTGTGTTTGATCTCTCTCTCTCTCGTGTTCTTGATTTGGCACGATCTTGATGTATCACGAGCTTTGCTAATATATTTGGATCCTATGATGTTTCTCCCCCTCTACTCTCTTGTAATGGATTGAGTTTCCCCTTTGAAGTTATCTTATCGGATTGAGTCTTTAAAGATTTGAGAACACTTGATGTATGTCTTGCCGTGCGTATCTGTGGTGACAATGGGATACCACGTGATTCACTTGATGTATGTTTTGGTGATCAACTTGTGGGTTCCTCCCATGAACCTATGCATAGGGGTTGGCACACGTTTTCGTCATGATTCTCTGGTAGAACTTTGGGGCACTCTTTGAGGTCCTATGTGTTGGTTGAATAGATGAATATGAGATTGTGTGATGCATATCGTATAATAATACCCATGGATACTTGAGGTGACATTGGAGTATCTAGGTGACATTAGGGTTTTGGTTGATTTATGTCTTAAGGTGTTATTCCAGTACGAACTCTAGGGCTGTTTGTGACACTTATAGGAATAGCCCAACAGATTGATTGAAAAGAATAACTTTGAGGTGGTTTCATACCCTACCATAATCTATTCGTTCGTTCTCCGCTATTAGTGACTTTGGGGTGACTCTTTGTTGCATGTTGAGGGATAGTTATGTGATCCAATTATGTTATCATTGTTGAGGGAACTTGCACTAGCGAAAGTATGAACCCTAGGCCTTATTTCCACGCATTGCAATATCGTTTGTGCTCACTTTTATCATTAGTTACCTTGCTGTTTTTATATTTTCAGATTACAAAAACTATTATCTACTATCCATATTGCACTTGTATCACCATCTCTTCGCCGAACTAGTGGACCTATACAATTTACCATTGTATTAGGTGTGTTGGGGACACAAGAGACTCTTTGTTATTTGGTTGCAGGGTTGCTTGAGAGAGACCATCTTCATCCTACGCCTCCTACGGGTTGATAAACCTTAGGTCATCCACTTGAGGGAAATTTGCTACTGTCCTACAAACCTCTGCACTTGGAGGCCCAACAACATCTACAAGAAGAAGGTTGTGTAGTAGACGTCAAACCGCCATGACGGATGCTAGTTGTATGATCACGGCGATCAAAGGTGATCGGAATGACGACAATGGGTTGAATTTTGGGGCGACTGGCTCTACCGCATAAACTTCCCTGAGTGCGCGCTTGTGCTCCCTTTTGGGGATGTGTGTTGCATATATCATGTTCACCATTTTGACTTGAGGCGGGAATTTCTTCTACTCCCCAGTGTTCGGCTGCCGGGGCTCCTCGTCTTCGTTCTTGCTCTGCGATTCCCCTTCCTTGTCTCCGCTATTTACCTTGCTGGCTTGCTTAAAGACCCGGCAATCTCTGTTAGTATGGTTGGCCGGTTTGTCTGGAGTGCCATGTATCTGGCACGGACGATCGAGTATGCGGTCCAAGCTGGATGGTCCTCTGCCGTTCCTTTTATAGGGCTTCTATCGCTGGCCAGACATGGAGCCACTAAATCCGGCATGAACTATAGTGTCATCGGTGTTATCGCCACTGCTTCGACGTTTGTGTCTGTTGCACCGGAGCTTGTTGGTGCTGTTTTTGGCCTCGGAGGGCCTCCTTCGTTGGCTGTGTTTGTACTGCGAACCAACCAACTATCCTCTCCCGCACAAAAGTAGGTCATAAGTGCCATGAGGGCTGCCATGGACCTCGGCTTTTCTTGGCCGAGGCGGGGGCGAGCCATTCGTCATGGATGCTATGCTTAAAGGCCGCTAAGGCTTCGGCATCCGGACAGTCAACGATCTGGTTCTTTTTGTTAGGAACCTAGTCCAGAATTTTTTGGCTGATTCTCCAGGTTGTTGAACTATGTGGCTTAAGTCATCGGCATCGGGTGGCCGGACATATGTACTTTGGAAGTTGTCAAGGAAGGCTTCTTCCAAGTCCTCCCAGCTGCCGATGGAATTTTCGGGCAGGCTATTTAGCCAGTGTCGAGCCGGCCCTTTGAGATTTATTGGGAGGTATTTGATGGCGTGAAGGTTGTCTCCATGGGCCATGTGGAAGTGGAGAATAAAGTCCTCAATCCATACTGCGGGATCGGTTGTTCCGTCGTATGATTCAATATGACGGGCTTGAACCCCTCGGGGAATTCGTGATCCAGCACCTCATCTGTGAAGCTGAGAGGGTGTGCGGCGCCTCTATATCGGGCCGCGTCATGGCGCACCTCCGATGAAGTCCGTCTGCGGTTATCGGCTCGGGTGTGACTAGGTTTGTCACGTCTGAATAGGTAGCCGTCATCCCGAGTCGGGAAGCGTCCTCGCGATCCGTAGATTGATCTGGTGTGTCCTGCTCTACTGTCTAGATCCTACCGAAGGTCATATGTGTGGTCCCGAGCTGTTATGTCCCTGTTTTGGCGAGGTGGTGGGGCGGGCTGTTGTTCGACCTGAGTTGCTGTTTTATCCTGACCACGGGGTGGTCGGTCCGCCGCACTATCCCGACCACGTGGTGGCCGGTCCGCATTGCATGAGGGAGGTATGGGAATTGGTGCCTCCTCATCAAAGTGAGGTAGCAGTCTGTGCTTTGGGTAACTCTTGACTGGGTGCTCGAGGCCGTATTCTTTGGCTGCCAGGACATCAGTCCACCTGTCAATGAGCAGGTCTTGATCAGCTTGGTGCTGCTGCTTCTTCTTATTTAGGCTTCTTGCAGTGGCTATTAGCTGGCGCTTGAGGCGCTCCTGCTCGAGGGGTGCCTCAGGCACGATAAAGTCCTCATCACCGAGGCTCTCATCATCCTCGGAGATTGGATGATAACTATCATCATCATCTTGGTCATTGGGCATGGACTATTTATCAGGGTTATCTTGCTCGTTGTCTTGTTCCTCCTGTTCGGATGCAGCCCCGACAGGGTCTTCATTATTTTCGGCGTCGCCCGGAGTACTATTTTCTCCGGTGCTAGTGTTGCCATCTTTTGAGCGACGAGGCTTAGAGCGGCGTTTAGGGCGCCAGCGCTTGGACTGTGTCTCAGAAGGTTTATTCGCAACTGGATCTCCTTTGTCATCGTCACTAGGTTTTTTAGGTGTGTCTACCATGTACACATTGTACGAAGAGGTGGCCGTCCAACGTCTAGTAAATGGTGGGTCTTGGCCTTGCTCCTTGTCGGCATCGTCATACATACCGTCGATGTCTTCGGAGCCGTAATCAAGCACGTCAGTTAAATCATCGACAGTGGCTATGAAGTGGGTGGTGGGTGGGAAGCGAAATTCCCCATCGTCAGCCTCTGGCTCGAACCGAACATAGTTCGGCTATGAGTCCTTCTACAAGGACAAGTTCTTTAAATAGTTTAGCACATCACCCAAAGGTGAGTGCTGGAAGATGTCTGCGGTGCTAAATTCGAAAATCGATAACCGACCCAGCTCGGTGTTAGCAGGCGTACCCGGTCCAGAACTTATAGCCGGAGACGAGTCCGGAGTTCCATTGACGCAAATATTGCGGGGTGCTGAGCCCGTGTGCGGCTCCAACGCCGTGGACTCTGTGGCCTCGGATGGCACGATCTGCTCCAGTTCTAAGGCCATTGTAGCAACAGGGACCATCTCCTGAATGTGATTCGATGACAGATTTAAGTCATATTCATCGGGGCGAGGGGGAGTGAGCGCTGCGGTCTCAAATCCATTGAAGATCAAGTCTCCACGGATATCTGCAACGTAGTTCAAGCTTCCAAATCTAACCTGGTGGCTAGGGGCGTAGCTATCGATCTGCTCCAGATGGCCAAGCGAGTTGGCCCGCAGTACGAAGCCGCCGAACACGAAAATCTATCCGGGGAGGAAGGTTTCTCCTTTGACAGCGTCACTATAGATGATTGAAGGGGTCATCGAACCTTTCGTTGATGGCACAGTGGAACTCTCAATGAAAGCACCAATGTCGGTGTCAAAACCGACGGATCTCCGGTAGGGGTACCGAACTGTGCGTCTAGGATCGATGGTAACAGGAGATGGGGAACATGATGTTTACCCAGGTTCGGGCCCTCTCTATGGAGGTAATACCCTACTTCCTGTTTGATTGATCTTGATGAATATGAGTATTACAAGAGTTGATCTACCATGAGATTATAATGGCTAAACCCTTGAAGCCTAGCCTATATGACTATGGTAATGAGTCTTCATAGTCGGTCGCCAAGCTTGCCTTCCACGCCAAGGAGAGTCCAATCCGGACACAGTTACAGTCTTCGGCCTTCATGTCTTCATGGCCCATCAATCCGGCCCATGGATAACAGGCCGAACGCCCGAGGACCCCTTAGTCCAGGACTCCCTCACTCACCGCCCCTCGTGAGCTAGCCTGGTGAGGCTGCTCCTGAGGAGGTCTTGCGTCGTCCGCCTCGCGAGGCTTGGCCCCTCGCGAAGGTCTTGAATGCCTTGTTGATGAAGATGGGTCGTACAGGCCTGCTAGCAAAGCCTCGCCGTGGGCCGCAGGCAGGCAAGTCTGGGGACCCCTGTTCCTAGAACGCCGACAGTAGCCCCTGGGCCCAAGGCGCGCTCGGGCTTGGCTTCGAGGCGAAGCCAAAGGTCAAGTGCGGAGCACCGCGGGCCCCAATAGCCTGCGGCCTTGGTTGACGCATGGCGGTTGATTGGACGTGGGCGTCTCCGCTTCCCCATGCTGCATCGGCAACTGCCTGACTTGACAAGTCCCTGGGACATGCAAGGAAAACCAGCAGATGGTAGGGGGCGGAGCCCCCGTCGCCCATCCTTTCTCTGCCTTTTCCGCTTCTTCTCCTTCCTTGCTCCTCTCCTGCTACCAATGGCGCCGTCGAGGAGGCTCACTCCCGCGGAGAAGGGGAAGGCCCCTCGCGAGGGGCTCGGCTCTCCGGTGCCCAAGCGTGGACGCGGCCATCCACACAAGCACACCACAACCCCCGCCGCGGCCCCGCGCGGCCGTGGTGGTGCTGCTTCGTGGGGCAGGGGTTGCTCCGGTTGTGGTGGTCCCGTTGATGAAGGGAGACGTGCTGTGGTCACGCGGCCTCCCCGGCAGCGCTTCCACTCGGCAGACATGCTGTTGGAGTTCGTCGTCTGGTCAGAGAACCCGACCAGCAACTGGCTTCAGCTCTGGCGCTTCTTCGCCGACGAGCTGCCGGCCTCAGGTCCAGGCGGGCTTTGGCTACAGGCAGAGGGCTGCTGCAGCAGGGCTTCCTGGGTCGCGGTCGAGGTCTCTGCCACGGGCAATATAGCTCTGGCCTGCAGTTGGCAGACGTTTGCCCGCGCGCGTGGCCTGGGCAGGCGGTGCACCCTCCACTTCAAGTATGGCGGCGACGCGACCCTCTATGTGAGGGTGTTTGGGGAAGATGGTCGCCGCTCTGGGTGCTGCCCCGAGGTGAACGACGATGAGGAGGTGCTCGGCCTTGGCGATGGCCACGACGAGGATGAGGGCAAACCCGCCCTTGGTGCCGAGTGCGTCTCGTCCAGCTATGGCATCTCTTCGCCCAGCGACAGCCCCAGCAGTGACGGCTACGACCAGCCACCACGCCACCGTGCCCGCTTCGAAGACGGTGGTGGGTCGTCTCGTCGCCGCGCCTCCGTGAAACGTGAGGAGGGGTCCGGCTGAGCTTGGGAAGACGCTGGGGCCTGCCCCCGTGGACCGCTGTAGGCACCGCTTCTATTTTGTTCTTCTTTTCCTTCCTGCATCAGAAAGAAACCAGAATGGGCCCCAGAGGGGCGTGTATCGAACTATGATCTCAATTATTATGTTATGTTTGCCGTTCATGTGCTGTGTCGCAACATCGTCGTTTTATGTAGGGATAACTTAGCTTGACTTATTTTGAGTGGCCTCCTCCTCACGAGGCGCTTGCTTCCTAGTACCCGTCGAGGCCTCCTTGACCTGATATGCGCTTAGAACTGCAAAAAATTCATCAAGAGGTTTATCGTTCACCCAGAGCTTGGTCATAGGCGCCGCTTGCCTTGACCCGGTGCTTTGCGTCGCGATACCCGTGGGGCACGGATTAGGAGAGGTGCGCTGGCTTGTGGGCTCGAACGAGGATGCCTCGCAAAAAGACAGAAGGAGGAAGCTCAAAAAGGTACCTTATCAGCCCCCTCGCGGAGGACGCGAGGGAGAGTACAGGTCAACCAAAGAGGCGAAGGTAGAAACAGAGGCAGAAAGCGATAAAACGGGACCAACAAGAGACACCAGAAAGCAAATTTCAATTAAAAGAGGGGCGAGCCAACTTCAGAAAGCAAATGAAAAGCCGCGTCCGACACCTAGTCTAGTCTTTGACATCTTCTCACCAGCGTGGAGCTAAGTGCTGCCACTCGGCGTGGGAGGGACCCCCCGAGGCCCAAGGGTGGCACTCCTGAGGCTCTGGGGCGTGTACAACCCCACTTATTATTACGTGACAGTGTCACGGGCGGCGATTCTTCACAGGCACGGGGCCTTGCTTCATAGGCGCTGGGACTTTCTTCAGAGGCACCGGGCCTTCTTCACAGGCTCTGGGCCTTTCTTCATGGGTAGAACTTCTGGAGGTGTTGGATGTTCCAGGCGTTCTGGATGGGTACCCTTTCCTGCGTCTCCAGGCATGCAGAGCCAGGCCTGGAGACGTGGACGACCTTGAACGGGCCCTCCCACATGGGTGAGAGCTTATGCAGCCCCTCCCTAGAGAGCACGCGCCTTAGGACGAGGTCACCCACCTCAAGAGTCCTGGAGCGGACGCTGCGATAGTGGTACCGCCGCAGCGCCTGCTGGTATCTTGTCGACCGTAGTGCAGCTTCGTGGCGACGTTCCTCCCCCAGCACAAGGTCCATCCCCCGTGTGGTGTCCTACTGCGTTTAATCAAACGCCAGGACCCATGCGGAGCGATGCTTGACCTCATGGGGGAGGACTGCTTCTGCTCCATAGACGAGGAAGAACGGGGTTTCGCCCATTGGCTTGGTGGCGGTGGTGCGGATCGAACACAGCACGGACTGGAGCTCGTCGTGCCAGCCCCTACTACAGGCTTCGAGCTTCTTCTTGAAGGTCCTAGTCTTGAGGCCCCTCAAGACCTCTCGGTTGGCGCGTTCGGCCTGGCCATTGCTCCTGGGGTGTGCTACCGAGCATAGCAGATCTGCGTTCCAAGGTTAGCACAGTATGACTTGAAGAGATTACTTGTAAACTGTGAGCCATTATCGGTGATGATGCGGTTGGGGACCCCAAAACGGCTCACGAGGCCCTTGATGAACTTGACCGCAGAGCTAGCTGGGATGGCGCGGACGGCTTCAACCTCCGGCCACTTAGTGAACTTGTAGATGGCGATGTAGAGGTATCGATAGCCCCCCTGGCGCCCGAGGAAACGGGCCCAGAATATCCAGCCCCCAGACTGCGAACGGCCACAAGAGTGGAATGGTCTGGAGGCCCTGAGCTAGCTTATGGATCTGCTTGGCGTGGAATTGGCAGGCCTCGCAGGACTTCACCAGCTCAGCTGCGTCGTTGAGCGCCGTAGGCCAGTAGAATCCACTTCGGAATGCCTTGCCGACGAGGATTCGTGATGATGAGTGGTGCCCGCAGTCCCCGTCGTGTATGTCAGCTATCAGCTCTTTCCCATGTTCTCTAGAGATACAACATAGTGAAATGTCATTTGGTCGCTTCCTGTATAACTCACCGTCCCGGAGGCAGTATGTTGTGGCCTGACGGGCCACGCGCTCTGTGTCCCCCTCCTTCTCCGGAAACATCCCTTGCATCAGGCATTCCTTCAATTCCTTGGTCCAGCATCCGTCCTGGGACTCGAGCGCCAGGAGTAGGCGCTCTCCCGAGGTCGGGCCATAGGTCGGGGCTCCTATGGCAGGCGGCTGCGGGAATTCCTCCCGAGGCCGAGCTGTTCTTGAAAGCGGTGGCATTGCTGATGGCTTGAAGAGCCGCTCCTCGAAGACGCAGGCTCCTGGGGCTATCGCTTGGATGCTCTCCTGGCGATGTCGTCAGCTTCCTTGTTGGTGCCACGGGGCACGTGCTGCAACTCCAGGCCCAGAAATTTCTTCTCCATCTTGCGCACCTCCGCGAGGTATGCTTCCATGTGCTCGTCCTACGGCTCGTATACCTTGTTGGAGAAGTTGACGAGGAGCTGTGAGTTGCCCCTGATAGTGAGACGCTTCACCCCCAGTGCCGCCGCAGCCTTCAGGCTGGCTATGAGGCCCTCGTATTCTGCAATGTTGTTGGAGACCTTCTCGCCCTGCTGGAAGCAGAGCTGCACGACATAGTAAAGCTTGTCATGAGTGGGCGATATGAGTACTGCTCCAGCCCTCGCGCCCTGGCGCGCAAAGGCACCATTGAAATACATGACCCGGCCTTCAGGCGCCTCGCTTCCTGGCGAGAGGGACCGGTCTTTGCCTACTTCAAAAGCGATGGGGCGTCTGTCCATTCTGCCACGAAATCAGCGAGCGCGGCTCCCTTGATGACCCTGGTAGTACTGAACTCCAACTGGAAAGCTTGCCACTCGATGTTCCATTCAGCGACCCTTCCAGTAGAGTTGGGGCTCCTGAGCACTCTCTCCAATGGGTAAGCTGAGACGACCTTGATGGGGTGGCCCTGGAAGTAGTGCCCCAGCTTTCACGAGGCTACCAGGAGCGCGAGTAGGAGCTTCTGAGGCATGGGGTACCGTGCTCTTGCATCCCGCAACACCGTGCTGACGAAGTATACCGGGTGCTTGACGAGGGTATGCGTGCTGATGAGGTTTGCGTCTTCCAGAAGCTGGCGTGCCTCCTGAGGTGCTAGAGCCCCCGACGCTTGATCGCTTGCCGAAGTCTTCGGAAGTTTGGGGGCATCGTCCTGCCGAGCCTGATCCTCTGCTGCTGCTGCTGTGGCCCTCGTGGCACCCTTCTGGTCTTGCGTCTTCTCTGCTGGAGGCGTGGCACAACGTGATGCGCCCTTGGCTTGGTGTTCTTCCCGAACCGCCACCAGAGCCGCGCTGGCTGAGTACGGGGTGGCGGCAAGATAGAGCACTAGGGGCTCGCGAGGTCGTGGCGCCACCATCACTGGAGGGCTGGTCAGGTATCTCTTGATGTCTTGAAAATCTTGGTCGGCCTCTAGGGTCCACTCGAACAGACCCTTCTTTTTCATCAGCTTGAAGAAGAGCAGGGCGTGCTCCCCCAGCTTGGAGATGAAGCGCCCTAACGCAGTCACCCAACCAACCAACTTCTGCATTTCCTTGAGGGTATGCGGTGGACTCATGTCTTCAATGGCCTTGACCTTCTCTGGGTTGGCCTCGATCCCCCTGTGGGACACCAGGAAACCCAGCAGCTTGCCAGAAGGGACGCCAAACACGCACTTCTCCGGGTTGAGCCGCAAGTCCACCTGGCGAAGGCTTTCAAAGGTCTCCTCCAGCTCTTGGATCAAGGTCCCTGCCTCCCGAGACTTCACCATGATGTCATCGACATAGGCTTCAGCGTTTCTCCCGAGCTGCCGCCCTAAGGCGATGTGCATGAGCCGCTGGAAGGTTGCACCCGCGTTGCGCAGCCCGAACGGCATGCAAGTGTAGCAGTACACCCACACGGGGTTAGGAAGGCCGTCTTCTCCGCATCTTCTACCGCCATCTTGATCTGGTGATATCCTGAGAACGCTTCCAGGAAGCATAGCAAGTCGCACACGGCGGCGGAGTTGACAATCTGGTCGATACGTGGAAGCGGGGACGGATCTTGGGGGCAGGCTTTGTTGAGGTTGGTGAAGTCAACGCACATACGCTCCTTCCCGCCTTTCTTGGGGACGACGACGGGGTTCGCTAGCCACTCGGGGTACCGAACCTCGCGAATGACACCCGCAGCCTCCAATTTGCGGGTTTCTTGGACGATGAAAGCTTGCTTCTCCATGGACTACCGCCTCGCCTTCTGCTTCACGGGGCGTACGTTGGGGTACACCTTTAGGTGGTGCTCTATTACCTCTCTTGGGACCCCTACCAGCTGATCGGGCTCCCAGGCGAACACTCCCTTGTTTGCACGCTAGAACTTCACTAGCGCCTCCTCCTGACCAGGCTCAAGGTTGGCGCCTATGGTAAAGGTTGCCCCTGAGGACCCGTCCTCCTCGACCAACACTTTCTTGGGTTCTGCCTTGTCTGAGTGAAGAACTGCTTCTTCTTGGTTGGTGCGGGTCCCTTGGCCTTGGAGGTATCCGCGCCGGCGGGTCGTGCTGTCACCCGGCCTTGAGGGCAAGCTTGAGCGCCGCCAGGGCCTCCTTGGCGCCGCCCTTGATGACGAGGACACCCTCACTCCCCGGCATCTTCACGAGGTTGTAAGTAGGACGGTTGCTGCCATGAACTGGGCTAGAGCTGGGTAGCTGAGGATGGCATTGTACGGGAGGCCAATATGGGCGATGTCAAAGTCGATGAGCTCGGTGCGGTAGTTGTCGCACGTGCCGAAGGTCACGGGGAGGCGGATCTGCCCTAGGGAGCGGGCGGAGCCCCCGCCCACCCCCGAGAAGGGCTTGCTGGGGCAGAGCCACTCGAATGGTACGTGAAAGAGGCTGAAGGCTTCGACGGAGAGCACATTGAGTCCGGCGCCGCCGTCGACGAGCGTCTTGGTGATGGATACGTGGCAGATGGTGGGCGCGCACAGCATCGGGACTGCACCCGAGCCGACGGTGGAGGCGGGATGATCCTCTGAGTCGAAGGTGAGGTCGGCCTCAGGCGCGGCCTAGCCAGGCGGAGCCCCCGGGCGCTTGGAAGCGGCACCGATCTGGTGAAAGTACGGCTTGACATGCCGATCTGAGGGTGGCGCTTGCGAACCACCGAGAAGAGCTGCGACGCTGGGGGCCGCCAGTTCCCCGAAGCGAGTGATGAAGAGGTTGCGCAGCTCCTCCAAGGTGGCGACAGAAGACTCCGGCAAATGGAGGAGCCAGGCGTGCGGCGCGCCTACAAGGGCCATTGGGAACTAGTTGGCCATGACCTTACCGTCGCCCCGGCTTCCAGAACGGCCTCCTCGTACACCAGCAGGAAAGCCGACGGGTCCGCCGCGCCGTAGTAGCGCGACGGCATCTCCGGCGAACTTGGGTGGCCACCGCACCTGCCGCAAGGCGGGGGCAGGGCTCGGAGCCCTTGAGCGCCACTACGGGCCCAGGTAGATCCAGCAGGAGGGGCGCCCACCATGGGGGAGCGGGCGTGGAGATGGTGGAGCGCTAATCGACGGAAGAAATAATCCAGCGCACCCCTACCTGGCACGCCAAATGTTGGATCATGGGTTCCAGCAAAACCCTTAAGGTCCAAACACTGGGGTGCGCGCGATGATTTCCCCCCTACCGATCCATGTCCTCACTCAGCTAAGATCTTACAAACTAACTTGACGAACTCACAACACAAGGGACACATGATTTATACTGGTTTGGGCCACCGTTGTGGTGTAATACCCTACTCCAGTGTGGTGGAGGTGGATTGCCTCTTGGGCTGAGGATGAATAGTACAAGGGGAAGAACAGCCTTCTAAGGTTGAGGTGTTCTTGTGCTTGGCGAACTTGTGTGTGGCCTTGGTGGGGTGGATCCGGTCCAAGATGATCTATTCCCTACGGTGGTGGCTAGTCCTATTTATAGAGGCCCTGGCCCTCTCCCCAAATATTGAGCGGGAAGGGAGCCAATAACGGCCAATTTGAAAGGGGACAACTAGTACAACTTATCCTGACAAAAGTGGTCTTCGCCTGCAAAAGGCTCTGGTGGTGACGCCGCCTTGGGCTCCATGGTGACCTCCGTCTTGCTGTCCTTGTGGCCTTGGTATCGTTGCACCAATATGGAAACCTTTGCTTGATGCCTCGGTACTCCGCGCCTGCGCTTGCCCCCTTAGCACCAAAGAGGAAACAAGGACGCTGCGCGCGCTGGCTCCCGCCTGGTCTCGATCATCATGGCTCACGTCATGAGAACCTCGCGAGGTTTACCGTGCCTTGATCTCTCCGCCCCACGCGAGCCAGCCTAGTGAGGCTGCTCCTGACGAGGTCTTGCGCCGCCCGCCTCGCGAGGCTTGGCCCCTCGCGAAGGTCTTGAATGCCTTGTTGATGAAGATGGTCCGTATAGGCCTGCTAGCAAAGCCACGCCGTGGGCCGCAGGCAAGTAAGTCTGGGGACCCCCGTTCCTAGAATGCCGACAGCCTCCACCAGCCAAATGTGCATGTAGTGATAGCTATTGTTCATCATTCCTCTATAGTGTGATCTTGCCAGCATATTCCATGTGCTGACCTACACGACTGCAACGTCTCATGTTGCAGAATTTTCAGACGAGGATTAAGGTGCGATAGGTCGTTGTCTTGCATTCAGTTTTGCCGTGGAGTTGGATGGACTCATTTACCTTCGAAGCTTCTGTAGTTATTTTATTAGATGGCCTTCATCCATATTATTGTAATAATCACTCTTTATGAGGACCTCGATCTAATAAGTGTGTGATTGAAATCTGTTATAATTCCTCGAGTACTGTGTGTCAGCATACCGATCCAGGGATGACACTTATGCACAGAGACTTCGATCTGTTGGGATCGGGTCGCTACAAACAAAGATCATAATGCAATATGAAAGTGGATTCATATATTTGAATAAGAGATCATAGTGTTGTAAACCTATGCGTCCATGAATATAGTGGTGATATGTGTGGTGTGGTTTTGGACATGCTATACTATAATGTGATAATGCATGGCGTTCCCAAATCACAACTAAATATCGAACAATCTAAACCATACTATTTATCGAACAATCTCACATTTTATTTGAATTTGTGATAATGTGTGGCGTTTGCAGCTCACAGCTAAATATCAAACAATCTAAACCATACTATATATCAAACAATCTCACATTTTATTTGAATTTGTGATAATGCATGGCGTTTGCATCTCACATCTAAATACTTGTAGGCATAGGGGGCGGGGTGCCATACATTATGTGATAAACACAATATACATATGAGACATGGATTAGGTTATGAAGATCTAGCTAGAGCTTGAAATGTACTGTGATTTGAAATCAACATGAAGTGGATTCAAAAAATCAAGTTCGAGTTCATATAGTACACATAGTTCATATCTAACTCGACAGTAATCATGTGGTGTGCTGTGAAGATAATATACAAACAATGGTTTAACTTGACAATAATGATGATTGTAGATCTTATTAAAATAGAGAAACAAATTCAAATGGTTTAACTTGACAACAATCATGATTGTAGATCTCATTCTAATAGAGAAACGAATTCAAAGTTAGTTCATATTGCAGCGGTAGTATATACATTTGGAATGCACTAAAATGTTCATTTGAGTAGCAGGTTACATGCATTATACACATAGCGAAATATTTTAATTGAACATAACATGGATTCAAAGTTTTGAATGGAATTTGTAGTAACTCATACAATAAAACGGGACTAGACTCTCTTGTGTGGTGCAAATTTATTTATTTTTGGTTTTTTCGTTGAGGGAAGTGTGAATTGATTTGGTACAGTACATGTTAGGCTTGTCTAAAAATTTCAAACCGCGCCTTGTTATCCCAAAATTTTAAGATACTCTCTCCGTTTTTATTTACTCTGCATATTAGAGTTGACTGAAGTCAAAGTTTGTAAAGTTTGACCAATTTTATAGAAAACAATACAAATGTTTACCATAACAAATCTATATGATGTGAAAGTTCATTCAATAATAAATCTAATGTTATTGATTTGATATTGTATATGTCAATATCTTTGTTTATAAACTTTGTCAAAGTTTACAAAGCTTCACTTTGACTAAAGCTAATATGCGGACTAAATAAAATGGAGGGAGTATCTCTTTGTCTCATTGTGCTCCTAAAATTCCCTCCATCTCAACCCGCACCTTGCTATCCCAAAATTACAATGCATGCCAAAACTCCCACCTCCTGCGAAATCCCGACACGCGAAATTCCCATGATACCCCTAACCTGAAAGAACCACCTAGTTCAAATCGGCGGGGCTACTTTCGTAACTTACCCCACATTTTGGACAAGCGTGTACCTAATCCATAGTTCCCCCTCCCATCCCCTCCACCCCCGCACACCCACTCGTACACCGAGGCTGTGAAAAGCCACGAAGCCCCACAACATCCTCCGTCCGCCACCCAGCCGGAGCCTCTTCCCCGACGACATCGTCCACCACAACAGCTCGACGTCCCTCATCCACTGCACAGAATGAGGATCCATCGTCGATCTTGTCGTCCCTCCGATTCAGCCACCCCATCCTCCACCTCTAAGGAGCTCCTCCGACGTTCGCCTCATCTTTTGCGCCACCTCCATTCCCACAACGCCATCTTCACATGCACCACCGGAAGAGCAGCACCATCACCGATTCCTTGGATGAAGCTAAGGCCTAATCGGCGCCACCAAAGAGGTTCTACCCTAATCGCTGCATTTTCTTCTTGATTCAATCTCACGGTGCCGCCGGCGCTTGGTCCCGAGCCGACATCGCGCGGCTCCATCTACGGCGGCATCATCGGACACTTCCTCCATGGCGTCGCTCCCTCGACGGCGTCGTCCACTTCAGTTGGAGTTGCTTCTGCTCAAGATCTCGCTGGCCCTGCTGCCGCTGTTGCTTCCAGTCTCGCCCACGCTGCTGCTCTGCTCTAGCTCTCGATCCCCTACCTAGTCTACTCTGGCTCTTACTCGCACTTCTTCTCTTGCTCTTGTTCTCGGTCCCCTGCCTGGTCCGCTCTGGATTTTGCTCATGCTGCTGCTCTTGCTCTTTCTTGCACTGCTGGTCTACTCTTGCTCGTGCTGCCACCACACGAGCTGCAGCTCCGGCTCTCGCTCGACCTCCTGCTGCTGCTACACGACCAGCTACCCCGGCTGCTCTCTGGTAGTACGCTCCTTGCTGGAGCGGCTACCGATTTAGATCACTGCTACTCTGCCACTAGTGCTTGAGTGGCCAAAACTATTAGTGCACTGCTTTTTCTACTACTAGTGCATTCAGTTTCGACAGTAAAATTCAGTTTCGACGGCAAAATTCAGTCTCAATAGTAAAATTCTATTTCGACATTTAAATTCAGTTTTGACAGTTAATTTCAGAGATGAGCGGCTGATGTATATTACATCTAGCATTTTTTGGTTATGTATTTTACATCATCTATTGGAGATGCTATTAGAATACCACTTCACGTTAACGTTGTCTCTCTTGTCCTATTTCAGCCTCGCCATCGTACACCTTACCGGAGCTGCTCCAACGATGAAACCCTCCATCACAGCAGAGCAGTACCCTTGGCTCCATCTCCAGGCGCCTGAGATCTTCTTCCCCACCTCCAACTGATACATCAGCCGCAACATCCTCAGTGACCAACCCAATGATGCTGAGATCGACATGGCTTCACCAAAGAGGTTGTACACTTGCTGCATCGCTTTTTTACTCTACACGTTATATCTATTGTCCACTGAGCACACGTAGTAACATGAAATATGATTAGTTTCTCCTATAGAACAGGCAGTGAGGTACCAGGAAACTTAGCTATCCATGATGGACTCTCTCGAAAGCCATCATTATTCATTTCTGCGCGTTTGAGTTGTGCATGTGTAGATGGTCCTGAGAGTTGAGTTAGTAGGGAAGTGGCCTGGGTCCAAAGTAGTACTAGTAGCACAAAAACATTTTTGGAGTGCCAACTTTTACCTGTTCAAGCCTGCCTACTAGAATTGCCAGTGGTTGAAAGGAAAAGTGAAGGAAAAACATAGGAATTGGAAAGTTTCCTATGGTACTACTATTCATGTATTTGGTTCAAAGGAATGGAGCAAAGGAAAATTGTAGGATTTGTTCCTTTAGCGTCTCTTTCAAACAAAAACCGTAGGAATTTTAATATCCACTTGGCCAACCTTTACAAATTACTATTCATGAACAACAAGACTAAGTGATAGTAGCATAATAGCATTATAACTGTACATTTTCTTGTGGTTTGACTTAATTTGACCATGCTTCTTTGCATTCCTGTGACCTTCCAATTCCCGTGAACCAAACACCCAGATTGACAGAAATCCTGTGATTTTTTTTAAATTCTTTGTTTTGCACATGCATTCCTATCCTATTACTATGTATTTCCTATCCATGCTTTGTTAGAATCCACCAATTCAAACGAGCCCTTACAGAATAACTTCTCTTACAGATAGTTGTCAAAGAAAACCTTGTGTGGTTCGTCCCACTCCTGTCGTGCCGTCGTCCACCCCAACTCAGCTACTCCAATGACAGAAGGGTCCACCATAGCAGGGATCCGCCCTCCAGACTGTCTTTTGCCACCTCAGATCTTCTTCCCCACCGCCGACAGCCACGACAACTCCATTACCATCATCAAATGAGAAGATGACCTTAAGGACTACACGGGTCCGCAAGAGAGGTCGCACTCTTTCATGTCTGCTTATGTTATGCATCACTGAATATTACATGCTACTTTATCATCCAGTTCACCGATTAGACTCTGAGTTGGCTCCAAACTAATGCTCAAACTGGAGTTTTTAAATGGTTGTGGGGTACATATCGGGGCCGCAATCAATAGTATCTATCTACTACCTTGTTAATCTCTAGTGTTTACTATGAATTTCTTGTTGGGTGGGAAACAAACAGTAAAGAAGCCATTATCTGTATTTTTTTAATCGATCAGGCACTTGCCATCTATCTTCATTGTTCAACTCTTTGATGAAAAGATGAAAAAACCAAAAAAAAGCTCTGCCCTTCCATCTCTTGGATAGATAGAGAGGGAGGGCAGAGGCCTTTGGTGTCCCTTTCAGTCAAGAATTGGGGCTTCACAATTACTAGCCAATATTTATCTCATGCCTTTCCTCGTTCATGGTTCGATATTCTGGTGTCCTAGGCGTAGAGGAACCACACCAATCCATCCCGAATTTGGTGGTTAAACTCTACTGCGGTGACGATACTGTAGGGGAGGTCCTGCGGCAAAATAGCTCGATGCCAGAATGATAAAAAGCTTAACACCTCTTATTTGACTTTTTCACTATTTTGAAATAAGAAAAAGATCCAAATCTAAAATGCAAAGGTCGTCTTATTCAAAACCTCAATCATCACATCCCCTCTCTCCCACTTCACACCTCGGAACGCACTGTTCTTATAGAGAGAAAGGCGCTTTCCCATTATGTGCCTGCTATCATTGGTTTTGGGTCTATCCACAAGTTGCTACCATCACGCTAGATTTCTGCATTCACTCCATACATAATTTCACTATGTTTTATTCCTATGCATGTCAGTTATTGTACACAATGGAACTGAACATGTAGAGCAAAAGAGATGAGCCTTGCATGCCAATAAAATTTTATGAAGACGCCGCTCCATGGTGGGTGCAAAGGCATCCCCCTCCACCCATTTCAGATTGTAATCAAGAGGAAGATAACTGTTCTGAGGGGGATTCAGAAGGAGCATACCACTCATATTTACCCCCTGAGGTCTTCGCTCTAACTTGGCATGCTGATGTTGGTCATGTCATGCATATGGTGCCTTGCATTGCTTACTTTATACATCAAATATGTCATCTGCTTAGTTTAGACATGCTTTGTGTGAATGCCATCTATTTGGTTTCTATATCGTATATGTGAATTATGCAACACCATCTTGTTTAGCCAGTCATCTTATATGTGAATTATATCAAGCCATCCTTTTTTCATTACGTATTAAATTTGTCAACAATGTTAGTACATTCAACTACTCTTTGTGTGCATCAGCCATTTGACACGGTGATGGAAAAATTTAGAGTGAAAACAAGGTCTTTAGAGAAGACAATCCTATCTGACGAAGCGCATATCTCGCTGGTTACGGATAGCTCCTCACAGGAGGATTCAGAGACAAATGACCAGTCCTATTTCCCCCACCCTGAGGTGTATGCTCTACCTTGGCAGGGATATGTGATACGTTTCCGTCGTATCTATAATTTTTTATTGTTCCATGCCAATATTCTACAACTTTCATATACTTTTGGTAACTTTTTATACTATTTTTTGGAACTAACATATTGATATAGTGCCCAGCGCCAGTTCCTGTTTGTTGCATGTTTTTTGTTTCACAGAAAATCCATACCAGACGGAGTCCAAACAGGATAAAAATTTACGGATATTATTTTGGAATATATGTGGTTTTTGGGAAAAAGAATCAACATGAGAAGATGCCTGAGGGGCCCACAAGGACGGAGGGCGCGCCCCTGGTCCTTGTGGCCACTCCATAAGGTGTTGGTTCCCTTCTTTCGCGACAATAAAGCCAATATCTGGATAAAAATTGTCTTAAAATTTCAGCCCGATCGGAGTTACGGATCTCTGGGAATTGAAGAAACGGTGAAAGGGCAGAATCTGGGAACACAGAAACAGAAGGAAATAGAGAGGGAGATCCAATCTCAGAGGGGCTCTCGCCCCTCCGCCGCTATGGAAGCCAAGGACCAGAGGAGAAACTCTTCTCCCATCTAGGGAGGATGTCAAGGAAGAAGAAGAAGAAGAAGGGGGGCTCTCTCTCGCTCTCTCCCAATGGCGCCAGAGCACCACTGGGGCCATCATCGTGACCGCAATCTACACCAACAACTTCGGCACCATCGTCACCAACTCTCTCGCCCTCTATGCAGCGGTGTAACACCCCTTCTCCCTGCTATAATCTCTACTTAAACATGGTGCTCAATGCTATATATTATTTCCCAATGATGTATGGCTATCCTATGATGTTTGAGTAGATCCGTTTTGTCCTATGGGTTAATTGATGATTGTGATTGATTTGAGTTGCTTGTTTTATTATTGGTGGTGTCCTATGGTGCTCTCCATGTTGCGCAAGCGTGAGGGATCCCTACTATAGGGTTTGCAATATGATTTGCTCAAAATTGAGCAAATCATAAAAAGGGAAATAAACTAGCATGGATGATACAATGAAAAAGTATGAGCACCGACATCTGGCAATGAGTGTGTGAACATAAATGTAATGTCGGTGAGAAATACGTACTCCCCCAAGCTTAGGCTTTTGGCCTAAGTTGGTCTATGGCCACGGCTGGCCTGTCGGATATCCATAGTAATAGTTGGGGTCGTACTGCGAAGAAGAAGACTCCGATTGCCACTGGTTGGCAATCATCTCCGGATCCCATTGGTAATTAGACTGTCATGGAGGATCAACTTGTGGTTCCGGCTCTAGCTCTGTGGCTGATGTAGGGTTCCAATAGGCGTGAATAGCCTCTAACGGAACAAGGTACTGGATGGCAGATAAATCAAACAAGGAAGGAGCAGGCAGAGTAATAGTCTCAGGATGATGTTTATCAAAGAAAAAAAATTGTATTTAAGCTCTCCTTCCCTATTCTTAACAATAAAATCATGTGCCACCATACTCTTATAATCTAAATAAACACGAGGTAGCACTTTTTCTTCCTTCTCATAATGCCTAATAGGTATGTTAAAATGTGCAGCTAGGCGTGAAGCATAGATGCCTCCAAAGATGGGGCCCTTTGTATGGTTCATACTTAACCGTTTAGCAATAATGCCGCCCATACTAACAGAGTTATCACTGAATAAACCATGGAGCAAAATAATAATATCAGGAACACTAAGGTTTCCACAGTTTCCACAACTAATTAAGCAACGACTAGCAAATATTGCAAAATAGAATAAAATAGGAAAATGTATGCTAGTGATTTGTGCATTGGAAACCTTCCTCGTTTCCCCTACAGTGATGATATCAATAAACCCATCCACATCACTACGATGTGGTTTCTCTATCGTGCCCTCGAAAGGGACCAAACAAACCCGACAAAAATCATAAAATGACATCTCCTTATGCTCATCATATAAATAAAACTCCACCATAGGTGGTGAGCTACTAGAATGGAAATGAAAGTTTTGCACAAAGATATTTCTGAGTAAGAGATACTGATCACGTTGGTCGTGGAGAAAAGCGGTGAGGCCTGCATTCTTAGCCAATTCATAAAAATCTTCATAAATCCCGGCTGCTCTCAAGAAATCATCGGAAGGCCATTCACACGACCAAACCTCCGTGGTGCGAGGCAGATTATACTTGGGCTTCTGTGCCTTTTCCTTCGAGCTTCGGCTCGATGAGCCCCTCAAAAGTATCTTCATTATTTTCTGAAAAATTCTGAAATTTTTAGTAACTTCAAAATAAAAGTGAACCAAAGTCAATTATATTGATAGCAACTACTCCTACAAGTGCCTAGGGCCTATATCATGCATCAAAACTACTTTTGACCATATAAATTTTACATGCAAGCTCAAGAATAGGGTCACCTAAGCAGCAAAAATTTTCAATGAATAAATCACTAGAACAAAAACTAATTGGACCAATGGAGGAGTCACATACCAAGGAACAATCTCCCCAAGCAGTTTTGTGAGAGGTGCTTTGAGCAAGGAGATCGAAATGGCAGCAAAATGAGCTTGGACTCGGGTTTGAGCTGGATATTCGTGTTTGGGGGAGGAAGGAGTGTGTGGGTGAAAGGATAAGTGGAGGAGGGCCACCATGGGCCCACGAGGCAGGGGGCGCGCCCAGGGGGGTAGGGCGTGCCCTCCACCCTTGTGGCCAGGTGGATGACCCCCTGTTGTGTTCTCAGTGCCAAATATTCTCAAATATTCCAGAAAAATCATATTTAAATTTCAGGGCATTTGGAGAACTTTTATTTTGGGGTATTTTTATATTGCACGGATAATCAGATAACAGACAGAAAAATACTATTTTTATTTTATGTAATATAAATAACAAAAAGTAAAAGGAGGGTACAGAAGGTTGTGCCTTCTAGTTTCATCCATCTCATGCTCATCAAAAGGAATCCACTAACAAGGTTGATCAAGTCTTGTTAACGAACTCATTCCGAATAACATGGAACTGGAGAAATTTTGAATAACACTATGTTACCTCAACGGGGATATGCACATCCCCAATAATAAGAATATCATATTTCTTCTTGACAGTAGGAAGAGGAAATTCAAAACCTCCAAATATAATCGATGGAATTTTTTCCAATAGAGTTGATACTATGAACTTGAGGTTGTTTCCTCGGCAAGTGTACCATATGCTCATTACCATTAACATGAAAAGTGACATTGCCTTTAGTGCAATCAATAACAGCCCCATGCAGTATTCAAAAAGGGTCTTCCAAGAATAATACACATACTACCGTCCTCGGGAATATCAAGAATAACAAAGTCCATTAAAATAGTAACGTTTGCAACTACAAGAGGCACATCCTCACAAATACCGACAGGTATAGTAGTTGATTTATCAGCCATTTGCAAAGATATTTCAGTAGGTGTCAACTTAATCAAATCAAGTCTACGATATAAAGAGAGAGGCATAACACTAACACCGGCTCCAAGATCACATAAAGAAGTTTTAACATAGTTTCTTTTAATGGAGCATGGTATAGTTGGTACACCGGGATCTCCAAGTTTCTTTGGTATTCCACCCTTAAAAGTATAATTAGCAAGCATGGTGGAAATTTCAGCTTGCAGTATCTTTCTCTTATTTGTAACAATATCTTTCATGTACTTAGCATAAGGATTCATTTTAAGCATATCAGTTAATCGCATACGCAAAAAGATAGGTCTAATCATTTCAGCAAAGTGCTCAAAATCCTCATCATCCTTTTTCTTGGATGGTTTGGGAGGAAAAGGCATAGGTTTCTGAACCCATGGTTCTCTTTCTTTACCGTGTTTCCAAGCAACAAAGTCTTTCTTACCATAACGTTGATTCTTTGATTGCGGGTTATCAAGATCAACAGGAGGTTCAATTTCTATATCATTATCATTACTAGGTTGACCATCATCATGAACATTATCATTAACATTATCACTAGACTCAGGTTCATTACCAGATTGTGTTTCAGCATCAAAAATAGAAATATCATTTGGATTCTCAGGTGTTTCAATAACAGGTTCACTAGAAGCATGCAAAGTCCTATCATTTTTCTTTTTCTTCCTTTTAGAAGGACTAGGTGCATCCACATTATTTCTCTGAGAATCTTGCTCAATTCTCTTAGGGTGGCCTTCAGGATACAAAGGTTCCCGAGTCATTCTACCACCTCTAGTCATAACTCTAACAGCATTATCATTATCCTTACTATTCAATTATCCTTACTATACAAAGGTTCCCGAAGCATGTTTACTAATAAGTTTAAGTTCACCTTTGACATTAGCCATATAATCACCCAAGTGTTCAAGCATATTTGAATTGTATTTCAATTGTATACCAAAATAAGCATTAAAATCTTCTTGCTTAACCATAAATTTATCAAACTCATCTAAGCATGGGCTAGCAAACTTAGTAAATGGGATTTCAGCTTTATCATATCTATAGAGAGAATTTACCTTTACTACCTGTGTCGGGTTATCAAGACCATGAGTTTCTTCAATAGGTAAAGAATTAAGATCATATATTTCTTCAACAGGCGGTAAATTAAGACCATGTATTTCTTCAATAGGAGGTAAATTCTTAACATATTCAGCTTCAATACCTTTTTCCTTCATAGATTTCTTTGCCTCTTGCATATCTTCAGGACTGAGAAATAGAATACCCCTCTTCTTCGGAGTTGGTTTAGGAATAGGCTCATGAATTGGCTCCAGAGCTAGCTCAGGAAGTGTCCAATTATTTCATTTGTCAACATATTATTCAATAGAATTTCAGCTTCATCCGGTGTTCTTTCCCTGAAAACAGAACCAGCACAACTATCCAGGTAATCTCTCGAGGCATCGGTTAGTCCATTATAATAGATATCAAGTATTTATTTTTCTTAAGAGGATGATCAGGCAAAGCATTAAGTAACTTGAGAAGCCTCCCCCAAGCTTGTGGGAGACTCTTCTTCAATTTGCACAAAATTATATATATCTTGTTTCTTATGAGCGGGGAAATATTTAGCAGAGAAGTAATAAATCATATCCTAGGGACTACGCACACAACCGGGATCAGGAGAATTAAACCATATCTTAGCATCACCCTTTAATGAGAACGAAAATATTTTAAGGACATAAAAGTAACAAGTTCTCTCATCAGTAGTGAACAGGGTGGCTATATCATTTAATTTAGTAAGATGTGCCACGACAGTTTCAGATTCATAGCCATGAAAAGGATCAGATTCAACCAAAGTAATTATATCACGATCAACAGAGAATTCATAATCCTTATCAGTAACAAAGATAAGTGAAGTAGCAAAAGTAGGGTCAGGTTTCATTCTAGCATTAAGAGATTGCTGCTTCCATTTAGCTAATAACCTCTTGAGCTCGTATCTATGTTTGCAAGCTAAAATAGCTAAAGAAGCTTCGTTATCAAAAACATAACCCTCAGGAATAACAGGTGAGTCTTCATCATCACTTTCATCAATATTATCAGATTCAATATTTTCATTCTCTCTAGCCCTAGCAAGTTGTTCATCAAGAAATTCACCAAGTGGCACAGTAGTATCAAGCATAGAAGTAGTTTCATCATAAATATCATGTATAGCGGAAGTGGCATCATCAATAACATGCGACATATCAAAATGAATAGCAGAAGCAGGTTTAGGTGTCGCAAGCTTACTCAAATCAGAAGGTGAATCAAGTGCAGAGCTAGATGGCAGTTCCTTACCTCCCCTCGTAGTTGAGGGATAAATCTTAGTTCTCGGATCTTTCACGTTCTTCATAATGATAAGCAGATATAAATCCCAAGTGACTCAAAGAATAGAGCTATGATCCCCGGCAACGGTGCCAGAAAATAGTCTTGATAACCCACAAGTATAGGGGATCGCAATAGTTTTCAAGGGTAGAGCATTCAACCCAAATTTATTGATTCGACACAAGGGGAGCCAAAGAATATTCTCAAGTATTAGCAGCTGAGTTGTCAATTCAACCACACCTGGAAACTTAATATCTGCAGCAATGTATTTAGTAGCAAAGTGTCGGCGTTCTGGGAACGGGGGCCCCCAGACTTGCCTGCCCGCGGCCTGCGGCGTGGCTTAAAGGGGGGCCCAGCGCGGCCCATCTTCACCAACACAAACCCAAGACCCTCTCGAGGGGCCAAGCCTCGCGGGGCGGATGACGCGGAGCTTCCTTAGGTACAGCCGCGTCAGGCTGGCTCACGAGGAGGCGGAGAGACCAAGGTGGGGTACCTCACGAGGTGCCCGTGACGCAAGCCATGACGACCAAGGGCGCTAGGCGGGTGCCAGCCCACATAGTGTCCTCCTTTCCTCTTTGGTGCAAAGGGGGTAAGCGGAGCCGCGGAGTACCGAGGCATTAGGAAAAGGTTGCCATTTCGGTGCAAAGAGACCAAGACCAGGAGGACTACGAGACGGAGGTCACCGTGGATCCCAAGACGGCGTCATCACCAGAGCTTTGCGCAGGCGAAGACTACTTTTGTCAGGATAGCTGATACTAGCTGTCCCCCTTCAAATTAGCCCGCCATTGTTGGCTCCCGTCCCGCTCGGTATTTGGGAAGAGGACCAGGGCCTCTATAAATAGAACCAGCCACCCACAGAGCAAAGGGGGGTTCGGAAGGAGATAGGGATCGAAGGATAAAAAAGATCAGGTAGAGAGAGAGAGAGAAGTATGAATGAGCTCCTCCCAGCAGTTCATCGCCCCAGCCAAGAACAGACCCTCGCGAGGCTGTTCTTCCTTGTATTGTTCATCATCATCAGCCCAAGAGGCAATCCACCACACCACACACTGGAGTAGGGTATTAGACCACAACGGTGGCCCGAACCAGTATATACCATGTGTCTCTTGTGTTGTTCTTTCCATAATTTAGATCTTAGCGAGGCGGAGGGGTGCAGGTAGGTAGGAGGCGAAATCTCCGCGTGCACCCCAGTGTTTGAACCTCAAGGGTCTGCCGGAACCCGAAATCCAACATTTGGCGCGCCAGGTAGGGGTGCGCCGGAATCCACCTTCTACCGCTTCGCGCCCCGTCGCGTCGTCATCACCATGTCCGGCGACCAGGCGGGCAACCCAGATCCGTGGGCGGCGTGGCCCGCCTGCGCAGAGCCGCTTGCCTCGGGCGACCCCATGCCCCAGGCAGCTCGCAGTCCACAGGGCGCTGGGGGCCGCGGGCGACGCGGACAGGCTTCGACAGCTCTCACATCGAGGCAGGCGCGGTCGGCAGCAAGGGCCTCCAATCACGCCGCGACCACGACGCCGTACACCCGCAGGAAGCAGGCGAAATCGAGGGCCGCGCTCACGGTGGCCCGAGAGCTGCTGTAGTGCAGGCTGCTGGAGGGCGGCCGCGACGTGCTGCTGGAGCGAGTGGCAGAGCTCCTGGGCTTCGCCGCCTCGGGGGCTCACCCCTTCTCCACCCAGCTCCCATCTCAAGCCCAGGGCGGTCCGCGCGGGGGCTCCACGCGCGCCCGCGGGCTCCAAGACTACTCCAACGCCAGCGAAGCTGTCAGCATCGGACCGGCGGCGGCGCTGCCCCCGCTCCCGGTCCGCGAAGAAGGACTCGACGCGACCCGCGGCCCCAGTGGACAGCCGCGCTGCCACCTCACGGTGGGCGCATCAGGCAGGACCGCGTGGCATGCGCAGCATTACGGCGTGGCATTCGGGATGACGGCGCCGGAGGAATACGTGCCCCTCATGATGGACCAAGGACACCCACACGAGAGCGAACAAGGCTCGCTCCTCAGCCCAAGCTGGGGGGACGAGGCGCCAGAAGCTGAGCCTTTCCGGGAGCCCCGGGACGGTCCCACTGGCCATACTGGGGGCAACGATTATCGGGTACCACTAATTTTTCAGGAGCAGGCATACGCTAACCATGGATCGCAGGAGGTGCAGGTCGCCACAGCGAGCAGCTGCCCCGCTCCCACAGTCTCCTGCCCCTCGGGAGGAGGGTGCAGGGGGCTGCAGGAGAGGGGCCGGGATCCGACATCACCACCGCGGCATTCGGAGCAAGGTGTTCTCAGGAGGTAGGCCCTCCGCTGGGGAGGTGCCTCAGGGCCTGCCCCCGGCGGAGGACCCGTGTTCGTCGGGGGAACCGTTGGCGACCGCTCTACCCCATCGGCGGCGTCCTGGTTTCCGGTCGTCGTTGATGGCACTAGAGTGTGGCGCAAGGCGGGGCCCTCATCTGGCGATATGTAGCAAGGCCAGTACCTTTGAAGAAGGCCCAGTGCCTGTGAAGCTCGCCGCCCCGTGACACTCTCACGTAATAATGAGTGGGGCTGTACACGCCCCGGAGTCTCAGGAGTGCCGGCCTCAGGCCCTGAGGCTCCCTCCCACGCCCAGTGGCAGCACTTAGCTCCGCGCTGGTGAGAAGACGTCCAAGAGTAGACTAGGTGCCGTACGCGGCCTTTTGTTTGCTTTTGTTGCTCTTCCCTTTGGTTGTCGCTTTCCCCCGCTGGATTCAAGTTGGATTCGAATTTGAGATTTGCGTGTGTTCGGGGAAGGGGTGCTTAGTCTCATTCGAGCAATTACTCGCGTTTTGGTTACCACTTCGCCTCAGCTGCCTCCCCTCGCGAGCCCCTCGCGAGCCGGGTCAGGTCTAGCTTGCGCGCAGCCCAGACTGCCGCCGACGTGACCTCTCAGGAGGGTGTTTTACTACAGATCCTACGAACCCAATCAGGGAACACTCGAGACACCACAACCCCTCGCGGGCTGCCTCAGGGCCAGCACGGGACAAAGGTAAACTAGCCGACCAGCGCGTCGCTTGGGCCAACCACTTGGCGCGGGCGCATGGGCAATGTAGCGTCTACTAATACGATGAACACAAGTTTTACATAAGGGGCTCCCCCTCCAAAATGCTCTCACTGCAATTAGGCCAAAACCTGAGTTCTATTCATGCAGGGCAAGGAAGTAGGAGCGATGCACAATCAGTCGGATGAATCCCCCAATGCGTTCTCAGGAGCACCACCCGAGCCGTTGCTAGCGTCGCTGAACTCGCCATCGCTGTCCGCGTCACCGCCAGCGGCGTCAGGGCCGTTCACCACGCCCCCTCGTCGGCCGCCACGATCACGTCGTCATCGTCTGAAGCGAAGGCCCTGATAAGAGCATCCAAATTGTGTTCCACGCAGTGCACCAGGTCGCCTCGGACGGCCTGGGGGACTGGGGCGATGGCGGCGTCAAAATCAAAGTAGGGATCCATGTTCCAGAGGTGGCTGAAGACGCGAGAAAAGGCGCGCCCAAGCAGGGCGCGGCTCCTCTCCTCCACCAACCTGTCAGCCCTGACCGACCGCGCCTCCAGCCGCGTCACCATGTCAGTGAAGAACTGAAGATTGCCAGCATAGTTGACTGCGTGGGGCTCGCCAACAGCCGCCTCGCAGATGTTGCCCAAGGCTGTGTTGGCTCTCTCCCGGAGCATGGCAAGCATGGGGCCGTGCTCATGCTCCAGGATCCGCCGCTGACGGATCTCGTCCGCGTTCTGGCCCGCGACGACCTCAGCCTCCTCCACCCGCTGGCGGAGAAGGAGCACCTCGGCCTGGGAGGCGGTTAACTCACCTTGCGCCACCTCAAGAGCGGCCCGGAAAGTGTCGGCCCGCCGCGTCGCCTCCTCCAGCTTGGCCCTCAAGGCAGCAGTCCTGCCTTCAGCTTCGGCCCGGATCAACCCCAGCTTCTCTTCGAACTCGTGCTTGAGGTTCAAATGCGCCATCGCCACTCAACATCCGACCTCCTCCAGGACGCGGGCTCCCTGTGCAGCAACATCATCCTCCGCCTGCATCACCAAGCGCTCCCTCGTCTCCAGGCGCTCGTACTCTCGGGTACGTTCGGCGACTTCCAACGTCAGCGCCTCCTCACACTTCTGGAGCTCTGCGGAGTCGCCGGAGGCCACCTTCATCGACGTGAGGGCTGCCTCGCGCAGGTCCACCTGCTCCTCTAGTGAGTGGCACCAGGCCAGGAGCTCCCGAGCCCGCTCCTCCGCCGCCGTTCGCCGCCGGTCAGCTTCCCGAGCCTCCTCAGCGGCCCAAGATCGGGCCTCCCGAGAGGCCACCAGCGACGCCTTGGCCTCTGCGTTGTCAAGATCGCGCTGACGGCGTGCAAGGGCGATGGCGCCCTCCAACTCGCGCCTCTCTGCAGCCAGGCGCAGGCCCTCGGCCTCAAGGCGCGCGTCTTCATCGGCAAGCTCCTCTCCAAGCAGGCTTACCGCGTCAGCCGCCCATCGAAGGAATCCTTGGTGGAGAGCGCGACGCTCCCGAGCGCGCTCGAGCACGTCTTCCACACCATCATCTGCCCCAAGCAAGCGCCGGGGGCCGCGAGTCAGCACTCCCCCTCCGGGCTAGGGGCTGGGGGCTGGCACCCTCGCGACGGCCGGGCACGCCGCATCAGAAGCCCGGCCTAGGGCCAGCCCGTCCCCAGGTGAAGAGCGTAGGAAGCGCCTCAGCCAATCGCAGTCCACAACCAGGCGAGAAGCCCACGGCAGGCTGGCTATGCCACGAGAAGGCCTGCGAAGGATCGCGAGGTGCGCGGAGCCACGATACGCTTCGGGACGGTTCGCCTCGTCGATCGCCCTCGCCACAAGGGCTCCACTGCTTGGAGCGCTTGAGGACAGTGGAGGGGGCGAAGCCAAGGGGGACGGCTTCTCAGCCGTCTCCGCATGCTCGGCTGGAAGGGGCCTACGAAGCAATGGTCAGTAAGAGCAACAGAAGGATCGGGAGCTGGGAAAGGAGAAGGCTTACTCATCAGTGGCGAAGTACTTCCTACGCTTCAGCAGGCGACAAGGGTAGTCGTCGCCCAGGGCCTCCCTTCTCTTCCGGAGGGCCTCAAAGTCCACGCGGCAGCGGCCTAAGAGTCAGGTGTAGGGATCAACCTACGACGAAGATGGAGTGTCAAGGCGATCTGCGTCAGGGGCGCCTGCCTGATGTGTGCCGCCAATCGCCTCGCCAAGAGAAGCCGTCGGAGCCTCAGTGGCCTCGGTCGTAGGCGCAGAGGGCAGCTGCCTGTCACCCTCAGCCTCTGCGGCACGGGCCCCGATAACTGCTTCCTCATGAGCATCGCCCGGCGCTGGCGCCCCGTCGGGAGCCCCCTCGGCCTCTGGCGCCTCGTGCCTCCCTGCTCCGCCACTTGAGGAAGAGCCGCCTTGGCCGACTGGAAGGGCGGTCACCACCACTGGGTTCTCGCGAGGCCCCTGGAGGCCAGCGGGGCGCGGCCCCCACTCATCGAAGATAGGCATCTGCCTCACAAAATCGCCCCCGCTCTGGCAGAGGTACAGCAAGGCCCCTCCCTGCTGGATGCTGCCAGGGTTGGGGTCCCCCGTCAGGGTCAAGAGCGCCGCCCTTAGCGCTTCAGGCGTCAGGTCCTCTTCCTGGAGCCTCATACGATCATCGCGCCTGCTGAAGGCCCACATCCGGCGGGAGTGGCGCTGGAGAGGAGCAACGCGGCGTAGCAGGAACTCCTTCACCACCTTGGGCGCTGTCGCACCAAGCGACCTCAAGAACGCGAAGCGGTGCTAGACGAAGACGACCAGGGGCTCTCAAGCGTCTCCTGGCCCCAGCCCGAATTGGGGACAGCAGGCGAAGTTGGCTCCGACAGCAGGGGGCTGGGCACCCCAGCATCCACATACAGCCACCGCTCGCGGAACCCAGCCGCGGGCGGAGGGAGCTTGAAGTCAATCCCAGAGGCCGCCGTCTCAGGCGCGGCAACGAAGCTCACACACGCCCAGCATTGGGTAGGGTCAACAAGGTGCAGCGAGAAGAAGTGGCGCAGCAAGGCAACCGAAGGAAGGATGCCCATCATAGCCTCGCAAACAAAGGCGAAGACCGAAAGGAGAGTGATGGATTCAGGACCCAGATGCATCATGTGGATCTGATAATGGGAAAGCACGGCATTGAATAAATCAGAAAAGGGAGGAACCAGACCCGCCCAAAGGGCGTCGGCAAAATACGGGACCTCGGTGGCTATCCTGTCGATGGAGAAGTGGGACGCGGGCCAGGCCGTCATCCTCCCGCATTCATTGAAGATGGTGGCCAGAGCCAAGCTGACCTTGCCCAAGCCCTCGGTGGGGGCCGCCAACGGCGGCGGGCAAGGCGGAGACACGGGTTTCTTCCCTCTTCCCTTCTTCGTCGGAGCCATGGCGATGGGAAGGGGGGGAGGTTCAAGATTGAGTTGAAAACAGAAACCAGAGTTCGAGCGGAGGAAGGACAGAGGGCGCTCGAGCAACCAAACAGGGGAACGACTGTGTACGACTATGGGCCCGCCTAGCATGGCGCAAAATAAGGAGGGCGTGGGGGAACAGTGCCGCCCATGTCCTATCAACCGCCACGCGGCGCCCAAGGCCGCAGGCTGTTAGGGCCTGCGACGCTTCGCTCTTGCCCTTCTGCCTCCCTGCACGGCCAAGTCCGGGCACGCCTTGGGCCCAGGGGCTACTATCGGCGTTCTGGGAACGGGGGTCCCCAGACTTGCCTGCCTGCGGCCTGCGGCGTGGCTCAAAGGGGGGCCCAGCGCGGCCCATCTTCACCAACACAAACCCAAGACCCTCGCGAGGGGCCAAGCCTCGCGGGGCGGACGACGTGGAGCTTCCTCAGGTACGGCCTCGTCAGGCTGGCTCACGAGGAGGCGGAGAGACCAAGGCGGGGTACCTCACGAGGTGCCCGTGACGCAAGCCATGACAACCAAGGGCACCAGGTGGGTGCCAGCCCGCGCAGTGTCCTCCTTTCCTCTTTGGTGCAAAGGGGGCAAGCGCAGCCGCGGAGTACCGAGGCATCAAGCAAAGGTTGCCATTTCGGTGCAACGAGACCAAGACCAGGAGGACTACGAGACGGAGGTCACCGTGGAGCCCAAGACGGCGTCATCACCAGAGCTTTGCGCAGGCGAAGACTACTTTTGTCAGGATAGCTGATACTAGCTATCCCCCTTCAAATTAGCCCGCCATTGTTGGCTCCCTTCCCGCTCGATATTTGGGAAGAGGACCAGGGCCTCTATAAATAGGACCAGCCACCCACAGAGCAAAGGGGGGTTCGGAAGGAGATAGGGATCGAAGGATAAAAAAGATCAGGTAGAGAGAGAGAGAAGTGTGACTGAGCTCCTCCCAGCAGTTCATCGCCCCAGCTAAGAACAGACCCTCGCGAGGCTGTTCTTCCTTGTATTGTTCATCATCATCAGCCCAAGAGGCAATCCACCACACCACACACTGGAGTAGGGTATTACACCATAACGGTGGCCCGAACTAGTATAAACCCTCTGTCTCTTGTGTTGTTCTTTCCATAATTTAGATCTTAGCGAGGCGGAGGGGTGCAGGTAGGTAGGAGGCGAAATCTCCGCGCGCACCCCAGTGTTCGAACCTCAAGGGTCTGCCGGAACCCGAAATCCATCACAAAGTAATATGATAGTAGTGGTAATGGTAGCAAAAGCTAACGATAGCGAAAGTAATATTTTTGGTATTTTGTAGTGATGATAGCAATAGCAACGGAAATGTAAATAAGCTAAGAACAATATATGGAAAGCTCGTAGGCAATGGGTCGGTGATAGAGAATTATGATGGATGCAGTTCATCATGTAACAATCATAACCTAGGGTGACACAGAACTAGCTCCAGTTCATTAATGTAATGTAGGCATGTATTCCGAATATAGTCATACGTGCTTATGGAAAGGAACTTGCATGACATCTTTTGTCCTACCCTCCCGTGGCAGCGGGGTCCTAATGGAAACTAAGGGATATTAAGGCCTCCTTTTAATAGAGTACCAGACCAAAGCATTAACACATAGTGAATACATGAACTCCTCAAACTACGGTCATCACCGGTAAGTATCCCGATTATTGTCACTTTGGGGTTAACGGATCATAACACATAATAGGTGACTATAGACTTGCAAGATAGGATCAAGAACTCTCATATATTGATGAAAACATAATAGGTTCAGATCTGAAATCATGGCACTCGGGCCCTAGTGACAAGCATTAAGCATAGCAAAGTCATAGCAACATCAATCTCAGAACATAGTGGATACTAGGGATCAAACCCTAACAAAACTAACTCGATTACATGATAGATACCATCCAACCCATCACCGTCCAGCAAGCCTACGATGGAATTACTCACGCACGGTGGTGAGCATCATGAAATTGGTGATGGAGGATGGTTGATGATGACGATGGCGACGGATTCCCCACTCCAGAGCCCCGAACGGACTCCAGATCAGCCCTCCCAAGAGGTTTTAGGGCTTGGCGACGGCTCCGTATCGTAAAATGCGATGAATTCTTCTCTCTGATTTTTTTCTCCCTCAAACCAAATATATAGAGTTGGAGTTGAGGTTGGAGGAGCTCCAGGGGGGCCATGAGGTAGGGGGGCGCGCCCTAGGGGGGCAGGCGCGCCCCCACCCTCGTGGACAGGTGGTGGGCCCCCTGGCCTTCATCTTTTGCAAGGATTTTTTATTATTTTTGAAAAGTTGTTCCGTGAAGTTTCAGGTCATTCCTAGAACTTTTGTTTCTGTACATAAATAACACCATGGTAATTCTGTTGAAAACAGCGTCAGTCCGGGTTAGTTCCATTCAAATCATGCAAGTTAGAGTCCAAAACAAGGGCAAAAGTGTTTGGAAAAGTAGATACGACGGAGACGTATCAATCACGAACTCCCCCCCTCTATGCAGCGGTGTAACCCCTCTTTTACCCGCTGTAATCTCTACTTAAACATGACACTCAACGCTATATATTATTTCCCAATGATGTATGTCTATCCTATGATGTTTGAGTAGATCCGTTTTGTCCTATGGGTTAATTGATGATCGTTATTGGTTTGAGTTACATGTTTTATTATTGGTGCTGTCCTATGGTGCTCTCCATGTCGCGCAAGCGTGAGGGCTCCCCGCTGTAGGGTTTGCAATATGTTCAGGATTTGCTTATGGTGGGTGGAGTGAGTGAGAGAAGCATAGACCCGAGTAAGTAGGTTGTTTGCGCATGGGAGTAAAGAGGACTTGATGCCTTATAATGCTATGGTTGGATTTTACCTTAATGATCTTTAGTAGTTGTATATGCTTGCTAGATTTCCAATCATAAGTGCATATGATCCAAGAGGATAAAGCATGTTAGCTTATGCCTCTCCCTCAAATAAAATTGCAATAATGATTACCAGTCTAGTTATCAATTGTCTAGTGACAAATAACTTTCTCGTGACCAAAAGCTCTATACTGAAACTAACTTAGTTGTGTCTTTATCTAAACAGCCCCTAGCTTTTATTTACATGCTCTTTATTATCTTGCAAACCTATCCAACAACACCTACAAAGTACTTCTAGTTTCATACTTGTTCTAGGTAAAGCGAACGTCAAGCGTGCGTAGAGTTGTATCGGTGGTCGATAGAACTTGAGGGAATATTTGTTATAACTTTAGCTCCTAGTTGGGTTCAATACTCTTACCTATGGAAAGACGCTAAAATTGACCCCCTATACTTGTGGGTTATCAAGACCTTTTTCTGGCGCTGTTGTCGGGGAGCAATAGCGTGGGGTGAATATTCTAGTGTGTGCTTGTTTGCTTTATCACTAAGTGGATTTTATTTTTTGTTCTAAGTTGTTCTCTATCTTTAGTTATGGATATGGAACACGAAATACCAAAAAAATTAGGTTTACTTGCTACTCATGGAGATGGGGAACCTCCTAAAACCCTCGATGCTCATTATGTGAAAGATGTTATGCACTACTTTAATTATCCTGAAGAACCCCATTCAATTATATAATGGGAGAAAGTTGGATCAATGTGAATACTTTAGGGATTATCGCTTGACTCAAAAAGGGAAACTATTATGGGATCAAATTTATATGTTGCATTGGTATGCTCGGCAACTATGCTTGAGATATGATTATACTTGTTGCTCTAGGATGAAGGCTCCACACCTCCCCTTTTCATGAAAATTTAATGATAATGACACCTTAGCTTCTTATGCTAATGGTATATATGATTACTATGACGTGGAACGAATAGAAGAATTTGTTGCTTTTAAGGGTGCTTGTGAAATTGAACCTTTGTTTAAAGAGTTTGAAGATTTTGATGATTCAGTTTATAGACGTGAAAATTCAGCTATCCTTAAATATTGCTATGAGAATTATAAATACAATTATGATATTGATGAATTTAGTGAGAAAGTCTCATCTGTCCGAGAAGAGACTAACATTTTGCAGGAGTCTATGGAAGAAGAAATTGATGAAACTGTGAGCTCATTGGATGAAGAAGATGATGAACAGAGCAAAGGACAAAAGGTGGAAGATTGGATTAGCTACCCGTGCCCACCTTCTAATGAGAGTAACTCTCCAACTCATACATTATTTAATGTCCCTTCGTTCTTATCGAAGGATGAATGCCATGATAATTTCTATGATCCCGTTGATTCGTTTGAAATATCCCTTTTTGATGAACTTGATGCTTGCTATTCTTGTGGCCAAGATGCCAATATGAATTATGCTTATGGAGATGAACTTGGTATTGTTCCTTATCTCAAACATGAAATTGTTGCTATTGCACCCACACATGATAGTCCTATTATCTTTTTGAATTCTCCAAACTACACTATATCGGAGAAGTTTTCACTTACTAAGGATTATATTGATGGGTGGCCTTTTACTGCTGCACATGATAATTTTGATGAATATAATATGCATGTGCTTGCTGCACCTACTTGCAATTATTATGAGAGAGGAACTACATCTCTGCCTCTCTATGTTTCCAACACGATAAAATTACAAGAAACATCTTATGCTATGCATTGGCCTTTACTTGATGTTCATGAATTGTTCTTGTATGACATGCCGATGCATAGGAAGAGAGTTAGACTTTGTCACTGCTTGATATATGTTGCTTTGTGCTCACTACTAAATGCCGAGTCATTGCTAATTCAAATTGCTTTGATATACCTTGGGATCCGGGTGGATTCATTACCCGAGCACCTTATGCCTAGCTTAACGGCTTTAAAGAAAGCGCTGCCAGGGAGATAACCCGGAAGTTTTAGAGAGTCATTTATTTATGTTGAGTGCTTTTATAGAGTTTAAAAACAAAAAAATAAAGAGGGGAATCCAAAACTTTTCAAAAAGGAAAGTGAAAGTGAGAGAGACAAGCATTGTTGAAGTGAGGGAGCTCCTTGAACTTTGTTCATGCTCACGAAAACTTTGTGAATCTTGATCACAGAAACTTTTCAAGAAAAATAATTATCCCCTTGTACAATTCCATTGTATTATAAAAATAATGTGCCGAGATTTTCCTTTAGGATGTTTACATTGCTTGTTGGTTTATGCGGTGCAAAACAGAAACTTTGGCTGTAGTGCACGATTTACCTTTTTTACTAGAACGTCAAACGGTTTGGAAACTTTTTGCAATGTCTTTCTATATTTTTTATTTTTCCTAATTGTTGCAGAATTTTTGGAGTACCAGAAGTATGATGAATATTTAGATTACTACAGACTGTCCTGTTTAAGACAGATTCAGTTTTTGATGCATTGTTTGCTTGTTTTGATGAAACTATCAATTTCTATCAATGGATTAAGCCATGGAAAAGTTATATTACAGTAGCTACAATGCAAAAAAAAACATGAATTGGTTTGGAATAGTACTTAGAGTAGTGATTTGCTTTATTATACTAAAGGATCTTACCGAACTTTCTGTTGAGTTTTGTGTGGATGAAGTGATCAAGGATCGAGGAGGTCTCGATATGAGGAGAAGGAGGAGAGGCAAGACTTTAAGCTTGGGGATGCCCAAGGCACCCCAAGTAAATATTCAAGGAGACTCAAGCATCTAAGCTTGGGGATGCCCCGGAAGCATCCCATCTTTCTTCAACAAGTATCGGTATGTTTTCAGTTTCGTTTCGTTCATGTGATATGTGCAAATCTTGGAGCGTCTTTTGCATTCAGTTTTCACTTTTCTTTGATGCACCGTGCTGGTATGAGATATTCCATGGTTGATTTATGGAATGCTCATTGCACTTCACTTATATCTTTTGAGTATGGCTTTATAGAATGCTTCATGTGCATCACATATATCATTTGAAGTTTAGATTGCCCGTTTCCCTACACATAGAAAACCGCCATTTGTATAATGCTCTTTTGCTTCACTTATATCTGTTAGAGCGTGGTCATATATTTTGTAGAAAGAATTAAACTCTCTTGCTTCACTTATATCTATTTAGAGAGTTGACAGGAATTGGTCATTCACACGGTTACTCATAAAATCCTACATAAAACTTGTAGATCACTAAGTATGATATGTTTGATTCCTTGCAATAGTTTTGCGATATAAAGATGGCAATATTAGAGTCATGCTAGTGGGTAGTTGTGGATGGTAGAAATACTTGTGTTGAAGTTTGTGATTCCCGTAGCATGCATGTATTGTGAACCGTTATGTAATGAAGTTGGAGCATGAGGTATTTATTGATTGTCTTCATTATGAGTGCGGTCAGGGACGAGCAATGGTCTTTTCCTACCAATCTATCCCCCTAGGAGCATGCGCGTAGTACTTTGTTTCGATGAGTAATACATTTTTGCAATAAGTATGGGACTTCTTTATGACTAATCACTTATATCTGTTAGAACGTGGGCATATCTTTTGTAGAAAGAATTAAACTCTCTAGCTTCACTTATATCTATTTAGAGAGTTGATAGGAATTGGTCATTCATACGGTTTGTCACAAAATCCTACATAAAACTTGTAGATCACTGAATATGATATGTTTGATTCCTTGCAATAGTTTTGCGATATAAAGATGGTGATATTAGAGTCATGCTAGTGGGTACTTGTGGATTGTAGAAATACTTGTGTTGAAGTTTGTGATTCCCGTAGCATCCACGTATGGTGAACCGTTATGTAACAAAGTTGGAGCATGAGGTATTTAGTGATTGTCTTCCTTATGAGTGGCGGTTGGGGACAAGCGACAGACACACCCGCCGGTGGTCGTTACTCCTGGCGGGATCTAAACTGGCCCACAGATCAATACTAGTCTTTTCTGCGCACTTTGTCCTCACTCGTGCGCACCCGAGAGCAACTTCCCGGTCGGTCACCCATCCTGAAACTACTCCAAGCTGAGCACGCTTAACTTTGGAGTTCTGTCTAAATGGGCTCCCGGAAAAGAAGGAATTCCTTATTGATATGAGTAGTCTATCATCCCTAATATGCCAGGCTATCACATATACTCCCACTCAAAGGAACCGACGTCCTCGTCAGGCCACAAGAACGTTCCATGTTGGCACATACATCTATGCATCCAGTCCGGTACATGTGCCGTGCCGTGTGCCACAGCGGGTCACAAACGTCATGAACAACATGACCGTGCACCTGTCCGCAAATATCCGTGTAACCGCGAGGGTCAGCTCTGATACCAACTTGTAACACCCCGGACACACCCACCGGTGGTCGTTACTCCTGGCGGGATCTAGACTGGCCCCACAGATCAATACTAGTATTTTTCTACGCACTTTGTCCTCACTCATGCACACTGGGGAGAAACTTCCCGGCCTGTCACCCATCCTGAAACTACTCCAAGATGAGCATGCTTAACTTTGGAGTTTTGTCTGAATGGGCTCCCAAAAAGAAGGAATTCCTTATTGATATGAGTAGTCTATCATCCCTAATATGCCAGGCTATCACACCCTTCCATCATTGCTAGCCTCTTCGGTACCGTGCATTGCCCTTTCTCACCTTGAGAGTCGGTGCAAACTTCACCAGTGCATCCAACCCCGTGATATGATAGGCTCTATCACACATAAGCCTCCTTATATCTTCCTTAAAACAACCACCATACCTACCGAGCATGGCATTTCCATAGCCATTCCGAGATATATTGCCATGCAACTTCCATCATCATCATATACATGACTTGATAATTTATTGTCATATTGCTTTGCATGATCTTAAGATAGCTAGCATGATGTTTTCATGGCTTGTCAGTTTTTTGATTTCATTGCCATGCTAGATCATTGCACATCTCGGTACACCACCCGAGGCATTCATATAGAGTCATATCTTTGTTCTAGTATAAAGTTGTAATATTGAGTTGTAAGTAAATAAAAGTGTGATGATCATCATTATTAGAACATTGTCCCATGTGAGGTTATCAAAATAAAAGTAGCCATAGAAGCCCCCCCCAAAAGAGAGAGAGGCCAAAGAAGCCTACAAATAAAAAGAGAAAAATAAAATAAAAAAATGAGAGAAAAGTGAGAAGGGACAATGTTACTATCCATTTACCACACTTGTGCTTCAGAGTAGCACCATGTTCTTCATATAGAGAGTCTCTTGAGTTATCACTTTCATATACTAGTGGGAATTTTCATTATAGAACTTGGCTTGTATATTGCAACTATGGGCTTCCTCAAGTTGCCTAGGTCTTCATGAGCAAGAAAGTTGGATGCACACCACTTAGTTTCAGTTTGAGCTTTCATACACTTATAGCTCTAGTGCATCTGTTGCATGGCAATCGCTACTCCTCGCATTGACATCAATTGATGGGCATCTCCATAACCCGTTGATTAGCCATGTCGATGTGAGACTTTCTCCCTTTTTTGTCTTCTCCACACAACCTCCATCATCATATTCTATTCCACCTATAGTGTTATATCCATGGCCCACGCTCATGTATTGCGTGAAAGTTGAAAAGGTTTGCGAACATGAAAAGTATGAAACAATTGCTTTGCGTGTCATCGGGGTTGTGCATGATTTGTATATTTTGTGTGATGAAGATGGAGCATAGCCAGACCATATGATTTTGTAGGGATAAATTTCTTTGGCCATCTTATTTTGAAAAGACATGATTGCTTTATTAGTATGGTTGAAGTATTATTGTCTTAATGTCAAATGATAGACTATTGCTCTGAATCACTCGTGTCTTAATATTCATGACATGATTAGATTACATGATCAAGATTATGCTAGATAGCATTCCACATCAAAAATTATCTTTTTTATCATTTACCTACTCGAGGACGAGCATGAATTAAGCTTGGGGATGCTGATACGTCTCTGTCATATCTATAATTTTTGATTGTTCCATGCCAATATTCTACAACTTTTACATACTTTTGGCAACTTTTATACTATTCTTGGGACTAACATATTGATCTAGTGCCCAGTGCTATTTCCTATTTGTTGCATGTTTATTGTTTCGCATAAAATCCATATCAAACGGAGTCCAAACGGGATAAAAACTTACAAAGATTTTTTAGAATATATGTGTATTTTGGGAAGTGGAATCAATGCGAGACGATGCCCGAGGGGCCCACGAGGGTGAGGGGCGCGCCCCAGGAGGTAGGGCGCGCCATGGGCCCTCGTGGCCACTCCGTAAGGAGGTTTGTGCCCTTCTTTCTCCGCAAGAAAACCAATATCCGGATAAAAATCGTGTCAAAATTTCAGCCCAATCGGAGTTACGAATCTCCGGGAATTTAAGAAACGGTGAAAGGGCAGAATCGGGGAGCGCAGAAACAGAAGGAAACAGAGAGAGAGAGAGAGAGATCCAATCTCGAAGGGGCTCTTGCCCCTCCGCCGCCATGGAGGCCATGGACCAGAGGGGAAACCCTTCTGCCATCTAGGGGGAAGGTCAAGGAAGAAGAAGAAGAAGGGGTGAGGGAGTCCTGGATTAGGGGGTGTCCGGATGGCCGGACTATACCTTCAGCCGGACTCCTGGACTATGAAGATACAATATTGAAGACTTCGTCCCGTGTCCGGAAGGGACTTCCCTTGGCATGGAAGGCAAGCTTGGCGATACGGATATGCAGATCTCCTACCATTGTAACTGACTTTGTGTAACCCTAACCCTCTCCGGTGTCTATATAAACCGGAGGGTTTTAGTCCGTAGGACAACATACACAACAACAATCATACCATAGGCTAGCTTCTAGGGTTTAGCCTCTCCAATCTCGTGGTAGATCTATTCTTGTACTACCCATATCATCAATATTAATCAAGCAGGACGTAGGGTTTTACCTCCATCGAGAGGGCCCGAACCTGGGTAAAACTTCGTGTCCCTTGCCTCCTGTTACCATCTGGCCTAGACGCACAGTTCGGGACCCCCTACCCGAGATCCGCCGGTTTTGACACCGACATTGGTGCTTTCATTGAGAGTTCCTCTGTGTCGTCACCATCAGGCTCGATGGCTCCTACGATCATCAATAGCGATGCAGTCCAGGGTGAGACCTTCCTCCCCGGACAGATCTTCGCCTTCGGTGGCTTCGCACTGCGGGCCAATTCACTTGGCCATCTAGAGCAGATCGAAAGCTATGCCCCTGGCCGTCAAGTTAGATTTGGAAGCTTAAACTACATGGCTGACATCCGCGTGGACTTGATCTTCAACGGATTCGAGCCACTGCCGAGCACGCCGCACTGTCATGACGAGCATGATCTAGCTCTGCCGCCGAACAGTGCCCTGGAGGCCGCACCCGCATCGGCTTCGACCCTTAATTCGGAGCCAACTGCGCCGATCGAGGATGGGTGGTTGGACGCTGCCTCGGGGGCTGCGATCCTAACGGCGATCGAGCCGAACACTAGCCCCGCACTCTGCGAGACTCGTGACTCCAAGGAGCCGGACTCCTCTCCAGACTCCGAACCCTCCGCGCCCCTGTCGATCGAATCCGATTGGGCGCCGATCATGGAGTTTACTGTCTTGGACATCCTTCAGCACTCGCCTTTCAGCGATATTCTGAAGACACTAAAGTCTCTCTCTTTATCAGGAGAGCCTTGGCCGAACTACGGTTAGCAAGGTTGGGATATGGACGATGAAGAAATTAAAAACCCACCCACCACCCACTTTGTAGCCACTGTCGATGATTTAACCGACATGCTTGACTTTGACTCCGAAGACATCGACGGTGTGGATGCCGATGAAGGAGACGATAAAGAACCAGTGCCTATCGGGCCCTGGAATGCCACCTCGTCATATGATGTATCCATGGTGGACGCACCAAAAGATGACGACGAGGAGCGGAAGGACGCACCGAAGGCTTGTTCCCTCGAAAGGCAGTCAAAGCGGCGATGCAAGCGCCGCCCCCAATCCCGCCTCGACAGAAATAGTGATCACACAGACCCAGCGCTGGAGCAGGGCGAACCGCTGCCGGACAACGGCAATCCGGATAATCAAACGAACAAACAAATTCTATCAAGGATAATGGTCCAGACGACATAACGCCGGACAGGCACCCGGAGCAGCAGAATGCCCGTAAAAGGCTTGTCGCCACCGCGAGGAGTCTTAAAAAGCAGAAGCAAAGGCTCAAGGCCGCGCAAGACACACTCCAAATCAGATGGACTAAAATACTCAACACTACAGCAAGGTACGGCGACAATCGCCCCTCCAAGACCTACCCAAAGCGGAAGCTGCTACCCGAATTCGATGAGGAGGCCTCAGACCCCCCACAACCAAATATCAAAGCAGCCACCTGGTCGGATAGACAACCCCTCTACCAACACAGAGCGGCATACAACGCCGCTCAAAATACAATACACGACCCATGCGAGGGCTCGCACCCAAAGGACGGCGCAACAAGATCCATCTATGGACCACGCAAGCGCACCCCAGCATACAATGCAACACAAAAAACATCTGAACAACACGGTACACCCAGCTACAGGGGTGCTGCACACCCCCTATGTTTCACCGATGAGGTGCTAGACCATGAATTTCCAGAGGGATTCAAGCCCGTCAACATAGAGGCATACGACGGAACAACAGACCCTAGGGTCTGGATTGAGGACTACATCCTTCACATCCATATGGCTCGAGGAGATGATCTCCACGCCATCAAGTACTTACCCCTCAAGCTCAAAGGGCCAGCTCATCACTGGCTCAAAGGCCTCCCCGAAAGCTCCATTGGAAGTTGGGAAGAGCTCGAAGACGCCTTTCGGGCAAATTTTCAAGGGACTTATGTCGGACCTCCGGATGCGGACGATTTGGGTCATATAACTCAACAGCCCGGAGAGTCAGCCCGAAAGCTTTGGAACAGGTTTCTTACTAAAAAGAACCAGATTGTCGACTGTTCGGATGCTGAAGCCTTGGCAGCTTTCAAGCATAGCGTCCGTGACGAATGGCTCGCCAGACACCTCGGCCAAAATAAGCCGAGAACGATGGCCACATTAACAAACCTCATGACCCGCTTTTGCGCGGGTGAGGACAGCTGGCTAGCCAGATGCAGCACCAACGACCCCAGTACATCTGAAGTTAGAGATGGAAACGGGAAATCATGGCGCAAAAACAATAACAAACGCCGGAATAAAGAATACATCACGAAGAGCACGACAGTAAATGCCGGATTCAAAAGCTCTCGGCCAGGTCAAAAGCCGCCCCCTAAAGGCACCAGAGATGAACTGTCCAGCCTCAAAAAAATTCTGGACCAAGTATGTCAGATCCATAGTACCCCTGGTAAACCTGCTAATCATACCCACAGAGAATGTTGGGTCTTCAAGCAGTCCGGCAAGCTCAACGTCGTACACAAGGGGGAGGATACACCAAGTGAAGACGAGGACGAGCCCCCCAAGCAAGACACGGGGGAACAAAAGAAATTTCCACCAAAAGTCAAAACAGTAAACGTGTTACACGTGATCAAGGGAAAAACAACGCGGCACCCCCAGGAAAATATACCCAAGTGCCTATCACCGTGAAGTCCTGCCACTGGTCATCTCAACTGATCACTTTCGACCATCGCGATTACTCAGCAAGTATCCGACACGCAGGATGGGCTGCCCTGGTATTAGACCCAGTAATTGGCAGGTATCACTTCACATGAGTCTTGATGGACGGCGGCAGTAGCCTAAACCTAATATATCAGGATACAATCCGCGGGATGGGTTTAGACCCAACACAAATTCGCCATAGCAATACTACCTTTAAAGGAGTAACGCCAGGCCCAGGGGCTTGTTGTACGGGCTCCCTCCTACTACAAGTTATATTCGGATCCCCCGATAACTTCCGTCGCGAGCATTTAACTTTCCACATCGCTCCGTTTCAATGCGGCTATCAAGCACTGCTCGGACGAGAAGCTTTCGCTCGCTTTAATGCAATACCACACTACGCCTCCCTCACACTCAAGATGCCCGGTCCACGTGGCATCATTATAGTTCCTGGAAATATCAAGCGATCTCTGCGCGTCTAAGAGAGTGAGGCTGCCTTGGCAGCCACACACTAAAGGTGCCCGGACCAGCGAAAGCATCCAATAGGTCGTCAAGAACTCAGACACAACTAATCGAGTCCGGCGCTGCTACTTATATCGAATAAACGGTCACACCCCTATTTGTCAATACAATGGGCTCAACATGCGCAGACAAGTGGCAATTTCTTCTCACCTTGAATTATACATGGTTTCTTTAACAAACTATCTTCTTGCACGACAACTTTTTTCACCTAAATTCCTCTCTTTTACAGACGATCATCGTGCTACACCCGTCCAGGATACGGCACAACGGAGACACAGGCCCAGACATTCAGCAGGGACCCGCTCCAAGGATTCTTTTTAGATTAAGACCCTGCGTAAACCTTTTTTACCGTCTCTTGTTGATACATATCCACCGTTGAGAAGGATGCTGACGTCTTGGCATGTGGCCACGCCAGAACAATGCACGTACCTGGACACAAGGGGCTTCTTACAAAGGCCATTATTTATGCCCGGTTTATACCATAAAGACCGAATACCTTAGGGAGTGTTCTGCGTCGCGAGTTTGGCCCTATATGCATCAGCTCCGAATCATTGTCTTTGGTCAAATGTTGGGTTTGCCCGACTCCTGTGTTTTGGTGCCTTACGTTCCGCTTTACCGGCTAAGGTAGCACCAGGAGAACTACTGCGATTGTGCCCTGGTTCATCCGGACGAGCACCGAAGTAGGGAAAGCCGAAAACTGACTGTCATGATATAGCGTGAGACTGGTCAACCACTCGATGACCTGTGGGAATGTTAGAATTCCTCTGCCATAACGAAGGGCCGTTTTCTGGCCAGGCATGTACGCACCCCAAGATCGGGAGAGTGCGGAGCCACCAGGGGCTATCTAGTAGCCCCACTGTCAAACTCCTATGGCTAAGTGAAAGTGCTAAAGCATTATAGTCCGGTTGCCTCGCTCGCTCCGCTATCACCTCCTTAATAGGACCAAGACGTTGGGTTAAGTGTGAACGCGTGTTTTTGCGAGCACCTCCGCATTATATGCGTGGGGGTTGAAGCCAACGACTGCAATCTTTCAGGTTATACACATGTATACATGAACGGCCTCCCAGGAGGCATCATATTACTTTCAGGCAAAAGTATAAAAATAGCCTTATGAAAATTTATAAAAGCATTTCGCTTACAATGAAATTACATATCACTCAAACATAATATTTTTTGAGCACTGGGTCTCTATCAAACGAGCACCCTCAAGAACTACTTCAAAGTAGTGCTCAGCAGCCCTTCGACCTATGGCCGAATCCCGCGCTGCAACAGTGGTAGCATCCATCTCCGCCTAGTATGCTTTAACACGGGCAAAGGCCATCCGTGCGCCCTCTATGCACGGCGACCTCTTTATTGCATTAATGCGCGGCACCACGTCCAGGAGCTGCTACACCAAGCTGAAATAGCTGTTCGGTTTTGACCTTTCCGGCCACAGCTGATCCACAACAGACCTCACGGAGAGTCCGGACAACCTATTTAGTTCGGCCCATTCGGCTAATTGGCCAGTCAATGAAAGTGGACGCTCGGGAGAATGGAATTGTCTCCAAAACAGCTCGTCTACTTCACGGTCCGCCTGACCCTGGAAGTACTTGGCCGCATCGGCAGCGCTCGCCGCCAAATCCATATACACATCCTCCGAACTCCACAGCCGATCCAGAGGGGCATACCGTGGATCTCCGAACTTCCTCTGCAACATAAAGGATTTCCCAGCTACAATATCCCCAGCTTCCCGCAGCTCCTCCTTCTTTGCCCTCATAGCAGAGCGGAGGTCTTTTTTCGTTGCAGCAGCCTTATTAAGGTCCGATGCCTTCGCTTGGTTTCCCTTTTCAAGAACCCGGCAACGGTCGGTGGCGGCTTTTAATTCTATGGCCATCTTGGCCATCTTGTCTCAGCTCTAGCCATGTGCGGCCTTCTCGGCTTGCAACTCTTCGGCCGCCTTCAAAGCAGCCGCATTACCCAACCTCGCTTGTTCCTTGGCTCGGGCAAGTTCTGCCCACAAGGCTTCAACAGTGGCAGCTCCATCTGCAGTCACAACATATTAAAGATGCTGGCATCATGCTGCTCTTCCTATTGTGGCGTTTACTAGATAATGACACTTAACCTGTGCCTCGTCAAGCCTTTTGTTAACAAGCTCGATGTCGGCGTCTGCCGCATCCAACTGCCATTCTAAATGGGCGAACCCGCTAGGCCGGCTAGCCACCGGAGCTTCCATCACCTGCACATAGAGGCAGTATGGTTATTACCTGGGAATATGATCCTCTGTTCGTCGTCGTTTCCGACGACAACCAGAGTCTCAGGGGCTACTATCTACACAGGGCACACCTAGCATGTGCAGGACTATCATACATTCTTTTACGTACCTCAAAGCCTGTCAGTAGACTCATAAAAGCTTCATGCAATCCGCTTTCGGCGGACGATATTCTCTCCATCACCGTATTCATCAGCACACGGTGTTCATCTGAGATGGCCGCTCGCCCCACCAACTCCCTCAGAACATTCGATCGCACACTAGACGGTGCCGGACTCTTTTGTCTGCTCTCTTCGGGAGCCGGACACTGGGAGCTTCGGGGGTCAATGGGATTATCTTCTGGCCTCACCGGACTCGGAGAGGCCCTCCGCGACGACACTTCAGGGTCGCCCGCTTCTGGAGCGGAGGAGTCTGGAGGAGGCGTTTCTCTCTCCATCATCTCTGGAAGAAGATCCCCCGAAGACGAGCTCATTTGAGAGGGGCTAAGGACCGAACTACAAAAATATATGAGGTGGTTATTCTCTCAGAAGAAAAAGATGGCATATCAGTACTATTAAAGTATTTCGGGTGACTTACGACTCGGGGGAGAATTGATCCCCCCGCGGACTTTGTGCGGCAGCCCCCAAGGTAGGACCCTCTGTGGGAGAATTCTTCTCCTGTTTGGAAGCTTCGTCTTCCGAATCCCTGGGCGCAGTCCTTTTCCTCTTCTGGTCGTCTTCCTTCATTGAGACGCTCGCTCCCTCGGTTAGAATGGGCAGCGTTGGGGGCCCGCGTCCGCCCGTATTATCCTCCACAGTATCTTCCTTCAAGGGCTCCGGGCAAGGTGCGGTCTGGAGCATCTTTTCCAATACCGGATTTTCCAAACCTTCAGGGAGGGGGGCCGAACACCGAATCAACTTCGCCTTTGTTATCCAGTCCTGGTCAAAAAGCGAACTCTCAGAAATGACTTCGTAACAAAGGAGAGATAGTATGTTCGGCCGGAAGATGCCTTACCTGCTCGGCGGCACGGTTACTACTCAGGCCCACGTCCTCGGTGATTTCCAGACACTCCACCTGAGGTCCGAAGAATGACTTGTACATCTCCTCATGCATCAGGCCAAGAAAAATTTGAATGACACGCGGTCCCTCGGGATTGAACTCCCACAGGAGAAGAGGCTGGCGTTTGCAAGGCTGGACTTGACGAACCAGCATAACTTGTATTACTGCAACCAAACTGAAATCTCCATTGAAGAGATCTCGAATGCGGCTTTGCAGTATAGGCACGTCCTTGGCTGGACCCCAGCTCAGACCTCTGCTGATCCATGACATCAGTTGTGGTGGAGGGCCCGAGCGGAAAACAGGGGCGGCCGCCCACTTGGCACTTCTAGGAGACGTGATGTAGAACCACTCCTGTTGCCACAATTCAGACACCTCTGGGATGGAACCTTTGGGCCACGGAGCTCCCGTCATCTTGCGTATTGAGGCACCTCCATACGCTGCATGCTGCCCCTCGATCATCTTCGGCTTTACTTCAAAGGTCTTGAGCCATAGGCCAAAGTGAGGGGTATCCCGGAGGAAGGCCTCGCACACGACAATAAATGTCGTGATATGAAGAAAGGAGTCCGGAGCTAGATCATGGAAGTCTAGACCGTAATTAAACATCAAACCCCTAATGAAAGGATCCACAACAAGGCCTAGACCTCGGAGGAAGTGGGAGACGAACACGACGTTCTCGTTGGGTTCAGGGGTGGGGACGGCCTGCCCTCGGGGAGGCAGCCGATGCAAAATCTCGGCGGTCAGATATCTGGCCTCCCTCAACTTTTTGATGTCTTCTTCCATGATGGATGAAGGCACCCATCGGCCTTGAAGGCTAGATCCGGACATGACTAAAGGTTCGGAGCACCTGACCTGAACTTCGGGCGTTTGAGCTTGAGGTGGGGGAAGGATTCGATTGAGCACGGGAGGGAAAAATAAAAGCCTTGTTCCCTTTATAAAGAGGGTGAATATCAAGCGTCCTCTCCGTGTCCGTATGGACTTGCCTATAATCTAGGACTCCTAGAAGCGGTTGGGTTACCCATGCCCATGTTGATGAGAATCCCAGAATAAGGGGACACGATCTCTGCTTTAACAAGACGTGCCAAGGAAACCGCCTCGCATGATGCACTGAGGTGGGATAATAAAACGACTCGGATAAAGGCTTGGACGTGGTGTGTTACACTACGGAATACGTCAGCAGATTAGATTGGCATAAATATTATTCTCTCTATGGCAATATGTGGAGACTTATTTTGCAGAGCCGGACACTATCTTTGTGTTTAAAATCTTGTATGAAGTACTTGGAGGAGGAACCCTCCTTGCAATGCCGAAGACAATCTGCGCGCCGGACTCGTCGTCATTGAAGCCTGGTTCAGGGGCTACTGAGGGAGTCCTGGATTAGAGGGTGTCCGGATGGCCGGACTATACCTTCAGCCGGACTCCTGGACTATGAAGATACAAGATTGAAGACTTCGTCCCGTGTCCGGAAGGGACTTTCCTTGGCATGGAAGGCAAGCTTGGTGATACGGATATGCAGATCTCCTACCATTGTAACCGACTTTGTGTAACCCTAACCCTCTCCGGTGTCTATATAAACCGGAGGGTTTTAGTCCATAGGACAACATACACAACAACAATCATACCTTAGGCTAGCTTCTAGGGTTTAGCCTCTCCAATCTCGTGGTAGATCTACTCTTGTACTACCCATATCATCAATATTAATGAAGCAGGACGTAGGGTTTTACCTCCATTGAGAGGGCCCGAACCTGGGTAAAACTTCGTGTCCCTTGCCTCCTGTTACCATCCGTCCTAGACGCACAGTTCGGGACCCCCTACCCGAGATCCGCCGGTTTTGACACCGACAAGGGGGCTCTCTCCCCCTCTCTCCCGGTGGCGGCGGAACACCGCCGGGGCCATCATCGCGACAACGATCTACACCAACAACTTCACCGCCGTCATCACCAACTCTTCCCCCCACTATGCAGCAGTGTAACCCCTCTTTTACCTACTGTAATCTCTACTTAAACATGGTGCTCAACGCTATATATTATTTCCCAATGATGTATGGCTATCCTATGATGTTTGAGTAGTTCTATTTTGTCCTATGGGTTAATTGATGATCATGATTGGTTCGAGTTGCATGTTTTATTGTTGGTGCTGTCCTATGTTGCTCTCCGTGTCGCGCAAGCATGAGGTATCCCCACTGTAGGGTTTGCAATATGTTCATGATTTGCTTATGGTGGGTGGCGTGAGTGAGAGAAGCACAGACCCCAGTAAGTAGGTTGTTTGCGTATGGGAGTAAAGAGGACTTGATGCCTTATAATGCTATGGTTGGGTTTTACCTTAATGATCTTTAGTAGTTGCGGATGCTTGCTAGAGTCCCAATCGTAAGTGCATATGATCCAAGAAGAGAAAGTATGTTAGCTTATGCCTCTCCCTCAAATAAAATTGCAAAATGATTACCGGTCTAGTTATCGATTGTCTAGGGACAAATAACTTTCTCGTGACCAAAAGCTCTCTACTGTAACTAACTTAGTTGTGTCTTTATCTAAACAAGTCCTAACTTTTATTTACATGCTCTTCATTATCTTGCAAACCTATCTAACAACACCTACAAAGTACTTTTAGTTTCATACTTGTTCTAGGTAAAGAGAACGTTAAGCGTGCGTAGAGTTGTATCGGTGGTCGATAGAACTTGAGGGAATATTTGTTTTACCTTTAGCTCCTCGTTGGGTTCGACACTCTTAAATATCGAAAGAAGCTACAATTGACCCCCTATACTTGTGGGTTATCACCCCTCTCCCTCTCCTTCCCCCTTCCCCCCTCCGAAAGAAGGAGGGGGGACGACTTAGACTAGGAGTCCTAGTCAGTTCCCCCCCATGGCGCGCGCCCTATGGCCGGCCTCCTCCCTCTCCTCCTTTTTATACGGGGGCAAGGGGGCACCACAAACATCATCAGTTGTTCTTAGCCATGTGCGGTGCCCCCCTCCATAGTTTACTCCTTCGGTCATATTGTCGTAGTGCTTAGGCGAAGCCCTGCGCGGATCACATCACCATCACCGTCACCACGCCGTTGCACTGATGAAACTCTCCCTCGACACTTTGTTGGACAAGATTTCGAGGGATGTCATCGATCTGAACGTGTGCTAAACTTGGAGGTGCCGTATGTTCGGTACTTGATCGGTTGGATCACAAAGATGTTCGACTACATCAACCACGTTAACCTAACGCTTCTGCTTTGGGTCTACCAGGGTACGTGGAAACACTCTCCCCTCTCGTTTCTATGCATATCATAGATAGATCTTGTGTGATCGTAGGATTTTTTTTTGAAATTGCATGCTACGTTCCCCAACAGTGGTATCCGAGCCAGGTCTATGCGTAGATGATATGCTCTAGTAGAAGACAAAGAGTTGTGGGCGATGATAGTCATACTGCTTACCACCAAAGTCTTATTTTGATTCGGCGGTATTGTTGGATGAAGCGTCCCGGACAAACCTTACATGACCACGTTCATGATAGCGGTTCCACCAACAGTCATGCAACTTGTTTTGCATAATGGTGGCTGGCGGGTGTCTATTTCTCCAACTTTAGTTGAATTGAATTTGACTATGGTCGGTCCTTGTTGAAGCTTAAAATAGCAAACTTGACGTAACATCATTGTGGTTTTGATGCGTAGGCAAGAACGGTTCTTACTAGAAGCCCATAGCAGCCACGTAAAACTTGCAACAACAAAGTAGAGGGCGTCTAACTTGTTTTTGCAGCGCATGTTGTGATGTGATATGGTCAAGAAATGATGTGACATATATTATTGTATGAGATGATCATGTTTTGTAAAAGTTATCGTCAACTGGCAGGAGCCTTAAGGTTGTAGCTTTATTGTATGAAATGCAAACGCCATGTAATTGCTTTACTTTATCACTATGCGTTAGCGATAGTTGTAGAAGCAATAGTTGGCGAGACGACAGCGACGCTACAATGGAGATCAAGGTGTGACAATGGAGATCATGACGGTGCTTTGGAGATGGAGATCAAAGGCACAATATGATGATGGCCATATCATGTCACATATTTTGATTGCATGTGATGTTTATCTTTTATGCATCTAATTTTGCTTAGTACGGCGGTAGCATTATAAGATGATCCCTCACTATAATTCCAAGCAATAAGTGTTCTCCCTGAGTATGCACCGTTGCGACAGTTCGTTGTGCCGAGACACCACGTGATGATCGGGTGTGATAAGCTCTACGTTCACATACAACGGGTGCAAGACAGTTTTGCACATGCGGAATACTCGGGTTAAACTTGACGAGCCTAGCATGTACAGACATGGCTTTGAAACACTAGAGACCGAAAGGTCGAATGTGAATCATATAGTAGATATGATCAACATGGAGATGTTCACCATTGAAGACTAATCTATCTCACGTGATGATCAAGCATGGTTTAGTTGATTTGGATCACGTAATGATTTAGATGACTCAAGAGATGTCTATCTAAGTGGGATTTCTTAAGTAATTTGATTAATTGAACTTAATTTATCATGAACTTAGTCCTGATAGTATTTGCATATCTATGTTGTAGATCGATAGCTCGCGTTGCAGCTCCCCTATGTTTTTGATGTGTTCCTAGAGAAAACTAAGTTGAAAGATGATAGTAGCAATGATGCAGACTGGGTCAGTGATCTGAGGATTGTCCTCATTGCTGCATAGAACAATTATGTCCTTGATGCACTGTTAGGTGACCGACCTATTGTAGGAGCAGAGCAGACGTTATGAATGTTTGACAAGCTCGGTATGATGACTACTTGATAGTTTAGTGCACCATGCTTTACGGCTTAGAACTGGGACTTCAAAAATGTTTTGAACGCCACAGAGCATATAAGATGTTCCAAGAGTTGAAATTGGTATTTCATACTCATGCCATGTCGAGAGGTATGAGATCTCTGACAATTACTTTGCCTACAAGATGGAGGAGAATAGCTCAGCTAGTGAGCATGTGCTTAGAATGTCTAGGTGCTACAATCACTTGAATCAAGTGGGAGTTAATCTTCCTGATAAGATAGTGATTGACAAAGAATGATTCCCAAGCTCTTCGTGATGCTGAAATCGGTGAAGGTAGAAATCAAGAAAAAACATCAAGTGTTGATGGTTGACAAGACCACTAGTTTCAAGAAAAAGGGCAAAGGAAAAGAAAGGGAAATTCAAAAATAATGCCAAGAAAGTTTACACTCTCGTGAAGAAGCCCAAAGCTAGACCTAAGCCTAAAATTGAGTGCTTCTACTACAAAGGGAATGGTCACTAGAAGCGGAACTACCCCAAATACTTGGCGGATAAGAAGGATGGCAAAGTGAACAAAGGTATATTTGATATACATGTTATTGATGTGTACTTTACTCGTGTTCATAGTAACCACTAGGTATTTGATACCGGTTCAGTTGCTAAGATCAGTAACTCAAAATGGGAGTTGCAGAATGAACATAGACTAGTTAAGGACAAGGTGACGATGTGTGTTGGAAGTGATTCCAAGGTTGATATGATCACCATGGCACACTCCCTCTACCTTCGGGATTAGTGTTGAACCTAAATAAATGTTATTTGGTGTTTGTTTTGAGCATGAAAATGATTGGATCATGTTTATTGCAATACAGTTATTCATTTAAGTCAGAGAATAAATGTTGTTCTGTTTACATGAATAAAACCTTCTATGGTCATACACCCAATGTTAATGGTTTATTGAATCTCGATCATAGCGATACACATATTCATAATATTGAAGCCAAAAGATGCAAAGTTCATAATGATAGTGCAACATATTTGTGGCACTACCATTTAGGTCATATTGGTGTAAAGCGCATGAAGAAACTCCATGTAGATGGGCTTTTGGAATCACTTGACTATGAATCATTTGATACTTGCGAACCATGCCTCATGTGCAAGATGACTAGAACTATGTTCTCGGGAACAATCGAGCGAGTCAATGACTAATTGGAAATAATGCATACCGATGTATGCGGTCCAATGAGTGTTGAGGTACGCGGTGGCTATCGTTATTTTTTGACCTTCACAGATGATTTGAGCAGATATGGGTGTATCTACTTGATGAAACACAAGTCTGAAACATTTGGAAAGTTCAAAGAATTTCAGAGTGAAGTGGAGAATCATCGTAACAAGAAAATAAAGTTTCTACGATCTGATCGCGGAGGCAAATATTGGAGTTACGAGTCTGGCCTTCATTTAAAACAATGTGGAATAGTTTCAGAACTCATGCCACTAGGAACACCACAGTGTAATAGTGTGTCCGAATGTCGTAACCATACTTTATTAGATATGGTGCGATCTATGATGTCTCTTACCGATTTACAACTATCGTTTTGGGGTTATGCATTAGAGACAGCTGCATTCACGTTAAATAGGGCACCGTATAAATCCGTTGAGACGACACCGTGTGAACTATGGTTTGGCAAGAAACCAAAGCTGTCATTTCTTAAAGTTTGGGGTTGCGATGCTTATATGAAAAAGTTTCAAACCTGTAACATCCCAATTTTCAATTTGGATGTTATACATAGGTCGTCATATGCATATAATATTTTAATTCCATTTTGTTTGTGATCCTAGAAATCTTAAGCAACTTAAGGACCCAAGGAGAGAGTTGGAGATTTCATTTATTTTTCATATTTGAATTTTTTTCCTCAAATTTGAGAAGAGGATCAATTTGGTTTTATTATTTTTCTCTCCAAATATTTTCAATATTTAATTTTAAAGAGAGAAGATAATATGACTTTTTCAAAAAGAGAGGAATATTGGAGGATTTTTTTTAAAAATCAAATAAATATTTTATTCGGATTTTATTTGAGATTTATTTGAATTAGAAAAATATGCATTTTTAGGCCAGGAAAATGTTCACTTTGTTCTAAATATTTTATTTAGATGGTGAAAATTGTTTTTGGCATTTTTAGATTTTTTTTATATTTTATTAGGATTTTTATTCGGCAGAATTTATTTTTCAAAAAAAGTTTCTCGGACCGACTGGGCCGAAACCACAGCCGGCCCACTCCCGCGCGCCGTCTTCCTCGTGCCACCACCGTGCGTGGCAAGGACGCCGAGGAGGAATCCGAGCCGGACTCCACCCCGGGCCGGCCCCCTCCCCAAGCCACCACCGCCCCCGGCCTCTTAAATAGGGCCGAGGCCCCCGTCGCCACCGCCACCCCAAGTCTCCGCCGCCACCCCAAGGAGCCAGCACCCCACCGCCGCTCGCCCCCGCCACCGCCCGCCATGGTGCTAGCGCCGCCCGCTTGCCGACGCCGCTAGCGCCGCCCTCTCTCCATCGCCGCTGCCGCCCGCCAGCGCCCCGGCGACACCGCCGCCCCACCGCGCTGCTCGCCTTGCCGGAATCCTGCCTCGCAGCCGAACCACCGGTTTTCGTCGTGAACCGATAAAAATCGCCGCCCGTTTTTTTCGGCTTTCGATCTAGATCGGGTTTATTTTACGGTTAGGGTTTTTCTCGGTTTTCTCGATCGGACCTATTTAGCGAACGTTCACCCGAACGCCTCTGTTCGCGAACACATTCGTCCGTTCATCCCTGTTAGCGAACATTCGTTCGTTAGTCTTTTGTTTTTATTTTTATTTCCGGCCAGGGACCTATCCACGATTATTTTTATCGCAGATTAGCCCCTGATCTTCAAACGCTTGCAACTTTTTAACCGTTTGTCCAAATCCAATGAAACCGATGCCAAAATCTTCATCTCGAACCCCTCTTTCCAATTAATCAACTTGAACATGATTTTGACAATTTAAAATTTGGTTGCAAGAAGATTTGATTTTGAACTTCTTTTGATCGTAGTATGAGTTTCGTAACTTCGATTCGACTGATCCTTTTTGCAAATCGAAGCTCTTCTCCTAAGCTTCTGATATGGATCTTCTCGTTTGAGTTTTACCCTTGCATCTATTGCTTGAGTGCTTATGCATGTTATTGTTTGTTTGCGATAGAGTTTCCGAAGTGCGAACCGTGCTACTACGAGTCACTAGGGTTTTCAGATCGTCAGCAAGGCAAGTAACGCTTTGATCATACCCTTTATTACCCAGTTTTTATGCATTAGTTTCAACCCTCAAACATTGCATGAGTAGGATCTGCTTAACATGTGGGTATTGGGATGTAGTTGATGAGGTAGAACCTATTTGTCCTTTATGCAAACCTTGGGAGTTACTTCTACGTTATGCTTATACTGCTATGCTATGCTCGTAGATGTGGTTTGGTTGAGTGTATCCATGAAAGATGTGAGAGTTGTTAAATAACGGTTAACTTAAGGAGGCTACTTTAATACACATCTGGGTGGATTGGTTGAGGCACCTTGGAGCACCCAGTGGTTGTCTGGGCACCTGGAGCAATCCAGTGTTGTCCTGGGATATCCCGGAGTACCCGTGTGATCATCCTATGGTTTGCCACCCAGGCTCAAAGGGATCATAATATTATTCATGCTAGAAACTTCCGTGTGCAGCCACAAGCCATTATGGGCTCTAGCATAGTTGAGTAAGTTGTGGGAATCTTTTCCATGATGGGCTAGCAGATGTAGGGGATTGTAGGTGTACCGGCCTATCTATCGGTTAAGGGGACCTCTTCGGAAAGACTGTGTCTTGGTCATCCGTTTCTCAAGCACCATGTAGTGCGAGAAATGCAACGGAGGAGAATGAGTCTTGTGGGGAAAAGTGCACAAAACTCTGCAGAGTGTTCAAACTAATCATGGTTAGCCTTGTCCCCAGTTATGGACATCTTGCGTTTCTGGTTCTTGAATTATTGTTTTGATCTCATCACTCTTGATTAATTTTGTTGAGCTATTAATTAATTTTTAATTGGGATTGAGTTGGAGGAAGTTTCTCAATATTTATCAACCAACTTGATAGTTCAATAAAATATATTCCTTTGCAGTAGGGAAAAATTGGCTTTACGCAAACATGATAACCATAGAGCTACCACCAGCCATATATGCATGTAGTGATAGTAGTTATTCTTGTTCATTGCTCTACAGTGTTATTTTCCCAGCATATTCCATGTGCTGACCCGTTTCGGTCTGCAATGTATTATGTTGCAGACTTTTCAGACGAAGAGTAAGGTGCGCTAGGTCATTGTTTTGCACTCAGCTATGTCGTTGGAATTGATGGACTCATTTTGCCTTCGAAGCCTTCCGATGTTATCTTCATTAGATGGCCATCCGCCATATTATTGTAATAAGTACTCTCTTTGAGACATTCGATGTAATAAGTGTGTGATTGCAATCTATTATAAATTCTTCAAGTACTGTGTGTGTCAGCATTACTAATCGATGACACTTATGCATAGAGATTTGACAGCTTGAGGTCGAATTGCTACAAGATGGTATCAGAGCACACACTGACTGTAGGACGCGACCACTAAGATAAGCCTTAGGTCACTCTTCTCTACTCATTTCCGACTCTTCTCCACTTTCCACTCTATAGATGGCGGACCCAAGGGACAAGTTTGCTCAACCGGATGAAGACACCCCTTTCGGACGACGCTTGAAGGAAGCCACCAGATATTTGAACATCGGAATACCAAGGTTCATCGGGACTTACACCGCCACTTTACCTGAAGAAGAGCATTGGACCATTCGAGTACATGTTCCAGGAAGGACATTCACCCCAGTTACTAAACCCATAGAGTTTTTCTTTGATGCACCAACCTGGAGCCTAGGAAAGAGCATGGTAGCTCACATCGCCATGGGACGCATCGGCGAAGTTTACCACAAGGATCTTAAGGACACCATCTACCAGATATGTGGGCGCCGAGATGAGCAATGGGAGATGAACTGCACCAGGAGGGACAAGTCCATTGCAGCCTACATCCAAGAGTTAAACCAACACATTCGTCATCAGGAGAACCAGATGTGCGCCAGCATGATAGACCTGAGAAGGTGATGACCAGGAACATGGGGCTAGAAGAAGAACTCAAGTCTACACGCGATGGATATGAGAGGAAATTGCAGTATTACTGGAGAAGAATGAAGATCTGAAGAAGAAGCTAGGAGTATTCATGGGAGACCCTGCGCCAGGAAGTGACGATCATCCCGAAGACTACGACCTGGAGCAGATATCATGGAATCATCTTCCGATCAAAATTTCTAGTCGACTACCACATTATCAATATAATTCCCCCATGTATATAGAATAGTCTGAGTACTTTGTAGCGGAAGTCAGATCGATTGTATGCCCTTGTTTGAATTGAGTGGTGTGTTATGATTGTGTTTGTCTCATGTGCATATGGGTAGTGATTTTCTCCTTAGACCTCACTCTATTCTAATCTCTTCCCTGTAAACCCATCAGATGCCTCCGAGACGTGACCCGGATTTGTCTTCCCACCGGAGCTCACTTAGTTGATCCAGCAGCAGGATGCCTTGATGCAGCTACTAGTTCAGAACCAAGGCAACAACAACAACAACAATAACAACAACCCACCGCCACCACCTCTAGTTGACAACTTAACCCGTTTCTTTAGGTTGAATCCGCCGGTGTTTCTCAGTAGCACCGAGCCGATTGTTGCTGATGAATGGCTACGCAGGATTGGAAGGGAGTTGACCATCGCAGGTTGCACAGATGCTGAGAAGGTGCACTTTGCCGCACACCTACTGGATGGACCCACAGCCTCATGGTGGGAGAATTACACAACCACTTTCCCTATAGCCAATGTCAATTGGGATCAGTTTCAGCAAGCATTCCGGACTACACATGTCTCAACAGGAGCAATGAGCACGAAGAAGCGTGAGTTTCGCAACTTATGCCAGGGAAATTGTACTATGGGGCAGTACGTGGATGAGTTCAGCAAGTTAGCTCGCTATGCCCCAGAGGATGTGGCCACAGATGCCGCGAAACAGGAGAAGTTTATGGAAGGGATGAATGATGAGCTGAGTATGGAGCTGATGGTGGCAACATTCACAAACTATCAGGAGTTGGTAGATAGGGCTCTTATGATTGAAGGGAAGCAGCACCAGATAGAGAGCCAAAAGAGGAAGTATGGACAAGGGAAGTATAATTCTTGAGCTCAGCAGAAGCCTGGTTTTACCCCGAACCCGGGAGGACGCACTCATAATCATGGAGGCCATACCCACAATGGAGGGTGTTCGCATAACCACAGTGACCCCAAGGATGGGAATGGGAATGGAAGAAGCAATGGACATAACCGTTCCAACCCAGCAACACCCGCCAGGAAGGATTTAAGTCACATTACTTGTTTCAAGTGCGGGAAGACTGGACACTACGCCACCGAATGCCCTGAAGCAAAGAATGGAAATGACAATGGAAGCTCTGGGAAGAAGCCCAACCCTTTCAACAGGGGACAGGTGAACCACGTTAACGTGGAGGAGGCTGAGAGCAGCCAAATGCAGTTATAGGTAAGTTTTTGATTGAGTCATTAACTGCAATCGTTCTTTTTGATACCAGTGCATCGCATTCATACATTTCGAGGGGGTTTGTGGATAAGTATAAGTTGCCCACCAATGTTCTTAAGACACCTATGTTAGTAAGCTCGCCAGGAGCTGAGTATATGGCAAGCAGAGGATGTTTTAAGATGCCATTGACCATAGGTAGACATGTTTTCCCACTACTGCAGGATGGTCCAAACGCGACACTACGATCAAACACCCTTCGAGAAACTGTGTGCGATGCAATGATCACAAACGGTGGTGTAGGAAAACCGTCAAAAAAGGTGCAAAACGTTTGCAATGACAGATGCATCAAACACGGTTCAAAATTTAGTTACGTATCCGATGCAAGGCATACGGTTCAGCTCAATGAACTATTTGTGATGAGGAGGCACAAAAGAAACGGGCAGCCAGATGAAGGCGTGTGCAATATACAACATATGGTTCACTGGGATGAACTGTGTGTGATTAGGCAACACAATGGAAATGGTTAAACTGAACAAGATGTGTGTGATACGTGGCAAACAGGTCCGTAATTTGAAATGTGTGCGAAGACCAATAATAACATAGACGATTGCTGCTAATAAGCCATGTGGAATGCTCTGTCTATAGTAGAATAACATGTATATATATAACTGAAATAAACATCCAATTACATAAGTGACTATACAAATCATTCACACACACCTCAATAAACAATTGCATGCATTCTAAAGTAGGAGAAACGATCGTCTAGTCATCTACTTCTTGTGATGCTCCCGCCACTGCTATGTGGCTCGATCCCTCATCTGGGTCAGGAAGAAGACAGTTCCTCATGTCAATGATCCTCCTGTACATCTCGTAGATTGTGTATGCGTCCATGACCGCGTACTTGACATGTTGTTCATCCTGTCTCTTATGCCACACACTATGCTAGGTGTTCTTGTCCTTATTGCTCTCTTGATTCATCTTCGCATAGTAGGGGTCGATGATGGCCGAGGCGAGGTCAACCAAGGAGTTTAGTTTGCTTTTGTCGGTGCCCAAGACCTTGTAGTGGTGTTGGATGTTGACAAGATTCAGGCATTTCATGTCCGAAACCTTGAGCGCTTTTAGATTGTTAGTGGTGTCCACCGTAGCGAAACTGTAGTCGGAGCTCTTGATAAACCTAGAGAAACGCTTGCAAGGCCTTGTAGCAAGGTGGAAGTGGTAGACGACGACGTCATGTCGCACGCACAACTGGGCAACGGCAACCTTCTGATCGTGCCCGGCATGACCGATGGTGTACTCGAGGCCGAAGCCGACCACTCGGTACTTGTCCTCGGCAAGGAACTGCTCCATAGTTTGGATGGAGCTCTCCACAAAGGCCGGTCATTCGTGTACACCACCGAGAGGGCCTTCCCCTTACGTGGGTGTCCACTACGTGATGCGTGGTGAACTGCCCGCCGTTGTCGTCGTCGGCCGCTAGGAGCGCCATTGGAGCCACGTGGAGCGCCATTGGAACCGCTAGATGTCCTCTCTGTATGTGTCCTCATGGGTGTTCTTATTCTGACGTGTGAGACGAGAGATGAAGGTAAATGGCCGCATGAATAAAAGGGGGCCGGGCGGCGTGGATTCTCGGCGCGTCCGCATGGTAGTTTTTGCAGCGGGTAACTGCATCGTCGCGCTGCGCCCGGCGCAACCGCTTGCACCGAACATGCGTGATCGTGCGCCGGCCCAAAACACTGGCAGCGCATGTGGAGGGACGAGGACAGAGCACCCAGAGGGACGCGAGAGCAGAGCGCGCACGGCGGGACGCGAGAAGAGCGCGCCGCGGCCGCCTGAACCGCAAGCAAACACACGCATGGAGCAGTTGAACACGCAGCAAATGGACACCTACAAGCCGGCCGACAGTTGTTTCGTTGCGTAGAGAGCGGCCGTGTGGTACCACCTCCGCCTAGTCTATAGTCTCCTTTATATTCCATGCCATACTTTGCCCTCAAATTTAACCAACAAAATGTCAATGCTTGTTTTAATAATTATAAAATTGGAAACTATGTTCAAATACAAATCAAACTATATAATCTTTGGCGACATGCATTCGTATTTTGTTAGTTAAATCATACTTATAAACCTGGACGGTGGTATAGTAGGTAATTAAATCACAAATGTTTTTTATTAACTGTATGTGTATGTGGCCTTTCGTCCTCCTCTCGCACGTCTTGTCACCCCGCTGCCGCAGACGGCTTACAGCGCAAGCTTGCGCAGCATGCAGGGGCATTCTTTTTGCCAAACGGTGGTGCCAATGAATCGTCGGTGAGCCCGTTCCAGCGCAACCTCGCAGGTTCCCGCGCAAGCTTCCCGCCCGACTCGGTGAAATCCCCCAAAATCCCAATGCTTACCGGCTAGCCATAAAAACCCTCACGGCCGACGAGTCCTGCGTCGCATTTTCGCCTCTATCCTTGTAGATTATCTCGTCTGCTTCTCCCACATTCGCCAATGGCACCGGTCCGTCATCGTCGCCCAGCCACTCCGCTATCATCAGAGGACAGCTCTAGCTAGGAGGCTACACTGCGGCGGCGGCGCAGTCCCCGGCATAGTGTAGTGCGCGTGGCGTCCCTGTTGGGTGTGCGCGGAACACCCACCACACGCTCCGCCGCTGGTGCCCGTCGGCAGCTATTGCCGGCCGCCGTTCCAGGAGCCAGGGCCATCGCCCGCTCCACCGCCACGACCCGAAGGCGGGAGATGGCCATCGTAGCCACCACCCCATTGCCGGCCACTATGGCCATCACCCGCTCCACCACCGCGGCCCGAAGGCGGGTGGTGGTGGTCGTGGCCGCCACCCCGTCATCGGCCGTCGTGGCCGCCAGCCCACCGTCGACCGCCGGGGTCATCACCCGCTCCGCCACCGCTGCCCGAAGGCGGGAGGCGGAGGTGGATGCCCGCACGTGCGACAACAACCTTGGGCGCTACACCGAGTTCCAGCGGGAGGATGAAGGATCGATATGGTTGACTAGAGGGGGGGTGAATAGGCAACTAACAATTTTTAGCTTTTCTTTAACAATTTAAACTTTGCATCAAAGTAGGTTGTCTAGATATGCAACTAGGTGAGCAACCTATATGATGCAACAAGGATAGGAACACAAGCAAGCAAGTGATATGATACAAATAAGCTTGCACAAGTAAAGGCACGAGATAACCAAGAGTGGAGACGGTGGAGACGAGGATGTGTTGCTGAAGTTCCTTCCCTTTGAGAGGAAGTACGTCTCTGTTGGAGCGGTGTGGAGGCACAATGCTCCCCAAGAAGCCACTAGGGCCACCGTATTCTCCTCACGCCCTCACACAATGCGAGATGCCGTGATTCCACTATTGGTGCCCTTGGAGGCGGCGACCGAACCTTTACAAACAAGGTTGGGGCAATCTCCACAACTCAATTGGAGGCTCCCAACGACACCACGAAGCTTCACCACAATGGACTATGGCTTCGCAGTGACCTCAGCCGTCTAGGATGCTCAAACACCCAAGAGTAACAAGATCCGCAAGGGATTAGTGGGGGGAATCAAATTTCTCTCGGTGGAAGTGTGGATCGAGGCCTTCTCAACCACTCCCGAGCAAATCAACAAGTTTGATTGGCTAAGGAGTGAGATCGAGCGAAAATGGAGCTTAGAGCAACAATGGAGCTTAGGGTTGGAAGAGATAAGTCAACGGGAAGAAGGGGACCCCTTATATAGTGTAGGACAAAGATCCAACCGTTACCCACCTACCAGCCCACGGCCAGCGGTACTACCGCTCCAGGCTAGCGGTACTTCCGCAGGGCCGCGCAGTACTACCGCTTGCTTCCAAGAGGTACTACCGCACGGTCATGCGGTACTACCGTACATGCCTGTCGTACTGCCGCAACCCCAGCAACAGCAAGGGCAGATCTGACGCGCAGGAGCTGAGGGCGGTACTTTCGCGAGCGCGGTACTACCGTGCCTCCATGCGGTACTACCGCAAGGCAGAAATCCCATAGCCATGGGGGGAGGAAACATCCGTGCCTACTTCCGCAAAGAAATGGAAGAAGCAAAAACCCGACACAGTTGTACAGCCGAGGGGCGGTTCTACTGCCTGACAACATAGCACGGTACTACCGCGGTAGGTGCGGATGTAAAAAATTACATCCGCCCCTACTACCGCAAAGGAGCGGTACTAGCCTGGTAGGCAGCGGTAGTGCAGCTCCAGGGGAGCAGTACTACCGTGGGCGCCTACGATACTACCGCTCTCCTGGGAGCAGTACTACCGCGACCCAACTCAGCAGCCAGAACCAGGGAGGCGAGAAAGCGGAGGAAGCTCCAAGGGAAAAGGAGGGGACAAGAAAGAGACGTGTACGTGATGATTCCACCCGAACCTCTCCGATGTGGACCCCCTCTTAATAGTACGACTTTCCTACAACTCAAATCCACCAAAAAGAAATGTAGAAACGACGCCGTCTTCAATAGTCTTCGAGGGGCACCCAACCGTCTTGTGCCCAGCGATGAAATGTCTGGGATACTCAAGACACACGATTAGTCCGCAAACGTGTTGTCATCAATCACCAAAACACCTTAGGGATAAATATGCCCTTACAATCTCCCCCTTTTTGGTGGATTGATGACAATACGGGATTTGCACAAGGGAAGTAATATTAAGCAACCGCAAACCCCTCCTCTCTAGAATATAGACGGGCTCCCCCTAGATGTGTGCCACCTAGATGAGTGCTTTGGACTGCACGACACACATACTAGGATCAAAGCTCCCTCTATATTATAGAGACAAGGCATATCTAGTAATAGGAAGGCTATCACTAGACAAGATAGCACAAACATAAGTTAACTAAGATAGGTAGAGTGCATATGTCTTACACCATATGTAGGATAGGTCTCGAAGGCACAAACCAAACAAAAGCAAACGAGGCAAACGAGGTTCAAACGACAAAGCAAACAAACACACCAAGCACGAAACAACGCAAATCTCTACACTCTCTCCCCCTTTCGCATCGAGACGCCAAAAAGGCAGAGAGGACACCTACACACATGGGGTGGCTCAGGCAGAGAAGTCCTCCCACTGCTCCTCGTGCTCCTCGTCAGACTCAGCGGCGGGGACGGTCTCCTCGATGTCTTCCTCTGAACTGGTCCACTTGTATCCCTACTTTGACATCCAGGCAGCCTCAGGCGTGATGACGTCCTTAGAACCGCCAGACACATCCCCTCCAAAGAGCCTCATAACCTTCTTGTCACGGCAGCGACTCTCCTTGTCTGCCACGTGAGCCCTGTACTGTCCCTTTGCCTGCATGCAGAAGAGAGTCTTCATCTTGTCCTTTAACTTCTTGGCCCACGACGGCTCAGAGGAAGGTGTGGTGGACCTAGCAGCACGGTCCTCAGCAATATTCTCAGCAGCAGCCTCCTCCTCACCAACAGCCCTCCTAGCAGAAGAGGCCTCAACACGGGTAGTGGTGTTGGCCCAGTTGGGCTTGATGCGGAGGTTGATGGACTCATGGTGAATCCAGTCTGGAGCAAGGAACTCATCACCAGGGTACATCTTCTCCCAAGTGGTGGAGAGTAGCAGAAACAGGTACAGTCCATAGATGGGTACCTTGCGAGTGAACACCGCAAACCGAAGCTCACACCACATGATGTGTGAGACATCAAGTGGCTGAGTCTGAGATGAACGTGCCTCTGCACACAGGAGAAACATGTCCACTAGATAGGCATGAACCTTGTCCTTGTCGCCAATGCGTGGGAACAGAGTGTTGCGGAAGATGCGATGCATGATATCCAGAAATGAGTTCAACGCCCAAGTTGACTTGCCATTGGGGTGCACCTTCTGAACAAGGAAAGGCCGAAGCAGGTTCTTGTTGGCAGACTCAGAGTTGGCGTGGGGGCGAACACTAACGGGGGTGTGAAGCCCGTCATCAGGAATGTGAAGCAGATCCATGAACTCCTTCCATGTAGCAGACAACTGACGGCCGTTGGTCATCCAGGTCATCCTTCGCTCATCCCCGGGATGACAGTAAACTGAGGCAAAGAACTGATAGATAAGCTCAGGGTCATAGTCAAGGTGAAAGGAGATCACTGGCTCAATAGCAAACTGCTCCACCAAGTCCAGAGCCTCTCCAAAATAGTCACGAAACTTGTCCTTCCGCATGTGATTCATGTCTATCCAATTGACATCCACGAAGGTATCCTGCTTGTCCTTAATCACATCCAGATAGATGAGAGCATGTTTCTTGGTCTAGAACAACTCGGTGCCTCTGAGGATAGCCCGAGGATTCACATAGGGATTGATCTTCCGGCGCTCGACATACTCAGTGACTGAAATCTTGTCCATGCCCTTAGCAGGTTCCTTTTGCTTGCTGGCAGTGGTCTTGACATTGCGCTTTGGGGCATTGGAGCCCTCTGGGGCTTCATCTTGGGGGTTGCGCAGACGCTTGGAGCCAGTGTCACGACTGGGATTGGAACGGCGAGAGCCACCACATGAGACACAAAACGCAAAACACCCACGACAAGCAAGAAGGATCAATGCAAAGACCACAACAAAGAAACAGAAACATGCAGAGAGCACACAAGACAATTGCCTAGAGAGAGATTTGACCCCTACGGTAGTACTGCCAAGTGCTGCGGAACTAAGATCGTAGTACCGCTCTTAGTCGCGGTAGTACCGTGTACGGTCACGGTCGTACCGGGTCTAGGAGCGCTAGTACAAGCTTAGTGCTGCAGCTAGTGCGGTAGTACCGCGTCTGATGGGCGGTAGTACCGCACGAGCTAGTGCGGTAGTACCACACTTGATGGGCGGTAGTACCGCACGGGTGGTACACATGAGACACGGTAGTACCGCACCGCATCAGATCCGAACTAGTTCAAATCTGAGAAAAGCCCGCGAAACCGCGGTGGTACTACGGTTGGACAAATCTACTACAAGACAACATATCAAGTATGATTCCTATGCAACACGACTGTCCTACATCCTACTCTTGCACAGATTTGGCCGAAAATCTCAAGAACAACAAGCATCTCCCCAAAAACCTAGAAGCGAGAGAACAACCAAGAAAAAGAGGGATTTGTGGAAAAACCTTGGTCCATGGCAAGAGGAAGTGGTGGGAACGATCCCATCGGTCGGAATCCGAGGAGAGTGGCCAGAGACGGAGATCTGGCGAGGGCCTCCGGCGCCGTTCTTAAGCAAGAGAGAGAGAGAGACATGGGGAGAGAGACAAGTGAATGGGTATGGGGAGTTGGAACTCCCCTGCCCGAGTCATAACCCCCACGCTCCCTCGACGGCGCGGTAGTACCGTGCCCCATTGCGGAAGTACCGCTCAGCGGAAGTACCGCACCGGAGCGGTAGTACCACGCTATGGTGCGGTAGTACCGTGCCTCTCAAAGCGGTAGTACCATGGCAAGCCGCGGTAGTACCGTGGGCTCAAGAAGATGCACATTTCAAGCACACAAAAAACGAGGTCTTTGCACGAACACTCCGAGGCAACACGACACCACAAGACCATGCTACACACACTGGAAAAAAGGCAAATGACAAAACGAAACAACCACGAGACACCACCTCTCCAAAGAGAGGGCGGTGGCCATAGCCACCTATGTTTGAGTCAATTGGTATGGCACCGCGAAGAATTATCCTTGGGTCCATGACCAAAACTTGTCTTTGAAGCACAAGTACCATCAAACATGGCTAAAGTGAAAGACTTGATCAATTTATGCATAATGGGGGGGAGGGAGAGTTCATTGAGAGAACAACACCCCCTCTATGTCCATGCCTACATCTAAACAAGACAACACGTTGAGTATGGTGGGGTGTGCAAGGGTTCAAGCAACATTGCTCGAATCAATGATATTTAGCTCGTGCCTTAACTCGCGAAATCTTGCTTCATCCAAGGGCTTCGTGAAAATATCTGCAAGGTTATCATGAGTGTTGACATAGTTGAGCTCGATCTCTCCTCGCCTAATGTGATCCCGGATGAAGTGATACCGGATCTCAATATGCTTCGTCTTGAAGTGTTGCACTGGGTTGAGAGAGATCTTGATGGCACTTTCATTGTCACACCAAAGAGGCACTTTGTCACAAAGGACACCGTAATCCTTTAAAGTTTTCCTCATCCATAAGAGTTGTGCACAACAACTACCGGCCGGCACATACTCCGCTTCGGTGGACGAGAGAGACACACAACTTTGCTTTTTGGAAGACCAACTTACCAAAGAGCAACCAAGGAATTGGCACCCTCCGGAAGTGGACTTCCTATCCACTTTGTCTCCCGCCCAATCGGAATCTGAATATCCTACAAGCTTGAAGTGTGCTCCTCTTGGATACCATAAGCCAAAGTTTGGGGTATGAGCCAAATATCGAAAGATTTGTTTGACCTCCACATAGTGACTTTCCTTAGGTGCGGCTTGAAACCGTGCACAAATTCCCACACTCAACATGATATCCGGTCTAGATGCACAAAGGTAGAGCAAGGAGCCTATCATGGAACGATATACCTTTTGATCCACCGCTTTACCATTGGGATCTATGTCAAGTTGGCACTTGGTGGGCATTGGAGTGGAAGCCGGCTTGACATCACTTAGCTTGAATCTCTTGAGCATGTCTTGAGTATATTTGGCTTGGTTGATGAAGGTTCCTTCTCTTCTTTGCTTCACTTCGAACCCTAGAAAGAACTTCAACTCTCCCATGGAAGACATCTCGAACTTTGAGGTCATGAGAGCGGCAAATTCCTCATTGAAAGCTTTGTTAGGGGAACCAAAGATAATATCATCAACATATAATTGGCACACAAACAACTCCCCTTTGACCTTAGTAAAAAGAGTGGGGTTGATTAGCCCAACTTCAAAACCACGGTCTTGTAACAACTCGGTAAGGTGGTCATACCACGCACGTGGGGCTTGCTTAAGGCCATAGAGTGCCTTATCGAGTTGATACACATGATCAGGAAAGTAGGGATCCTCGAACCCGGGGGGTTGCTTGACATAAACCAATTCATTAATGGGACCATTAAGGAAAGCACTCTTCACATCCATTTGTTGTAACTTAAAGTTATGATGAGAAGCATAAGCAATCAACATGCGAATAGATTCAATACTAGCAACAGGAGCAAAGGTTTCACCGTAGTCGATACCCTCGACTTGGGAGTAGCTTTGTGCTACCAAACGAGCCTTGTTGCGAATGATAATCCCATGGGCATCTTGCTTGTTCTTAAATATCCACTTGGTTCCAATGACATTGTGCTTCCCCGTTGGTCTTGGCACCAATCTCCACACTTTGTTGCGCTCGAAGTTGTTGAGTTCTTCATGCATGGCATTGAGCCAATCCGGATCTTCTAGCACCTCATAGACCATGTGGGGTTCGACACAAGAGACAAACGCGTGATGCTCACAATAGTTTGCTAATTGTCTATGAGTGCTTACCCCCTTTCTTAAGCTTCCAAGCACATTCGTCATGAGATGATCCTTGGTGGAGAGCTTGGAAGCAACCTTGGCAGCACGACGCTCCAATTCCTCCTCGGGGGTGAGACGAGGAGTGGTCACTTGATCATCTTGAGCGTCGTCTTGAGCTTGTTCTTGTTCTTGAACTTGCTCAGAGGAGAGAACTTGACCTTGGGCATCACTTGATGTGTCAACACCGTCTTGAGCATGATCTTGCCCTTGGTCATGTTCTTGAGGATGAGGGCCTTCATGTTGTTCTTCGGAAGCGTGTGGGCCTTGGGTTGGTGATGTCTCCACTTGAGTGGAGCATTGTCCTTCTCCTTCGGCCACAAGGGGTTCCTCAATGGGTAGGATAAAGCCAACACCCATTCTTCTTATGGCTTGAGGAGGAATTTCATCACCTACATCACAAGTGCCACTTTGCTCCACTTGGGAGCCGTTATTCTAATCAAACTCCATGTTACATGTCTCCTCAATAAGTCCCGTGGATTTATTGAGGACACGGTAAGCATGAGAGTTTGTAGCATAACCAACAAATATGCCCTCATAAGCTCTAGCCTCAAATTTAGACAACCGAACACCTTTCTTGAGAATGAAACACTTAGACCCGAACACCCGAAAGTACTTGAGGTTGGGCTTGTTACCGGTGAGTATCTCATATGGAGTCTTGTTCAAGCCCTTGAGGAGGTAGAGCCGATTGGATGCATGACACGCGGTGTTGATGGCTTCGGCCCAAAAGTTGTACGGAGACTTGAACTCCGCCATCATGGTCCTTGCCGCATGCATCAACGTCCGGTTCTTCCTCTCCGCACACCGTTTTGTTGAGGGGTGTAAGGTGCGGAATATTGATGCTTGATCCCCTCATCACTAAGAAACTCATCCAAGGTGTAGTTCTTGAACTTGGTGCCGTTTTCACTTCTTATTTTCAAGATCTTTGCATTGTGTTGACGTTGTGCTTCATTTGCAAAGTCAATGATGGTTTGTTGGGTCTCGCTCTTCCTCTTGAAGAAATACACCCAAGTTTATCTTGAGTAGTCATCCACAACCACCAAGCAATACTTCCTAACCCCAAGACTATCGAAGGATGGAGGCCCAAAGAGATCCATGTGAAGGAGCTCCAAAGGCCTCTTTGAGTAAATGATAGTCGTGGGAGGGTGAGCCTTCTCATGTAGCTTTCCTTCGATACAAGCACTGCAAGCACGATCTTTAGCAAAACTAATATTCGTTAGTCCACGGACATGGTCCCTCTTGAGAAGACTTTGCAAAGATCTCATATTGACATGGGCTAGACGGCGATGGCAAAGCCATCCCACATCAACTTTAGCCATTAGGCATGTCGCGGTCTTAGTGGGTCGCTCCGAAAAGTTAATCACATATAGACCGTTCTTGACATGCCCAATAAAGGCTACTTTAAGAGTCTTGCTCCACAAGAGGGCCACGGTATCGATATCAAAGAAAGTGGAAAAGCACATGATTGCAAGTTGACGAACGGAAAGTAAATTGTATGCAAGGGACTCAACAAGCATGACCTTCTTGATCGTGAGATCACGAGAGATGACCACCTTGCCAAGTCCCAATACCTTAGAGGATGAGGTGTCACCCCACTCGACATTGGTGGGCATAGATGGAATCTTGTGCACGTCCACCACCAAGTCCTTGCTTCCGGTCATATGATTTGTGGCTCCGCTATCGAGCAACCATGATCCCCCACCGGAAGCAAACACCTACAAGAGATTAATGCTTGTTTTAGGTACCCATTTTGTAATGGGTCCTTTGATGTTAGTAACAAGGGTCTTTGGAACCCAAATAGACCATTCAATGTATTCATGAGGAGAACCAACGAATTTGGCATAGGCATGCCCATCACTAGCACGACATAACACATAAGAAGGATTAAAGTCGCCGGCTTTGATGCGAGGAGTGGCATTTCCCTTTTTGACAACGCCACCCTTCGCATTGTTCTTCTTCTTCTCCTCGGGGGCACTCTCTCCCTCCTTCACAAAGGTTTGCATGAGAGGAGGAGGTCATTTGGTCTTGTCATTCTTCTTCGTGTTCTTGGACTCGGACACGAACCCAACCCCTTCCTTGGCTAGAACTCCCTTTTGGTTGATCAAGAGGTCATTGAGGTTCTTCTTGCCTTGTATGCAAGTCGCAAGACCTCTCTCAAGTTGCCCCTTTAGCTTAGCGTTCTCCTCAACAAGATGCACATGCTCACAACACGGGTTAGTAGCATTTGCATTATCAATTAACATCATACGAGGAAAGGTGGCTTTTTCCTTAGTTAGCTTTACTTGAAGTTGATCATGAGACTCTTTGAGGCTAGCATGAGCACCCTTCAAGACCTTCTGAGCCCTGTCAAGTAGATCAAACTCCTCTTTGATTCTAGCAATATCAACCTCAAGTTCGGCCTTCTCGGAGTTTAGCACATGAGAAACAATGAGAACATGATCATATTCTTTCTTTAACTTAGCATGATCAACGTTGTGTGATTCCTCAAGAGCCAAACGAAGACCACGCTCTTCCTCAAGAGCATTTGAAAGATCCGAAATCTCATCGGCATAGTCATGACTATGCCCTTCCATCTTAGTGATGGTATCTTCGTGAGCCTCGATCATGTCATTGGCTTCACCAAGTTGTTCCAAGAGAGCAACAAAGTGCTTCTTGGATTTTCCCTTAAGTTTGCCCATAAAGGCCTGAAACTCATTTGGCTCCACATTAGCTCCCTCAAGTTCATTAATGCTATCCGTCGGAGAAGGATGATTAATGATGGTAGTTTTGATGTTGGGGGTTACCTTGTTGGTGGCTTTAGCCATGAGGCACTTGGCGGTGATGCTCTCATTGGGTGAGTCGAAGAGAGACACCCGTGGAGTCGTCGCAATGGCAACGGAGGCCATGGCAACCAACTCATCACCTTCATCATTGTCATCATCCTCATTGTACTCCTCTTGTACCACCAATGCCTTGGGAGGAGTCTTCTTGGTGAAGTTGCTCTTGTTGGGGAACGACTTGGCCTTGTCCTTTCGGATGAGCTTTCCACCATTGTCTTCCTTCTTCTCATATGGGCACTCCGCAACAAAATGACTCAGGTTGCCACAATTGTAACAAGTCCTTACACGTTGCTTGCTCTTCGTGCCACTTGAGTTGTTTTTGCTAAAGTTTGGCCTCAAGTTTTTCTTGCTCCAAAATTGCCTTGAAGCGAGTGCCATGTGTTCATGATACGCATACTTTGTATCTTCGGGGTTGCTCTCCTCTTCTTACTCTTCTTCTTATTCAACGGTGAGCTTGGCCTTCAATGCAAGGTTGGGCTTCTTTGCCATTTGAGAACGAAGCACCGCATTGTCGGCGGTCTTGTCCAAAATGTTCATGGCCACAAACTCATCCAACACTTCACTTGAGGTCAAAGTGTGGAAGTCCGGTATTTGACGAATGACGGAGGACATGGCCTTGTGGTAGGGCATAATTGCCTTGAGGAATTTGCGCTTGATCCAATTGTCATCTGTGTCCTTGCTCCCGTGATCTCGCAGTGAGACCGCGAGTTTGGTTACTCTCCGATAAAGCTCACGAGGTTCTTCATCTTCTTTCATTGCAAACTCATCGGCCTCATCTTGCACCACTTCATAGTTGGAGCGTTGAATGCTTGCGCTTCCCCGGTAGAGAGAGACAACACAATGCCATGCGTCTTTGGCCAAGGCGAAGGGCCGGAGATGAGGTAGGTCTTCGGGTGGGATTGCATCTTGAATGATGAAGAGAGCATTCTCATTGAATGATTATCTGCGGCTTCTCAAGGAGTGAAGTTGCTTGGATCATGCGGATAGAAAACCTTCTTCAATGATTCTCCAAAGGTTAGTGTTCACATGATTTAAATGACGTTTAAAGCGGTAAACCCAAGAATCAAAGTCCTCATTTTTCACAATCTTAGGGGGAGGACCGGCATGATTCAAATGAGTGGAAGGAACCGTTCCCCCATAAACAAGTGGTGGTTCCACATGAGCAAAGATGCCGGTGCCATTTTTACCACTAGAAGAAGGAGCCTTTTCACTACTAGCTTCCCCCTTGTCGGAGATAGCATCCGTCACCTTGTCGGTGGGATCACCCACTTTCAACGGTGCGGCGGATAGTTTAATCCCCTCAAGGAATTTAGTAAACATGCTTTCAACCTCGGTCGTCATGGAGGTTTTCGATGTCTCCAAGGCCACATTGAACTCCTCACGAGCGACTGAGGTTCCCCCATCGCCCGTAGATGAGGTCAGATTCACACCAGAGTGTTCCTCCGCACCGTCTACGGTATCAACCATACTCTTCGGACGGTAAAGTCCTTAATAAAGAGACGATGCTCTGATACCAATTGAAAGGATCGATATGGTTGACTAGAGGGGGGGGTGAATAGGCAACTAACAATTTTTAGCTTTTCTTTAAAAATTTGAACTTTGCATCAAAGTAGGTTGTCTAGATATGCAACTAGGTGAGCAACCTATATGATGCAACAAGGATAGGAACACAAGCAAGCAAGTGATATGATACAAATAAGCTTGCACAAGTAAAGGCACGAGATAACCAAGAGTGGAGACGGTGGAGACGAGGATGTGTTGCTGAAGTTCCTTCCCTTTGAGAGGAAGTACGTCTCTGTTGGAGCGGTGTGGAGGCACAATGCTCCCCAAGAAGCCACTAGGGCCACCGTATTCTCCTCACGCCCTCACACAATGCGAGATGCCGTGATTCCACTATTGGTTCCCTTGGAGGCGGCGACCGAACCTTTACAAACAAGGTTGGGGCAATCTCCACAACTCAATTGGAGGCTCCCAACGACACCACGAAGCTTCACCACAATGGACTATGGCTTCGCAGTGACCTCAACCATCTAGGATGCTCAAATACCCAAGAGTAACAAGATCCGCAAGGGATTAGTGGGGGGAATCAAATTTCTCTTGGTGGAAGTGTGGATCGAGGCCTTCTCAACCACTCCCGAGCAAATCAACAAGTTTGATTGTCTAGGGAGTGAGATCGAGGGAAAATGGAGCTTAGAGCAACAATGGAGCTTAGGGTTGGAAGAGATAAGTCAACGGGAAGAAGGGGACCCCTTATATAGTGTAGGACAAAGATCCAACCGTTACCCACCTACCAGCCCACGGCCAGCGGTACTACCGCTCCAGGACAGCAGTACTACCGCAGGGCCACGCGGTACTACCGCTTGCTTCCAAGCGGTACTACCACACGGTCATACGGTACTACCGTACAGGCCTGCGGTACTGCCACAACCCCAGCAACAGCAAGGTCAGATCTGACGCGCAGGAGCTGAGGCCGGTACTTCCGCGAGTGCGGTACTACCGCGCCTCCATGCGGTACTACCGCAAGGCAGAAATCCCCTAGCCAAGGGGGGTGGAAACATCCGTGCCTACTTCCGCAAAGAAACGGAAGAAGCAAAAACCTGACACAGTAGTACAGCCGAGGGGCGGTACTACTGCCTGACAATGTAGCATGGTACTACCGCGGAGCGAAAGTAGTACTACCGCGGTAGGTGCGGATGTAAAAAATTACATCCGCCCCTACTACCGCAAAGGAGCGGTACTAGCCTGGTAGGCAGCGGTAGTGCAGCTCTAGGGGAGCGGTACTACCGTGGGCACCTGCGGTACTACCGCGCCACCGCACGGTACTACCGCTGGTGCCTACGGTACTACTGCTCTCCTGGGAGCAGTACTACCGCGACCCAACTCAGCAGCCAGAACCAGGGAGGCGAGAAATCGGAGGAAGCTCCAAGGGAAAAGGAGGAGATAAGAAAGAGACGTGTACGTGATGATTCCACCCAAACCTCTCCGACGCGGACCCCCTCTTAATAGTTCGGCTTTCCTACAACTCAAATCCACCAAAAAGAAACGTAGAAAAGACGCCATCTTCAACAGTCTTCGAGGGGCACCCAACCGTCTTGTGCCTAGCAATGAAATGTCTAGGATACTCAAGACACACGATTAGTCTGCAAACGCGTTGTCATCAATCACCAAAACACCTTCGGGATAAATATGCCCTTATAGAGGAGGAGGAGCGCCTTGTCGAGCACCCAAAGAGCCTTACCGCCGCAATGGCAGCGGCACATGCCGCCTCAGAGGCGAGGAATCAGGAGATCTACGAGGAGAACAACCACTTCGAGAGGAGTCGTCTGGAGTGGCAGAGGGCGTTCGAGGCGTGCGTCGTTGAAGCTGCATTAGCGGCAGGCACCGCATTGCGGTTGCTCAGCTCGTCGGTAGGCTCCTCCTCCTCCGCCTCTTACTGAGCGTGCTCGGCAGAGGAGAGGCAGCCGGAAGTAGTACAAAGCCCCTCCGTAGTAGTAGTATTTAGGGGCTATTTTGTTTAGTTCATCTGACTATAGATGTGGTGGAACTGTACAACATACTTAAAATTAGCTAGTATATATAGTTGAACTAGCTATTTCAGTACGTGGTTGGCAACAATTGGGGAGAAGTTTGGTCGGTTCGGCTGTCGAGTTGAACTGGTTGTATGAATTAAGAACAACTGCTTAATCTATGAATGAAATCTATGCTTAACTGAATTTTAGTTGCAAAAATTAGATACTGCTAGTGATTTTTAGCTTCATATTTTGACAAATCCCAGTGTTACAAGGATTGAAAAATCTTACCAAATTGTTTGTATGTGGTTCCACACGGGTCATCCAAACCAACCGTTTGCGTTGAAGGGATGCACAAATCCTACGCTGCTCTCACTTTGCATATGAGTGTTCTATCTAAAACGTTGGCGATCAAGAGCTGCAGAAATCCTGCTCGCCACGTTTTCTCTTGGCTTCTTGGGGAAGCTGTCGGTTTGCATACAGGTGTTCTAACTAAAACGTTTGCCATTGGTGTTTTATATTTAAAAAGCTAATTCAACTGCAGCTTGGGCGCCATTAATGGAGAGGATGCGAGCAAGGCGGGCGGCCATGGAAGTCAAAGGGCTCGCTTCCCAGTGAGCCTGTGCAGCATACAGCTCGCATGCTTCCCGATGAGCCCGCGCACTCAAGGACAGCTTGCATGCCTCTCGGTCAGCCCGCGCACCGGACGGCGCTCGCACACCTCCCGTTCAGTCAAGGTCAAGTAGCTGTCCGCACGGCACCTCCTACATCCATTGAAACCAAGACACATGGCGTCACGTGAATGGTTAACAGAATTTTGGATTTACCATGATTTAAAAACCAGGCATCTCAATGTTTTGCCGGCAATCAACGGTGCCCTAGTGTTTGAAATTCATTCCCATTTCTTGCATGGGACCTAAGCTTGCACCCAAGGACACATATTTGATTTTTCAACCAATTTATATGCACTAGAGCATGTGCATGTAGTTCAAATTTGAATTATGCACGTAAATGCATTGAAAACTCAGTTAATGCATAAATATGTCCAAACAAACCCCGAAAAATCACAAAAATCCACACAACACTCCTGTTGTTCTATGTTGACACGAGAAAACTTTTTGAAAGCAATAAGAGGTAACGGATATCGTTTCGTCCACAAAGGTGGGATGTTCCTACCGAAAACCATCATGCTTGTTGTGAGAAGCTCCACTTTGTGAGAAGCATATACCCAAACCTGCCCCAAATGGGACAAAATTAGTACCATGGCATGTTGATGCCGCTCCATGATAGCATGCCAAGTTTCATGAATTTCAGACGAGTTTTGGATTTACTAGAATTTAAAAACCATGCATCTCAATGTTTTGCCGGCAATCAATGGTGCCCCGGTGTTTCAAATTCATTCCCAATTCTTGCATGGGACCTAAGCATGCACCCAAGGATACAGATTTGATTTTTCAACCAATTTATATGCACTGGAGCATGTGCATGTAGTTGAAATTTGAATTGTTCACCTGAAATGGCTAGAAAACCAATTTAATGTATAAAATGTTCAAACGAACCCTGAATAATTCCAATTCTTTTACGACACACATATAGTTGCATGTTCACTCTAGATAAAAGGTCTAGCAATTGAAACACAGTCCATTGCCGCTATGCCCCCATTATGTAATTCAAATCAAGATGAAAAATCAAGTAGATCACACACAGTTTATTATCAGCAACCGTGTGAGAAGTACAAAATATCTTGGAGCACCGTTGGTGTATGGTACGCCTATGGCTTACGCGAGAAGCTACGTTGGCTATAGTCCACAACCGTCATCTCAAGCACACTAGCTCGCTCCCCAAATATCCTTTCACTGTTCAATAGTCGCTGGTGAAAGATGGACACGTGGACCCGCGTTGTGAGGGCAACTTCGGTGGCCCACTCCAGCCAGAGCACGGCTGTAGCCGCCATGCGCGTGTTAACAAGGTGCATGAGCGCGGCCGCAATTTGCGACCAGGCGACAAAGGCAGCCCAAATGGCCGCTGTTGCTTCTTAGGTGGCAGCAGCAACATCTGCCTCGGGGATAGCAACTGACGAGAGTGGCACAGCAGCTGTTCGTTTAGCAGCGACGGCCTTAGCCCTGATGGAGGCCGCCCACGACCATGTCGAGGCCGTCCATGCCCAGCTCCTGGCAGTCACTGCACAAATCGAATGAAGCTTCTCCGACAACGGTCGGCAACCCACGACCGAAGAGCTGGCAATCACCAAGAGCGTTCGAGCAGCCGTCCGTTCCTCCACCGCATACCTTGTGACGACAGAGCCCGTCCAAGCCTAGATCGTGTCCACCCACGCCCAGCTCGTGGTGGCCTTTTCCAAAGAGATGGTAGACGTGGATGGCGAGATGCTTGTCGAGTATGGTGCGATGGATGCCATGGAGCCCCTTCCCCAAGAGACTGTCGGGCGCGAGCTGGACATGGAGGCGGCCGCGGAGATCGACGAGCACCAGCCGTAGTAGTACTCTATGTTTTGTTTAATTAAGAGCGCCGGTCTTTAATTTGTTAGAGTAATGTTTAGCTCATCTAGCTCTGTTTAATTGCCGAACTTGCTCGATTAAGAAGTGTGGGTGTGTTGTAGTCTCCTTTGTGTACCCAAATTATGCAATGACATGACCACTGTAACCATGGAAATTCGAACCAAAGCTTTTGACGTTCAAACTCATCACACACAGGTTAAGCTATCTGAATCGTTTGTGATGTCCACATATCGTACACAGTTCTGAATAAGGGACTGTGTCTGATCACACTTTGCGCGCCAGTTTTTCGGCTGAAGCAATTCCAAATTTTCGGCTTCTGTAGAAATATCTACCTCCCCGCCCTTCCCCATTACCAAAAGCCCCATTTCCCCTCTTTCCGCCTTCCTTTCCAAGTTGAAACCTTCACTCCTTTCTTGCAGCGCCGCCGCCTCCTCGCTGGCGACCCTCCTTCACGCTACGGCCTCCTCTATCCAGGTAGGTAATCCACACCCGACCCCCATCCTCCTCCTCCTTCCACATCCCACATTCCCTGACCACCGGCGCGAGCGCGACACCTTCCACCCAAATCACCGACCCCTCCACCGAATAAGCGCCGGCCTAAGCCATGGTGCATGCAGTATAGCCAGGACCTCAAGGAGCATTTGGCAGCGGAGAAGCAAATCGCGGCCGCACGCGGAGGAGGTCGCAATGGCTGCCATTCATGCCGCCCCCCCTAGATCTTGCAGGTGCACCTTGCCAATTGCTAGCTATGCCGGTTAAGCATGCTCGGTTTACCCGTTGCGTGTGCTGCTCCTGCCTTTCCTTCACAAAATCTAGTGAATTGTGCTATCTAATTTCACCATGCAATCTGTTGCTCTAGTGTATATGTTCTATATGTCATGCAGTGTGGTGCTCACTTATTAACTGTTTTGTTAATTAGTTGTCATCTTCAGTTAACTGTTTGGTTCAATTCTGCAAATGTGATGTTCAATTCTTCAGGCTGCAATTTTGTATTGTCTTCCATGTGAGAAATAAATCGAATTTATCTTTACAAAATTGTGGGTGCATTATGTTACTGTATACCATGTGAGGAATAAATTGAATTTGGTTGTAGTAAATACATGAGAAACAAATACAATTGCTACAGTTGGCTGTAGTTAACTGTTTGGTTAACTCTCTGATCTTCTATTAGGAGTATGTTATATTTGTGCATTGTGGTGCTCTGTTAATGTTTGGTTCATTTGTTGTGGTGTTTATTTAACTGCTTGTGTCAATGTTATATTGTGCAATGTGGTGCTTAGTTAATGTTTGGTTCATTTGTTGTGGTGTTTAGTTAACTGCTTGGTTCAATTTTGCAATGTGATGTCCAATTGTCGTGGGTAGAATTTTGTATTGTTGTGCATGTGAGGAATAAATCGATTTTGGCTGCACTTAATACATGAGAAACATATACAAGTGCTATATTTCCTAGTTCTTAATCATGCTTGGTTTGGGTAAATGGGTTCTCCGCGTGGCTTCAATTAATCTGATGAATCTGCAATGTGCTTATTTTTCATCAACATGTTTTACAGATAGCATGTGAACCCTTACTTAACCTGATGACAAACTACCTTATATGTGTTGCAGGGAAACAATGGGAAGCACTGAGGTTTACAATCGAGGTTAGCACATGCATGGTCCGTTGTCTAATAGCACATTATTATGCAATTGCAGGAACCATTCTAATATTTTGGTTTTTAACAATTTGGCCTTGCACATGTAGGTCCTGCTGTCAGAGGTTTTGACCCACTATTCGACCCTTTTTGCATATGGGGAAATAAGTTGTCCATGAATATCAATCAAATCAAGAAACTCAGAAAGATTTTTAGGATAAAGAAATTAGCGACAAAAAACAACAAGATCTTTGTCTGCATAATGAAGAAGACATCAGTTCACTACAAGATGGTACTAACTATTATACCTCGCCTTTTTTATTCCTTTGCCCCATTTACAATATAGAGAAGATATTTATTGACATCCTTGTTTTCAGGCCTTTGCAAAACAATTCACTGATGATTACCTCTCGAACCACCTCTATGGTCAGGAGCCGAGGAAGGTTTTCATACAACACCCACTGTTCAATATTGAAGTGTTCCTGAAGAGGTCGAAGGACGGATGCTCAATCATCCACAGGCACTGGCCTAAAGTTGCAAAGCCCTTCAACATGAATGAAGGCTCAATATTCGCCTTCCGCTTTAGCAGTTTTCCAGATGAGATGCATCTGTCTATATACTGTCTATGATGCTAATTTCGAAAGGTTCTACATGTTGCATGTGGAACTTGCTGCTAGTGTAGTTCTGTAATGGGGTAGCTGAGTGCTGAAGCTATATCATGTTGTACTCTGATGTATTTCAATTATGAAATTCTGCTTCCTTAATATGGAAATGAAATATATTGTGTGCTTAATATGAATGTCAATTAGATTAATAAATGGATTAATAATAATAGAGCATTTAGCCTGCTAATGGTGAATTAGCCTAATAATGGCGAATTAGCCTGCTAATTGGGTTTTGATATTGCAAACGGTTGTAGAAAAAATACCGTGGGCGATGACCTCAGGCAACACACACAGTTTCTAGGAATAAACCATGTTGGATCAATGAACAATCACACACGACTTTCTCTTGAAAACTGTTTGCATTAGGCCACCTTGCGCAAACGTTTACCACATAAAAACTGTGTGTCATGGACAGCCTTTGCCACAAAGTTTCTTCTTCGGACCGTGTTTGCTACATTCAATAACGCAAACGATTTTACGGGAAAAATTGTGTGTGATGTACCTGTGAACGGAAATATTTTCCTTGGAGTGACTGTGTGGGATGTGCATACGAATGGAAGCGTTTAGTGGGGACTGACTATGTGGGATGTACTTGCGACTAGAAACAATTTCGCCGTATAATTGTATTATTTAGCTCTAGTGTACGTATTTCCATATTTGAGTGCTCGCCGGTCGCACACGACCTCATTTTGTCGAACGTGTGTGCCAGGAGGGCATATCCCGATGGTTTCTGGGTCATGTGGGAAGGACCCCCCTATCACCCACATTCACTTGGCGACGGTTCCAAATGCCGTCGCGGAAAGGGGTAAAATACCTTTTGTTTAGGACCGACGCGCACCAGTGTCCCCTCAGACCTAATAATTTTGGAGTCCCAAGGATTGGGTATAATGTTAGGTATGGATTGATTATCGAAGTATGGAGAAAACATCAATTGTGCTAGTAAGTCAATTTTACTCACCGCCCCGGAGGGAAAAAGGATCAAGTATGTGTTTAGGCATGCGCCAAGAAGGACCCAAGTAAATTCTCTCTCGGGGGTTGTTCAGGAAGAAGTGCCTGTTGTGAAGGATTACTCGGATGTATTTACAGAGGAACTACCAGGCATGCCACCCGATCGAGACATAGAGTTTCTGATAGAGCTGTTGCCAGGCACCGGACCAATATTGGAGAGACCATACCAGATGCCCGCAAATGATTTGGAGGAGATTAAGAAGCAAATCAAGGAGCTATTGGAGAAAAGTTACATTCGACCAAGTTTGTGACCGTGGGGAGCCCTAGTGCTATTGGTTGAGAAGAAGGATGGATCTTTAAGAATGTTTGTCGATTATCGAGCATTGAATGAAGTGACAATCAAGAACAAGTACCCACTACCGATGATCAATTATTTTGTTTGACTAGCTGCAAGGAACTAAAGTATTCTCCAAGATAGATCTGTGATCAGGATACCACTAGCTGAAGATCTGAGAACATGATATACCTAAGATAGCTTTCACCACTAGGTACAGGCTATATGAGTACATGGTTATGTCATTTGGATTGACCAATGCCCCTGCCTATTTCGTGAGTATGATGAACAAGGTGTTCATGGAGTTCTCGGATAAGTTTGTCGTGGTGTTCATTGATGATATATTGGTATACTCAAAGAATGAAGAGGAACACAAGGAACACTTGCGCTTAGTTCTCGAGAAGCTCAGGGAACATCAGTTGTATGCCAAGTTTAGCAAGTGTGAGTTTTGGTTGAACGAAGTTGGATTTCTTGGACATGTTATATCAGGAGAAGGTATAGCAGTAGACCCCACCAAGGTTCAGTCTGTCATTGAGTGGTTGGCACCCACCTCAGTTGGAGAGATCCGCAGTTTTCTAGGACTCGCAGGATATTATAGGAGGTTGATTGACAATTTTTCCAAGATTTCAAAACCCATGACAGAGTTGTTGAAGAAGGACACCAAGTTTAAATGGACTGAAGATTGTGAGGCCAGTTTTCAGGAGTTGAAGAAACATTTGGTTACAACCCCAGTGCTGATTCTTCTGGATATACGCATGGATTTCCAATTGTATTGCAACGCTTCTCACTTAGGACTTGAAGGAGTAATTATGCAAGACGGAAGAGTTATTACATATGCCTCATGTCAGCTTCGACCTCATGAGTTGAATTATGCCACACATGATTTGGAGTTAGCAGCCGTAGTGCATGCGCTCAAGACCTGGAGACATTTTCTTATTGGAAACCGATGTGATGTGTAGATGGATCACAAGAGTTTGAAGTACATTTTCACGCAGAAGGAGCTGAATCTCAGGAAAAGGAGATGGTTGGAGCTTATAAAGGATTATGATATGAAGTTGCACTATCACCCAGGAAAGGCCAATGTCGTAGCAGACGCTTTGAGCCGAAAGAGTTATGCCAATACCCTCGTAAGCAGAGGATTACCGCAGGAGTTAGTTGATGATCTCAAGGAACTTCGTTTGGAGATAGTTCCAAGAGGTTTTGTGGCAACAAAGGAGGTTTAATCTACATTATTGGGTAAGATTCGAGAAGCTCAAAAGGATGATAAGGAAATTGCTGAGATAAAGGAGAAGATGAGCAAAGGAAAAGCAAAAGGTTTCCATGAGGATGAGCACAAGACTTTATGGTTTGAGGATCATGTTTATGTGCCCAATAATGCGGAGATCAGGAAGTTAATACTTCAAGAAGCTCATGACTCGCCATACTCGATTCACCCCGGAATCACCAAGATGTATTTGGATTTGAAGGAACATTTCTGGTGGACAGGTATGAAGAAAGAAATTGCCGAGTACGTAGCAGTATGCGATGTATGTCAGAGAGTGAAGGCAGAGCATTAGAAGCCAGCAGGGTTATTGCAGCCTATGCCAATTCCCAAATGGAAGTGGGACAAGCTTGTCATGGATTTTATCATCAGATTACCCAGGACCCGATCGGGATATGATTCAACCTGGGTAGTAGTTGATCGCTTGACCATGGTAGCTCACTTCATTCCAGTGAAAACCACCTATACAAGCACGAAGTTGGCCAAGATATATATGACCAGGATCGTATGTCTGCATGGAGTTCCGAGGACCATCGTATCAGATAGAGGAACATAGTTTACTTCGAAGTTTTGGAATCTGTTGCACCAGACTTTGGGTACCAGGCTAGAGTTCAGTACAACCTTTCATCCGCAGACCGATGGACAGACCGAGAGAGTCAATCAGATTCTGGAGGACATGTTGAGAGCTTGTGCACTAGATTACGAATCTAGTTGGGATGACAATTTGCCTTACTCAGATTTCTCATACAACAACGGTTATCAGGCTAGTTTGAAGATGGCACGTTTTGAAGCCTTGTATGGAAGGAGATGCAGGACACCGTTAATGTGGGATGAAGTTGGAGACCGTCAGTTGTTTCGACCAGATTTGATCAAAGAGTCTAAAGAGAAGGCGAAGTTGATTCGAGATAGACTAAAGATAGCTTAGTCTAGGCAGAAGAGTTATGCCAATACTAAACGCAAGGAGGTAGTCTATGAAATTGAAGATCGAGCGTATCTTCATGTGTCACCACTGCGAGGACTTAAAAACGATTTGGAGTTAAAGGAAAGTTAGCCCCGAGATTTGTAGGACCATACCGAGTTTTGGAGCGTATGGGAGAAGTGGCCTACAAGTTGGAGTTACCCGATGGACTGTCAGGAGTTCATGGTGTGTTTCACGTTTCCTAGTTGAAGAAGTGCCATGCAGAGATGGCCGATATTCCTCTAAGAGATACAGTGCCCCTGGAAGCAATTCAGTTGGATAGTGATCAGACCTACGAGGAGAAACCCATCAAGATTCTCGAGTTTGCCAGCCGAGTAACATGTAGCAAGGTTATCAAGTTTTGCAAGGTTTAGTGGAGCCACCATACCAAGGATGAAGCCACCTGGGAACGAGAAGACGACCTACGGAAAGACCACCCACCCCTATTTTCTAGCCAACCCGAATCTCGAGGGCGAGATTCATCTTAAGGGGTAGGTTTCTAACATCCCAATTTTCAATTTGGATGTTATACATAGGTCATCATATGCATGTCATATTTTAATTGCATTTTGTTTGTGATGCTAGAAATCTTAAGCAACTCAAGGACCCAAGGAGAGAGTTGGAGATTTCATTTATTTTACATATTTGAATTTTTTTCTCAAATTTGAGAAGAGGATCAATTTGGTTTTAATATTTTTCTCTCCAAACATTTTAAATATTTAATTTTAAAGAGATAAGATAATATGACTTCTTCAAGAAGAGAGGAACATTGGAGGAATTTTTTTAAAAATCAAATAAATATTTTATTTCGATTTTATTTGAGATTTTATTTGAATTAGAAAAATATGATTTTTTAGGCCATAAAAATGTTCACTTTGTTCTAAATATTTTATTTAGACGGTGAAAATTATTTTTGGCATTTTTAGATTTTTTATATTTTATTAGGATTTATTCACCGGAATTTATTTTAAAAAAAGTTTCCCGGACAGATTGGGCCAAAACCCAGCCGGCCCACTCCCGCGCGCCGCCTTCCTCGCGCCGCCGCCGTGCCTGGCAAGGACGCCGAGGAGGCATCCGAGCCGGACTCCACCCCGGGCCGGCCCCCTCCCCAAGCCACCGCCGCCCCCGGGCTCTTAAATAGGGCCGAGGCCCCCGCCGCCACCGCAACCCCAAGCCGCCGCCGCCCCAAGGAGCCAGCACCCCACCGCCGCTTTCCCCCGCCGCCGCCGCTAGCCCCGCCGGCTCGCCGCCGCCGCCCGCCAGCGCCCCGTTGACGCCGCCGCCCCACCGGCGGAGCCGCTCCCCTCACCGGAATCCTGCCTCGCCGCCAAACGACCGGTTTTTGTCTCGAACCGGTAAAAATCGCCACTTGTTTGTTTCGTTTTTGATCTAAATCGGTTTTATTTTAGGGTTAGGGATTTTCTCGATTTTCTCGATCGGACCTATTTAGCAAACGTTCACCCGAACGCCTCTGTTCGCGAACGCATTCGTCCGTTCATCCATGTTAGCGAACGTTCGTTCGTTAGTCTTTTATTTTTATTTTTATTTTCGGCCAGGGACCAATCCATGATTATTTTTATCGCAGATTAGTCCCTGATCTTCAAACGCTCGCAACTTTTTAACCATTTGTCCAAATCCAGTGAAACCAACGCCAAAATCTTTATCTCGAACGCCTCTTTCCAGTTAATCAATTTGAACATGATTTTGAAAATTTAAAATTTGGTTGCAAGAAGATTTGATTTTGAACTTCTTTTGATCATAGTTTGAGTTTCGTAACTCTGATTCGATTGATCCTTTTTGGAAATCGAAGCTCTTATCCTAAGCTTCCGATTTGGATCTTTTCTTTTGAGTTTTACCCTTGCATCTATTGCTTGATTGCTTATCTATGTTATAGTTCCTTTGCAATAGAGTTTTCGGAGTGTGAAGCATGCTACTACGAGTCACTAGGGTTTTCAGATCGTCAGCAAGGCAAGTAACGCTTTGATCATACCCTTTATTACCCATTTTTTATGCATTAGTTTCAACCCTCAAACATTGCATGAGTAGGATCTGCTTAACATGTGGGTATTGGGAAGTAGTTGATGATGTAGAACCTATTTATCCTTTATGGAAATGTTGGCAGTTACTTCTACATTATGCTTATACTGCTATGCTATGCTCGTAGACATGGTTTGGTTGAGTGTATCCATGACAGATGTGAGATTTGTTAAATAATGGTTAACTTAAGGCGGCTACTTTAATACACATCTGGATGGATTGGTTGAGGCACCCTGGAGCTCCCAGTGGTTGTCTGGGCACCTGGAGCAATCCAGCGCTATCCTGGGATATCCCGGAGTACCCGTGTGATCATCCTATGATTATTCATGCTAGAAAATTCCGTGTGCAGCCACAAGCCATTATGGGATCTGGCATAGTTGAGTAAGTTGCGGGAATCCTTTCCATGATGGGCTAGCAGATGTAGGCTATTGTAGGTGTACCAGCCTATCTATCGGTTAAGGGGACCTCTTCGGAAAGACTGTGTCTCGGTCATCCGTTACTCAAGATGTCCATAACTGGGGACACGGCTAACCATGATTAGTTTGTACACTCTACAGAGGTTTGCGATGCTTATATGAAAAAGTTTCAAACCCAAATCAGAGAAGTGCGTCTTCATAGGATACCCAAAAGAAACTGTTGGGTACACCTTCTATCACAGATCCGAAGGCAAGATTTTTGTTGCTAAGAATGGATCCTTTCTAGAGAAGGAGTTTCTCTCAAAAGAAGTGAGTGGGTGGAAAGTAGAACCTCATGAGGTAATTGGACCTTCTCTCGAATTGGAAAGTAACTCATTAGAGAAATCCATTATCATGATGCCTACACCAACTAGAGAGGAAGCTAATGCTGATGATCATGAAACTTCAGATCAAGTTACTACCGAACGTCGTAGGTCGACCAGAGCACGTTCCACACCAGAGTGGTGTGGTAGTCCTGTTCTGGAAGTCATGTTACTAGACCATAACGAACCTACGAACTATGAGGAAGCGATGATGAGCCCAGATTCCGATAAATGGCTTGAGGCCATGAAATCTGAGATATGATCCATGTATGAGAACAAAGTGTGGACTTTGGTTGAATTGCCTAATGATCGGCGAGCCCTAGAGAATAAATGGATCTTCAAGAAGAAGACTGACGCTGACGCTGATGGTAATGTTACTGTCTACAAAGGTCGACTTGTCGCAAAAAGTTTCTGACAAGTGCAAGGTGTTGACTACAATGAGATTTTCTCACTCGTAGCGATGCTTAAGTCTATCCGAATCATGTTAACAATTGCCATATTTTATGGGACCCAACAAATGGACGTCAAAACCGCATTCTTTAATGGATTTCTTAAAGAAGAATTGCATATTGTGCAACTAGAAGGTTTTGTCGATCCCGAAGGTGCTAACAAAGTGTGCAAGCTCCAGCAATCCATCTATGGACTGGTGCAAGCATCTCAGAGTTGGAATATATGCTTTGATAAGGTGATCAAATCATATGGTTTTATACAGACTTATGGTGAAGCCTGTATTTACAAGAAAGTGAGTGGGAGCTCTATAGCATTTATGATATTATATATGGATGACATATTGTTGATCAGGAATGATATAGAATTTCTGGATAGCATAAAAGGATACTTGAATAAGATTTTTTGAATAAAAGACCTCGGTGAAGCTGCTTATATATTGATCATCAAGATCTATAGAGATAGATCAAGACACTTGATAGGACTTTCACAAAGCACATACCTTGACAAGATTTTGAAGGAGTTCAAATGGATCAGTCAAAGAAAGGGTTCTTACCTGTGTTACAAGGTGTGAAGTTGAGTAAGACCCAAAACCCGACCATGGCAGAATATAGAGAGGGAATTAAAGTCATTCCCTATGCTTCAGTCATAGGTTCTATAAAGTATGCCATGCTGTGTACCAAACCTATTATGTGCCTTGCCATAAGTCTGGCAGGGAGGTACCAATAGTGATCCAGGAGTAGATCACTAGACAATGGTCAAAATTATCCTCAGAGGACTAAGGAAATATTTCTTGGTTATGGAGGTTATAAAGAGTTCATCATAAAGAGTTACGTCGATGCAAGATTTTACACGGATCCAGATGACTCTGAGTCTCAATCTGTATATGTATTGAAAGTGGGAGCAATTAGCTAGAGAAGGTCCATGTAGAGAATTGTAGACATAGAAATTTGCAAAATACATACGGATCTAAATGTGGCAGACCAGTTGACTAAACCTCTCTCACAAGCAAAACATGATCGCACCTTAGTACTCTTTGGGTGTTAATCACATGGCGATGTGAACTAGATTACTGACTCTATTAAACCCTTTGGGTGTCGGTCACATAGCGATGTGAAATATGGGTGTTAATCACATGGTGATGTGAACTATTGGTGTTAAATCACATGGCGATGTGAACTAGATTATTGACTCTAGTGCAAGTGGGAGACTGAAGGAAATATACCCTAGAGGCAATAATAAAGTTGTTATTTATATTTCCTTATGTCATGATAAATGTTTATTATTCATGCTATAATTGTATTAACCGGAAACTTGATACATGTGTGGATACATAGACAAAACATCGTGTCCCTAGTAAGCCTCTACTAGACTAGCTCATTGATTAAAGATGGTTAAGTTTCCTAACCATAGACATGTGTTATCATTTGATTAATGGGATCACATCATTAGGAGAATGATGTGATGGATAAGACCCATTCGTTAGCTTAGCATAAAGATCCTTAAGTTTTATTGCTATTGCTTTCTTCATGAATTATACATATTCCTTTGACTATGAGATTATGCAACTCCATGATACCGGAGGAATACCTTGTGTGCTATCAAATGTCACAACGTAACTGGGTGATTATAAAGATGCTCTACAGGTATCCCCGAAGGTCTTTGTTGGGTTGGCATAGATCAAGCTTAGGATTTGTCACTTCAAGTATCGGAGAGGTATCTTTGGGCCCTCTCGGTAATGCACATCATAATAAGCCTTGCAAGCAATGTGACTAATGAGTTAGTTGCGGGATGATGCATTACAGAACAAGTAAAGAGACTTGCCGATAATGAGATTGAACTAGGTATGAATATACCGACGATTGAATCTCGGGCAAGTAACATACCGATGACAAAGGGAATGACGTATGTTGTCATTGCGGTTTGATCGATAAAGATCTTTGTAGAATATGTAGGAACCAATATGAGCATCCATGTTCTACTGTCGGTTATTGATCGGAGATGTGTCTCGATCATGTCTACATAGTTCTCGAACCCGTAGGGTTCGAACGCATAACGTTAGATGACGATTTGTATTGTGAGTTATGTGTTTTGGTGACAAAAGATTGTTGGGAGTCCCGGATGAGATCACGGACATGACGAGGAGTCTCGAAATGGTTGAGGGGTAAATACTGATATATTGGATGATGGTATTCGGACACCGGAATGGTTCCGGAGCATTTCGTGTATTTTTCGGAGTACCGGGAGGTTACCGGAATCCCCCGGGGAAGCAATGAGCCAACATGGGCCATAGGGGGGAGATAGGGGAGCCCACGAGGGGTAGCACGCTCCTCCATGGGCTGTCCGAATTGGACAAGGGGAAGGGGGCGCAACCCCCCTTTCCTTCCCCCTCTCCCTCTCCTTCCCCCTTTCCTCCTCTAAAAGAAGGAAGCGGGGGCAACTTGGACTAGGAGTCCTAGTCGGTTCCCCCCCCCATGGCGCGCCCCCTATGGCCGGCCTCCTCCCTCTCCTCCTTTATATACGGGGGGAAGGGGCACCCCAAACATAATCAATTGTTCTTAGTTGTGTACGATACCCCTCCATAGTTTACTCCTATGATCATATTATCGTAATGCTTAGGCGAAGCCCTGCGCGGATCACATCACCATCACCATCACCATGCCGTCTCTCTGATGAAACTCTCCCTTGACACTTTGCTGGATCAAGAGTTCGAGGGACGTCATCGAGCTGAATGTGTGCTGAACTCGGAGGTTTCGTACGTCCGGTACTTGATCGGTTGGATCGCGAAGATGTTCGACTACATCAACCGCATTAACCTAAGGCTTCCGCTATCAGTCTATGAGGGTAGGTGGACACACTTTCCCCTCTCGTTGCTATGCATCTCCTAGATAGATATTGCGTGATCGTAGGACTTTTTTTTTGAAATTGCGTGCTACGTTCCCCAACAATAAGGAGTGGCAAGAGCCCAAGTTGGGACTCCCGAGGCAACCCAAGGTAATATTCAAGGACTCCCAAGCGACTAAGCTTGGGGATGCCCCGGAAGGCACCCCCTCTTTCTTCGAATGATCATCGGTAATTTTACTTGGAGCTATATTTTATTTGTCACATGATATGCGTAAATCTTAGAGCGTTGTGTGTTTTTTCCTTTTTCTTTTAATAATGCACGATGCTGGTATGAGATAGTCCTGGGTTGATTTAAAGAATGCTCTTTGCACTTCACTTATATCTTTCGAGTATGGCTTTATAGAATGCTTCATGTGCTTCACTTATATCATTTGAAGTTTGGATTGCCTGTTTCTCTTCACATAGAAAACCACCATTTGTAGAATGCTCTTTTGCTTCACTTATATTTGTTAGAGCGTGGGCATATCCTTTGTAGAAAGAATTAAACTCTCTTGCTTCACTTATGTCTATTTTGAGAGTTGACAGGAATTGGTCATTCACACGGTTAGTCATAAAATCCTACATGAAACTTGTAGATCACCGAATATGATATGTTTGATTCCTTGCAATTGTTTTGCGATATAAAGATGGTGATATTAGAGTCATGCTAGTGGGTAATTGTGGATTGTAGAAATACTTGTGTTGAAGTTTGTGATTCCCGTAGCATGCATGTATGGTGAACCGTTATGTAACGAAGTTGGAGCATGAGTTATTTATCGATTGTCTGCCTTATGAGTGGTGGTCGGGGACGAGCGATGGTCTTTTCCTACCAATCTATCCACCTAGGAGCATGCGCGTAGTACTTTGTTTCAATGACTAATAGATTTTTGCAATAAGTATGTGAGTTCTTTATGACTAATGTTTGTCCATGGATTATACGCACTATCACCCTTCCACCATTGCTAGCCTCTCTAGTACTGTGCAACTTTCATCGGTACCGTAAACCCACCATATACCTTCCTCAAAACAGCCACCATACCTACCTACTATGGCATTTTCATAGCCATTCCAAGATATATTGCCATGCAACTTTCCACCATTCCGTTATTTATGACATGCATTGTAACGCCCCATATGTAACCTGCCATATTTGTATTCCAACTCTTGCCTTTTTCGGCACTAAGTTATGATATTTCTTCGTTGTCGGATTTTTGTCTTCGCGTTGCTTTTTTCTTTGTCATGCATCTCATATCATGTCATCATGTGCATCACATTTGCATACGTGTTCCTCTCATGCATCCGAGCATTTTCCCCGTTGTCTGTTTTGCATTCCGGCGCTCCTATGTCCTCCGATGTTCCCTTTTACCTCTTTTCATGTGCGGGTGTTAAACGTTATCGGATTGGACCAATACTTTCCAGGCAGCCTTGGTATACTACCGTAGACCGCCTGTCAAGTTCCGTGCCATTTGGACTTTGTTTGATACTCCAACGGTTAACCGAGGAACCATAAAGGCCTCGTGTGTGTTGCAGCCCAAAACTTCTCCAAAGTGGCCCCAAACCCACCTAAACCCCCTCCATCATCTCGGTCATTTGATCATGATCGCGTGGCCGAAAACCGTGCTCAAGTTGGAGCCTCCTAGCTCCTCCTATGTATAAATAGGCATCTCCCCCGAAATTTCGGATCAAACCCTAGATCCCTCTCCCCTCTGCGCGGCTGGACGTGTCCGCCCACCGCCGGACAAATCGCCGCCCCCACTCCTACGCCGCCACGTGTCCCGCTGCCGCCCTCTCAGTCGCTGGCCCGGAGAGCCCAGATCGGGCCCTCCTAGCCCGCTCGTCCCCGCCGCCCGACTCCCTCATCTCCGCCGCCCGGTCGCCTCCGCTGCCCGACGCGCAGCCCGCCGCACGCCAGCTCACCGGCCGCCGCCAGCTCGCCGGCGATCGCCGCCCCCGCCGCCAGGTCACCGCCCTCCTCGCGGTCACTGCGCCCGGGGTCCCCTTCCTCGCCGCTGTGCCGCCCCGACCCCAGATCCGGCCGGCCCCGCCCGTTCCGGCCACCTTCGTCCACTCCGGGTGTTTTCAGCGAAGCCCCGACGAACTCCAGTTTCCGTGCCGATCCCGATCTAGATCTGGACGAAACCCTAGCCGGTTGGCTTTTTCCCTAAGTTTCAGTAATTTTTAGCATATTTCATCGCATCATAACTCTGCACCCGTGGCTCCGTTTTGGGCGTGTAGCATATCAAATTGTTCGCCTCGACGAGCACTTAATTTCATTCCATTGCACCATGTTCATTTGAGTTCATCTTGATTCCCTAAATGTTGTTGCAAGAGTGCTATGCAATGTTAGTTTCAGATTCTTAGCAGAGTTTGGACATTTGTCATTTTTGCCATGTTTAATGTGTGCCTCCTATGATCTTGAGCCCTACATGTGTTTTGAAGTATGCCATGCCATCTTTACAGGGGTGTATGCCATGTATTTTTGTGATCTCTGTGCCATGCCATCTGCTAAGTCTGAATCTGTTAACGGAAGTTGCTATGTTCACATGGTTGTCATTGTATTTTCTGATCCCTTTTGGCTCATGGTCAGTAAGGGACTTTTGTTGTATGCTTTGTGTAGTTTTATGCCATGCCTTTCTTTGCCATGATATGTTCCTGTAGCATGTTGTTATCTTGCTCTAAACATTGCTTCCTGATGTTAAATTCCTGACGTGTTGTAATTTTCACTAAGTCTGTAACCTGCTATCTTTTGCACTTTTGCCATGCTTGTTTGAACCTGCTATTGAGTGATTTAGCCATAGCTCAGTTTTCATCTTATGTCAAGCATCTTGAGTCGATCACTGCCATGTCTTTTGTTGCTATGTTATAGTGCAGTAGCTTGTTGTTCTTGATGCATTTAGATGGCCTCGTGCTGTTAATCGCAGATTGGTGCCATATTTGTTTTGCCTGCCATTTGCAAACCGTGCATCCGATTCCGGTGATCTTTATATCAATCTCGACCGAAATCAACTCATCTTTCCAGTGGGACTCTTGGTTTTCTAAGTTGAGGCTAGGTTCAATCTTTCCTTTCCTAAACATACATATGCATCGCATATCACATCTTGCATATATTTCCATGTTTTGCATCATGTTGGTTGCGCATTGCATCGTGGTTGATTGTGTCTCCCTTTGCTTGTGTTCTTGCTTTGGGTAGAGCTAGGAGACGAGTACGTGATCGAGGAACCTGTTGATTACGCTTACGAGGATCAAGCTAACGTCAACTCAGAGAACTTTGCAGGCAAGATGACCATACCCTCGAAATCACTTCTATCTTTGCTTGCTAAATGCCTGCTCTATTGCTATGCCTATGCTACGATACCTACCACTTGCTTATCATGCCTCCCATATTGCCATGTCAAACCTCTAACCCACCTTGTCCTAGCAAACCGCCGTTTGGCTATGTTACCGCTTTGCTCAGCCCCTCTTATAGCGTTGCTAGTTGCAGGTGAAGATTGGAGTTTGTTCCTTGTTGGAACATGTTTATTGTTGGGATATAATTATTATGTATTGTCTACTTAATGCACCTATATACTTGGTATAGGGTGGAAGGCTCGGCCTTATGCCTGGTGTTTTGTTCCACCCTTGCCGCCCTAGTTTCCGTCATATCGGTGTTATGTTCCTTGATTTTGCGTTCCTTGAGAACGAGATATGTGCAGCTCCCATCGGGATTTGTCGGCACATTTGGGTGGCTTTGCTGGTTTAGTTTTACCATTGTCGAGATGTCTTGTAACCGGGATTCCGAGTCTGATCGGGTTGTCTTGGGAGAAGGAATATCCTTCATTGACCGTGAGAGCTTGTGATGGGCTAAGTTGGGACACCCCTGTAGGTATTTGAACTTTCGAAAGTCGTGCCCGCGGTTATGGGCAGATGGGAATTTGTTAATGTCCGGTTGTAGAAAACCTGAAACTTAACTTAATTAAAATGAATCAACAGAGTGTGTGGCCGTGATGGTCTCTTTTCGGCGGAGTCCGGGAAGAGAACACGGTCTCGTATTATGCCTGAACGTAGGTTGATCTAGGATCACTTCTTGATCATAGATTCTCGAACGTGCTTTGCCTTCTCTTCTCGCTCTCATTTGTGTATGTTAGCCACCATATATGCTAGTGCTTGCTGCAGCTCCACCTCATACCTTTTCCCTACCTATAAGCTTAAATCGTCTTGATCGCGAGGGTGTGAGATTGCTGAGTCCCCGTGACTCACAGATTACTTCCAAAACCAGATGCAGGGACCGATGATACCGCTCCAAGGGATGTGACTGAGCTCAAGTGGGAGTTCGATGAGGACTCAGGACGTTACTACGTTTCCTTTCCAGACGATCAGTAGTGGAGCCCAGTTGGGGCGATCGGGGACATTATGCATTTGGGGTTGTCTTTATTTTGGTTCCGTAGTCGGACCTTGATTGTATCTGGATGATTGTATTGATATTATTTATGTATTGTGTGAAGTGGCGATTGTAAGCCAACTATGTACCTCTTTCCTTATTCAGTACATGGGATGTGTAAAGATTACCCCTCTTGCGACATTGCCTACAATGTGGTTATGCCTCTAAGTCGTGCCCCAACACGTGGGAGACATAGCCGCATCATGGGTGTTACACGCATCATCATTGTCATATTGCTTTGCATGATCATGTAGTTGACATCGTATTTGTGGCAAAGCCACCGTTCATCATTTTTTATACATGTCGCTGTTGACTCATTGCACATCCCGGTACACCGTTGGAGGCATTCATACAAAGTCATATCTTGTTCTAGTATGGAGTTGTAAGTAAATAGAAGTATGATGATCTACCTTTTTAGAACATTCTCCGATGTGAGGAAATAAAAGAATGAAAAAAAGGAGAGAAAGAAAAAAAGGGAAAAGAAAAAAGAAAGAAACAAAAAGAAAAAAAAAGAAAAAATGAGAGAAAAAGAGAGAAGGGGCAATGTTACTACCCTTTTCCATACTTGTGCTTCAAAGTAGCACCATGATCTTCATGATAACGAGTCTCCTATGTTGTCATTTTCATATGCTAGTGGGAATTTTTCATTATAGAACTTGGCTTGTATATTCCAACGATAGGCTTCCTCAAATTGCCCTAGGTCTTCATGAGCAAGCAAGTTGGATGCACACCCACTTAATTTTCTTTTTGAGCTTTCATAAACTTATATGTTGTAGGGCGAAACCCTATAGGGGCTCTTTTCACACTTGGAGGGGGGAAAAGAGCAAGAACACACAAGAACACAAGGAGAAAATCACTCTAACAAACCCAAATAACACATCCACTAGAGTATCATACAAGAGATCAACAAGAATACATGAACAATTACAGGAAAATAGCACTATGTAAGGTTCTTCCCACTCCAAGGACATGAGGTCTTGATGTTGATCTTCTCCAAGAGGAGGCCTGGACAATCCAAAGGATTCTTCCCAAGGTGGGGGCTTGATCTCCAAGAGGAGGGGATACAAGGAGCAAAGCTCTCTAATGTCTATCAAATAATTTGCTAGCCCCTCTAATGAGCTAGGGTAGGAGTTTATATAGGCTAAGGGCGAAATAGAAGGGAGAGGGGGATACAAGGGCCAAAACCCCACTTTGCACGCAGGCATTCTCGGAGGGGTCCAGGCACCCAGGGTAAAGTAGGCCGGGCACCCGGACCGGTCAGGGAGCCGGCTGAAGAAGGATCGGGCACCCGGGGTGGGAGCTGGGGGCTGGGCGGCCGAGGCCGGGCACTCGTGGGTCCAATGCCTGGGCACCCATGCGGGGCTGGCGGCTGGCGCGTGAGGGGCCGGGCACTCGGGGTGCAGCCCAGTCAGTGGCTGCGCGGAGGGCCAGGCACCCGGGGTGGGCAGGGTCACGACCCAGGTGGTGGCCGGGCACCTGGGGTGTCCAGGGGGGTTGGCCCTCCCCTTGGCTGCTCGTCCGGGCACCCGGGGTCCTTCTGTCTAGGTACCCGGGTGTCTAGGAACTCCTCTCCTCCGTGTTTCTTGTTCCTTTCTCCTTCCTTCGTCTCCTCGGGTGCTTGGGTCTGCATCCTTGCTTCCTTGCGATGATCTCCGTAGTACCTAAGATTGCATAGCGTGTCTCTTCGAGGTAGAATCTCATTCTCATGTGAATCCGAACGAAACTCGAAGAGGATAGAATGGACCTGGTTCTCGATGGCGCATGCACGAGCTCTTGTCATCGGTCCCCTTGGTGCTTGAGGTGGTGAGTGGACGTCCATGGGAATGGTCATGGGATGCTCCGCATCATCTCCCCCCTTGGGAGAGATCCTTCCACGGATCGTGATCATCATCACCATGGTACTTGGCCAAGTCCTTGACATTGAAGATGTCGCTTACGTTGTACTTGTCTCATGGGATGTCGATCTTGTAGGCATTGTCGTTGTAGCGTGCGAGCACCTTGAACGGTCTATCGGCTCTCGGGAGTAGCTTGGACTTGCACTCCTTGGGGAAGTGGTCCTTGCGGAGATGTAACCATACTAGATCTCCCGGTTGGAACGCCATCGGTGTCTTGTTGATGTTGAGCTTGTTGGTGAGGCGTTGTACTTGACGCTCGATCGTGGAACATGTTTCTTCATGCATCTTCTTGAGGTAGGTTGCTCTTGAGCTAGCGTCCATGTTTGCTCATTCTTGAAGTGGCAGAGGAAGGATGTCCAACGGCGACAAAGGGTTGAAGCCATAGACAACCTCGAAGGGGGACTTGCCGGTGGTAGAGTGTCTTGCGTGGTTGTCGGCGTACTCGGCGATGGGTAAGCACTCCTCCCACTCCTTGATGTTCTTCTTGATCAACACGCGTAGGAGAGTGGCGAGCATCTAGTTGGTGACTTTTGTTTGTCCGTCGGTTGGAGGATGATATGCCATGGAGAAGAGTATCTTGATTCTGAGCTTGGCGCATAACGTCTTACAAAAGTAGCTTAAGAACTTGATGTCTCGGTCCGACACAATTGTCTTTCGCACTCCATGTAACCTCAAGATTTCCTTGCAAAAATATTTGCAACATGTGAAGCATCTTCTATCTTATTACATTGACTAATATGAGCCATTTTAGAGAATCGGTCCACAACAACAAATACGGAATCCTTTCATTTTGAGTCCTAGGTAATCCAAGCACAAAATCCATGCTAATATCTTCCCAAGGTTGATGTGGAATATGTAGTGGCATATGTAAACCATGGGATTGAGATTGTGACTTAGCTTTGCGACATGTAGAGCACCGGTTGGTGAAGCATGATACATCGCGGAACATCTTGGGCCAAAAGTAGTTCTTGGAGAGCGTGGCAAAAGTCTTGTCGCATCCAAAGTGTCCCATGAGTCCGCCTCCATGAGCCTCTTGCAGAAGTAACAAATGAAGAGAGGACTCATGGGTGCACAATTTGTTAGCTTTCATTAAATAACCATCTGTGATATAATATCGTTCCCAAGATGTATGTGTCACACACTTAGCAAAAGGAGTAGCAAAAGTCACATCATGCTCATACAAATCTTTGATATGATCAAATCCAACAACATTCAATTCAAGTTGAGTAATTAACATGCATTTGCGGGAAAGAGCATCTGCCACAACATTCTCTTTGCCCTTAATGTACTTGATCACATAGGGGAAAGATTCAATAAATTCACTCCATTTAGCATGTCATTTATTCAACTTGGTTTGGCCTTTAAGGTACTTAAGTGTCACATGATCAGTATGTATGAAAAACTCATGTGGGCGAAGATAATGCTCCCAAACATGCAACACACACACTAAGGCGTACAATTCTTTGTCATAGATGGGATAGTTAAGTTGAGCACCAGAGAGTTTTTCACTAAAATATGCAATGGCTCTCTTTTCTTGCTTCAAAACTCCACCAATTCCATTACTACTAGCATCAAAATGAACCTCAAGAATTTTGTCAAAGTTAGGAAAAGCAAGAATCGGAGCATGAGTAAGCGGATTTGAGCTCATCAAATGCGGTAAATTGCAAAGGTCCCCAAACGAAGGGTGCATTTTTCTTACTCAAGGCATGCAACGATGCGGCAATAGTGCTAAAGTCTTTCACAAAGCAACAGTAGAAACCCGCAAGGCCAAGAAAACTATGCACTTGTTGCAAAATTGTGGGTTGTGGCCAAGTTTTAATTGCTTCAATTTTAGACTCATCAACATGGACACCTTATGAGGAAACAAAGTAACCCAAGAAAACAAGCTTGTCAACTCCAAAAGTGCACTTTTTCATGTTGGCATAAAGACGGTCCTTGCAAAGAGTTTGCAAAACGACCCTAACATGATTTATATGATCTTTCATGGATTTGCTAAAAACAAGTATGTCGTCAAAGTAGACCACAACAAACACTCTAATGTATGGACGAAGCACGAAATGCATAAGACACATGAAAGTACAGGGAGCTTTTGATAAACCCATAGGCATAACTAACCACTCGTACAAGCCAAATTTAGTTTTAAAAGCGGTTTTCCATTCATCACCTTCTTGAATGCGTATTTGGTAATAGCCACTTTTAAGATCAATTTTCGAGAAAATGGTGGCACCGCTAAGCTCATCTAGCATATCATCAAGGCGAGGTATGGCATGCCTATAACGAACGGTGATAGAATTGATGGGTCTATAATCGGAGCACATGCGAAAACTACCGTCTTGCTTAGCCACAAGGATAACCAGAACGACACAAGGGGTTAAGCTTTCACTTACAAGACCGTTGTCGATGAGTTGTTGTACTTCCCATTGGATCTCCTTAGTTTCTTCGGGGTTGACGTGGTATGGAGCCTTGTTTAGAAGAGGTGTGCTGGGGATGAGGCCGATCCTATGTTCAATGCCACATTGAGGAGGAAGACTGGGTGGTAGCTCTTCGGGAAAGACATCCTTGAATTCCTGCAACAAGTTAGAGAACTCTAGAGGAATAGGATTAGGAGTGTTAGTTTTTTCCACCTCATCTTTGCATAGTAGGACATAATGGATGACACTCGATGGGTTCTCACACACTTCTCTCATCTCTCTTTTGTGGCTAGGAGGACTAAGTTTTTCTCTCTTGATGAAGAGTCGCTCAATTTGGGCTTGTGGCGCTCCCTTTCTTTGTGGTGGTTCACTCTCTCACTAGTATCTCCATGATGTGTGGATGCTTGCTTGTCGGTGATCACTTCGCTCGTTGACATTGGTCGTAGTACGTACTCCTTGCCCTTCATCTTAAAGCTATACTGGTTAGTTCTTCGTTGTGGATGACATCGCGCTCGAATTACCAAGGTCTTCCCAAAAGATGATGGCACATGAACATAGGAACCACGTCGCTCTCCAGGGTGTCCTCGTAAGCGCCGTTCTTGAAGGAAACTTGCATTGTATGCTCCACTTGAATAGTGCTGGAGTCGCTTAGCCATTGCACCTTGTAGGGACGAGGGTGCTTCTTCTTGACCAATTGCAGCTTGGAACATAGCTCTTCACTTGCCAAGTTGTGACAACTTCCTCCGTCGATGATGACTTTCACGGAACGCCCGTTGATGCCAGCCTTGGTGTGGAAGATGTGGCACCGTTGGTCTTCTTCTTGGTGATGTTGGAGCATCAAGACCTTGGAGACCATGAGAGAGGGACTTGAATCGCTGTCACAAAACACTAGATCATCTTCATCTCCGTTCATGCGCCGGTGCATGGCCACGTGCTCAAGGTCTTCCATTTCTTCTTTACTCATCGAGTCATATGTGCCATCATCGTTGAAGATCATGGTTTGCTTGTTGGTGCATTCGAAGGACTTGTGTCCTCAGCCACCACATGTGAAGCAATTGAAGGAACTTGTCTTGATAGGGTCATTTGGTGGCACCGAAGATGAGGGAGTCCCATATTTAAGTGCTTGCCGGAGGACGAGTCGAGGAAGGCATAGCTTGCTTGGAACTTGACTTGTCGCCGGTACTTGGTGATGCTCTAGTTGAGGTAGGAGGTGCCGAAGTTGCGGGAGCTTGAGAGTAGGAGCCATAAGTCTTGGATGAGTACTTGGCGTATTTTAAGTCATCTTGCACTTGTCGCTCGGCCTTGGTCGCTGGATGAACTAGCTCGAGAAGGTTTGAGTATGGTTGAAAGTCGGCAATCCGCTTGATTGAGTGGTTGAGGCCATTCAAGGAGCGTGCCATAGTTTGCTCATCGTCTTCCTTGACACTGGCTCGTATCATGGAAACCTCCATTTCATGGTAGTATTCTTCCACCGTCTTCGTGCCTTGCTTGAGGAGTTGCAACTTCTTGAAGAGATCACGTGTGTAGTGTGTTGGCACGAAGTGAGCTCTCAAGACATCCTTCATTTCCGTCCAAGTTTTGATTGGTGGTTTGCCTCTTGTTTGTCATCGCTCGATCACTTGTTTCCACCAAATGAGGATGTAATCTTGAAACTCGAGGGAGGCCATGGTGATCTTCTTTTCCTCGTCGTAGTTGTGAAGGCGGAATATCTTATCCACCTTCAAAGACCATGAGAGATATTCTTCGGGATCATTACTTCCGGAGAACTTGGACATGGTGAACTTGAGCTTGCCGTAGCGGAGTTCTTCATCATAGTGCCGGTTTTGATGTCGCTCTTGCCGTGGAGGAAGGTCCTCAAATGCTCATTCCTTAAGATGTCTCTCGTGGCGTGGAGGAGGGTCTTGAAGCACTTGTTCCACTTGGTGTCATTCTTGTCGTGGAGGAGGACGAAGAATATGCGCTTGGTTTTGCTTTCTTGTTTCTCTTCGCGTCGGGCGGATTCTTCTTGTCGTGATTGACGAATTGCTTCCTCTTATTCACGTACTTGGCGGTTGCGCTCTTCAATGACTCTAGTGGCCTCGCAGAGTGCTTGTTGTGCTTCGAGTGCTTGAGCTTCACGGCATTCTTGAGCTTGTTGGATTGTATCACTGGCTTGAGGATCTTGACGTTGCACCTATGAAGGTATTTCCTCTTGCTCCATTGCTTCTTGTTCTTGTCGCCGCGCCCTATCACGTGCTCAAACTCAATCATGTAAGCCATTGCCATGGAGTGGATTTTCTTGAGCTTGGCCATCTTGAGGATCATCGCATCGAGGAAAGCGAGCTCGTGGTGGACTTGCATCGTAAGAGGAGTAGTCCTAAGATTGCCGACTTGAGCGGTCGCTTGAGTGGCACCGTCTTGACGAAGATGTCGAGGAAGATGGGCATCTCACGATCATGGTGCATAATTCTTCCATCTGTGTGGTGAGCTTGGCGTCGTTGTAGTCGCGGTTCCTTGCTTCTGATTGATGAAGGTCGGTGGCGAGTTTCTCAAGGCTTTCACCCAAGGCTTCACTTTCTTGATGGAGAGCTCGTGGCACGATGAGGAAGTGGCTCTTGGTGACGTAGTCACGATCATCACCTTGCTCCTCGAAAAGCGGGTTCACCGAAGAACTTGGCCTATCCATCATTACCAAGTGGGGTGAGTAGGAAAATGAGAGAACAATAACGAAGTTACCTTTTTTGAGGATTGAGGATGTATCAATTGTCACTCAATGTAATGCCACAATAGGAGAATTGGTACCAGGTGTGTTTCCCACACCTAGACAAGTAAAGCTTGTGGGTAAGCTCGGTTAGGATGATGGCAAAAAATTCAATTAAATGTTAATCAAGATATCGATAAGGTTGAGAAGGTTCACAAAAGTGCAAGTAAAGCAAATAGAGAAAACCCAAGAATATCACTAGGAACACACACGAAAGATAGGTGGGATCCGCACAACCAAGGAGTGATCTCAAAATGTGTAACCACGGAAAATGTTCTCGTTGTACGGATGCTAGAGAGACGCTAGCTCGACTGCTCAAATGGTCAAGATACGCTTATGCACCAACCTATGAGAGAAATGTGCCGTCTTCAATCCCAACTATGCTATGTATGCGGTGACCAAGATGATATGTCCATGTAAAATGACTCAATGCTATTGCTTACAAGCTCTCTGTTTCTCCTCTTTTGCTTAAAAGCTTTTCTTTCTTTCTTTTGTCTATGCTTAATGCTCGAGCCAAATATGATATGAGACAAGTATGTAAGTTATGCACGGGAGAGACTTAGGGCACAATGATGATAGCAAGATCACTACGGTGCACAATAGTGTGGCCCGACAATTCTCAACTCGCTATTCGCGATGGGCAAGTGACGCAAAATGACTCGGGTTATCAATGCAAAAGCAAGGGTATGAAGTAAGTGTCGTCGAGGTTACCGTCCTTTCTTATGGTTAGCGGTGTCTATGGTGAAGATCATTGGCGAAGATGACTCCGGGGCGATGATGAATGGCAGTGATGTCGATCTCACACATTCCTAAGTAGCTGAAACACCTTAGGAAACAGAAAACACAACTCAAGATCGATCAAATACAGAAGGTGGGTGCTTTTATGATGAATTTTTTCATGGAGGCTAATGGTGGTGGTAATGATATATGTGTATGCGGGATGTCAAGACCTTCCAAACGAGCTAAAGAACACAAAAAAGGGCTTGGGAGTTGGAAGTTATGGCCAAAACGGAGTTGTAGTTGGGCTGATTCGGGGGGGGGGGGGTGCGGGCACCCGGGGGTAGGAGGTGCAGGTGCCCGGGGTGGTCCGGGGCAAACAGCCCGGGGGTGCGGCTGCCCGGTGGTTCGAGGTGCGGACACCCGGTGGTCTCCAATTTTGGGCGGAAAATTTTGGGGAAAAGCTAAATTCGATGGATTTCGTGGTGGGGAGGGTGGGGATTGACGGCTAGGGGCTAGATCCACTTGCCAAACAACAAATCCATGGACCAAGACAACCAAATCTCACAAGGTCCAACAAATTGCAAGAAAAAATTTGGGGGCTATTTTTGTGGGGATTTTTGAATTAGGACGAAAAACAACAAAATCAAGCTAGCAAATGGGGGGATGGGACTCCAGGATGTGAATCAACCTTGCTCATAATACCAAGATGTTGTAGGGTGAAACCCTATAGGGGATCTTTTTACACTTGGAGGGGGGAGAGCAGGAACACACAAGAACACAAGGAGGAAATGAATCTAACAAACCCAAATAACACATCCACTAGAGTAGCATACAAGAAATCCACAAGAATACATGAACAATTCTAGGAAAACAACACTAGGTAAGGTTCTTCCCACTCCTAGGAGATGAGGTCTTGATGTTGATCTTCTCCAAGAGGAGGCCTTGACAATCCAAAGGATTCTTCCCAAGGTGGGGGCTTCATCTCCAGGAGGAGGGGATACAAGGAGCAAAGCTCTCTAGTGTCTATCAAATACTTTGCTAACCCCTCTAATGAGCTAGGGTAGGAGTTTATATAGGCTAAGGGAGAAATAGAAGGGAGAGGGGGATACAAGAGTCAAAACCCCACTTTGCATGACAGCATTCTCGGATGGGTCCGGGAACCCGGGGTAAAGTGGCCCGGTCACCCGGACCGATCAGGGAGCCGACGGAAGAAGGCCCGGGCAGCCGGGGTAAAGTGGCCCGGGCACCCGGACTGGTCAGGGAGCCGGCTGAACAAGGCCCGGGCTCCCAGGGGTCCTAGGCCTGGGTACCCGGGGCGGGAGCTGGGGGCTGGGCGGGCGAGGCCGGGCACCCGGGGATCCAATGCTCGGGCACCCGGGCGGGGCGGGCGGCTGGCGCGTGAGGGGCCGGCACCCGGGGTGCGACCCAGGCGACGGCTTGGCAGAGGGCCAGGCACCCGGGGTGGGCAGGGGCACGGCCCAAGTGGTTGCCGGGCATCGGGGGCCGAGGAGGCCGGGCACTCGGGGTGTCCAGTGGGTTTGACCCTCCCCTTGGCTGCTCGTCCGGGCACCCGGGGTCCTTCTGTCCAGGTAACCGGGGTGTTTAGGAACTCCTCTCCTCCGTGTTTCTCGTTCCTTTCTCCTTCCTTCTTCTCCTCGGGTGCTTGGTTCTCCATCCTTGCCTACTTGCGATGATCTCCGAAGTACCTAAGAATGCATAGCGTATCTCTTTGAGGTAGAATCTCATTCTCATGTGAATCCGAACGAAACTCGAAGAGGATAGAATGGACCTCGTTCTCGATGGCGCGTGCACGGGCTCTTGTCATCGGTCCCGTTGGTGTTTGAGGTGGTGAGTGGACGTCCATCGGGATGGTCTCGGGATGTTCCGCATCATTATAGCTCTAGTGCATCTGTCACATGGCAATCCCTACTCACTCACATTGATATCTATCGATGTGCATCTCCATAGCCTGTTAATACGACTAGTTGATGTCAGACTACCTCCCTCTTTTTGTCTCGTCCGCAACCACCTTCTACTCGACCTATAGTGCTATGTCAATGGCTCACGCTCATGTATTGCGTGAAAGTTGAAAAGGTTTGAGAACATCAAAAGTATGAAACAATTGCTTGGCTTGTCATCAGGGTTATGCAAGATTTGAATATTTTGTGTGATGAAGATGGAGAATAGCCAGACTATATGATTTTGTAGGGATAGCTTTCTTTGGCCATGTTATTTTGAAAAGACATGATTGCTTTATTAGTATGCTTGAAGTATTATTGTCTTAATGTCAAATGATAGAGTATTGCTTTGAATGACTCATGTGTTAATATTCATGCATTGATTAGATTACATGATGAAGATTATGCTACGTAGCATTCCACATCAAAAAATTTCTTTTTAATCATTTTCCTACTCAAGGATGAGCAGGAATTAAGCTTGGGGATGCTGATATGTCTCCGTCGTATCTATAATTTTTTTTATTGTTCCATGCCAATATTCTACAAATTTCACATAATTTTGGCAACTTTTTATACTATTTTCTGGGACTAACATATTGATTCAGTGCCCAGTGCCAGTTCCTGTTTGTTGCATGTTTTTTGTTTCGCAGGAAATCCATATCAGATGGAGTCCAAACGGGATAAAGACTTACAGAGATTTTTTTGGAATATATGTGATTTTGGGGAAAAAGAATAAATGTGAGACGATGCCGAGGGGCCCACAAGGACGGAGGGCACACCCCAGGGGGTAGGGCGCATCCCTAGTCCTTGTGGCCACTCCGTAAGGCGGTTGGTGACCTTCTTTCACTGCAAGAAAGCCAATATCCGGATAAAAATCATGGTAACATTTCAGCCCAATCGGAGTTTCAGATCTCCGGGAATTTAAGAAACGATGAAATGACGGAATCTGGGAACGCAGAAACAGAAGGAAACAGAGAGACAGAGAGAGAGAGAGAGAGAGAGATCCCATCTTGGATGGGCTCTGGCCCCTCCGCCGCCATGGAAGCCAAGGACTACAGGGGAAACCTTTCTCCCATCTAGGCAGGAGGTCAAGGAAGAATACGAAGAAGGGGGGCTCTCTCCCCCTCTCCTGGTGGAGCCGGAGCGCCGCCAGGGCCATCATCGTGACCACAATCTACACCAACAACTTCACCACCGTCATCACCAACTCTCTCCCCCTCTATGCAGCGGTGTAACACCCCTTCTCTCCACTGTAATCTATACTTAAACATGGTGCTCAGTGCTAGATATTATTTCCCAATGATGTATGGCTATCCTATGATGTTTGAGTAGATCTGTTTTGTCCTATGGGTTAACTGATGATCGTGACTGATTTGAGTTGCATGTTTTATTATTGGTGCTGTCCTCTGGTGCTCTCCGTGTCATGCAAGCATGAGGGATCCCCATTGTAGGGTTTGCAACATGTTCATGGTTTGCTTATTGACTGCGTTGCGTGAGTGATAGAAACACAAACACAGATAAGTGGATCATGGCATATGGGAATAAAGAGGACTTGATACATTAATGCTATGGTTGGATTTTACCTTAATGATCTTTAGTAGTTGCGGATGCTTGCTAGAGTTCCAATCATAAGTGCATATGATCCAAGAAGAGAAAGTATGTTATCTTATGCCTCTCCCTCATATAAAATTGCAATAATGATTACCGGTCTAGTTATCGATTGCCTAGGGACAAATAACTTTCTTGTGAAAAAAACTTTCTACTAAAACTAACTTAGTTGTGTCTTTATCTAAACAGCCCCTAGCTTTTATTTACATGCTCTTTATTATCTTGCAAACCTAGCCTACAACACATACAAAGTACATATAGTTTCATACTTGTTCTAGGTAAAGCGAACGTTAAGCGTGCGTAGAGTTGTATCGGTGGTCGATAGAACTTAAGGGAATATTTGTTATACCTTTAGCTCCTCATTGGGTTCGACACTCTTACTTATCGAAAGAGGCTACAACTGATCCACTATACTTGTGGGTTATCATTATGTTGTTCATATCATGCATATGGTGTCTTGCATTGCTATGTCATTTGCTTAGTTTACACATGCTTTGTGTGAATGCCACCTGTTTAGTGTCTAATTACCATATATGTGAATTATGCAATGCCATATTGTTGCAAGACATTATATATGTGAATTATTTAATGCTATCTTGTTGCAAGGCATTATATATGTAAATTATGGAATGCCATGCTATTTAGCCAATCATCATATATGTGAATGATATCATGCTATCATTTTTTATATTACGTATTCCATTTGTCGACAATGTTTGTATATTCAACTACTCTTCCTATGCATCAGCCATTTGAAGTGGTGATGGAAGTACCTAGAGTGAAAACAAGGTGTTCAGAGCAGACAATGCTACCTGCTGAAGCAAACATCTTGCTGGTTACAGATAGCTCCTCAGAGGAGGATTCAGAGACAAATGACCAATCCTATTTCCCCCCTGAGGTCTATGCTCAAACTTGGTAGGGTTATATTACTCATATCATGCATATGTTGTCTTGCATTGCTTAGTTTTTACATCATATACACAATATTGAATGCCATCTGCTTAGTTTAGACATCATATATTTGAATTATGACATACTTGCTTAGTATATAAATCATATATTTGAATTATATCATGCCATCATGTTACATAGACAGCACCTATCTGAATTATGGCATACCAACCCATTTAATAAAGACATCATATAATTATATCATCTCATCCTGTTTAGTGTTTACAATCATCATATTTTGAATTATGTCATTCTATCCGCGAATTATATCATGAAATCATGTTTCCATAGGCGGCATGTATGTGAATTATGGCATGATAACCTATTTAATAAACACATGACATAGTTATATCATGTCATCCTGTTTGCATAGTCATCATATTTTGAATTATGTCTTTCTACCCCGTTTAGTTAGCCATCATATATGTGAAATTGTGTCATGCTATCCTGTTTAGTTAGCCATCATATATGTGAAATTGTGTTATGCTATCCTATTTGGTTAGACAACATAAATGTGAATTCTTTTATTCCCTCTTTTATTCTCCACTATCCATTGCACCCGTCTATCATACAATGTCTGTACATTCAATTACTTTTCCTGTTTGTCAGCCATTTGAACTGGAGGGGGTGACGATAGTATCTAAGGGAGTAACAACACGGTCTTCAGAAAAGATAGTGCTACCAGTCGGTGCAGATAGAACCACGGTTGTACTTGCCCAAGAACCAGCCCCATCACACATAACCCAGACTCTTGTAGATTGTACCCCTATCCAGTTGGACAGAAAATCAGCTACACCCCTTCCAACCCCGACCCTAGCAGATAGTAACCCAGTTCCAATTGACACAACACTGTCTCCACCATAGAGCACCCAAACACGAGCAGCTAGTAAGGCAACTAAAGTGCCCAAAGTACGAGGACCACCACTCTGAACCCCAACTCAACGATTAAAGCAGAAGAAGAATTGTTCTCAGGTCAGGTTCTGTAGCTATGGTTGATACTCCTTTGCTCTTGCATCATTGTATTTACTCATACCAACTATTTTGAAATTTGAAGGATGAAATTGAAACTCCAATGGCGCAACAAGCATGTTTTAAACCTGTTTCTTTAGCTGGTTTGCTGTTGTAACTTGCTCTATGATGATTTCAGTTTCAATTGAATAAACAGTTATGTTCTCATGTCTTGCACATTACAAGTGTTGTTACTGCTATGTAGTTTCCCACACTTATATTCTGTCTATGCTGCTTTGTCTTGAACATATATTATTTGATCTGTGTCTCTATCTTGATTTGGCAACAAAACTAGAATGATATATACCATACAGTGACCTTGGTACATAGATATATCTTTGTTTCATGTTTTTATCCTGTCCACTTTACTACTGAACCGATTTACCAAAATGAGTTTCATATACAACATGGTAAACCAGTGATGTGTCTTCTTGTTTCTATTTTAGAATGCGGACAAAATATTGGAGAAGAGTAGCCTGTTATGCAATGGTAAAGGAAGTAATGCATATAAGGGTCAAGATAGTGAGACATCCCTATTGGTCTCCAAGAAAGCTGATAAAAACTATCTTGACGATAGTGAGACAACTCCAAAGTCTTGTCTTGATGTAGTGTTTGAGTTTCTAGCCACTACTGCTGGCACAGGCTCTTCAAACTCACTGCCTGAATCAGTTCGTCTTCTTGACTCTCAACTTCAAGTTGAAATACATCGATCAGATGTGCTGTGACACGAAGCCGAAGGACTGAGGAATTCCCTGCAGAATTCAGATGCATACTTTCTGGTGCAACAACAAGCACCGGAGGATTTAAGCGCCAAACAAGAGAAAGTCAATAAGCTTGCTAAGCATCTTGCCAGCATGCTAGGTACCCAAGATGTTGTTTCTTGAGCTCTTTTGAGCTAGTTTTAGTTCTGGATTTGTTTTGCTGCAGCGTTTATTTGCACTGGTCGCTAACTGTGACAACGAGTGTATATGACATGCTGCATTGTTCCCTATATTTGCACTGGTGGCGAACATTGATGCCCAGTGGATGTAATATGTGTAATAGACGTAATAGCCTAGTGTTAGTTGCTTGCTTATTTATTTCCATATAGTCTTGTTTAGTTGTTTGCTTGTAGTCACTTCAGTTCTTTGTCTGCATTTTTCTAGTGTCCACAATAACCTGTTTTTATAACTAGGCCACAAAAACCATGGGCAACATATAGACCGTTGAAACCATGGTCCTGCTACCTGCTGTAGTGACCATGGGCCTCCTACGGGTCGTAGGATCCATGCGCCTTCTACGGGCCGTAGAATAAATGGGCCTTCTACGGGCCATATGATCGATTGGCCAAACATGGGTCGTACTACTTATGGACCAATAACGGTCCGCAAAATGGGTTGTAAACGGGCTAGAGTGGAAATCGTGTGTTTATGGCATGACCATAACGGGCCGTTAATAGGCCGAAATGTATAATAGGCTTAATTCTATAGACATGCATCACAGGTCGTTAATGGGCCGTATTTGATGACGCCATGAAAACAGCCCGACGGGTTAACGGGCCACAAACAGGTCGACTGTAACCACTGGCTGAATTTGGCCCACAAGCGAAACAGGCCAGTGACGGACCGTAAGTAAACGAATGCTGGAAATGAGCCCAAGAATAAATGGGCCCTTAGAAGGCCGAAAGGTAACATGGGCTGGAAACGACCCAACGGAATAATGAGCCGTTAATGGGTATAAAGAGATACGCTGTTCATTATGGGCCAGTTTCACCACGACCTTTAATGGGCCTAGAGTTACAAAGGGCCTCGTATGGGCCGAAAGACGTCATGGGACATACATGGGCCGAAAGTTACAATGGGCTGGAATCATATTGGACGGCCCATTAACAGGCTTTCCTTGGGCCGGCCCGCTACATTTTGACCAAGTCAAATGGGCCGGTCTTTTCACCTGAATGGTCCTCTGTTAGGCCGTGCCACGTGTCGACGTATCATAGGTGCCTCCCATCCAATGAGTGGACGACATCTGTCCCAACGCTGAGCCGACACGTGGTTCCTCTGGCCATTGTGAATTTTACACGTGGAAAATCCCCATTGATCCGGGCTATTAACGGGTTATCGGATCCAAAACAGAGCCCAATAGCTTAACGGCGACCCATTATGGTGGATGCCACATGTCGGTTACCCTTGACGAAAGCACTTCCATGATGCGCCATTTATTGTGATGGAAGTGGACACTTCCGTGATGATAATTTTGGTATTGTCATGGAACACTTCTATGACAGCACATGTATGACTATCTTGATTCTGTCATAAAATCGCCATGGATTTACATGTATGACATAAAACGTTACCTACTATGAGAAACACGTATCATCACGGAAGTGGTTTTTTTGTAGTGATATGTGTTCGATATTTTGACGATATGTATGTTGTGATTCCCTTAGTGGTGTCATGTGAACATCGACTACATGGCACTTCACGATCTTTGTACCTAAGGGAATGCATTGTGGAGTAGTTATTAGATGATGGGTTTCTAGAGTGTCAAAAGCTTAAACCCTAGTTTATGGGCTACTTCACAAGGGACCGATTTGGATCCAAATGTTTAATGTTATGGTTAGATTTTATCTGAATACTTTTCTCGTATTTGCGGATGCTTGCGAGGGGGTTAATCATAAGTGGGAGGTTTGTTCAAGTAAGAATAACACCCAAGAACCAGTCCACCCACATATCAAATTATCAAAGTAGCGAACGCATATCAAACCAACATGATGAAAGTGACTATATGAAATTCCTGTGTGCCCTCAAGAATGCTTTGCTTATTATAAGAGACCGTTTTGGCCTGTCATTTGCCACAAAAGGATTGGGCTACCTTGATCCACTTTATGTACTGTTACTTGTCCATTACAAATCATCTTTCTATCAAATTTCCTGTTACCGACAATTTCAGTGCTTGCATAAAATACCTTGCTGAAAACCACTTGTCATTTCCTTCTGCTCGTCGTTGGGTTCGACACTCTTACTTATCGAAAGGACTATGATTGACCCCCTATACTTGTGGCTCATCACTTGTCTATCCCAACATGGTCATCGCCCATGAAGTACTCGCCTCACTCGGGTAGATCTTCACGAAGTAGGCGATCTCCTTGCCCTTACAAACTTCTTGGTTCAACTACACATCTTGACGGAGGCTCCCAAGTGACACCTAACCAATCTAGGAGACACCACTCTACAAAAGGTAATAGATGGTGTTTTGATGATGAACTCCCTACTCTTGTGCTTCAAATGATAGTCTCCCCAACACTCAACTCTCTCTCACATATTTGGCTATGGTGGAAAGATGATTTGACTGGAAAGCAACTTGAGGTAGGCTAGAAATCAAGATTCTTGTGGTAGGATTGGAATGTCTTGATCTCAACACATGAGTAGGTGGTTCTTTCTGAGAAAATGTATGGTGGAAGTGTAGGCACATTTTGATGGCTCTCTCACAAATGGAGAAGGGGGGGAGGGGTATATATAGACTCCACACAAAATACAACCGTTACACACACTTGACTCATCTCGGTGGGACCTAATGATTAAGCTCGGTGGCACCGATTTGTTCAAAATGTGAATGTTGGGAATCTCCGTGGGACCGACAGGAACAACTTGGTGGGACCGATGTGCTAGGGCTTAGGGCAAACATCATGATGGTGTCGAATGTATCAACTCTATGAGACTGAAGCAAAGCAATAAGCAACAGAGAATCTATCAAGCCAACTCAGAGAGACCGTCCGCATAAACTCGGTGAGACCGAAGTGAATGCAATAGATCACTGAGCGCTGGCAAGGCCATCTCGGTGACACCGAGACCCATATCGGTGAGACCGAACTGTTAGGGTTTTTGGCAGTGGCCATGGCATATGAACTCGGTTCCGGATAGAAAGAATCGCTGGGGCCGAGTTTGGATTTAGGGTTGGGACATATTTGGATGGAGAAAGTGGTTGAGGGTTTTAAAGCAATATCACTAAGCATTTGAGCAAGCAAGCCATTAAGCAACACCTCATCCCCTTTTAATAGTATTGGCTTTCCTATGGACTCAATGTGATCTTGGATCACTAAAATAAAGATGAAGAGTCTTGAGCTTTTGCCAATATTTGTCCTTCTCATTTTGAGGGGTCCACATTTCTAGTCCATGCCATGCCATTCATTGAACTTCCTGAAATATTTATCATGAATGGATATTAGTTCAATGAGCTATATGTTGTTATGAATTACCAAAACCACCCGGGGATTAGTTGCACTGTCAACAGTTCCTTACCTCCCCCCGTCTTAGAGGGAACAATCTTGATTTTGGTACCTTTCAGATTCTTCATAGTGATCAGTAAATATAAATCATAAGTGAATCAACAAATATAGCTATGTTCCCCAGCAACAACGCCAGAAAAATGTCTTGATAACCCACAAGTATAGGGGATCGCAACAGTTTTTGAGGGTAGAGTATTCAACCCAAATTTATAGATATGTCACGAGGGGAGCCAAAGAATATTTGTACGTATTAGTAGTTGAGTTTTCAATTTAATCGCACTTGGAGATTTAATATCTGCAACAAAGTGATCAATAGCACAATAGTATGATAGTTTGATAGTGATAGCAATGATAGTAACAATAATATCAGTAGTGATAATTTTGTTCCAGTTTTAACAGCAGTAGCAACATTATGTAGCGACCCGACCCGAATGGATCAAGTCTCTGTGCTTAAGTGTCATCCCTGGATCGGTATGCTGACACACACAGTACTCGAGGATTTATAACAGAGGTAAATCACATGTAAAATTAACGTAAATACTATTACCTCAATCCAAAATAGCGAAAGTAACAAGGTTGTGGATTCCCATCAACACCAACGGCAAAGTTGAGTGTAGAAATCGTAACCCTAACGTATCACTTACTCGTCGTAAGATAATCCTGCAACATGAGACGTTGCAGCCACAAAGGGTCAGTACATTGAATGTACTGGCAAATTCACACCAGAGGATAATGATGAATAAAGGTTATCACTACATGCATATTTGGCTGGTGGAAAGGCTCTGGGGTTATAATGTTTTTGCGAAAAGCCAATTTTTCCCTACTTCAAAGGAATAAATTTTATTTAACTATCATGGTGGTTGTTAAACATTGAGAATGGTTGACAGCATTCTCAATCCCAATTAAGCATCATCATTAAAACCCAACAATATTTATTTAAAGTAACGTGATGACATTCACATGATAATCCAGGTACTAGATACTCAAGATGTCCATAACCGGGGACACGGCTAATCATGATTAGTTTATATACTCTGCAGAGATTTGCGCACTTTTCCCCACAAGACTCGATCGCCTCCGTTTGGTTTCTCGCACTACATGGTGTTTGAGAAGACGGATGACCGAGGCATAGTCTTTCAGAAGCGCTAGCACCTTACGATGGATAGACCGTTACACCTACTTTCCCCTACATCTGCTAGTCTACCCTGTAAGAGTTCACACGACTTAATCAACTATGCTAGAGCCCATAATAGTTTGTGGCTACACACGGAAGTTTCTAGTATGAAAAATCTCATGATCCCTTTGATCCTGGGTGGCGGTCCATAAAAAAACAGGCAATCCTGGTCTACCCAGGTGCCTAGACAGGCAATCCTGGAATACCCAGGTACCTCAATCCACCCAGATGTGTGTTTAAGTTGCCACCTTAAGTAAACCATTAATCAACAATCTCACATCTGTCATGAATACTCTCAAAACCCAATCCACGTCTACGAGCATGGCATGGCACTATAAGCATAACATAATAGTAACTCCCAAGGTTTGAATGCAGGGCAATAGGTTCCTACCTCATCAACTACTTCCCAATACCCACATGTTAATGACATCCTAATCATGCAATGTTTGAGGATTGGAACTAATGCATAAATCTAGGTATGAAAGGGGATATGATCAAAGTGTGAACTTGCCTGCAATGTTGATGAAGATGTTTCGCACTGATAACGCTTGATAGTTCTACTCGTCACACTCCGGTCAATCTATCATAAGCAAGCAATGGTAACCATACATAAGCAATCACTCAAAAGATCAGAAAGATCGAAGAAGACGATTCGGAAAACTTCAAGACCAAGCAAATAACTCTTGCAACATAAAACAATTTCTAATAGTACCAAAATTATGTGAATTTGGCCTTATTAGAAAGTTTAGGTCAAGAGCTTCGATTTGCAAAAAGAATCAACTAAATCGGAGTTACGAAACTCAAGTTAAGTTCAAAAGAAGTTTGAATATGAATCTGAACAAAATTCGAAATTTGAAAATTTCAAAAAGTTGACGTGACAGGTTCACTAGATAGGTGAAAACAAGACGAAGCTATAGGCGCTGGTTTCATCAAATTTGGATAAACGAGTGAAAAGTTATTGCTATTTGAAAAATCAAGGCCAAGCTGTTTTACGAAAGAAAAAAATAGCTACGGTTAAGGTCTAACGTATAAATACGTAGACTAATTGATAATCTAATTATTTTATCATATTAGTCTAAAAATAATAAACTACGAAGGTATAAGAAGAAAAAAAACAAAGAAAGATACCTTTATAAGGCAGAGAAAAGACGACTTTAGAGAGAAGAGACAATTTCGAGAAGTCGCACCGGAGAGGAGAAATATATTTTTCTTAAATGAATCTAGTCAAACCAAAATATTGATTTAACCTGAATCGGATGATTTTTTTTGGGGGCTCTATGGGTCTATATTTATTGGTGGAAAAGAGGTTTAGAAGTCAAAGGCTAGGCGATGTGGGACTAAACGTAGACGAAAAAAAATATATGAAACAGAGAAGAAAAGAGGCGGATTGGCCTAAAGGCCTCCGGCCGGCCGCGTGCACGCTGCGGTGCAGTTCTTTTTTTTACAAAATTCAGCCTAAGAAAAAAAAGGCTGGCCGGGCCTGGCCTATTTAAGAGAAAAAAACAATGGGGCGCCAGAAGTACTATAGGCGACAGTTAGTTTCAGGCGCGCGTGCAGTTTTTTTAAACAGAATGCGATAAACTGAAAAACGAAAATAAAATAAAAACTTTATATAGGCATATTATATATCGAAATTTTCAGGAAAAGATTTTCTACGACATGAACATTTTTCTAGCATCAAATAAAATAATCACAAATTCTAATAATTCCAACAGTGCTCCTGCTCTAATAAGATCCAACAAAAATCATTTTAAAAATACCAAAATGATTTCAAATTTAGTTCTCTCCAATTTATTGTTGTAGGGAATCATGTTACCCTAATTTCCATATATTTTATTTTTGGAGAAAAATAATTTGAATAAAACTCAAATAACTCCAAATTGAAAATAAATTCAAAAGAACTTTGAATTTAATTCTTTGAAACTCCCAACTCATACTTCATATAATTTGAAGAAGTCATTTTATCTTCTCTCATGAAAATCATTGAGCTACATGAAGTTTATGAATTGAAATATTTCCAAATGAAATTCAATTATTTTCAAATACCCTTTCATTTAATTTAAATGGAAGAAGTCATATCATCTTCGCTCAAGGGTTTTGTATTTGAAAAGAATTTGAATTCATGGAGATCAAAAAGCAAATATGAAAGTTTGGGAAAGTCCTTTTATTCCCTCTCATTTAACTTTCAAAAAGTTTCGAATTCACTCACTTTCAGACAATCAATCAAACAATAAATCAAATCTATTTATTTATTATAACATTCCAAAATTTAGAATTTTGGGATGTTACAAACCTACCACCCTTAAAATGAATCTCGTCCTCGAGATTCGGAGAGGCCAGAAAGAAATAGGTTAAGTTCGGGGTCTTCTCAAAATCCATCGATCGTCTCCGGGGTCTCGGGTGCTACCACCTTTAGAAACATTGTTACAGTTCCATCAAAACTCATTTACTCCATTTTTATTCTTGACAGGGCCGGTCTTCTCAGATCTTCAGTATAATTCCTTTCTCTGGGCTCTTCCGGTAACGGCATAACCTTTTCCTCAATTCTTTTGTCCTTTCATCTTGGTAAGGTTATTCCGAGATTTGGTCTTCTTAGCTCACGGTTCTGGCGCCAAAACTAAACAACTATCGATATCTCATGGTGGTCAACAATTTATGGTTTCTCCTGCAGGAAATGGGTCTGGGTTGAACCTCACCGTATAACCTACGGTTGGTAACAACTGCCGTGTACAAGGGAAAAATACCTATACCATTCTAAGTTTAAACAGGGTTTTGATCGTCGTCTCTCTCTATAGGTAAGTCACTCAGATTTACCATCCCACATAGCAAGGCGAATAATAAGAGTAAGTCGGTATGGTGATTAATCCATCCCGCACCCAAATCATTTCCATGTATATGGTTTAGCGAATCTCGCATTCTAACACTCGGTCATCCTCACAAGCATTGCAGAATTTCTCTTGTCAACGAACCAGGTTCGGATAAATCCTTTGATTCTGCAAGCCAAACAAACATCTATCGTTCCTTCACAACTCTCAGGTTTTGCGTAAACTCCTATAAAATCGTCTGTCGACAAAGGTATATCCTCTTCCAGGGTTCTTCCTTCAGCAAGAATGTGCTTGCTTCTTGGCAGGTCCTGGGGCCTGTGGGTTATGGCCCATCTCATCACTTGCAAACCTTGAACTCATCATCGGGGCAACGGATCTCTAATCCAACATCCAACTTCCAGCTTCCTAGTATACTAGAATCCATCCAGTTGTACTGTCTTCCTTCCTTCTGTTGGCACCAAACTAGGACATGATTACTCAGACTCATCATGGAGTTTCCATTGATCCATATTTCCGACATCATACCTCCTTTATATCCAATAGTAATTTATCTCTTCATCCTCATGGGATATCCCTCATACCGAGATAAACGCTTATACTTATGAAGTCCATATCCTACTTCGTGGAACATCATTATCCTTTCCAGGGTCAAGCGTCCTTACAGGGGAATATTGGCCATCTTTGCATGGCACTTCTTCAACTGGGAAACATGAAACACATCATGAACTCCTGACAGTCCTTCAGGTGACTCCAACTTGTTGGCCACTTCTCCCATACGCTCCAAAACTCGGTATGGTCCTACAAATTTCGGGGCTAACTTTCCCTTAACTCCAATTCGTTTAACTCCTCGCAGAGGGGACGAAGACCTTCTCTGTCTCCAATCTCATAGACTACCTCCTTGAGTTTTTGAGTCTGCATAACTCTTCTTCCTGGAGTGAGATACCTTCAGTCTATCTCGAATCAACTTAACATTCTCTTCTGACTCCTTGATCACATTTGGTCCAAACAACTGACGGTCTCCAACTTCATCCCACATAGTCTTGGGGTATCACACATATCAAGACAAAACTCGTATTCATTTTGTCCGAAATCCACTCAGTGGAGTATTCTTATGTTTTCCAGGGGTCAAGGGTTCTTACAGGGTACTACCACCCTTAAAATGCACAAATCTTCCATAGACCATATTTCTCATATCCTCAGAAATGGTAAAAATCCTTCTTCATAGAGTAACAACTCATAAAATCCATATCAGTACCAATGATGCTAACTTTATTCATTCTCAAGTGATTTCAATCTCTCGCTTTTCCATTACATGTCTCAACTCAACACCTCAATATAAAAGAAAATGTTCTCACTTCTACTACTCCATTTCTTTTGTTGCAAACTCAACTATCTAGCACAAGTTTCCTTCTCCTTGGGGCATTCTCTGGCAAAGTGCCCTGCTCCATTACAACTAAAACATATTACTTCTGGCAAGTATCAAGGTTTCCTTTTTGGGCAACTGTTGAGGTAGTGCCCTGACTCCTTGCACCTGTAACAGGTGATATGACTCAGGTCCCTCCTGGGCTCCAATCGGGTTCTCTTCTTGGACTTTTCCATTCCAATCAGGGCTTCTATTTTCTGTGGGTCATATTCTACTTCCTCTGTCGGGAATTCTACTAGATCCCCATTCAAACAATTTTGGGAGATGTGTCCTTCTCCTCCACATGAATAGCAAGACTTAGTGTAGGGTTTACTCGGGTCCTCTTTAGGCGTGTCCTCCATATCTTCCTTCATCACAACTTCTTCTAAAATTTCCATGAGGGCTCCTTCCATTACTTCTTTCTTCTGCTGGATGGTTCGTTGTACCATGGGGTAAATGTGACACTGAGCAGGATAGTGGGTAGTCCCTTCACACAAGAAACAAGAAATCTGCCTAATTGGGCATTCTTCAACTGGGTGACTTCCTTCACAATTAGGGAATTCATCCTTGTGTTCTTTATGGGTGTGTCCTATTTCTCCACAAATCTTGCATGCACAAGGTTTCTTCATATCCTTTCCATAAGGCTTCAACTTCTGGGACACAAGCCGAGACTTTGGCAGAGTCAACTTAAATTCTTTCGAAGTGGTTACTCCTTGTCATCCATTGATGGTTTGGTACATCCTCCACCAAGTAGCATCACCTCTTTCAAAGCACTAAAGAGCATGCTGGGTCATATCCTTTCCGACTATAGGGTTATTCTCCATGTGATCCTCCATGTTCTGAATCCATCGGTCTGTCTCCAACTGACTCATTGGTCCAGAAAATATAAGCTCATCTTCATTCATCCTCTATTGGGTCCATGGGTTTGGGGTGAGATAAGAGAGATAGAGAGGGATACACACAATGCAAACAACAGTTTTAAAAAGGAAGATTTTATTTGTGGCTGTCGAGAAAAAACATCAAACAAATGGCAGCTCACAATCGTCGCATCTAACATAGGTATATAACAGGGGTTGGGTCTTCTAAAGGTCAATAAATCTTCAAGGTCGCTACACTCTTCAGGTCTTGTTCATGCCTCTAATGGCTTCTTCTGATCATGCTTGTCTTTCTCAAGTTCTTTTGCCAGATCAACTCTGTTGACGCGAAGTCTCTCGTGACGTCCTTTAATATTCTGGAGTTGCGTTCCAAACTTCTGGTTTCAACATCCTTCGCATGAACCACGGGCCTACTGTCCTTCAGTTCCTGACGAATCTTCGGTATCTCGAGGTTTTGCTCCTCTAGCTTGGCTACTTTCAACTTTTGGGCCCTGAGTTCTTCACGAAACACTTCCTTGTCAAAATATAGCTTCCTGCAGTCCATCCTAAACTTCTTGATGTAATTCTCCAAATCCTGGTGATACACCAGCTATGGTTAAAACTTCATCTTTTGCTCATAGATGCTCCATCAGCCTTCTACCATCCAATCCTTTCGATGAAACGCATGCTCAGCTCAGCTCGGTGACCATAGTATCAGTGGCGATGACATCACGGATAACTGTGTTTCTGCCCTTGTCATTGCCATGACCTATCTTCCATAGTTGATATCTCCTGCCTTAGGGTTTTCTTGACAAAACTTTGAGTTTCTAATGCTCCACGTTCCAGTCTTTCTCCGATACACCTTGATCTCGGGTATTGACAGCTTCCTTAGTCTGCCAAGTTCCATAAGGGTAGCCTTCCTAGGTCATACTAAATCTGGAAATTCTACAGAGCCTTCAAATTCTCCTAGTCTTCGGAGTCTTCAACTGTTGCAGTTTCTATTATTATAATGTATGGTAAAATCTTCTTCATTTCGAATGGTCTCAGTTGTCCGATATCTTGTACTTCTTGAAGTGGTCTCATCAGCCGAAACTTCATGTGGTCAAAAGGGGAAAAGGGGTATGGTCTCACTAAAGGGAATATTTGAATAAGCTCAGAAGAGAAGAGAGGTAAAAGATCTTTTGAAAGGGAAAGTTGTAGAGAAAAATCTTTGCTATGGGCTTGCCAGTTTCTAGGGGTCACGTCCTACAGTCAACATGTGCTCTGATACCATCTTGTAGCGACCCGACCCGAATGGATCAAGTCTCTGTGCTTAAGTGTCATCCCTGGATCGGTATGCTGACACACACAGTACTCGAGGATTTATAACAAAGGTAAATCACATGTAAAAGTAATGTAAATACTATTACCTCAATCCAAAATAGCGGAAGTAACAAGGTTGTGGATTCCCATCAACACCAACAGCAAAGTTGAGTGTAGAAATCGTAACCCTAACGTATCACTTACTGGTTGTAAGATAATCCTGCAACATGAGATGTTGCAGCCACAAAGGGTCAGTACATTGAATGTACTGGCAAATTCACACCAGAGGATAATGATGAATAAAGGCTATCACTACATGCATATTTGACTGGTGGAAAGGCTCTGGGGTTATAATGTTTTTTCGAAAAGCCAATTTTTCCCTACTGCAAAGGAATAAATTTTATTTAACTATCATGGTGGTTGTTAAACATTGAGAATGGTTGACAGCATTCTCAATCCCAATTAAGCATCATCATTAAAACCCAACAATATTTATTTAAAGTAACGTGATGAGATTCACATGATAATCCAGGTACTAGATACTCAAGATGTCCATAACCGGGGACACGGCTAATCATGATTAGTTTATATACTCTGCAAAGATTTGCGCACTTTTCCCCACAAGACTCAATCGCCTCCGTTTGGTTTCTCGCACTGCATGGTGTTTGAGAAGACAGATGACCGAGACATAATCTTTCAGAAGCGCTAGCACCTTACGATGGATAGACCGTTACACCTACTTTACCCTACATCTACTAGTCTACCCTGTAAGAGTTCGCACGACTTAATCAACTATGCTAGAGCCCATAATAGCTTGTGGCTGCACACGGAAGTTTCTAGTATGAAAAATCTCATGATCCCTTTGAGCCTGGGTGGTGGTCCATAAAAAACAGGCAATCCTGGTCTACCCAGGTGCCTAGATAGGCAATCCTGGAATACCCAGGTACCTCAATCCACCCAGATGTGTGTTTAAGTTGCCACCTTAAGTAAACCATTAATCAACAATCTCACATCTGTCATGAATACTCTCAAAACCCAATCCACGTCTATGAGCATAGCATGGCACTATAAGCATAACGTAATAGTAACTCCCAAGGTTTGAAAGCAGGGCAATAGGTTCCTACCTCATCAACTACTTCCCAATACCCACATGTTAATGACATCCTAATCATGCAATGTTCGAGGATTGGAACTAATGCATAAAAACTGGGTATGAAAGGGGATATGATCAAAGTGTGAACTTGCCTGCAATGTTGATGAAGATGATTCGCACTCATAACTCTTGATAGTTCTACTCGTCACACTCCGGTCAATCTATCGTAAGCAAGCAATAGTAACCATACATAAGCAATCACTCAAAAGATCAGAAAGATCGAAGAAGACGATTCAAAAAACTTCAAAACCAAGCAAATAACTCTTGCAACATAAAACAATTTCTAACAGTACCAAAATTATGTGGATTCGGCCTTATTAGAAAGTTTAGGTCAAGAGCTTCGATTTGCAAAAAGAATCAACTAAATCGGAGTTACAAAACTCAAGTTATGTTCAAAAGAAGTTTGAATATGAATCTGAACAAAATTCGAAATTTGAAAATTTCAAAAAGTTGATGTGATAGGTTCACTGGATAGGTGAAAACAAGACGAAGCTATAGGCGCTGGTTTCATCTAATTTGGATAAATGAGTGAAAAGTTATGGCTATTTGAAAAATCAAGGCCAAGCTGTTTTACGAAAGAAAAAAATAGCTACGGTTAAGGTCTAACATATAAATACATAGACTAATTGATAATCTAATCATTTTATCATATTAGTCTAAAAATAATAAACTACGGAGGTATAAGAAGAAAAAAAATAAAGAAAGATACCTTTATAAGGCAGAGAAAAGATGACTTTGGAGAGAAGAGACAATTTCCAGAAGTCACGCCGGAGAGGAGAAATATATTTTTCTTAAATGAATCTAGTCAAACCAAAATATTGATTTAACCCGAATCGGATGATTTTTTTGGAGGCTCTATGGGTCTATATTTATTGGTGGAAAAGAGGCTTATAAGTCAAAGGCTAGGCGATGTGGGACTAAACGTAGATTAAAAAAAATATATGAAATAGAGAAGAAAAGAGGCGAATGGGCCTAAAGGCCTCCGGCCGGCCGCGCGCACGCTGCGGTGCAGTTTTTTTTAACAGAATGCGATAAACTGAAAAATGAAAATAAAATAAAACTTTATATAGGCATATTATATATCAAACTTTTCAGAAAAAGATTTTCTATGACATGAACACTTTTCTAGCATTAAATAAAATACACACAAATTCTAATAATTCCAACAGTGCTCCTGCTCTAATAAGATCCAACAAAAATCATTTTAAAAATACCAAAATGATTTCAAATTTAGTTCTCTCCAATATTTTGTTGTAGGGAATCATGTTACCCTAATTTCAATATATTTTATTCTTGGAGAAAAATAATTTGAATAAAACTCAAATAACTCCCAATTGAAAATAAATTCAAAAGAACTTTGAATTTAATTCTTTGAAACTCCCAACTCATATTTCATATAATTTGAAGAAGTCATTTTATCTTCTCTCATGAAAATCACTGAGCTGCATGAAGTTTATGAATTGAAAGATTTCCAAATGAAATTCAATTATTTTCAAATACCCTTTCATTGAATTTAAATGGAAGAAGTCATATCATCTTCGCTCAAGGGTTTTGTATTTGAAAAGAATTTGAATTCATGGAGATCAGAAAGCAAATATGAAAGTTTGGGAAAGTCCTTTTATTCCCTCTCATTTAACTTTCAAAAAGTTTCGAATTCACTCACTTTCAGACAACCAAACAAACAATAAATCAAATCTATTTATTTATTATAACATTCCAAAATTTAGAATTTTGGGATGTTACACATTAGTAACTTAGCAAGAACAATATATGAAAAGCTCATAGGCATTGGATTGGTGATTTCGTTGGATGATATTCATCATATAACAGTGATAACCTAGGGCGATACAAAACTACCTCCTGTTTATAAATATAATGGAGGCGTGTATTCCGGAAATAGTCATACGTGCTTATGGAAAAGAACTTGCATGACATCTTTTGTCCCACCCTCCCATGACAACGGGGTCCATAAGGGAACTAAGGGATATTAAGGCCTCCTTTTAATAGAGAACTAGAACAAAGCATTAACACCTAGTTAATACATGAACTCCTCAAACTACGGTCATCACCGGAAAGTGTCGCAATTGTTGTCACCTTAGGGTTTACAGATCGTAACACATAATAGGTGCATATGACTTGCAAGATCGGATCAAGAACATATATATAATGGTGATAACATAAATGGTTTAGATCTGAAATCATGGCACTCGGGCCCTAGTGGCAAGCATTAAGCATAGCAAAGTCATAGCAACATCAATCTCACAACATAGTGGATACTAGGGATCAAGCCCTAACAAAACTAACTCAATTATATTATTCTCATCCAACCCACCACCATCTAGCAAGCCTATGAAGGAATTACTCACTCCCAGCGGTGAGCATCATGAAATTGGTAATGGAGGATGGTTGGTGTCGTGGATTTAACGCGGCAGATGCCCTTGTGGAAGGACTTAGGTGTGGAGCCATCGCAATGTAGGTTAGCTTGAAGGGGTTGAATGGGACAAAGGACACAAGGACTTTACCCAGGTTCGGCCCCTTTCAACGAGGTAAAAGCCTATGCCCTTCTTCTAGTTATATTGCTTGAGTTTCAATTACAAGTTAGCGAATACGCTTGACCTAGCTTTAAATCGATTGTTTTCTTGGCATAAGCCACCGTCGGGTCTCGCCTTTATATACACAGGTCAAGGCCCAACAGCTTACAAGAGTCCGAGCCAGTTTACATAACGTGACCAGCCCGATTTATAAATAGCCTTGTTTTGATAGAGAAGTCACCATATGGCGGTTCACACGTCTTGGTCTTTCACCAGGCCCACTCCAATGAGCCGCCATATTCATCCTTCATCTCCTTAGGCCTATTGGCTTCTTCGTGTTAAGCCGCCAACGGTGTAACCCGGCTCCTCCTAGGCGGGTCACACCTTGGAGCTATATCCTCAACATTAGGCCCCAGATTAATTTGAATTTTTTCATGTCAATCTTCTATCCTCGCTGTCTTAATCAACAAATCATTCACCAATGTTGAACCTGTAATAATACCGTGCGAGCTAAACCACCATAAGCCGCCGTGACATCATGTAAACGGAACCATTGTAACCCGCCATGACCTCATGCGCATTATATGGACACAAAACCCATGATATCATAACAGATCTTTATCTTAATAGACCTTCCGGGAATCGAGGCGTCCGCACCATAAAGGTAATCATTCTGCCTCCTCAATTCCCGTGCATGCCAATTTACCATCTCCTTATAAATAGGGACAAGGGGTCCCTTTTTCACTTTTTACCCCTGCCTCTCTCTTCTTCCTCCTCGCGCAACCAAAACCTCCGGAGCTCTGGCGCCGCCGCTGATCTTCATAGCGACTCCGACCTGGCCGCTATATCAACTTGACTTGGTCCAGAAAATACAGCGCCCCTCCACTGTCCACGCGATCAAGTATTTATCTCCCCTTGCCTTAGATCCACATTAGCAGACCCTAGTTCGTTGGAGTACTCCAGCTGCTCGTTAAAGTTCATCGTAGCGCTTCATTTATGCTTAACTTAATACAAAAATGGCACGGGAGTTGCGCCGTACTAGCCTTTAACATCCGTCCTTACCCGTAGGTGTATTCCCTCTGTTGTAGATTCAATCCCCAATATTGCAGTTCATCCATCATGTTTCTAGGTTTAACATTATTCACATATTTTCTGAACTGCCGTAGATCCAGAATTGTAAGCATGTCCCATAAAACTTGTTTGTCCAGTACTTCGTGAAATTTCACTAGAATCAAGATCTGTAGTTGTTTGTAGACACTGTTGCATAGGCGGCTCATAGCGACACATTTTGTAACCTGCCAAACGCCAGCCATCTTATATATAAATATTTAAGCTTCCAGTATCCTCTTAATCATCAATCATGACTGTGTAACCCACCGGCCTCTTGCTAGCTTAATCAAGTTGTTTATTCGTACTGTTCATTACAGTCCATCTTTTCCCTCATGATGATCTTTAAATGAGGAACTTCCTTCTTAACTATTGAATTGCTTGTCATTACCCACATTAACCTACCAATTCCTTACTATCAGGCTTTTAAAGAAATGACTAAATCCGTCCCCTCATGCGATTGGGTGGCTTCCACTGTCACGGAGCAAACCCTTAACGACTACAATGATGTGGGCGTCTTACCCGCCAAAAACGTCATCCACTAGCGAGTCGTGGGGATAGAGGTTAGACCTCAACCAAAGGACGACGAAGTCATAGTTTTTGCTGATCACATGAACCGTGGTTTCTCACCACCCGGCTCAAAATTCCTCCGCGACGTACTGCACGTCTTCCAACTTCACCCTCAAGATATTGGCCCCAACTCTGTTTCAAACATCTGCAATTTACAAGTCTTTTGTGAAGTATACCTTCAAGAAGAGCCTAGCTTTGAACTTTTTCGAAAGTGTTATTATCTGAACCGCTAGACCGAGATGTCAGACGGGCCCAACCTAGAACTTGGTGGATTCTCAATGGCGAAGAGACATTGTCTTCCCTATAGCTACACTTCCCAGTCACCCCAAAGACTAGAATCGGACCTGGTTTTATTGCCATGACACATCCCCACCTGGCGAAAATCCTCCGCTAGGTTTCCATGGCTTACCGGCTCTGCCCCAAACATCCGCACCCAGACCGTATTAGCGCCGCTGAACAGGTTAAGTATGGGCCTACTTTTTGAAGATAAGAGCCTTGCTGGCTAATGGATTAACCAGAGTTGACTTGGTCCGATGCTGGGTCGCTTGGAGGATCATGCACTTGAGCCGCCGTTCCAGCTAAATGTGTGAATACACTTGTGATGTTAAAGATCCACACAGTCATTGTCAAGTGCATCTTGAATACAACGAAATCACTGAGATGACTAAAAGGCTGCTCGGGGAAAGCTTAGAGAGCTGCAACAAACAGGGTTGAGTACCTTCTACGCTCTTAACCCGGCTCTAGACGTAAGCACTTCAAGTCTTTTTTACCTTACTCATTTTTCTCATAAACTGCGTACGCCTTATTATCACTTGTTCTTTCCAGGCCAACTCTTCCTTTTGGAAGAAGAAATTGCAGGATAAGCCAGCCAAAAAGGTCAGGAAAAAGAACCAAGGCTTCCAACAAAGTCAAAAAGAAAAAAAACACATCAGAGCCATTTGCCCAGGATGATGAGTCGGAGGTAGAACTTGATTCTCTTGGCTCCTTTTTATGCATCTTATTGACGATGAGTCCTCTCAGGACGACGTGGAGACCAGCCTAGCAGATGTTGTAGAGGTAACTATTATTTCCTCCGAGTCAGAGCCTTTGCCAACACAGTAAGTTCGGCAAGTGACCCGAAAGTAAGGTTTTGTCACCCTTTAGCTTACTTGGATCCAAACTTTATTTTGAAGAAACAATGACATGAAGCTCGACGCATGACCCGGAACAGTGGAGGCGGAGATCTTACTGCCGGCTTACCCAACACGCCGCTCCCTCGCAAATGCCAAAAAGAGGTGCTTTAGAGTTCAATCCTCTCCTTTCCAAAGGCGGGTCTTATCCGTCAACCCCTTAATCCTTCTGACTCAAATTATCAAGGAACTTCTCACTCATCCTCTGGCGATTCTATCGGAACTCAACTGCGTGTCTTGAAGATTGCCCCTGGGTAAGAATATTTTACTTGTTTGATAAACACCTTAATATAATATACTCACATCCTTGTATGTTTTATTTTCTATGGTATAGCTAAGGCAGGCAAGAAGCTAAAGACGTGAAAGCTGTCGGAAGACCCTAAGGTTAATGAACGGGAGAAAAAAAAGCCAATTTTAGAAGCTTTAATCCAGAACCCCGAAGACCCTGCTATTGACCCGCCACCAGAAACTCATGACACCACTATGGATCCAATGAATGTTGACCCGCCAAGTCCTAAGCCGTCACACCCTGCCAAACTTAAAGAAAATCCTTCTGAAAAGGTTGCTAAAGATGTCATCATCACTGGCATAGGCTACACGAAACCAGGGAATCCTACTACCTTGGCCAAACATAGCGCCAAGGAAGAGGTTTTAACCGCTGAAAAAGGCAAATTAAAGCTGGACCTCGAAAGCTATGCAGGTTTTAGCGCAAGTGATATCCATGCAGGCTACTTGAGCCGCCTCCACACCAGCCGTGAAATGGAGGCCATCTTAGTAAATCTTATGAAGGAACGCTTTGAGGTAAGCTACCAACTCCTTTCCGTATAAATCCATGTTAGCTGCCAAGTCTAGAGGATAAGCAGGAATTGAATATTCTGTAGACTTGAATAATAGCCTTCAATATGTACCTTCTTAAATCGATTATATCCCGGTTAGATCCGAATCAATAGCCCCCAAGGGCCAACTTAAACTGAAAAGTTGAGCTGGGACTTAAAGTCGTGTTCCAAAATCCGAACATGCAGCCCCCAAGTACCGGCTTGAACTGAGTAGTTGAGCCGGGTCATCAAGTAGCTTTGAAATGCCCTACATTAGCCCCCAAGTGCCAAGTCGAGTACCTGTAATATGCTTGGGACTTCAATAAAATGAGCATCATAATTGTTAAGTGTTGCTTAATTGTTATATTTCAGGCTGAATTAAGCATGAAAGAATCACACGTGGGCGACTTGAGGCAGAACATAAAGCTGCAACAAGCAGAAACTTCAAAGGCTAGGTTAGAACTTAAAGTCGGCTCGGAAGTAACAGAAAAATTGAAAACAGACTTCAGCACTGAAAGAGCCGGCTGGGACACTGAAAAGGCGGTGTTATTGAAAAGAACTAAAGATGCTGAAGCTGCCCTTAAGCCAGCGGCTGAAGAGTTGTCCGGCTTAAAGCAACACAATAATCACATGACCGCTACCATCTTTGGTAAGTAACAAATTTAAGCCTTTCACAACCTATTCATTCTGACCAGCCTAGCGACTCATGTAAATGCTTTACTGAACAGGCCCTAGGAGCTCCATCCTTGGACATGATATGCTTGTGAGGCTGAAAGCCGTCTACACTTTGGTTGAACAATTATATACTGGCACCGACGGACTCCAGTGGCTATCTCCAATGGTAAACATCCGCCCACACTCATCAGGGAGGTACTGGTCAAACTGTCTATAATGCCCCCAAAACTAGAAGAGATAAATCCATCATCTGCCCGATCTGGTGCCATTACAGCTCTTAGCTGGGCCAAAGCATGGCAAGCGGAACTAGATCCGGAGGAGATGGCCACTGGCTGTCCAAGTCTCAAAGAATACGGGTGTCAGATTTCGGGTTCCGGCAAAACCCTCAAGGTTCGAACACTGGGGTGCGCGCGAAGATCTTTCCCTCACCGATCACGCCCTCACACACTTCGCGATTTCTAGGCTAGGCACACGAACTCATAACACAAAAGACACAAGATTTATACTGGTTCGGGCCACTGTTGTGGTGTAATACCTACTCCAGTGTGGTGGTGGATTGCCTCTTGGGGTGAGGATGAACAGTACAAGGGGAAGAACAGCCTCCTGAGGAGAGGTGTTCTTGTGCTGCGTGAACTTGTGGTTGTCCGGATCTCGTCCGAGATGATCTCTCTGCCCCTAGCTACGGTGGTGGCTAGTCCTATTTATAGAGGCCTTGGTCCTCTCCTGAAATATTGAGCGGGAAGGGAGCCAACAACGGCCAATTTGAAAGGGGACAGCTAGTACAGCTTATCCTGACAAAAGTGGTCTTCGCCTGCTAAAGGCTCTAGTGGTGACGCCGTCTTGGGCTCCACGGTGACCTCCGTCCTGCCATTCTGCTGGTCTTGGTCTCGTTGCACCGATATGGAAGCCTTTGCTTGACGTCTCGGTACTCTTCGTCTGCGCTTGCCTCCTTAACACCAAAGAGAAAACAAGGACACTATGCGTGCTGGCGCCCGCCTGGCCTGGGTCGTCCTGGCTTACGTCACTGGAACCTCGCGAGGTTTGTCTTGCCTTGATCTGTCCGCCCCTCGCGAGCCAGCCTGGTGAGGCCGCTCCTGAGGAGGTCTTGTGTCGCCCGCCTCGCGAGGATTGGCCCCTCGCGAGGGTCTTGGATGCTTGTTGGTGAAGATAGGCCGTACAGGCCCGCTTGCAGAGCCACACCATGGGCCGCAGGCAGGCAAGTCTGGGGACCCCATTCCCAGAACACCGACAGTAGCCCCCGGGCCCAAGGCGCGCTCGAGCTTGGCTTCGAGGCGAAGCCAAAGGGCAAGTGCGGAGCGCCGCGGGCCCCATTAGCCTGCGGCCTTGGTCGACGTGTGGCGATTGATTGGACATGGGCGTCTCCGCTTACCCATGTCGCCTCAGCAACCGCCCGATTTGACGAGTCCCTACTGCATGCAAGGAAAAACCATCATTACCTATGATCGTGGGGGGTGCTGGTTGGCCTTCTTTTTCTATAAATGGGGAGGGGGCAGAGCCCCCGTCACCCATCTCTTCCCATTCTGCTCTCTTCTCCCCCTTTCCCCCATCGCCTGTTGCGACACCAATGGTGCCGTCGAAGAGGTTCTCCACCGCGGAGAAGGGGAAGGCCGCCCGCGAGGGGCCCGGCTCTCTGGTCCCCAAGCGTGGACGTGGCCGCCCCCACAAGCACACCGCGACCCCCGCCACGGCCTCCCGTGGCCGTGGAGGTGTCGCTTCGCGTGGCAGGGGTAGCTCTCGTCGTGGTAGTCCTATTGATGAAGGGAGACGTGCCGTGGTCGCGCGGCCTCCCCGTCCGTGCTTCCACTCGGCGGAGGTGCTGCCGGAGTTCATCGTCTGGTCGGAGAACCCGGCCGGCAACTGGCTTCAGCTCCCGCGCTTCTTTGCGGACGAGCTGTTGGCCTCAGTTCCAAGCGGGCTCTAGCTGCAGGCGGACGACTGTTGTAGCAGGGCATCCTGGGTCGCGATCTCCGCCGCAGGCAACATAGCCCTGGCTCATGGCTGGCAGGCGTTTGCCCGCATGCGCGGTCTGGGCAGGCGGTGCGCCCTCCATTTCAAATATGACGGTGACGCGACTATCGGTGTAAAAACGGGCGGATCTCGGGTAGGGGGTCCCGAACTGTGCGTCTAGGATCGATGGTAACAGGAGACAGGGGACACAATTTTTACCCAGGTTCGGGCCCTCTCTATGGAGGTAATACCCTACGTCCTGCTTGATTGATTTTGATGAATATGGGTGTTACAAGAGTTGATTTACCATGAGACCGTAATGGCTAAACCCTAGAAGCCTAGCCTATGTAGGTATGGTAATGAGTATACGTGTTGTCCTCTTCGGACTATCCCCTTTGGTTTATATAGACACCGAGGGGATCTAGGGTTTACATGGAGTCGGTTACATAAGAAGGAATCTTCGGTCGCCAAGCTTGCCTTCCACGCCAAGTAGAGTCCAATCCGGACACGGTGCATTCTTCGATCTTCATGTCTTCACAGCCCATCAGTCCAGCCCATGGATAACAGGCCGGACGCCCGAGGATCCCTTAGTCCAGGACTCCCTCAATAGCCCCTGAACCTGGCTTCAATGACGATGAGTCCGGCGTGCAGATTTGTTTTCGGCATTACAAGGCGGGTTCCCTCCTTCCGAACTTCCATAATAATCTTCGGACGAAGTAAGTATATGCAGACCTATGTATATAACGGCAGAGAATATAATATCCCACGAGCCCAACTTGTTGATAACTGTTCATGACATCATATCATGCCTGCCTGGTTACTATTTCCAACCGTCGGCTAGCAAGCTGCCCCACGTCTCGGGGTGCGGTTTTACTGGCACGTCTCGTCAAGGTAGAGATCGTGTCCCTTTATTTATGGGATTTTCATTAATGTAGGTGTGGGTAACCCAACCGTCCCCTGGGTACAACTCCTTGGTAATAGGTAAGTTTGGAGAACCCAGGGAAGACGCTCAATATTCGGGGCCTTTATATAGAGACCCAGTCTTGTTTCCTTCCTTTGCACTTGCTTCTTCCTCAACCCCAGCCACCCCAAGTTCCAACCCTCAGGTTCCAATCGCCACCAGCCCTAGTCATGTCCGGATCAAACCATCAGGGCCGGTGGGTGGCTTCTTCTGTCACAGAGGAGGATATTGCGAAGCTCCGCGCAGCGAGGTATCTGACCTCGGAAATCTTTCATCGGCTTCCGGCACAAGGGCAAGTCATACCGTCCCCCATATCTGGCGAGAGGGTAGTATTTGTATCCCACTTTCTTCAAGGGCTAGGGTTCACGCCTAACCCCTTCGTTCGGGGGCTCATGTTCTACTATGGACTAGACTTTCATGATCTGGCCCCGGACTCTATTCTCCTCATCTCGACATTTATCGTCACGTGTGAGGCCTTACTCTGGACTCCTCGACACTTTGGTTTGTGGCTCAAGACCTTTGACGTGAGGCCGCAGGTGGTATAGGAGGAGTAGGGAGAGTGCGGCAGTGTCATAATAGGCAAGTTGTCTGACGCTGTTTGGCCCGAAGGATCTTTCCCCAAATCTTCCGACCTATGGCAGCAGGGGTCGTTTTATATCAACGAGCCGTGGGGCTCCAAGTGGGCGACTACACCTGCGTTCCGACCAGGTCCTCCAACTCAGCTTGCTTCATGGGTCCATAAGGGATTGGAATGGGGATCCGTCAATGAAGTGCAGACTCTGCAAAGCCGCATCTGATGCCTTACCGAGAAGGGCATCGATCTTGTGAGCGTCGTTCAAATAATGCTAGTCCGCCGGATTCTGCCATCTCAGCGGCGGCCTCTTCGTATGTGGGAGTTTAACCCAGAAGGGCGGCGGACTTTACAACACTTCTTCGGCACTACGCACGAAGGAATGTGGAAATTATACTTCGGGGAACGAGAGCAATGGCCGGACACCACCGAAGACGTTGGCCTTGACTGCAATCATCCGGACACTTTGGTAAGTACTCGATATCCGAGCACCTTCCCCTTAGGCATCTCTTAACAAGATACTGAACAATCCATCCCTGTATAGGACTGGATAAAGAAAGCGGTGTTAATCTGGTGTCCGGCGCCTCTTCTCGAAGGCCCTGTGACCGACCTACTGACGATAATGCTGATTCCAACACCTTACTAGGTGGCTGCCTCCGGGGAAACCGAAATCCTTTTGCCCAAGGGCAAGAGTGTAGAGGGAGCCTTCCAGGGAAAGAAGAGGGTCGCCTCCGAAGATCAGGAGGGGAAGCCTTCCAAGAGAGGAAAAACACCATCGTCGAGCGGCTTGGGCTGGACGAGCGAGGCTGCCGTAGAGTTTGATGACGAGGACGAACCTCGAGGCAGACCGTAAGCGAGGCTGGGGTACTTTAAAAACACCTCATTCTTTTTTTTAGTGAAGTAATCATCTGATATATGTACATCCATACAGGTTAACGCTTGGTGCTTCTCAATCATCCTCCTCCTCGAGAGATCTTCTTCCAGAGATGATGGAGAGTGACACACCTCCTCCGGCCCCGTCACCCAACAGAGGAGATGATATCGAGGTATCATCCCAAAGCGCACCCGAAGGCGGTGCCTCCATCACCCGAGGTTCTGGGATCGACACCGGCATCTCCGAACCGTCTGGTTTACAGCCGGAGACGGTTCTGGAGGCAAGCAAGCGGGTTCCTTCACTGGAATACCGTACACCGGCGGTGGTTTCCGAAGACCCAGGAGCGCCAAAAATGCTGACGGACATGCTACGACGAGCTTCCATTCTAGAAGAGCACCGTTACTTGATGGTTACGGTGGTCGAAAGGGTTCTATCCGCGAAGAGTGGACTGAACGAGGCCTTCATGAGCCATGTAAGAGGTTTTGAGGTTTGTGATGTAGCTTTGTCAATTGAATTTCATTGACAGAATGCACCTGTTGTATATGTAGTAGCCCCTGAGACTTGGATTGTCTTCCGAAGGGAGCGATCGCAGGATCAAAGAGATATGATCAGGTATTAACCTTGGTTTAATTTGAAATACAGGATGCTGCCCCTCCTGCGGCTGCCCAGAATACGGAAGTGGCCGAACTGCAGCGAAAGCTGGATATTGCGGAGGATGACGTTGTGTTGATCAATAGGCGTATTGATGACTCGCAAGGTATGTATTTCGAGCATTCTTTACACCAGTGTGCTTGACACGGGAAAGAGCTTTATATGAGATGTGCATGAAATGCAGATGGTTCTGCCGCCGTGGAAGCTCTCCGGGCAGAGCTAATCTGGGCCAAGGAGCGGGCCCAGTTTAGTGCTGCTGCTACTGAAGGAGCATCGGTTGAACTGAAGACCGAACAAGTTGCGCGATGCCAGGGCGAGGAGCAGATATCCATGATGACACTCGCTTTGGAGGATGCTACTGACCGCTGCGAATTTCTTGAGAAGGAGAATAAAGCCGTAACGGCTGAACTGGACAAGGCCCAACAGGAGGCAAGAGAAGCGCGATCAAAATCCCAAGCACTCCATGAGGAGGTTCGGCAGGCGAAAGAGATATTGGCTGGAAAGCCTTTTCTGCTGCAAGCTAAGTTCGGTGACCTGGACTATGCTCAGCTGAACCAAGTGTTGAGTTCTCCAGACGAGTATTTGGACTTGCCGAAGAGTTCTTCCGATGAAGTGCGGTATTACCAGGCGCGAGCTGGATATGCAACGGGGAAGCTTTTTTGGTCACAGTTTCGTGTGTCAAAACGCCTGTTGCTGCTTATTGAACAGATGTCCCAATGGGCCGAGCTTCATAGGGTATCTGGCGCTGCCATGAAGGATGTCATAGTCCGGCTATGGCCGACCGAGCCTGCGCCGAATAGCTATTTCGGTTTGGTGCAGAAGCTTGTCGATGTAGTGCCGTGAATCAATGTTGTGAAGCGACCGGCGTGCATTGAAGGTGCACGAATGACCCTTGCCTGAGTCAAGACATTCTGGGGGAAGATGAAGGCCATCGATGTCGCGACGAAGGGTCCGCCCAAAGACGAGCACCGTCCGAAACCAGAGAATTATTTTGAAAACGCCCTGGAGGCCGCCCGCTCGATTGAGGGTCAATGTTCGAGGAACATAATGTTCGAGTGAGGTGTATGATAATTGTAAAAGACAACTTTATAGTTAATCTATTTATGTTTTGCTCGAAAAGCTTGAATTCCTCCTGTGTGGTCGTTATAATATAATCTGAAAGTTTTCCAGTCGTCGGCTTCAGCCCCCTCGTATGAAGTATGGGGGTGTTTGGAAAATCATTTAATCACCCTTTATCCAACGTCTTGGTCCATGAAGGAGGTGATAATGCGGTGAACCAGGCAATCGGACTATAAGGCATTAACACTTTCACTTAACCATAGGAGTTTTATGGTGGGGCTACGACATAACCCCTGGTGTGTATGCAGCGTGTGGTTCCCTACATATCTGATCTGAAAAAGATCCCTCGTATTACATGGAGAATCACTAAAAATTCCAATAAGTCATCAAGTGGATGACCAGCTCTCGCCGCATCATGACAATCGGTTTTTGGCTATCTCTACTGAGGTGCTCATCCGGTCTAGGCCAGGGCACAATCGCAGTAGTTCTCCTTTTACTACCCTAGCCGATAGAGCAGAACGTAGGGTAGCAAACACAGGAGCCGGGCAACCCAACTATTGACGCAAGACAATGATTCAGAGCTGATGCATATAATGCCAAACTTGCGACGCCGAAGTATGCTATAGAGCTGTTCGGACTTTTACTGGAAACTCATTCGTTCCCATGCCGAGCCCCTGGCAGGGTGTGCTGAGGTCCATCTGCAAGGCAGCTGTTAAGGCCGTACTTTATTATTGAAAGGATATGAGAGATTGGTTCGGGTGACGCTTACTGAGAACAGAGCGATGTGCCAATGATAAATTTATGTATGTATATATATATATATAAATTTATGTATGCATCGTGGATATATATAAAGAGAAACCACGGACCCGGCTATCTGACATGGTCGTGGTCGGGATGAGAGGAAAAGGGGCATAGTACAGGCTCGGAATAAAGAGTGCGGTCTACAAAAAGTAATTTTGGACCTCTTGTCGCACGTCTGCGTAGCCCATCCTCGGGGAGGGGGATCCTTAACGGATGTAACCCCTTAGGTGAGTGTATGGATCCGAACTCCGATAGAGTTTGATGTAGATGCTGTCCAGTTGGTCACCTGTTCTTTAAAGATGATACAGAAAAAAATGAGAAAACATATAAAAAATGTAACGGGAATTCTTGCAGGGTTGTCGGAATTGTTCTTCCGCCAATGCCCATGGTATCTTGAGTGCGTAGTGATGTGCGCGTGGTGCAAATTTCGCAAGTACAGTAGGTGGGTGCGAAAGCCGAACTGCTATTTGTGCTCCAGGAGTGGTCGAACGTCGGAGGGGAACTTTTTCTGGCCCTTGGTGTTCTGCCGGCGAGTCGATCCGTCGTCTTTGTCACCCGGTGGCCTCCTCCCCTTGTGATCAGCGTTAAGCTTGCCTGCCTGCTTGAAGACCCAACAGTTACGGTTGGTATGATTCGCTGGCCTATCAGGGTGACCGTGAATCTGACAAGGTCGGTCAATATCCTGTCCAAGGTGGATGGTCCATCCAGGTTTGCCTTTAGTGGCCTCTTGTACTGACCGGGCTTCGGATTGTGAAATCCGGCCTTCACCACTATGCCGCGTATGTTGTTGTGTTCGGTTCGTCGTGGCTTGCCGTTGCCATCTCGGATTTCAGAAGTGCCCGGGCCGCTGGCGTCGTTGCTTTTACGAGCAAGCCAGTTGTCTTCTCCCACGCAGAAGCGGTTCATTAGAGCGGGGTGGGCTGTCATGGATTTGGGTCCTTCCTGGCCGAGGTGACGCGCGAGCCATTCATCCCGGACGCTATGTTTGAAGGCCGCGAGGGCTTCTGTGTCCGGATAGTCAAAAATTTGGTTCTTTTTGACAAAGAACCTGGTCCAGAGCTCCCTAGCTGACTCGTCGGACTCCTGGACATATGTTCCCCAGAAGTTGTCTCGAAAGGCGTCTTCCAAATCCTCCCAGTTGCCAATAGAATTTTCTGGCAAACTATTTAGCCAGTACCGAGCTGGCCCTTTAAGCTTGAGAGGTAGGTATTTAATGGCGTGGAGGTCGCCTCCGCGGGCCATGTGAATATGGAGGTAATCCTCGATCCATATAGCGGGGTCTGTTGTCCCATTGTATGATTTGATGTTAATGGGTTTCAACCCGTCTGGAAATTCGTGTTCCATTACTTCTTCTTTGAAGCAGAGGGGGTGTGCGGCTCCCCTATGTTGGGCCACACTATGAAGTATCTCCGACGGGCTCCGTTTACGGTGCTTGGACCGGGCATGGTCGTCTCTGTAGTGTCCGGATGGGTGACCATCGTCATCCGTCGCGGTATATCTTCGTGATCTGTACATCGATCTGGTGCGTCCTGCTCTACCCTCCGTGCCGCATGGGTTGGTATGGTGCTCTGCTTGGGCTGCTGCTTTGTCTGGACCGAACTGTGATCGGCCTGCCGCATTATTCGATGGTGGTATGGGCTCCATCGCCCTGCCATCGTATTGAGGGAGCCACCTACTCTTGGGGTGGATTTTTTCTGGGCTACTAAGGCCGTATTCTTCAGCGGCCAAGACCTCGGTCCATCTATCACTGAGCAAGTCTTGGCTTACTTGAAGCTGTAGTTGCTTCTTTCTTAAGCTCCTTGCAGTGGCTATAAGCCGGTGTTTAAAGCACTCCTGCTCGAGAGGTTCCTTTGGCGTGGTAAAATCCTCGTTGCCGAGGATCTCCTCCTCCTTAGAGAGGGGGAGATAGTTGTTGTCCTCCGAGTCCCCACATGCGGCCTGTTCGTCAAGGCTGTCTTGCCCGTCTTCTTGTTCCTCCTGCTCGGATTCTACCTCAACAGGGTCTTCGTTGTCCGGAGTATCGTATTTTCTAGTGCTGGCAGTGTCTTCTCTTGGGCGATGAGGCCCAGAGCGCCGGTGTCCGGGCTGTGTACCAGGCGGTTTATCTTCGACCGGATTCTCCTTCTCATAGTCAAGAGCACCGTAAGGTGTGTCTATCATACACACGTCATACCAGGAAGTGCCTGTCCCGTGTCTAGCAAGTAGTAAGCTCTGGCCTTGCCCCTCATCGTCGTCCATACCGTTGATGTCTTCGGTGCGGGGATCGGGTGTGTTGGTTACATCTTTAACAGTGGTTATGAAGTGGGTGGCGGGTGGGAAGCAAAATTCTCCATTGTCCGCTGTAAGTTCGAACCGAACATAGTTCGGAGATGGGTCGTTTGCCAGGGATAGGATTTTTAGCGAGTTTAGCATGTCGTCATGGGCGAGTGTTGGAAGACATCTACGGCACTGAACTTGAAGATCGATAACTGATCAAGTTCGGTATACGCAGACTCCCAGGGTTTGGAGTTCGGCGTCGGAGGCGAGTCCGAGGTTCTGTTGATGCGGATACCGTATGAAGTGGAATCTGCGTGCGGCTCCAGTGCCACTGAATCGGTAGCCCCCGTGATGGGGTCGAGCTTCCCATCTTCGGGCGACTTGACCTGCTCCAATTTTAAGGCCAGAGCTTCTACAGGAGCTATCTCCTGGATGCGGCCCAATGACATGTTTAGGCCATGTTCATCGAGGCAATGGGGAGCGGTTGCCCCGGTCTCGAATCTGTCGAAGATCAAATCTCCCCGGATGTCCGCGACGTAATTCAAGCTTCCGAATCTGACCTGATGGCCAGGGGCGTAGCTTTCGACCTGCTCCAGATGGCCAAACGAGTTGGCCCGCAGTACGAAGCCCCCGAATACAAAGATCTGTCCGGGGAGGTAGGTTTCTCCCTGGACAACATCGTTACTGATGATCAAAGGGGCCATCGAGCCTTCTGTCGACAGCACAGTGGAACTCTCAATGAAAGCACCAATGTCGGTGTCAAAACCGGCGGATCTCAGGTAGGGGGTCCCAAATTGTGCGTCTAGGATCGATGGTAATAGGAGACAGGGGACACAATGTTTACCCAGGTTCGATCCCTCTCTATGGAGGTAATATCCTACGTCCTGCTTGATTGATATTGATGAATATGGGTGTTACAAGAGTTGATCTATCACGAGATCGTAATGGCTAAGCCCTAGAAGCCTAGCCTATGTAGGTATGGTAGTGTGTATACATGTTGACCTCTCCGGACTATCCCCTTCGGTTTATATAGACACCGAGGGGATCTATGGTTTACATGGAGTTGGTTACATAAGAAGGAATCTTCGGTCGCCAAGCTTGCCTTCCATGCCAAGTAGAGTCCAATCCGAACATGGTGCATTCTTCGATCTTCATGTCTTCACAGCCCATAAGTCTGGGCCATGGATAACAGGCCGGACGCCCGAGGACCCCTTAGTCCAGGACTCCCTCAGCGACCCTCTTCGTGAGGGTGTCTGGGAAAGATGGTCACCGCGCCAGGTGCTGCCCCGAGGTCAACAACTGCAAGGACATGCTCAGGCTTGGCGATGGTCGTGATTAGGATGAGGGCGAACCCGCCCTTGGTGCCGACCATGTCTCGTCCAGCTACATCGGCTCTTCCCGCAGCGACATCTCCAGCAGCAGTGGTTACAACTAGCCGCCACGCCTGCTTCGAAGGCGGAAGTGGGTCATCTCGTCGCTGTGCCTCCGTGAAGCACGAGGATGGGTCTGACTGAGCTCGGGACGACGCCAAGAGCCCGCCCTCGTGACCCGTCGTGGGGGCACACGCCGCTTTTGCTTCGTTCTTCCTTTCCTTCCTGTCCTAAGAAAGTAGCCAGTATGGGCCCCCGGTGGGGCATGCAACAAACTGTGATTTCTGCAAGTATTATGCTATGTTTATTGCTCCTGTGCTATGTCGCAACATCGTCGTTTTATGTAGAAATAACTTAGCTTGATTTGCTCAGAGTAGTCTCCTCCTCACGAGGCGCTTGCTTCCTGGTGCCTGTCGGGCCCCCCTTGGCTTGGTAGGCGCTTAGGAACTGCAAAAAATTCGTTAAGAGGCTTATCGTTCACCCAATCCTTGGTCACAGGCGCCACTGGCGTTGACCCATCGCTTTGTATTGCGGTACCCGAGGGAATGGATTAGGAGAGGTGCGCCAGCTTGTGGGCTCAAACGAGGGTACCTCACGAAAAGCAGATGGAAGGCAGAAAAAGAAAACCGCTCACGAGGGCACCCGTCCAGCACCCTCGTGAGGAATGCGAGAGAGAGAGAGAGAGAACAGGCTAAGCTCAAGATGGAAACAGAGACAGAAGGCAACAGAACCAAATCAGCGAAGAACACCAGAAGAAAACTTCGATTAAAAGAGGGCGAGCCAACTATGAAAAGCAAATGAAAAGCCGCGTCCGGCACCTAGTCTAGTCTTCATGTCTTCTCACCAACGCGAATCTAAGTGCTGCCACTTGGATGTGGGAGGGAGCCCCCGAGGCCCGCGGGCGGCACTCCTGAGACTCCGGGGCGTGTACAGCCCCACTCATTATTACGTGAGAGTGTCATGAGCGGAGACCTTCACAAGAACGGGGCCTTGCTTTACAGGTGTTGGGCCTTTCTTCACAGACGCTGGGCCTTTCTTCAGGGGTAAAACTTCAGAGGTGATGGATGTTCTAGGCATTCTGGATGGGTACCTCGTCCTGTGTCTCCGGGCGCGGTGCCAGGCCTAGAGACATGGTCGACCCTGAACGGGCCCTCCCACATGGGTGAGAGCTTATGCAGCCCTTCCATGGAGAGCACCCACCTCAGGACGAGGTCGCCCACCTCGAGCGTCCTGGAGCGGACGCTGCGACAGTGGTAGCACCGCAGCGCCTGCTGGTATCTTGCTGCCCGTAGTGCAGCTTCGCGGCGACGTTCCTCCCCTAGCACGAGGTCCATCCCCCGCCTGGCGTCCTGATGCATTTCATCGAACGCCAGGACCCATGCGGAGCGATGTCTGACTTCATGTGGGAGGACTGCTTCTGCTCCATAGAGGAGGAAGAACGGGGTCTCGCCTGTCGGCTTGGTGGCGATGGTGCGGATGGACCACAGCACGGACTGGAGCTCATCATGCCAGCCCCTGCCGCAGGCCTCGAGCTTCTTATTGAAGGTCCTGGTCTTGAGGCCTCTCAGGACTTCCGTGTTATTGCGTTCGGCCTGGCCATTGCTCCTGGGATGCGCTACTGAAGAGTAGCAGATCTGCATTCCAAGGTTAGCACAATATGTCTTGAAGAGGTTACTAGTGAACTGCGAGCCATTATCGGTGATGATGCGTTTGGGGACCCCGAAACGGCTCACGAGGCCCCTGATGAACTTGACCGCGAGCCAGCTGGGATGGTGCGCACGGCTTTCACCTCCGCCCGCTTGGTGAACTTGTCGATGGCAACGTAGAGGTATCGGTAGCCCCAGGGCGCTCGAGCGAACGGGCCCAGGTTGTCCAGTCCCCAGATTGCGAACGGCCATGAGAGTGGAATGGTCTGGAGGCCCTGAGCTGGCTGATGGATCTGCTTGGCGTGGAATTGGCAGGCCTCGCAGGACTTCACCAGTCCAGCTGCGTCATTGAGCGCCGTAGGCCAGTAGAACCCGCTGCGGAATGCCTTGCCGACGAGGGTTCGTGACGACGAGTGGTGCCCGTAGTCCCCGCCGTGTATGTCGACCAGCAGCTCTTTCCCCTGTTCCCTGGCGATGCAGCACAATGAAATGTCATTTGGTCGCTTCCTGTATAACTCACTGTCCTGGATGCGGTATGCCTTGGCTTGCCGGGCCACACGCTCCGCGTCTTCCTCCTTCTCCAGCAGTGTCCCTTGCATCACGTATTCCTTGGTCCAACATCCCTCCTGAGGTTCGAGCGCCAAGAGTAGGCGTGCTCCTGAAGTCGGGCCGCAGGCTGGGGCTCCCGTGGCAGGTGGCTGTGCGAGCTCCTCCCGAGGCTGAGCTGTCCTTGAAATCGATGGTGTCGCCGACGGCTTGAAGAGCCGCTCCTCGAAGACGCCAGGTTCTTGGGGCTGTTGCTTGGATGCCGTTCTGGCAATGTTGTCGGCTTCCTTGTTGGTTACCCGGGGCACATGTTGCAACTCCAAGCCCAGGAACTGCTTCTCCATCTTGTGTACCTCCACGAGGTATGCTTCCATGTGTTCGTCCTTCGGCTCATATACTTTGTTGGACAAGCTGACGAGGAGCTGCGAGTCGCCCCTGATGGTGAGACACTTCAACCCCAGTGCCACCGCAGCCTTCAGGCCGGCTATGAGGCCTTCATACTCTGCAATGTTGTTGGAGACCTTCTCGCCATCCTGGAATTAGAGCTGCACGGCTTAGTAGAGTTTGTCTTGAGTGGGCGAGATGAGCACTGCTCTGGTCCCCCGCGCCTTGGCACGCGAAGGCACCATCGAAATACATGACCCAGCCTTCGGGCACCTCACTTCCCGGTGAGAGGGACCGGTCCTCGCCTATTTCAAGTGTCGGGGCGTCCGTCCATTCTAGCACAAAATCGGTGAGCGCGGCTCCCTTGATGACCCTGGTGGTGCTGAACTCCAACTGGAACGCTTGCAGCTCGATGTTGCACTCAGCAACCCTCCCGGCGGAGTTGGGGCTCCTGAGCACCCTCTCTAGTGGGTAGGACGAGACGACTTTGATGGGGTGGCCTTGAAAGTAGTGCCACAGCTTTCGTGAGGCCACCAGGAGCGCGAGTAGGCGTGCTGACGAAGTATACCGGGTGCTCGACGAGGGTAGGCATGCTGATGAGGCTTGCATCTTTCGGGAGTTGGGGTGCCTCCTGAGGTGGTGGAGCCCCCAACGCTTGATCGCTCGTCGGGGCGTTTGCGGGTTCGGGAGCGTCGTCCTACTGAACTTGATCTTCTGCTGTTGCTGCGGCGGGCCTTGTGGCGCCCTCCTAGTCTTGCGTCATCTCTGCTGGGGGTGTAGCTCGGAGTGATGCGCCCTTGGCTTGGTGTTCTTCCCGAACCGCCACTAGAGCTGCGCTGGCGGAGTAGGGAGTGGCGGCAAGATAGAGTAGTAGGGGCTCGAGAGGTCGCGGTGCCACCATCACTGGAGGGCTGGTCAGGTATCTCTTGAGGTCTTGAAATGCCCGGGCGGCCTCCAGGGTCCACTCGAATGGGCCCTTCTTCTTCATCAGCTTGAAGAAAGGTAGGGCGCTCTCTCCCAACTTGGAAATGAAGCGTCCCAACGCAGTCACCCGTCCAGCAAGCTTCTGCATTTCCTTGAGGGTCTGCTGTGGGCTCATGTCTTCAATGGCCTTGACCTTCTTTGGGTTGGCCTTGATCCCCCTGTGGGACAAAAGGAAGCCCAACAACTTGACGGAAGGGACGCCAAACACGCACTTCTCTGGGTTGAGTCACAGGTCCACCTGGCGGAGGTTTCAAAGGTCTTCTCCAGGTCTTGGATCAAGGTCCTCGCCTCCCGAGACTTCACGACGATGTCGTCGACATAGGCTTCAGCGTTCCTCCCGAGCTGCCGACCCAAGGCGATGTGCATGAGCCGCTGGAAGGTTGCGCCTGCGTTGCACAGCCCGAAAGGCATGCAAGTGTAATAGTATACCCCACACGGGGTCAGGAAAGGCTGTCTTTTCCACATCTTCTACCGCTATCTTGATCTGGTGATAGCCTGAGAACGCATCCAGGAAGCTTAACAAGTCACACTCGGCAGTGGAGTCGACGATCTGGTCAATGCGTGGAAGGGGGAACGGATCTTGGGGGCAGGCCTTGTTGAGGTTGGTGAAGTCGACGCACATCCGCTCCTTCCCACCTTTCTTGGGGACGACGACGGGGTTTGCCAGCCACTCGGGGTACCAAACCTCGCGAATGACACCCGCAGCCTCCAACTTGCGAGTCTCTTGGACAATGAAAGCTTGCTTCTCCGTGGACTGCCACCTCGCCTTCTGCTTCACGGGGCGTACATTGGGGTACACCTTCAGGTGGTGCTCTATCACCCTTCTTGGGACCCATACCAGCTGATCGGGCTCCCAAGCGAACACTTCCTTGTTTGCGCGCAAGAACTTCACCAACGCTTCCTGATCAGGTTCAAGGTTGGCGCCAATGGTAAAGGTGGCCCCTGAGGATCCGTCCTCCTCAACTGTTAGTTCTTGGTTTCCGCCTTGTCCTGAGTGAAAAACTGCTTCTTCTTGGTTGGTGCGGCTCCCCTTGCCTTGGAGGTATCTGCGTTGGCGGGTTGTGCTGCCGCGGCGGCCTTGAGGGAGAGCTTGAGCATCATCCAGGCTTCCTTGGTGTCCCCGACTACTGTGAGGACACTCTTTCTCATGGGCATCTTCATGAGGTTGTAAGCCGGATCGGTCGCCGCCATGAACTGAGCCAAGGCCGGGTACCCGAGGATGGCATTGTACAAGAGGCCGATGTGGGCGATGTCGAAGTCAGTGAGCTCGGTGCGGTAGTTTTCGCGCGTGCCGAAGGTCACGGGGAGGCGGATCTACCCCAGGGAGCGGGCGGAGCCTCCACCAACCCCTGAGAAAGGCTTGCTAGGGCGGAGCCGCTCTAGCGATACGTGAAGAAGGCTGAAGGCCTTGACGGAGAGCACGTTGAGGCCGGCGCCGCTATCCACGAGCGTCTTGGTGATGGACACGTGGCAGATGGTGGGCGTGCAAAGCATTGGGAGTGCACCCGAGCCGATGGTGGAGGCGGGATGATCCCCTGAGTCGAAGGTAAGGTCGGCCTCGGGCGCGGCCCAGCCTAGCGGAGCCCCCGGGCGCTTGGAAGTGGCACCGATCTGGCGAAAGAACGACTTGACGTGAAAAACCGAGGGTGGTGCTTGTGAGCCGCCGAGGAGGGCTGCAACCGCGTGGTGCACCGGTGCCGCGTAGCGCGCAATGAAGAGGCCATGCAACTCCTCCCAGGACACTACCGTGGATGCGGGGAGGTTGAGCAGCAAGGCACGTGGTGTGCCAGTGAGGGCCATGGGAAGCCAGTTGGCCATGACCTTGTCATCGCCCCCGGCCTTAAGGACGGCCTCCTCATACGCCAGCAAGAAAGCCGACGGGTCCGCCGCACCGTCGTAGCGCGGCGGTATCTTCGGCTTGAACTTGGGTGGCCACTGCACCTGCCGCAGGGCGGGGTCAAGGGCTCGGAGCCCCCAAGTGTCACTATAGGCACCCGTAAATCAAGCCGGCAGGGCGGCACCAACCATGGAGATTGGGCGTGAAGATGGTGGAGTGCGAATCGACGGAAGGAAAACTCCAGTGCACCCCTACCTGGTGCGCCAAATGTCAGATTTCGGGTTCCGGCAAAACCCTCAAGGTTCGAACACTAGGGTGCGCGCGAAGATCTCTCTCTCGCCGATCACGCCCTCACACACTTCGCGATTTCTAGGCTAGGCACATGAACTCACAACACACAAGACATGAGATTTATACTGGTTCGGGCCACCGTTGTGCTGTAATACCCTACTCCAGTGTGGTGGTGGATTGCCTCTAGGGCTGAGGATGAACGGTACAAGGGGAAGAACAACCTCCTGAGGAGAGGTGTTCTTGTGCTGCGTGAACTTGTGGTTGTCCGGATCTCGTCCGAGATGATCTCTCTGCCCCTAGCTACGGTGGTGGCTAGTCCTATTTATAGAGGCCCTAGTCCTCTCCCCAAATATTGAGCGGAAAGGGAGCCAACAACAGCCAATTTGAAAGGGGACAACTAGTACAGCTTATCCTGGCAAAAGTGGTCTTCTCCTGCCAAAGGCTCTCGTGGTGACGCCGTCTTGCGCTCCATGGTGACCTCCGTCCTGCCGTCCTGCTGATCTTGGTCTCATTGCACCGATATTGAAGCTGTTGCTTGATGCCTCGGTACTCTTCGTCTGCGCTTGCCTCCTTAACACCAAAGAGGAAACAAGGACATTGTGCGCGCTGCGTCCCACCTGGCATCCGCCTGGCCTGGGTCGTCATGGCTTACGTCACTGGAACCTCGCGAGGTTTGTCTTGCCTTGATCTCTACTCTCCTCGCGAGCCAGTCTGGTGAGGCCGCTCCTGAGGAGGTCTTGTGTCGCCTGCCTCGCGAGGCTGGGCCCCTCGCGAGGGTCTTGAATGCTTGTTGGTGATGATGCGCCATACGGGCCCGCTTGCAGAGCCAAGCCATGGGTTGCAGGCAGGCAAGTCTGGGGACCCCCGTTCCCAGAACACCGACAACGGGTCTCCCTTTGACCAAACAGATTTTGCAAAATGTGTGAAGGAAATGTGTCCCTTGGAGTTCAAATTAGCTAAGGAAACTGATTTTTCCAGGTATCTGCCGGCGTACAGGAGAATGCCAAGGTCAAGGCGCTGGCTTATGATGTCGTGGACCTCACTCCTCCAACATGTAAGCATACTTTTGCCCCTGATGTTGATCCGTCTGCAATTATAAACGATGAAGCTGAATTTGAAGCCTTAACCGGCATCGACTGGGCGTCACCTGACATCCAGATGGGCGAAGAGGAACAGCTGGAGCGGGATGACCCGGAGCAATCAACCCGCCGTTACGAAGGCAATTGATACCAGGCGACTCTTAAATCTGGGCAGAAGCACAATGTGCTGAAAAAATCGTTCCCATTTTGCAGGTCAACTGTGGCCTTGTAATAGGCTAGATTTGAAAACAATTATCTGTCATGCCATCGTGCATGTTAGCTTGTAGCTGCTTAAACCGCCAATTGGATATTGTATGATCTGCCATTGGGCCTTCTTATAACATCATCATCTATGTGGGCTAGATCAATATTTTCATATTTCTTGCATACAAATTAAACAACATATGCCCTGGCGGTTTAAGCTAGGGCGGGTAAAAAACCCTAGTATGATAGTCTTTGAAGAATTTTATAGAAAGATTGGACTAAAGGCTATCTAAGGCGAAACCTTCCGACGACTTAAGTCTAAATCTGGGGCGGGTTAAAAACCCTCGAATATTCATACCATTATTGAAAGTCATACCTGTAGTTTGATACCACGGTGATACCGTTATAATTACCTTCCAGAGAAGGTATTGACCCGTGAATATGAAATATCATGATTATCCTGGCGACTTAGAGTCTGCTACCAGGGAGGGTTATGCAACCCAAAGATGCTCAAACATGAGACATGGTTAGGGCTACGTAGCCCGAACTGTGAAAACCATACGGTAACAGAAAAAGGGTAATATAAATCCAAGCTATTTAATAAAAAACAGAGCTTTCATAGGCCGCCCAGGCCAAATACAAACTCGAGTCTTACTTCAACGAAACTAGCCTGATAGCCACTGGTTTATCCTTGCTTTCCGTAAGCCATCTCTCACATGACGCAATCGATGTTTTTTCCTGGATAAGTTCAGGGTCCATATGGATTGACTCATCGAGAGTACACGGGGGCGGAGTAGCATCTTGCAAATAGGTAGGTTTAACCAAGTTTCAATGAAGCCGACTTAATAGCCTTGGTTTATCCTCGCTTTTCGTAAGCCGACCCTCACATGACAAATCGTTGTTTTAACCTTAACGAGTCCAGGGTCATACTTAAAAGATTGTCTGTTAAGAGTACGGCAGGTCATTCAGGATTACCTAGTGGAGTAGCATCTTGTCTACATGCAGGATAACCCAGAATTCGGCATTTTATGCCTGGTCAAGAGGGTATGAAAGTTAAACCCATTGGGTTGGAAGCCCCCAAGTGACCTTATTAACAAATAATAAAGACTTAGATGCTTTTGAAATGAAATGACAGAGGCCTTGGATTATCAGTGTTTGCTGGCTTTATTATATTGATCATAATATATACATTGACGGACGTATGTACAATCACAAGAACCGATGGCTTATGTGTAATAAGGCCAAAGATGAGAGATGTTCCAAGGCCGACGGGTCTCCTCCTCCGATGTATGCCAATCCTTGTGTTCTCGAATATCAATGAGGTAATATGACCCGTTATTCAGGGTTTTGCTGACCACAAAAGGTCCTTCTCAAGGTGGGGATAGCTTGTGCATATCTGTTTGATCTTGGATTAGCCAGAGCACTAAATCACCTTCATGAAAGGTCCGGATCTTGACCCTGCGGCTATGATAGCGACGCAGATCTTGCTGGTATATCGCCGAACGAGCAGCCATAGTGTCACGCTCCTCATCCAACACATCAAGTGCATCTTGACGTGCTATCTCATTAGCATCCTAGACATAAGCCACTACACGAGGCGAATCATGACATATATCACTAGGGAGAACCGCGTCTGCCCCATAGACCATGAAAAAGGGCGTGTAACCTATTGACCTGTTGGGTGTGGTGTTGATACTCCAAAGTACCGAGGGAAATTCCTCAACCCAACAACCCGGTGTCCTCTGCAAAGGGACCATAAGCCGGGGTTTTATACCTCTCAGGATTTCCTGATTCGCTCTCTCAGCTTGACCATTAGATTGCGGATGAGCCACCGAAGAAACATCAAGACGAATATGCTCCTCTTGAGAAAACTTTCTCATAGCGCATTTAGATAGATTGGTACCATTATCAGTTATGATACTATGAGGAAAACCAAAATGGAAGATTGCTTTCTTTACAGTTGCTGATCGGCTCTGCCTCCACCCACTTGGTAAATTTGTCAACCGCCACCAAGAGGTGGGTTTTCTTGTCTTTAGACCTCTTGAAAGGTCCAACCATATCAAGCCCCCAAACTGCAAATGGCCAAGTAATTGGAATCATCCTCAATTCTTGAGTTGGCATGTGAGCTCGTCGAGAGAATTGCTGACAACCATCACATTTACTAACAAGATCCTCAGCATCAGCATGAGCCGCCAACCAATAAAATCCATGACGAAAAGCCTTAGCCACCAGAGATTTAGAGCCGGCGTGATGAAAACAATCACCTTCATGGATTTCCTTTAGAATCTCACGGCCCTCTTCAGGAGAAACACAACGTTGGAACATGCCTGTGACACTGCATTAGTGCAACTCGTCATTGATAATGGTCATAGACTTAGACCACCAGGTTATCTGCCTGGCCAAAGTTTCATCCTCAGGTAACTCGCCCCGGGTCATATGAGTCAAGTAAGGAACTGTCCAATCAGGAATAGAATGGAAAGCCGCCACCAACTGTGCCTCCAGGTCAGGAATAGCAAGATCTTCTTTGGATGGCAACTTAATTGAAGGATGATTCAATACATCAAGAAAGACATTAGGGGGCACCGGCTTACGTTGTGACCCAAGCCGGCTCAAGGTATCAGCCGCCTCATTCTTCCTTCTATCAAGATGCTCCACCTGATAGCCTTTGAAGTGACCAGCAACATTATCAACCACCCGATGATAAGCCGCCATGAGCGGGTCTTTAGAATCCCAAGTGTCAGAGACCTGCTGAGCCACCAAATCTGAGTCACCAAACACCCAACCTGGCTTAAATTCTTCTACTTAGCCATTCGAAGACCATGGAGTAAAGCCTCATATTTAGCCACATTAGTAGTATAGGGAAACATCAACTTTAAGACATAACAAAACTTATCACCTCGTGGGGAAGTAAAAATAACTCCAGCCCTCAAGCCTTCCAATTGCCTAGACCCGTCAAGTGAATAGTCCAGTATGTGTTGTCGGGTCTCTCCTCTGGCATCTACAACTCCGTCCAATCATTGATGAAATCCACAAGAGCCTAAGATTTGATAGCTTTCCTGGGCATATATTTCAAGCCACGAGGCCCAAGCTCTATTGCCCACTTAGCAACCCGACTTATGGCCTCTCTATTGCGAATAATATCTCCTAAGGGAGGAGAGCTGACCACAGTAATGGGATGTCCAACAAAATAATGCTTCAGCTCCCGACTGGCCATGAATACCCCATACACTAGCTTCTGCCAATGTGGGTATCACTGCTTAGACTCAATTAACACCTCACTGACATAGTAAGCCAACCTTTGGCCTGGATAATCCTTACCCGTCTCTTTTCTTTCCACTACAACCGCCACGCTGACAGCTCTGTTGTTAGCCGCCACGTACAAAAGCAAAGGTTCTTTCTCAATAGGAGTCACTAGGACGAGCGGCTCAGCAAGCTGTTTCTTGAGTGCCTCAAACACCGCATTACCCACCTCACTCCAAACGAAGTGGTCCGTTTTCTTCATCATCTGGTATAAGGGAATTTCCATTTCTCCCAGGCGGCTTATGAACCAGCTCAGAGCAGCGATACGACCCGTGAAACGCTAAAAATCATTGAGACACACAGGTTTAGCCAATGAAGTAATAGCCTTGATCTTCTCTGGGTTAGCTTCAATACCTATCTCTGAGACTATAAAACCCAAGAGCTTGCCTGCAGGTACACCAAAAACACATTTGGCCGAGTTAAGCATCATTTTGTAGACTCGGAGATTATCAAAGGTCTCATTCAAATCATCCAACAGAGTCTCCTTCTTTCTGGACTTTACAACAATATTATCCACATAAGGATGAACATTACGTCCAGTCCGGTTATGAAGATAATTCTGAACACAACGCTGATAAGTTGCATGTGCGCTCTTGAGCCCAGAAGGCATAGACACATAGTAGAAAGCCCCAAAAGGTGTGATAAAAGTCGTCTTGTCTTGGTCTTTAACTGCCATCTTAATATGATGATAACCAGAATAAGCATCTAAGAAACTTAGACGCTCACAACCTGTCGTGTCATCTATGATATGATCAATACAGGGAAGAGCAAAAGGATCAACCGAACAGGCTTTATTGAGGTCTGTATAATCCACACACATACGCCAAAGTTCCATTTTTCTTAAGTACACATTTTTCTTAAGTACCATCACCGAGTCACCTGTAATGGTACCCTTTTGTCCTGGCATCTTGAGCTGCAGATACACATAACAAGGTCATGCCATAAACCTGGCGTAAGCCGGCCGTCCAAACAAAGTATGATAGGGGATTTTGATCTTGACCACTTCAAACCACAGTGTCTCTGCCATATAGTCATAATCATCGCCAAAAGCCACTTCTAAGGCAACCTTACCAACTGGGTATGCCGACTTACCAGGTACCACACCATAAAAGACTATAGAGGACGGCTTAAGATCTTTGTCAGTCAAATTCATATGGCGAAAAGTATCATAATAAATGATATTGATGCTGTTGCCTTCGTCCATAAGCACCTTAGTGAATTTATAACCCCCAACCTAAGGGGCTACCACTAATGCCAGCTGACCTGGATTGTCAACCCGGGGTGGGTGATCCTCATGGATCCATACGATTGGCTGCTCTAACTATCGCAAGTATCGAGGCACTTCTGGCTCAACTCTACTGAACGCGCGCTTATGAACCTTTTGATCTCGCTTGCAAAGGCTTGTAGTGAATGCATGGTACTGGCCATCGCTAAGCTGCTTGGGATTGGTCTAGAACCCCGACTGTTGTTGCTGGTTACCCTGACTAGGCTGCCGATTATAACCACCTTGGTTACCTTGTCCTTGATATCCAGAACTTGAGCCGCCGCTCCCAAAGTTGGGGCCGTGTGAACCGGATCCTGATCTGCCAAGGGGTCCATTATTGTTATTATGGTCCTGATGAAAGTCGGAGCTCTTATATTCCTTCATGATGAAACAATCCTTCCACGAATGACTCGAAGGCCTATTCGGAAAACTGTGCTTCAGGCAAGGCTCGTTTAACATCGCCTCAAGGTTATGCTTTGGCCCTCTAAACTGAGGTGGTTTTCCCTTACGACGCCGATTATTATTCTGTGTATTGGTATTGGCCACAAAATCAGACCCGCCATCGGTTTGCTTGCGCTTGCCACCATTGCCCTGGTTAGAACCCGTCACGTTTTGCTGTTGACCCTTGTTATTGCGATTCTTCTTCCCCTTGTTGGATTTCTCATCATCGGATCCAGGATCTCTGGTATTGTCTGAGTTAGCATATTTAATGAGAGCTGCGATGACCTCTCCCATGTCATTGTACTGAAATTTAAGCCGCCCTAACTTCTGCTTGAGGGGGGTGAAACGGCAATTTTTCTCTAGAATTAAAATAGCAGAGCCGACGTTGATGCTATCCGATGAGTGGATAATGGCTGAAATTCGGCGAACCTAATGGTGGGCCGATTCATCCTCTCGCTAGATACAAGCATCCAGATCAATAATCGACTTGGGTTGCTTTGATGTGTCTCTAATGTTCTGAATAAAGCGCGCCTTCAACTCAGCCCATGAATTGATAGAATTGGGGGGTAATCCCTTCAACCAGGTTCGAGCCGGCCCATCCAGCATCATGGTGAAGTACGTAGCACATACAACATCGTTCACATCTAGCATCTCCATTGCCATCTCGTAGCTCTCAATCTAGGCCTCAGGTGGTAGATCACTTGTGTAATTAGCCACCTTACGAGGGCCTTTAAAATCTTTTGGCAGAGGCTCATTACGCAGAGCCGGCACCAGACACGGTACTCCAACAGTCCTGGAAGTCATTCCAACCTCCAGAGACGCCGAAGGGTTCAACTGAAGCCATTGATGAGCCCCTAATTGAGCCACCAGCTCCGCCTCTTGACGTGCCCTAGCCCGATCCACAAGGGCCTGAACATTGTTATCATCACGCGGTGGGTCATGCCCACGAGGCGGGTTATGACGCCGCTCGCTTCTGGAAACCGCCGGCGATTCAATGCCTCAGTTGTTACTTTGACTGTGGCGTGGAGTTGAATGAATTCGCTCATGGCTATATGAGTAAGCCGCCTGTTGAGCCACCGCTATCTGATGAAGTTCCACGGCGTTCCGGGTCTCGATCGCAGCGGGAGACTCGCCTTCTACCGTAAGAGCCGCCAGCCGAGAAGCTGCGACAATCATATTATCCAGTGGGTTGGAGTAATGACCCAGAGGTGTTGGCACTCGCAGAGGCGGAGTCCAACCCATACAAGGCGAGCCTGTCATACAAGGTTGAGCCACCGCTCCGGTCAAAGGTGCCTCAGCAGTCCGGGTCACATCGGGCGGTTTACTTGGTCCCGTCCTAGTTGTATTGAAAAGATTCCTCCCCTCAAACTGTGGAGGTAAACGGCCTTGGTGTCTCCTTCGTAAAATAGGATTTGACGCGTTTTGGTCCAGGCTCAAGCGAAAGGCTTCTGCCCTTATCCGCCGCGTCTGAGCCTCCAGGGCGGCTCGCTTTGTGGCCATCCTGACGTTTTCTGCCTCAAGATCCTCTCGGGCCTTGGCAACCTCATCTCATAATATTGCAACCTCCGCATTATGCTGCACTTGAGTCACCGGAGCCACCTCTGCAACCAAGAGAGTTGGTACGTCCCCAATGTATCTATAATTGTTGATTGTTCCATGTTATTACATTATCCATCTTGGATGTTTTATATGCATTTATATGCTATTTACTATAATTTTTGGGACTAACCTATTAACCTAGAGCCCAGTGCCAGTGCCAGTTTCTGTTTTTTCCTTGTTTTTGAGTTACGTAGAAAAGGAATATCAAACGGGGCCCAATTAACCTGAAAATTTACATTGATTTTTTATGGACCAGAAGAAGCCCCCGAAGCAAAATAATTGGGCCAGAAGAGCCATGAGGCCCCCACAAGGGTGCAGGGTGCGCCCTCCATCCTTGTGGTTGACTCGTGGACTCCCCTGACTTGTTCTCGACGCCAAAAATTCCTATAAATATAGAAACCCCCAGAAATAAACCTAGATTGGGAGTTCCGCCGCCGCAAGCCTCTGTAGCCACGAAAAACCAATCGGGAGCCCGTTCCGGCACCCTGCTGGAGGGGGAAACCATCACACACTCTCCATGATGAGGAGGAAGTAGTTCACCCTCGGGGCTGAGGGTATGTACCAGTAGGTATGTGTTTGATCTCTCTCTCTCTCATGTTGTTGATTTGGCACGATCTTGATGTACCGCGAGCTTTGCTATTATAATTGGATCTTTTGATGTTTCTCACCCTCTACCTTCTTGTAATGGATTGAGTTCTCCCTTTGAAGTTATCTTATCGGATTGAGTCTTTAAGGATTTGAGAACACTTGATGTATGTTTTGCATGTGCTTATCTGTGGTGACAATGGGATATTCACGTGATCTACTTGATGTATGTTTTGGTGATCAACTTGCGGGTTCTGTGAACTTGTGAACTTATGCATAGGGTTGGCACACATTTTCTTCTTGACTCTCCGATAGAAAATCTGGGGCACTCTTTGAAGTTCTTTGTGTTGGTTTGAATAATGAATCTGAGATTGTGTGTTGCATATCGTATAATCAAACCCGCGGATACTTGTGGTGACATTGGAGTATCTAGGTGACATTAGGGTATTGATTGATGTGTATCTTAACGTGTTATTTTAGTACGAACTCTAGGGCTGTTTGTGACACTTATAGGAATAGCCCAATAGATCGATCAGAAAGAATAACTATGAGGTGGTTTCGTACCCTTCAATAATCTCTTCGTTTGTTCTCCGCTATTAGTGACTTTGGAGTGACTCTTTGTTGCACGCTGAGGGATTGTTATATGATTCAATTATGTTATCATTGTTGAGAGAACTTGCACTAGTGAAAGTATTAACCCTAGGCCTTGTTTCTAAGCATTGCAATACCGTTTTTGATCACTTTTGTTACTAGTTACCTTGCTGTTTTTATATTTTTAGATTACAAAAACCTATATCTATGATCCACGTTGCACTTGTATCACCATCTCTTCGCTGAATTAGTGCACCTATACAATTTACCATTGTATTGGGTATGTTGGGGACACAAGAGACTCTTTGTTATTTGGTTGCAGGATTGTTTGAGAGAGACAATGTTCATCCTACGCTCCCATGGATTGATAAACCTTAGGTCATCCACTTGAGGGAATTTGCTACTGTCCTACAAAACTTTGTGCTTGGAGGCCCAACACGAGTCTACAAGAAGAAGGTTGCATAGTAGACATCAAGCTCTTTTCTGGCGCCGTTGCCGGGGAGGCTAGGTAAGCGGCACTCACATCCCGTCAATGAAGCTCTTTTCTAGCACCGTTGCCGGGGAGGTGAATGCTTGAAGGTATATCTTTAGATCTTGCAATTGAATCTTTTAGTTTCATGTTTTATCACTAGTTTAGTTTATAAAAGAAAACTACAAAAAAATGGAATTGAGGTTGCCTCATATGCTTCATCTTTCTAATGTCTTTCGTGAAAATAAAGATTCTGATAATTGTGCCAAAGTGTTAGAAGAAGAATGCGTTAAAATGTTTGGCACTAAATCTTTGAATGATGAGCATGATTGCAATGTTGTTAGTATGAATTCTTTGAATATCTGTGATGCTAATGATATGCAAAACTACAAGCTTGGGGATACTATGTTTGATGATGATGATATTTTTTGTCCCTCAAGGTGTGATGAGCAAATTTATGATGAAAGCATGCCTCCTATCTATGATGATTATTGTGATGACATGTATACTATAAAGAATAATAATAACCATGAATCTTGTCATCATGATTTTAATTTTCAATTGGATTATGCCTCAGGTGATAGTTACTTCGTTGAGTTTGCTCCCACTACTATTGATGAGAATAGATTTGCTTATGTGGAGAGTAATAAAATTTCTATGCTTACAGATCATGAAAAGAATGCATTGTGTGATGGTTATATTGTTGAATTCATTCACGATGCTACTGAAAATTATTATGAGAGAGGAACATATGCTTTTACATATTGCAATAATATCAAGTTTCCTTTCTATGTGTTGAAAATCTTGAAGTTATGCTTGCTTTACCTTCCTATGCAAGTTGATTCTTGTTCCCATAAGTTGTTTGCTCACAAAATCCCTATGCATAGGAAGTGGGTTAGACTTAAATGTGTTTGTCATATGCTTCATGATGCTCCCATTATGCTTCCACTCTTATCTATTATGTGAGCATCATTGCAATCATCATGCCTAGCTAAAAAGGCATTAAAGAAAAGCGCTTGTTGGGAGTCAACCCAATATTTACCCCTACTATTTTTGAGTGTTCACATGATTAGGCTACTGTGGTAATCATGTTTTATAGCTTTTGTTTCAATAAAGTGCCAAGTAAAGCCTTTGGGATAGTGTGGATGATAGTTGATTTGATTTTGTGAGAAAACAGAAACTTTTGCGCCTACAAACAGAATTGATCTGGTTTTCCAGAACGTGATAAATTATTGAATTTTTTACAGTTTATTTATATATAAATTTTCCACGTTGTCATAATTTTTCAAAAAAAAATTGAGTTACAGAATTATTCGAGAGTTACAGATTACTAAAGACTATCCTCTTTTTGATAGATTTTGTTTTCGATGCATGGTTTGCTTTCTTTTCTAGTTTCTATGGCTTATATTGCTTAATATAAACTGTAGAAATGATAGGGTACAATAGGCATCATCTGAGAAAAAATATGAATCTTGTCTTGCCAGTACCTAAGTGGTGATTTGCTTTCTTATACTAACGGAGCTTACGAGTTTTCTGTTAAGTTTTGTGTTGTGAAGTTTTCAAGTTTTGGGTAAAGTTTTGATGGACTACGGAATAAAGAGTGGCAAGAGCCTATGCTTGGGGTTTCCCAAGGCACCCCAAGGTAATATTCAAGGACAACCAAGAGCCTAAGCTTGGGGATGCCCCGGATGGCATTCCCGCTTTCGTCTTCGTTCATCGGTACCTTTACTTGACGCTATATTTTTATTCACGACATGATATGTGTTTTGCTTGGAGCGTCATTTTGTTTTATTAGGATCTTCTTGCTGCTATTTAGATTAATGCTTTCCATCTTTTAGTTCAATAAAAAGGTCAAGTATAGCCTTTACCATGCTTATTTTACTAGTCTATACGTTGCTGTTTTGAAAACAGAATGTTTTCTATCATTGTCTGAATTTTTCTAGAAAGTCAGAATGTGATAAAAGCTTGAAAGTTTTACACAATTATTAACAAAAAATTATATACAATGTGGTATTTTTTCAGAATTTTCGGAGTCAGGCAAGTATGGTTCCTCTTGCATTCTTTATGGACTGTTCTGTTTAGATAGATTGCTGTTATGATTGCATTGTTTGCATATGTTTGCTTGTTTAATTATTCTATTTGAGAATAGGAGTGTTAAATATGCAGAAGCATTTAGTATGCAATTTGAAATTATAATTTTAGTGATTTTCTACAGTATAGAATGATAAGGGTTAGCATGGATTTATACTAACTTATCTCACGAGTTCTTGTTGAGTTTTGTGTGGATGATGTTTTTAAGAATTAGGGAAACCGTGATATGAGAGGAATTAAGGAGACACAAAAACTCAAGCTTGGGGATGCCCAAGGCATCCCTAATTAATATTTCAAGAAGTCTCAGGCAGCTAAGCTTGGGGATGCCCCGGTAGGCATCCCACCTTTCTTATTCAGCAACTATTGGTCAGTTTTAGTTGAGCCTAAGTTTTTGCTTCTTCACATGATATGTGCTATCCTTGCAATGTCATTTTATTTTGTTTTGCTTGATGTTTGAATAAAGTACTTAAGATCTGAAATTTTATTAATGAGAAGGAGTCTTCACATAGTTACATAATTATTCAACTACTCATTGTATGTTTTGGAGTAGTTTGTCATTAGCTCTAGTGCTTCACTATATAACTTCTATGTGAATATGAACAAACATAAATCATTACGTTGTCTGCGTTGTCCAACGTCAACAATTTTGGCATATAATATTTTGAAGGGGGCTCACAATCACAAAAGATTTCCAGGATAGTGTATTTGTATGTGAATCTTCTCTTCCATTATTAATTCTTTCATGAGTTGCATCATTGACCAATGCTATGTTTGTCAATCTCTAATAAAATTTCCTACTTATACTTTTCCTTATGTGGTGTCATTACCTACCATAAGATTAGAATATGATTTTATTTATTTATTTTCTTTCTTTTTATTGGGACATGAAAATAAAGAAAGCAAAAAATCAAACTAAACTTTCTTATATATCTCGCACACAATTAAAAGGGTAGATCACTAAGAAACTCTCAAAAAGAAAGGATTGAAGTAAACTTTTATTGATCCAAAGCAAAAGATAACTATGGATCGAACTAAGATAAGTAAAGGCAAAAGATAGTGGGGGTGATACGATACTGGGGCACCTCCCCCAAGCATGGCGGAAGCCAAGGGGAGTTCCCATACCCGATACTCAATTTTCTTTTGGTGATGAAGAAGGTGGTGGTGATGAAGTATAGGCGATATTGTCCTCGGGTTCCATGGCAGAGGTCCACCATCATGAGAGGAAGAATGAGTCTCACGGGTCCTGGAACTGGCAGCTAAACTCATACCTTTAACCCTCGCCTCATATTCAAAGACATGGTTTTGGAGATCATAGATCTGGCTTTGGAGGAAGTTGTTTTGCTCGTTGAGGGTGAAGACGATTCCTTCATGGACTTGCCATCCACCTTGAGATCACGGGTAAGGTCCACAATCATGATGTGATTAGCATTGAGTCCATGCTCCACCATCCCCTTGCACCGAAAGATCTCCTGCTCCATAGCTTCAAGCCTGGACTCCATGGTTCCCGTTCCCTTGGGTCCTTGCACATCGCGGATGTGAAGCAACCCCACCCGCAAATATGGGTTGATGACGTTCTTGAAGAACTTTCCCTTAGAGGAGCTTGAAGCGGCCATGGTCAACGGGATCTGACAGGAAACAACAAGGAAAAGAAACATAAGATTTCTCCGCAATACGGTGGTCAATAGGTTTGGTGGGTATATAAAGATTTTTTATCTTGCAAAACAAGCAAACGGAAGAAAAATGAAGTCCATAAGGTACCCGAGGTGGGCACAACCCACCTGGGCACGCCAAGCCAGGCGCGCCTTGGTGTCTTGTGCCCACTAGGGTGACCTTCCCGGTAGTTTCTTATTTTCCTAATTTTTGTTATTTTCCAAAACAGACAAAAATATTTTTATGGATTTTTTGGAGTCCGTTTACTTACCGTATCACGTACCTCCTCTTTTTTCATGACTCTGGAGTGTTCCAGAAGGTCTCTTTTATGTGTTCTTCCGGTGTCATAGTATGGATAATATTACATTCAACATTAATGGGCATACCTGATATATAATGTGTTATTCGTTGCCCATTAACAACCTTTGGGTTAGTACCTTCAGCATTATTTATTTTGATAGCTCCAGAGTGATAAACCTCCTCGATAACATAGGGTCCTTCCCATTTGGAGAGGAGTTTTCCCGCAAAGAATCTGAAACGAGAGTTGTACAAAATAACATATTCTCCAACTTTGAACTCATGCTTTTGGATTCTTTAATCATGCCATCTTTTAACTTTTTCTTTAAAAAACTTGGCATTTTCATAAGCTTGGGTTCTCCATTCATCTAGTGAGCTAATATCAAATAACCTCTTTTCACCAGCAAGTTTGAAATCATAGTTGAGTTCTTTAATTGCCCAATATGCTTTATGTTTTAACTCAAGAGGCAAATGACAAGCTTTTCCATAAACCATTTTATAAGGAGACATGCCCATAGGATTTTTATATGTTTTTCTATATGCCCAAAGTGCATCATCTAATTTCTTAGACCAATTCTTCCGAGACCTATTGACAGTATTTTGTAAAATTTATTTTATTTCTCTATTGCTAATTTCAACTTGACCACTAGACTGAGGATGATAGGGTGATGCAATTCTATGTTTGACATCATACTTGGCAAGCATTTTACGAAAAGAACCACGAATAAAGTGTGAACCACCATCAGTCATTAAATATCTAGGGACTCCAAACCTTGGAAACATAACTTCCTTAAGCATTTTAATAGAGGTGTTGTGATCAGCACTACTAGTTGGAATAGCTTCTACCCACTTTGTAACATAATCAACAGCAACCCAAATATGTGTATACCCATTAGAAGAAGGAAAAGGTCCCATGTAATCAAATCCCCAAACATTAAATGGTTCAACAAAAAGTGAATAATTCATAGACATTTCTTGACGCTTATAGATATCACCTATTCTTTGACATTCATCACAAGATAAGACGAACTTACGGGCATCCTTGAAGAGAGTAGGCCAATAAAACCCAGATTGCAATACATTGTGAGCAGTTCTATCTCCCGCATGATGCCCTCCATAAGCTTCGGAGTGACATTTCCATAGGATTTGTCCCTGTTCATGCTCAGGCACACAACGTCTAATAATACCATCTACTCCTTCTTTATAAAGATGTGGGTCATCCCAAAAGTAATGTCTTAAACCATAGAAGAATTTTTTCTTTTGTTGGTATGTAAAGCTAGGTGGTAAATGTTTAGCAATGATATAATTAGCATAGTCAGCATACCAAGGAGTATTATGAGAAACATTTATTGTAGCTAACTACTCATCAGGAAAACTATCATCAATAGGTATGTTGGAGATATGCCCTAGAGGCAATCATGTATGATGATATTTCCTATGTGTTTACGAATAAAGATAGTCCTTGGACATTATCAATGATGCGTATCATCAAGTACATGACTTGTTTGTGGGACTGTGCATTATATGATGACTGTCCTAAAAGGTCCCTAGTCGAATGGGCTGTCTGGACGTGCAACCGACTAGACTAGCATATGACATGGTCGATGGCTTGGTCTCACTAGCCATGGAGCATTGGATGCTAACCGGATAATATGGACTCGGAAGGATCTGGTCGGATTCGATGTAGTTGGATCCGAATTAAGATAAGGTCCGACTCGGATAGACCCAACCATGAGACACAGCGATATGTCATCTATGAGTCTCTAGTACAACATACGTTCTATGTACTAAGACCTGAGCTGGTGCATCTACTCGGGATGGTGATAGACTAGCTTTAGGCCAACCAAACGCTACTCCATGACTGGGTAGTTACAAAGGTAGGTTTCGGGCTTGTCCAGACCCATGATGCGAGACATGGTTGAGCAAGATGGGATTTTCCCCATCGATCAGGAGAGATATACTTGGGGCCCCTCATGTGATCCGACCAGGATAAGCATGGCCATGTGACAATGTAACATCCCAAATTTTCAATTTGGAATGTTATACATAGGTCATTCATGCATATCATATTTTTATTGCATTTTCGTGTTGCGATCCTCAAAATTCTAAGCAACTCAAGGACCCACGGAGAGAGTTGGGGATTTCACCGTCTTCATATTTTAATTTCTATCAAATATTGAGGCAAGGATCATTTGATTTTAATAGTTTTTCTCTCCCAAAATATTTCATATTAAAAATATATGAGAGGAGATAATATGAATTCTCCAAAAATAAATGAAATATTGGAGGAAAATACTAAAATCAAATAATAGATTTTATTTGGATTTTATTGCGATTTATTTGAATTAGGAAAAATATGCATTTTTCAAAATTGCATTAGAGTCCCAAATAAATGTTCACTTTTTGTCCGCAATATTATTAGAGGACCGTGAAAATTTATTTTAGGATTTTTGGAGTCTGTTTAGTATTTCTTTCGTTTGTTTTCCGCGTCAGGATTTTTTTTTAAAAAAAGTCAAACCGACCTACGGGCCGTAACCGGCCCGGACTCCCCAGGCCGGCCCCCTTTATAAGGCGCCAGAGCCACCCCCACAGCCCACCCCGAGCCGCCAGCCCGCCCGCGCCTCCCAAACCCTAGCGCCGCCGCCCTAGCACGCCGCCGCCCTAGCGCGCCGCCGCCAGCCACCGCCACCGCAGCGCCGCCTCGCCACGCAAGCCGCTGGAGCCGCCCGCCGTTCGCCGGAGTTAGCTGCCGCCGCCGCAGTTTTTTTCCGTCGGTTCATTTTGGTAAACGCCGTTCATCCGTTAGCCGCAGACAGCGAACGTTCATTCATCTGTTTTTCTTTTTCCAAGGGTTTTCGTGATTATTTTCGATTGCGATTTCAGCCCTAATCTTTGATCTAGTATATCTCTTCGCTCGTTTACCCAAATCAGGTGAAACAAGCGCCTAGTTCTTTGTCTCGAAGCCCTCTTTCTTTTTAACCAACTTGAACAAGATTTTCGTACTGTAAAATTTGAATTTAGTCCAGCTTAGTAATCGGATCTTGTTTCTTTCGCCGTTTGAGTTTCGTTGCTCCGTTTGATTTGATTCTTTTTGCAAACCGGAGTTCTTCAATTGAACGTTCTGGTTAGATCTTCTTATTTGAGTTTTACTCATGCATCTTTGCTTGATTGCTTATGTATGGTATTCTTTGTTTGTGATAGAACACCCGAAGTGCGAATCATGCTACTATGAGTCACTAGGTTTTGCGGATCGTCAGCAAGGCAAGTAACACATTGATCATACTCTTTCATACTCAGTTTTTATGCATTAGTTACAATCCTCAAACACTGCATGATTAGGATGCGATTAACATGTGGGTATTGGGAAGTAGTTCATGAGGTAGAACCTATTACCTGTTTCTTTGTCAAACCCTTGGGAGTTACTTCTATGTTATGCTTATATCGCTACGCCATTCTAGTAGACGTGGATTAGGTTTGAGAGTATCCATGACAGATGTGAGTTTGTTAATTAATGGTTAAATTTAAGGTGGCAACTTTAATACACATCTGGGTGGATTGTTGGTTTAGGGCACCTGGGTTATACCAATGTTGTCCTAGGAGATCCCTGGGTTATACCATGTGATCCTCCTATGGTCCGCCACCCAGGCTCAAAGGGATCATAAGATTATTCAAGCTAGAAACTTTCGTGTGAAGCCACAAGCTATTATGGGCGCTAGCATAGTGGAGTAAGTTGCATGACCTCTTCCAGTGGTAGGCTAGCAGATGTAGGGAATGTAGGTTGGTACTGTCTACCCGGGGTTAGAGTTAATGCTTCTGAAAAGCTGTGTCTCGGTTATCCGTTTCTCAAACACCATGTAGTGCAAGAAATCCAACAGAGGAGATCGAGTCTTGTGGGGAAAAGTGCGCAAACCTCTGCAGAGTGTACAAACTAATCATGGTTAGCCATGTCCCGGTTATGGACAACTTGAGTATGTGGTTCTTGGATTATCATATGGATCTCATCACTCTAAATTAATTTGTTGCGTTGATAATTACTTTTAATTGGGATTGAGATGGGGTTACCATTCTCAATATTTCAACTACCATGATAGTTAAATAAAATATATTCCTTTGTTGTAGGAAAAAATTGGCTTTTCGCAAAAACATTATAACCATAGAGCCTCCACCAGCCAAATATGCATGTAGTAATAGCCTTTACCTGTTCATTTCTCTACTATGTTATATTGTCAGCATATTCCATGTGCTGACCCGTTTTCGGGCTATAACATATCATGTTACGGACTTTTCAGATGAGGAGTAAGATGCCGTAGGTCGTTTGTCATGCACTTAGCTATGCCGTTGGAGTTGATGGACTCACTTTATCTTCCAAGCCTTCCACTGTTATCATGTTTAGATGGCCTTTAGCCATATTTATTGTAATAAGTTCTCTTTTGAGACATTTGATGTAATAAGTGTGTGATTGCTACTCTGTTATAAATCCTTTGAGTACTGTGTGTGTCAGCATTACCGATCCAGGGATGACACTGAACACAGAGACTTGACCGCCTGAGGTCGGGTCGCTACAGACAAGGATTATGAGATAATCCGATTTGTGGTCAGCATCACTAGAATGAGAAAGAGGTCGGGCTAGCACAAGGATGACAGACTCACCTTGAGCCCGACAACATATATCGTGTGGCAAAAGGAATGGAAGTGTGATGTATTGGTTCGCCAACCGGCTTCTTTGTCTACTTGGTGGTCAGCACATGTCAGAGGTGATCCGACCTACGACCAAGCCGACTTGAACCTGAGGGGTCGCGTGCTTAAGGGAAGGAACCTGTGAGGCCGGATCGGACTACACGGGTCAGATGTGATCCTACTCAGACTCGGATTTCGGCCGAATAAATGTTGGGCTTTAGGGTCCGTGCGAGGCCCAAGTGTTGAGCCTACGACGGATGCCTATATAAAGTGTAGGTGTGGCACACTCATTCAGTTGATCACTTCGGCGTTGTCACTAGGGTTTGCATGTGCTGCGAATAGCCACCTCCACTCGCCGCCGACTGTGTGATCGGAACTAGCAGTCTGCCGCGTGGTTTTCCTCCTGCACGTGCGGATATCATTAGAGCCGGTGCACCTACGCCGCTCCGGCGAACTTGTACGTGGGATCGGACGACCGGCTTTTCGAGGGAGATCGGACGAGGAGGAGAAGATCCACGCGGACGCGCTGCCCCAACTCTTCTTCGTTGCGTGACACTGCGCGTCTAGTGGTAATGATCTATGATCCATCTCCCGTAGCATGTTCTTGGTTGTTCCGCGTGTAAGAAAATTTTATTTGCAGTCGACACACCCTACCATAGATCCTAACAAGGTAGTGGGTCATCAAGCACATTTTCAAGCCTAGGCAAGTTATCGGCTATGGGGTTCTCCGCTCCTTTTCTATCAGTGATATGCAAATCGAACTTACATCTTTATTTTCCGTAAGATATTTAATAACAGCATGGTCGGTGTGAACAATTACTTTTGAATCAACAATGTAAGATCTAAATTTATCACAAGCAAACACCACTACTAGAAATTCTTTTTCAGTAGTAGCATAATTTCTTTGTGCATTGTCTAGAGTTTTAGTAGCATAATGGATAACATTTAGTTTCTTATCAACTCTTTGTCCTAGAACAGCACCAACAACATAATCATTAGCATCACACATAATTTTAAAAGGCAAGTTCCAGTCAGGTGGTTGAAAATAGGTGCATAAATTAAAGCTTTCTTGAGTGTTTCAAAATCTTCTAAACAATCATCATCAAAAACAAAAGGAACATCCTTTTGCAAAAGATTTGTAAGAGGCCTAGAAATTTTAGAAAAATCTTGGATAAATCTCCTATAGAAATCAGCATGACCTAAGAAACTACGAATACCTTTGATATCTTTAGGACATGGCATTTTCTCAATTGGATCAACCTTAGCTTTGTCCACCTCAATCACATGGGACCGCCGTGTGTGTAGCGTCTTGTATTTCGTACACCATCACTCAAACCGGTAGAATGTGATTCTATGCATAACTTTATTTTGCAGGGTTTGATGTGAATAGTATGGCTCATGTGTATGTGATGCATGTGTGTCAGTTATACATGGCCTGTGTGTCTTGTTTGTCAGCCGGCACGAGCCAAAGTGTTTTCATTATAATGCATAATGAACCACGTGTCGACTTGTGACTCTATGCAAAATTCAATACTAGTTGTAGTAGTTGGATAATAGAGATCAGGTTGGTGGCTTGGCGTCCCGGCGTGACAAACAAGATGGAGTTCCAAGATGGTCATCGGAGTCGGAGCCGACCTGGAAGAACATCCATGAAGGAGCCATACTATTTCACAATATATGTTTATTTGTGATTGTTATGCTTGTTGTTTTCTATGCATGTTAGAATCGTAGAAAGATCCCTCATTAATATCAAGCAATTTGCCGTTCCTGATGTTGCACCTTCGCACATCAAGTACGGCTAGTAGTGGGCTCATAAAATTGGGGTGCTGCTAGGTGTCCTTGAACTGAAGGGTTCGTGTCGGACACGGACATGCACTGCATCAGGTTAACTTGACAAGGCTATCAAAACGGTTTGGGCCTTGTGGCAAAGAAGGTTGGGGGCCGGGTATGAGATGCCTTCCCGACCGACAGGAGTTGTATAGAGATATGATTAGCAAGGAGTTGCTTACTGGATAGGCATGTTGTCTAGCAGTGATGCTAAAGCTCACTAGTCGCATGTGCTAGTCAGATCCTGAATCACTGAGAGTTTGTGGAGGGATGCCGACTTCAGTGGGAGTATTTATATTTAAGGCTTGAATTACTCTACATAAACACATTGCTTAGTGATTGAATATTTTCTGTTGTAGATTAATGGCACCACCTGCTCAACCCAATTTTGCATTGAAATCAATTCTAGAAAAGGATAAACTGAATGGAACAAACTTTACCACCTGGTATAGAAATCTGAGAATTGTTCTGAAGCACGATAAAAAGGAACATGTTCTAGAGGATCCACTTCCAGAGGAACCTGCCGATAATGCTAATGCCACAACTAACAATGCCTACTAGAAACTTGTTGATGAATCAACGGAGATCAGCTGTCTGATGCTGGCTTGTATGGAGCCCGATTTGCAACAACATTTCAAAAATGTTGAGGCTTATGATATGATCGAGAGTCTTAATAGCATGTTTCAGACACAAGCTAGGACCGAAAGGTTCAATGTCTGGTGATCCTTGATGGATTGCAAGCTGAAGGAAGGTGATCCACTGAGCCCACATGTGATCAAGATGATCGGATATGTGCAAGCTTTGGATCGGTTGGGCTTCCCGCTCTTGGATGAGCTGGCTACTGATGTATTTCTGGGTTCTATTCTGCCCAGCTGTGGGACGTTCATCTCAAACTATCATATGAATGGCATGGATAAGAAGCTCATTGAATTGCATGGGATGCTCAAAGTGGCAGAGCAGGATATTAAGAAAGGCACGCATCAAGTGTTGATGGTGCAGAAATCGGCTAAGTTCAAGAAGAGTTCGTCCAAGAAAAAGGCTAAGGCAAAGGGCACGGAGACGGTAACCTCCGCCGCTGCACCGAAGTCTGTACCGGACTCGAAGACCATTTGCTATCATTGCAAGGAGACCAGTCACTAGAAGAGGAACTGCACCAGGTGGCTTGCAGAGCATGGCAAGAAGGCCGGAAATGCTTCTTCAGGCAAAGGTACACTTGTTGCATATGTTATAGACATTTACCTTGCTGACATACCTAGTAGCTCTTGGGTATTTGATATCGGATCGGTTGTTCATATTTGCAACTTGATGCAGGGGCTGGTAAGAACTAGGCGTGTGTCACAAGGGGAGATTGACATCAGGGTTGGCAACAAAGCAAGAGTTGTTGCGTTGGAGGTTGGCACGATGCAGCTCCAGCTTCCTTCTGGATTTATTTTTGAATTGAATAATTGTTATTACATTCCTGCACTTAGTTGGAACATTATTTCTGCCTCATGCTTGATGAGTCCGGGTTATGAATTCAATTTAAAGGACAATGGTTGTTCGTTTTATTTGAATGGTATGTTCCATGGCTATGCACCCATTGTTGATGGGCTATTTATATTGAATCTAGAATATGAACCGGTCTATAACGTGAATGTTAAGAGGCATAAGCCTAATGCGACATACTTCTGGCATTGCCGGCTTGGACATATTAGTCTGAAACGCATGAAGAAGCTCCATGATGATGGGCTGCTAACTTCGTCCGACTTTGAGTCATTCAAGACATGCGAATCATGCTTGCTTGGCAAGATGACTAAGTCTCCTTTCACAAAGAGTTTTGAGAGGGCGTCCGAGCTATTGGAACTTATACATAGTGATGTGTGTGGTCCAATGAGCACAACTGCTAGAGGTGGCTATTTGTACTTTGTGACTTTTACCGACAACTTGAGTAGATATGGATATATCTATTTGATGAGGCATAAGTCGGAAACTTTTGAAAAGTTCAAAGAGTTTCAAAACGAGGTTGAGAATCAGCTCAACAAGACTATAGAACTTCTATGATCAGATCGTGGAGGTGAGTACATGAGCTAGGAGTTTGATGATCATCTGAAAAGCCGAGGTATAGTACCTCAGCTCACACCTGCGGGTACGCCACAGAGAAACGGCTTTTCGGAACGGTGGAATATGACCTTGTTGGACATGGTCCGGTCAATGATGAGGAAATCAGATTTACCCTTGTCATTCTGGGGATACGCTCTAGAAACTGCAGCTTTCACAGTTAACAAGGTACCATCAAAATCCGTAGATAAGACACCACATGAGATGTGGACCAGGAAGAGTCCCAGTTTGTCTTTTCTAAAGATTTGGCGTTGTGAAGCATTTGTCAAGAGACTTATGTCAGACAAGCTTACACACAAGTCTGATAAATGCATATTCGTGGGATATCCGAGAGAAACCTTAGGATACAACTTCTACAACCGCAAAGAGAACAAAGTGTTTGTTGCTCGGAATGGGGTCTTCCTTGAGAAAGAGTTTTTCAGTCGGGAGGCCAGTGGGAGGACGGTTCGACTCGATGAAATTCGAGTACCACTCGAGGACGGCTCAACGGGTGATGAGATCATACCAGAGTCAGTCAAGGAACCCGTGGTGGAAGCGGCACCGGAACCATGGAGGTCGGAAATATTGCGCAGAGTGCGTGATGTATTGTTTCTAGAAAGCGATGAGCCGACCATGTATGCGGAAGCGATGGTGAGCCTGGATTCTGAGGCATGGCTAGAGGCCATGAGATCCGAGTTAAAGTCCATGGATGAGAGTCAAGTCTCAGACTTGGTTGATCCGCTGCCTGGCGTAAAGGCCATTGGCTGCAAATGGGTCTTTAAGAAGAAAACTGATGTGGATGGAAATGTTCAGATCCACAAACCTCGGTGAGGGATTCCTGGATTAAGGGGTCCTCGGGCGTCCGGCCTGTTGGCATGGGCCGGACTAATGGGCTGTGAAGGTACACGACCGAAGATTCTCTCCCGTGTCTGGATGGGACTCTCCTTGGCGTGGAAGGCAAGCTTGGCGCCTGGATATGAAGATTCCTTTCTCTGTAACCGACCTTGTATAACCCTAGTCCCCTCCGGTGTCTATATAAACCGGCGGGCTTAGTCTGTAAGAGGGACAATCATAATCATATAGGCTAGAATTCTAGGGTTTTAGCCATTACGATATCGTGGTAGATCAACTCTTGTAATACTCATATTCATCAAGATCAATCAAGCAGTAAGTAGGGTATTACCCCCATAGTGAGGGCCCGAACCTGGGTAAACTTTGTGTCCCCTGTCTCCTGTTACCATCGACGCTAGACGCACAGTTCGGGACCCCCTACCCGAGATCCGCCGGTTTTGACACCAACATTGGTGCTTTCATTGAGAGTTCCACTATGATGTCAAAGTCAGGGTTGATGGCTCGCCTTGTGATCAAGGACAATATCACCGCCGGAGGTGCTCTAGCCTCAGGCGAAACCCTCCAGCTGGGTGGCTTTATCATGATCGCCCGTTCGGCCGATGAGCTGACGATGACTTCTCGGGTCATCGAAAATCGCCTCCGAATTAACTCTGAATACTCCAAACAGATGGATCCAACAGAATTTTCATCCTTGAACGAACTCCTAGATCACATCGCTGCCTTGGGGGTCGCTAAAGACTACGATCGGATTGGGCTCAAACCCGATAAGAGAGAAATCATATCTCCACCGATCACCCATCAGATAGCGGTAGTAGAGGCGCAAAACAACAACTCTCCCTCTATACTGAGGACGAACTATGTTCGGATCTCCGAGCTCGAAGAGCCGGATACCTGTCCATGGAATAACATGCCTTGTCCTCCGAACCCGGAATCAGACGGTAGACCTAAAAATTCGGTCGATCTCCCGGAGCCCGAACTATCAAGATTGGAAATTTCCAAAACTCCGGATCCCAAATTGGTTCACGGTTCGTATTTAAATCCACCCACCCACCCAGATATACATGATCTCACATACCTCCGGCAGCAGTCTCAGGAAACAGTCCATCACTTTTGGCCCAGATTCCTCCTTGTCAAGGACAAGATTAAAGATTGCCGCGACGAAGAGGCGATCTTAATATTCTACAGTAATTGTACGGACGAAGGAATCTTCAACACCATCAACCGCCGTCACGTATTACACTTCGCTGACTTGGCAACCATAGTACAAAAGTACGGCGCAATGGAAAGTGCCTGGAAAACTTAGGTAGCTCGCTGGGAACCACCAGTTTCCACTCAACCCCTCGTCCGGGAAAAAAGGATGCACCCCCACGGGGCGCCCGACACAGCAGTAAAGAAATCTAAACCCATTACGGGGCTGTAACGCCCTCGATGCGGCTATATCTCCCACGTGTCGAAGCACGACTTAGAGGCATAACCGCATTGAAAGCAATGTCACAAGTGAGGTAATCTTCACACAACCCATGTAATACATAAGGGAAAGAGATACATAGTTGGCTTACAATCGCCACTTCACACAATACATGAATAAAGCATTACATCATCCAGATACAGACAAGGTCCGACTACGGAACCAAAATAAAAGAAGAACCCCAAATGCGACAAAGGTCCCCGATCGACCCCAACTGGGCTCCACTACTGATCAACTAGAACGAAAACAACACAAAGGACAAGATCTCCATCGAGCTCCTCCTGAGCTTGGTTGCGTCACCTGGAATGGCATCATCGGCACCTGCAAGCTGCTTTTGGAAGTATCTGTGAGTCACGGGGACTCAGCAAAATCGCACCCTCGCGATCAAGACTATTTAAGCTTAAAGGTAGGGTAAAGGTATGAGGTGGAGCTACAGCAAGCGACTAGCATATATGGTGGCTAACATATACGCAAAAGAGAGCGAGAAGAGAAGGGAAAGCACGATCGAGAAACTATGATCAAGAAGTGATCCTAGAGCAACCTACGTCAAGAATAACTCCAACACCGTGTTCACTTCCCGGACTCTGCCAGAAAGAGACCATCACGGTTACACATGCGGTTGATGTATTTTAATTAAGGTCAACTTTAGGTTTTTTACAAATGGACGTTAACAAATTCCCATCTGCCCATAACCGCGGGCACGGCTTTCGAAAGTTCAAATCCCTGCAGGGGTGTGCCAACTTAGCCCATCACAAGCTCTCACGGTCAACGAAGGATATTCCTTCTAGCGAGAAGACCCGATCAGACTCAGAATCCCGGTTACAAGACATCCTCGACAATGGTAAAACAAGTCCAGCAAGACCACCCGTTGTGCCGACAAATCCCGATAGGAGCTGCACATATCTTGTTCTCAGGGCACACCGGATAAGCTAAGCGTACAGGAGCCGACGTAACCCAAGTTGCCAAGGGATGGCCCTGCACGGTGCTCTGGGTTGGACCAACACTCAGAGGAGCACTGGCCCGGGGGGTTTAATAAAGATGACCCTTGGGCTGGCCTAACCCAAGGGAAAAAGGGGCTAGGTGGCGAATGGTAAAACCAAGGTTGGGCCTTGCTGGAGGAGTTTTATTCAAAGCGAACTGTCAAGGGGTTCCCATTATATCCCAACCGCGTAAGGAACGCAAAATCCGGGAACATAACACCGATATGACGGAAACTAGGGCGGCAAGAGTGGAACAAAACACCAGGCATAAGGCCGAGCCTTCCACCCTTTACCAAGTATATATATGCATTAATTAAATAAGATATATTGTGATATCCCAACAAGTAAACATGTTCCAACAAGGAACAACATCTCCATGTTCCAACAAGGAACAAACTTCAATCTTCACCTGCAACTAACAACGCTATAAGAGGGGCTGAGCAAAGCGGTAACATAGCCAAACAACGGTTTGCTGGGACAAGGTGGGTTAGAGGCTTGGTTCAACAATATAGGAGGCATGATAAGCAAGTGGTTGGTATCGCAGCATAGGCATAGCAAAAGAACGAGCAACTAGCAAGCAAAGATAGAAGTGATTTCGAGGGTATGATCATCTTGCCTGAGATCCCGCAAGGAAGAAGAACGAGTCCATGAAGAAGACAAACGGACGTAGTCGAACGAATCCTCACAACACGACGTTACCGGATACAACCCGAAGAAGCACACCAGAAAGAAGCAAACAACATAGTAAACAACCACCACATAAGCATGGCATGATGCACAAACAATTATGATGCATGTCCGGTTTAATGAAGCATGGCATGGCAAAATGCACAAACAATCCTACAAATTAAGTGGAGCTCAATATGCAAAGAGTTGCATATTGACGAAACACCACGACAAGTTATTTAGTTCGATCTCTTTTATGTACCCAACAATATTAAATGTTGTTAAACATGGAAAGAGGGTGAAGCAAAGTAAAACTACCTATCTAGTCAAGGTTAAATGAGTCCGGAAACAACGAACAACAAATTCCGGTAAATCCCCATATGCATATTTTAGATTTGGTGCTCTTCTGCCCTAAACAATTTTAGGGTTGTTAAACATGCAAAACAAGTACACCATGTTAAACTAGGCATTTTTCTACCCCATTTACATATAAAGATTATTTAAAACCGAGCTACGGTTATTTAGTTGTGAATTAAATCATTTTAACATGGCATAGGAGCAAATTTAAACAAACATCATTTTAAACATGTCAAACATGATCAAAAGTTGGATATTGTGAAACTAGATGAAATTCTAGTCAAGTTACATATATAACTTATTTAGATCCGATGCACGGTTGAGAAGTTATTAAATGCATGAAGTTTAGGGGCTATTCTGCAAAACTGGCACTCTGTGGGAAAATAGCTAAATCCGTTGGACAGAAAAAAATAGAAACGGGCCGAAACAAGTTGGCCCAACAGGAGGAAAAATAGAGGAGGGGCGCTGCGGTGTGGCCTCACCCATGGGCCTTGGCCCGTCGGTGCTGGGCTGGACAAGGTAGGCGGCTGGGCCTCGGCGCAGGCGCGGTGCGGGCAGGCCGCGGAGAAGCTGGGCTCTCCTGGCGCTGGCTGGGCCTGTGGTCAACGAACGAATGGGAGGTGGCCAAAGCACGAGCTGGCGTTGGACTTGGCGAAGGCGCGGTCAACGCGAGGCGCGGGCGAACGGGCGCCTCATCCTCTCGTTCCTGAAGCAGGGAACGAAACGGAACTCGATGCAGATGGCGGCGGCGAAGAACTCGCCGGATCCACCTAATCTGGGCGAGGCAGTGGCAGGGGAGGCCGGAAACGAGCAGGACGACGGCGGGGCACCCAGATCCGGCGGCCATGGGGGACCCTGAACATGGCGGGAGAGAGAGGTTAAAGGGAGGAGGAGAGGGAGACGGTCAGGGAAGGCGCAGGGCGGCGGGGTACTGGCCTGACCGGCTTGTCCGACAACGGCGCTCACCGGCGACGAGGTAAGGAGGAGGAGGCTCGGCCGGCGTGGGGATGCTCCAGATCGAGTAGGAGGAGCTCGGGAGGCTCTCCCGATCCAGAACGAGCGGGACATCTCAGGAGTGGCGTACAGGCGACGGTGGAGAGATCCGGGCCTGGGCGGGCCCCGGATGGGCTTCACGGGCCACGGCGGCTGGTGGTGGAGGAGGAGGTGGCAAGTGGTGGTGGGGGAGAGGGTGGCTGCGGAAAACAAGGAGGAGGCGGCGGCTGATGATTAGGAGCGCGGAATTTTAGGAGGAGGGGTAGGTAGCTGCCCAAAAATGGAAGGGGAGGTGGTTTATATAGGGCAGGTTCTAGGGTTAGGGGGTTTAGGGGGGGTTTCGGAGCCTCTGATCACGATCCGACAGCTCCGGACACGAGGAGGGGTAGGTTGGAGCATGTGGGTTGTGTAGAAGGCCTCGGGCAGAGAGGAGAGAAGAGAGATAGAGGCCCGGCGACTGTTTCCGGAGACCGAAAACGTCCGACGATAGACCGGCTACTATTGTCGCTATAATTATTCGTTGGGGCGTCAAACGGACTCCGAATGCGATGAAACTTGGCAGGCGGCCTACCTACACTATAATAAGACCGCATGCCAACTTTCAACACATTCCGAGAACATTTTCCGGCCACTTATAAAATAATACTTCGGACATGCCGCGGGCGCGTGCAAGTGTGTCTGGGCTCAGAACGGACCACGGAAGGAAGGGGAAACCGGGACGGATGCAAGTTTTAAAAACATGATGATGCAATGCACATGATGACATGATGAAAAGCAACACGCAAGCAAAGGACATGGCAACGACAGCGAATAACTGGACGACACCTGGCACAACGGTCTCAGGGCGTCACAGTGGCGTGGAACCGTTCTGGAGGGATGGCTCGATAGGCCATGGAAAATACACACAACACCGGATACCATACCTACCCACATCCTTAGAGCATGTTGGATACTCCGGCAAGTGGCAAGAGTGGCAAGGATATCCTCACCAAAAATACCTCAGAGAAACACCCCCCGAAAGACGATGACCTCAGGGTATTGACGGTCTTTGAGACTTTTGCTTCAAACAATCAGCACAAAAGGGCCCTCCGCGACCTCGCCGAAGTCTGCCAAGTCACAGCAATAAACTCCTGGAACGACACGGCCATAACTTTCAATGCCAGGCACGAACCAAAATTCCGGACAGCCTGGGCACCAGCCGCCTTGGTCCTCAATCCAATTGTGGACGGCTTTTAGCTCACCAAAGTGCTCATGGACAGCGGCAGTGGATTAAACCCCATCTATGAGGACACACTCAATAAAATGGAAATAGACAGGAGTCGTATCGAGCAAAGTAGCACGACCTTCCGAGGAATCATTCCCAATTAGGAGGCACGATGCGCGGGAAAAATTACACTTAACGTGGTATCTGCACGCCGAAGAACTATCGGCCCAAAGAGATAACCTTCCAAGTGGCCACTTTTAACAGTGGATACCACGCCCTGTTGGGGCGAGATGCATTCACACGCTTTCAAGCCATACCTCATTACGGGTATATGAAGCTCAAGATGCCCGGGCCCAACGGTATTATCACTCTCGCTAGTGATCCGGATATAGCCCTCCATGCCGAAAACAAAACAGCATCCCTGGCCCTCGAGGCACTATCTGAGGCCCTCGCGGCCGAAGAGTTAAACACGCTGCGCTCGACAGTGGATAGGGGCGACGTAATCCTTGGTAAGCGCTCCAAATCCACCTCCTTCAAACTAGCGGACGAAATAGTCAAATTTCAAGTCCACCCGACGGACCCAAAGAAGTCAGTCTCCATCGGGGCACAGCCGGACCCAATGGTGGATGCCGCACTACGAGCGTTCCTACGCGAGAACTGGGACATATTTGCATGGCACCCTTCTGATATGCCAGGAATCCCACGCAGGTTGGCCGAGCATAGCCTCAACAAATTGATGGGATATAAGTCGGTCAAGCAAACACTGCGGTGCTTTTCCGAACCCAAATGACAAGCTATGGGGGAGGAGCTAGCCAAGTTAATTGAGGCCGGATTCATCAGAGAAATAAAACACCCAGACTGGCTAGCAAACCTGGTGATGGTGCCAAAGAAAGATAAATCCTGGTGCCTATGCGTCAATTTCAAAGACCTCAACAAAGCTTGCCCTAAGGATTCCTTCCCCCTCCACCGCATCAATCAAATTATTGATGCCACTTCAGGACACGACTCACCGGGTTTCCTCGATGCATATACTATCAAATTAAAATGAAGGAATCCAACCAAGCTGCAAACGGCATTTATTACCCCATACGGGCCTCTCTGCTTCAACACTATGCCCTTTGGGCTCAAAAAAGATGGTGCCACCTACCAACGCATGATTCAAACATGCCTAGAGAAACAAATCGGCAAGGCAGTTGAAGCATATGTGGATGACGTCGTCATCAAGACTAAGCACGTTGAGTCATTAATAGACGACGTACGCCTCACATTCGACAATATCCGGACATATGACATTAAGCTCAGTCTAGGAAAATGTGTTTTCGGTGTTCCCTCTGGAAAACTGCCGGGCTTCATTGTTTCCAATAGAGGAATCGAGGCAAATCCAACCAAAATCCTAGCTTTATCACAATTTGCTACACCAACAGACCTTAAACAGGTCCAAAAACTAGCCAGATGCGTGGTAGCTTTAAGCCACTTTATCTCCAGACTAGGAGAAAAAGCATTGCCACTTTATCGACTTCTTCGACGCACCGACCACTTCGAGTGGACGGATGCGGCAACTGCCGGATTGGAAGAAATAAAGGCTCTTTTAGCGAGCAACCCAATCTTGGTCGCGCCAAGTGGTGGCGAACCAATGTTATTATACATCTCTGCAACACACCATGTGGTGAGCGCAGTACTCGTCGTCGAGTGAGAGGAGGATGAACACAAATTCCCGCTCCAGAAGCCGGTATACTACGTATACACTGTCCTAACTCCATGCAAATCCCAGTACCCTCATTATCAAAAGATATCATACGCGGTCTTCATGGCATCCCAGAAGCTACGACACTATTTCCAAGAGTGTTCAATCACGGTGGCTTCCGAAGTACCACTGAATGACATAATAAACAACCGCAACGCCATGGGCAGGATTGCCAAGTGGGCCATTGAGCTCCTTCCATTCGACATAACATATAAACCGTGCTGGGCTGTCAAATCCCAAGTACTGGTAGACTTCGTCGCCAAATGGACAGAGGCCGAACTCCCTAAAGAGTATGGCACATATTCCAACTGGGTCATGCACTTGATGGTTCCAAAATGCTGGCGGGCTTAGGGGCGGGTGTTGTCTTAACGTCCCCCACTGGATACACAGTTCAGTACATACTCCAAATATTATACACAGACTCCAACAACACAGTCGAATACGAGGCCTTATTGCACGGTCTTCGGATGGCTACCTCCATGGGCATACAACGCTTGGAAGTACGCGGGGACTCAAATATCACAATATCCCAGATAAATGGAGACTTCGGCGCCAAAGATCCAAAGATGGCGGCCTATCGTAAAGTCGTACTCAAAATATCAGCTCGCTTCGAGGGACTCGAGTTTCATCATGTGGCTCGAGAAAGTAATCAAGCGGCGGATGTTCTTGCTCATATGGGCGCCAAGCGTGACCCAGTCCCGCCTAACATCTTTTTGGAAAGGCTCTTCAAGCCATCCGTGGTGTGGCAGGACAAGAGTGGCAACACTAGTCCGGATACGATTATACCCCCAGATTCTGAACACAATACCGATATCATCGGAGGCTCAGCCACGGAAACAACATCGTCGACCCATCTAATAATGGAAGTAATTGCCCCATGGACCGAACCCTTCTTGTCCTACCTTAATAGGAGAGAGCTCCCTAAGGATCAAAATGAGGTTCGCTGCATTGTTCGGCGTTCCAAAGCCTACAAGGTCCACGAAGGAGAGCTCTACAAGAAAAGCGCTACCGGAATACTTCAAAGATGTATCTCCGAAGAAGAGGGATGGCAGCTCTTGGCTGAAATCCATGCTGGCCTCGGTGGTCACCATGCCGCAGCTCGGGCCCTTGTAAGTAAGGCCTTCCGTACAAGTTTTTTTGGCCGACGGCCCGAACAGATGCACAGGACTTTGTCCAACGTTGTGTTGGATGCCAGCTTTTCGCCAACCAAAGCCATATGCTGCCCACTTCTCTACAAACAATCCACATTACTTGGCCTTTTGCAGTTTGGGGGCTGGATATGGTCGGACCCTTTAAAGGAGGCAGCCATAAGAAAAAATATCTGCTAGTCATGGTAGATAAGTTCACTAAGTGGATAGAGGCCAAACCAGTTAAAACAGCCAAAGCCGAACCAGTGATAGACTTTATATCCGGTGTCGTGCACCGTTATGGTGTCCCACACAGCATCATCACCAATAACGGCTCCAATTTTATAGCCGATGAGGTGAAAGCCTGGTGTGCTAATCTACGTATTAAGCCTGAATACGCCTCCACGTATCATGCACAAACAAAAGGTCAAGTCAAACGAGACAATGGTCTTATTATGAGCGGCATCAAACCTAGACTAGTGCGGTCTTTGAAAGAATCAGACAAGCATTGGGTTGAGGAGCTTGACTCCGTACTCTAGGGGCTGCGGACCACGCCCAATCGCACTACCGGATATACACCTTTCTTCATGGTGTATGGCGCAGAGGATGTGTTACCCTGCGACATTATACATGACTCACCTCGAGTGTGCATGTACGACGAGAGAGAGAGAGGCCGAGCTTGACCGGTAGGACAGCTTAGATGCCCTAGAGGAGGAGCACGATGATGCAAAATCCCGTTCCGCATTTTATGAACAGCAGGCCTGCAGATATCAAAGCAGAGAAGTGCGGGCCAAGACTTATAATGTTGCCGAACTCGTTCTACGCTTGCCGGAGAAGAAAAAGGGCAAACTCAAGCCCAAGTGGGAGAGTCCCTTCATCATTGACGAAGTTCTCACTGGAGGAGCGTACCACCTACGTGATGCATCAGACAATCGCCTAGAGCCGAACCCCTGGAACGTGGCCAGACTCTGAAGATTCTATGCCTAGCGCCGAACTCTTCATTCATCTCCTTCTCCCTATTGTTTCCATTATTTTTTCTCCTCTCTTTTCGCTTTTTCTTTTTTAGCCTTAAAGCTTTCGTGCGGCTAAAACATGCACCTATGACGTACGCATCCTCAAATGTGTACATTCATTATACATGGGGGCTTCTTGCACAGAAGCTTATTATTGTTATTTTTCGAGCATCAAGCTCATCACATATGCGTTTTTCCTCATATGTACCTTTTCTTTGCCATTATATGCATTGATATGACTTAAGTTTTGGCCAAACTGGGTTGCCTGGCTCCTGTGCTTATGCCCTACGTTCCCGTTAGTTCATCTAGGGCATAAAGGGAGCACCTCTGCGATTGTTACTGCCGGGTCATTTGTACCTCAGACTGGGTGAAGCCGAAAGCTAGCGTTCTTAAAGGAATATTCGGTCGGCGGAGTAAAGATGTTTTTATATTCCTTCCACTATGAACCCCCAGATGTTACGTATACTGTGATCTTTCCAATCACAGTTCGGACGTGCACATTAATGCATGTACACCCAGGGAAAGGATCCCTTAATGGAACTATTCTCTCTGGAAGATGTTTCTTACAATCACAGTGTAATATAACATAGCTAGCTGGATACAACTTGTCTGTTCAAGAAACTATGACCCCTATGCCTGGTTTCCACGCATAGCCTGGTCTATTTTGCCGCTCAAGTATTCGGAAACACTCTGCACCTTCGGGTCCAGAGGTCGAAACGAAAAGGTCGGCCATGACAATCGTTTTACAATACGGCCAGGGACAAATATGTCAAGGAAAGTACATAGTCACTTGGACTCAAAAATTTCCGCCTCTATACCGTCTAACAGGCAGTCTAGCTTACAATCCTATTGGGAATATTTGGCGGCTACTTCTACTTGGTCATATACGAAATTAACGGGAATTTCTTTCCCATCTGACCCTAGAGGTCCGACCCGGGCCATATGATTTGGATCAAGCTTGGTATGCCGTCTTTTTACCATGGCCCAGGCCTCTCGCGCACCTACCCGACATGCTGATATCTTCCATAATCGAATACGCCGCTGTGCCCCTTTGAATAGCTCCACGAGCTCTGGCATACCTCCTGCAGGAGAGGCGGATGGCCATAGAGCCTTGGCAACACTCCGCATTGCTTGCCGAACTCTCTCGCGCATCCGGTACAGCTCTTGTAGCAGGTCGCCTTGAGATCCAGACATTTCCTCTTTGAGACGGCTAGTCAGCATACCTGCAGACATAAATTTGTCAGTTCCTGCCCTCACCGAATTATAGGGAGGCAAGTATGAAAAGCATACTGAATATGCCGCCTTGTAGCCTCCTATTCTCCTTGACGGCGTCAGCTAGTTGGGCTCGAACATCTTTTAGTTCTTCGCCTAGTAGGGTATGGGAATCCTGCAGCTTGTTCTTTTCCTCCCTGACCCGCGTCAACACACGTTCGCCTGCCGCATGTTGCCTTTTGGCCTCCTGTTCACCAGCCTGGGTGACCTTCAGTTTCTCTCTCAGTTGCCCTACTGATTTTATCAGCAGAAACACAATAGTATTAATATAACTGGTATATGATTATACTTTTTCTGATGGGGAGAAGCATTACCAGGTGGTGCCTCCTTGGATTTTTCCAATTTGGTGGTAGCCGCAGTTAGCTGAGTCTAACACTTTTCCAGCTCTTGAGACAGTAGGCTATTCTTATCCATAAGTTCTTGATTATACAATGATCCTTAAATCAGTTGTATCAACTGCTTTAAGTCTCGGGGGCTACTCGTATATGATTATCAAATCTATACTTACCCGCATATCTTTTAGATGTTGGTCCGTGGCTCTGGCAAGTCCATCCGAGCAGCTTGGATGTACGCATCGGCCGAGCTGAAGGCATCGAATGCCTCCTTTGAAAAGCTGGGGTCATGGAGAGCGGCCCTCCGACGACGATGATTCATGGCACTCTCCACTTCAGAGTTCGTGATGGACATATCGTCCAAATCCTCTGCGGAAGGACAGTCCGACGCCACTCCCATGTCAGCCCCCGTCCTTAGGGCAGGGTTTGGAACCTGACTAGCGGAGGCGCGACCGGCAGGATCCTCGGACATAGTCCGGCGGACGCTTTTCCTGATAAAATGCAGCAGATGATGTCATGATTTGATGTGGCGACCAGGAGACATATTTTTTAAAAAAAGCCTTACCTCTTTGATGCAGGTTCTACCGTATGATCAGTTGCCTTTCTCTTTGAAGATGTGCTCGGCGCGGGCACCACTCTCCTCGGAGATGCTTCTGGTGCGCGTTGTGGCGTCGAGCGCCTCCCCTTTGGAGCACGAAATAGTGCGGTCACTACAAAAAAAGACACATCCGTGACATTTTGGGCCGAACGAAATTTTTTTCTATCATACATATGACACTTCTATGACGATAATTGTGACAAAACCCGATATCATCATAGATGTGGTGGGCTCCTACTTCTATGACAAAAAATCATGACAGAAAATGGGCTTTTCTTCCTGGGAGGGCCGGAGACGCAGCTGGATGACATTCTTTGGGACGTCCATGATGGAAAAAACCGTGGTAGAAGCGAGGGGGAGGAACATATCGAGGAGCTCCCGGTTAAGGTGGGAGGTCGGGGGCTGAGCGATGCGAGTTTCTCTCGTACACGTACGTGCGTGTGTGCAAGGCGTTGGCTCTAACTGAACCCGAGCGAGGCGTTGGGCTCTAACTGAACCCGAGCGATTGCACTGCAGGCTATGCGTTACTGAACCCGAGCGATCGATCGATGGCTGTTAACTGAACTCGATCGAGCGATTCCTTCGCTACTGCTGCTAACTGAAGCCGATCGATGCTGCCTCTGGATGAACAGTGAGCGTTGCGGGGGGGGGGGGGGTTTGGATGAACAGTTCCCGGTGGAGGTGGATGAAAAGGACCCTGTGGTGTTGCCTCTGGATGAACAGGACCCCGAACGATCGAGCCAGTTGGGGCTGGATGAACAGGACCCCGTGGAGGGCTGGATGAACAGGACCACCCCATGGAGGGCAGGATGAATAGTAGATGATGGAGGGCAGGATGAACAGTAGCCCGTGGAGGGGTGGTTGAACAAGAGCCCATGGAGAGGGCTGGTTGAACAATAGCCGGTGGAGTAGCGCGCGGTGGAGGCTGGATGAACAGGAGCCCGTGGATGAACAGTCGTAGGTGGAGGTTGGAGGAGGTCGACGGTGGATGAACAGTAGCTCGTGGAGGCTGGAGGGGATCGACGGTGGAGATGAACAGTATCCCTTGGAGTCCCGTTTTGTGGTACGCCACACCCCTCGCGATGAACAGGACCCCCGTTTCGACCTAGCGCTCCAACACAAGTCCGATTCGTCCATTTTGCGGTATGCCACACCCCTCCCGATCAACAGGACCCCCGTTTCGACCGTAGGAGGTCCGTTTCCTCCGTTTTGCGGTACGCCAGACCCCTCCCGATGAACAGGATCCCGTTTCGAATGTGGCCGGTAGAACAAAAGGCCGTTTCCTCCATTCTGCGGTACGCCAGGCCTCGTTTCCATCGCCTGTTCCGTCCAAGCCCTCCCGATGAACACGATGCATTCCGTTGCCTCCCCATGAACACGACGACGACACTGTTTATCCGTTCTGACCCAGCAATATACACGAGCCCTGGCCGTATGTATGCGCTAGTAGGCGTTCGAGACCCCGCCCGTATGTACACATACGTGGCCGTATTTTCTTTCTTACACCCTGGCCGCTATACGTACGTGTACATGCCACGTGCGCGCCTCTACTACGACACGTGCGCGCCTCTACTACGACACGTGTGCGCCTCTACATCGACCAGTATGTACGTACATGTTCGCGACCAGAATGACAACGCTACGTACGCTTCGACCAGGTGGGTCCCGACTGTCAGGCACTTCCTTGCCTGCGAAGATGTAGCTGGTGGATCCCAGCAGTCAGGGGGCGAATCATTTTTGTTTTTTTGCCCGGACGCACTTCCTTGCGTGTGAAGATGTAGCTGGTGGGTCCCAGCTATCAAGGGGAAACTTTTTTTTCGCGAAATACAGTGGCCCGTCCGGTGGGTCCCAGCTGTCAGGTGGAGGAATCATTATTTTCCGCGTAATAAGGAGGCACTTCCTTGCTACAACCGTGGACCCAGCTGTCAGCCTCTCCACGTACAGTCCACGTCCGATGGAAGTCGTTCCTTGACCATGTTGATCACGCCGCGCCGAGAGCACCAGGGCGATGGACGACGGCGAGGCCTAGGAAGGGGACGACACGGAGGCAGGGAAGACTTGGCAGTTGTTTCCCACGCGGAGGGGATTACGATTGTACGAGGGTTTACTGGTTCTTCTGCCATCGCCGGAGAATAATAGCTGGTGTGGGTGAGTAGAGGGATGGCTAGGCCAGCGATGGGAGTACGGTCGGGCGGTGAGGCCTGCGCTGCAGCACAGCCGGCCACGAGGACGAGGGAGCAGGCAGTCCCGCCGACCCTTGTTTGAGCGGCTGGAGCAGGAAGAGCAGAGATTGAAGAAGCACGACGGCCGTTGGATGGACATCCAACACTCAATGCTTGTGCGTCAACCTTTTTTTAGGAAAGCCTCAAATCTGTGGAAAACAGCATACATCCCATCTGCCATTATTTCTAATAATTTACAGCCCATTTGCTAATTCTTAAGGTTTTTTTGGAGCCCATATTCTCTTTATTAGCATTACAGCCCATATTGTGGCAACGGTTAAAAAATTATACGAAATTTTGCATATTTCGGTGCGGTCCGAACTGTTTTTAATCCCGAAATTCCGACTCACATTCAAACTGATTTTAAAAATAAATGTATATCAATATAAAATCCAACAAATTCTCCACGCATAAAAATTAATGTAATTTAAAATCTTGAAATGAAAAAAAAGATATTTGAAACTAATTGCCGGTTTGATGTGTTTTAAAAATGTACATCCCATTTCTCATTACTGATGGGCCATTTTCTCGGCAAGCCGAATGAAAGCTCTCCTCGTCTTGAAAGATTTGCAGCCCAACAGGCCTGGCAAAGCGACTTACTTGGCAAATCACAAAAAAACTGTGTTGTGGCCGTGGACCCAGCTGTCAGCCTCTCCACATACAGTACTCTTCCGATGGAAGTCGTTCCTTGACCACGTTGACCACGCCGTGCGGAGAGCACCACAGCGGTGGACGACGGCGAGGCCTAGGAAGGGGACGACGCGGCAGTGGAAGCCCGCGCGGAGAGGACTACGAGGGTTCACTGGTTCGGCTACGGTGTGAGGCTGCCGTCGCCGCAGGGCCTGGCCAGCGATGGGAATAGTAGGGGGCGGTGAGGCCTCTGCGGCAGCATAGCCGGCCATGGGAGGCAGGAGCATGCGGCACGACCGGTGCTACTTTTGGCGGCTGGAGCAAGAAGACCAGAGGTTGAGGAAGCACTATGGCCGTTGGATGGACATCGTACGGTCACTGGAGCTAGAATCATTCATATTGACTAAGTTGAGAAAGCCCTTCGTCCCCGTCAACTTAGTAGGCCCACAAGTCAGCCTCCCAGCAAGGTGGGTCCCAGCTAGCCAGGGGAGTATTCATTTTTTTGTGTGTAATAAGGAGGCACTTCCGATGGGTCTGAGCTGACAGTGGGGGGAACTTTTTTTCGTGAAATACGGTGGCCCGTCCGGTGGGTCCCAACAATTAGGGGGAAATGATTTTTTTCGCAAAATACTGGTGGCCTATCCGGTGGGTCCCTGCTGTCAGGTGGAGGAATCATTATTTTCCGCGTAATAAGGAGGCACTTCCTTGCTACCGCCGTGGACCCAGCTGTCAGCCTCTCCACGTATAGTCCACGTCCGATGGAAGTCGTTCCTTCCACGTTGACCACGCCGCGCCGAGAGCACCAGGGCGGTGGACGATGGCGAGGCCTAGGAAGGGGACGACGTGGAGCCGGTGAAGATGCGATAGTGGAAGCCCACGCGGAGAGGAGTATGAGGGTTCAGTCGTTCGGCTGCGGTGTGAGGTTGTCGTCGACGCAGGGCCTGGCCAGTGGTGGGAATAGTAGGGGGCAGTGAGGCCTCCACGGCAGCACAACCGGCCATGAGAGTGAGGAGCAGGCGGCACGACCGGCGCTGCTTTGGGCAGCTGGAGCAAGAAGACCAGAGGTTGAAGAACCACTACGGCCGTTGGATGGACATCGTACGGTCACTGCAGCTAGAATCATTTATATTTACTAAGTTGACAAAGCCCTTGGTACGTCAACTAAGTAGGCCCACATGTCAGCTTTCGAAACGGTGCGCCCCAGATGTCAGAGGGAGGAATCATTTTTTGGTCGGGTGAAGTTAGAATATCCGAGATTCAGGAAGAAGCACGGCATCTGTTGGATGGACATCCAACGGCCACTGCTGCTAGAACCGCGTGTTGACTATAAGTTGACAAAGCCTTGCATATGCGTCAACTCTGTTTTTTAGGGGACGCGTCAACTTAGTAAGGCCAAAAGTGTGTGGCAGAGAACTTATAGCCCATTTGAGATTTGTAAGAATGTGTAGCCCATTTTTGAATTCTAATGGAATTTACTACATCCCATTTACAGTTTGTTAAAAGTACAGCCCATTTCAACCAACCGTTCAAAACAGAATTCAATAAAATTTCCCACATTTTGATGGGATCCGAAATATTTTTATCCCGAAATTTCTAGTCACATTAAATACAATTTCAATATAAATTTATATTACGTAAAAATCCAACGAAACATTGCGCTCGCAACAATTAATGAAATTAAAATTTTCAATATCCAAAAATAATATTTTATAAAGTAATCACGTGTTTGGTGCATTTTTTATAGTTACTGCCCAGTTTTTATAATTACATCCCATTTATTATTTCTTAAAGCCCATTTTCTTGTTAAGCCTAATGCATCCCTCCTAGGAAAGATTTGCAGCCCAGCGGGGCGGAGAATAACAACTTGACCTTGCCTGGGTATTCCTAAAAAAATTATAGCTGGGCTAGCCATTTTCAGCTTGAAAAAAATTAATATCTGGGCTGGATATCTGGCCTGGGCTAGATGGGCCACAGCCTGCCCAGTTAATACCTGCAGCGATGTTTTCGTTGTTGTTCAGAGGAGAAAAATTAATATCTGGGCTAAACATCGAAAAACTCTACAGTGCTCACACCACAAAAACACAAATACTGCTCGAGCTGCTTGGTCCCAGCTGTCGGCCGCTTCTTGTGCAATTCTCTCGTTTATTGACTAGTACTACATAGGTTGACAATGGTGTGGGACCATGATGTCAGGAAACTAGGGGGAAGCAAAATAAATAACTCCAGTGAGCGCTTCCACCTCTGCCTAGTTGTCTCCCGTGGAAACCCCTTTCCCGCCTTTTTTTGCTCGGGCAAGGACCAATGCATGCAGCACGTCCATGCGGTTATTAGGCAACAAATAAAAGCGCTTTGCATGCTATGAATTACGATGGCCTGCATGGGTAGCTAATAAGGCATCCTCTTAACTGCTGTGATTAAATGTTGTGTTTAGAAGAGAGAAATATTCTTCTTTTCCACCAATCTGCTCGCACCTAGGTCGTGATGCACCTTCTAATACGACTTATTCACCTAGACGGAGGGAGTATAGTTTTATACATACATACATATGGTCGCGCTATTCATCACCCTCGGTGAGGAATAGTTATTCCTCACTCCCTCTATTTTACCATCAATGCAACGTAATTTTACGTTCCGTAAGTTTTTTCTTATTTCCGACGTAAAAAAAGACTATAAGAAAATATATAATCGTCATAAAAAAGATTTTATGTTATGTAAAATTACAAACATAAAAACATAGTGTAAAATACACATAAACTGCAATATTTTTTGCCTTATGACCTATATTTTTATTTTCTTATGTCAAATTTTACGTAGTGAATCTCTAAGAATGTAACTATTTGAATTTCAAATGTAATTTAATTATGAAATAATCGTAAGATTACCTCTGATGAAAAATAACTTATTCTGCACCCTGGGTGATGAATAGTATCACTATATATATATATAAAATAAGGAGGCACTTGCGTATGTAGGCTATGGACCTGGTGGGTCCCCATTGTCATCCTCTCCAAGTAAAGTCATCTCCTCGCCTGCGCGCGCTTTCCGCCCAAAACAGTGATCGCCGCCCGCCCCGCTTACCGGTGCAGGCGATTGCTCCGCCTTCAAATGACAAAAGTGTCGTCCGTCCATCCATCTACCGCCCACATTAATGATACGCGGTTGCCGAGGCGGCTACTCCGGCGCCACACGTCCGTCCCTCTGCCCGCCTACCATTGCTATATAAACTACAACGCCGGCCATAGCCGCAGTCATCCGCATCCGTTCCCTTTCTCCTGTCCACACCACTACTGCCCACCATGGCTTCCTCGCGCTCCAGCGCTCTTCGGGATGGGCGGACGACAGACCACAAGGAGATGGCAGCCATTGCTGCCGACCGGCTGGCTGGCAGGCAGCCGGAGGACGACGACGTCCCAATGGAGAACATGGTAGTCGACGATCCGGCGCCAACCCCCTCCTCCGCGCCATCCTCCCCGGTGCATTGCACCATGAACATCGGCGAGGCCCGTGCCCAATATATGGACAGTGTGAGGCAGATGCGTCAGGAGCAGTTCCAGGAGGCGCAGGCTGACGCCGCCTACAACAACCATCTCCTCCAAGAGCATCTGCAGGCGGAGGAGCAGATCGCCACGGAGCGGGTGGAGCAGGAGGCGCTGCTCGACTCGTACCGCTCCGCCCGCAAGGGCCGCCTCGAGCGCTGGCGGGAGTGCATGCGGGTGGCGGAGGCTGCGGCCGCCTACAAAGACGCTAACAAAGAGGGCGATGAAGCGGGCGAGGCGCTGTTTGGCGAGACCGAGCATGAGGCAGAGGACAATGCCGGCTCCAACGAGTCGCCGCTCCGCTGGCGTCGACGAGGCCCTGCTCCGCCGAGGCCCCGTGGCGCCAACAACGAGGCAGAGGACACCGTCGGCTCCGCCGAGGCCCTGCCCCGCCAACAACGAGGCAGAGGACATCGCTGGCTCAGCCGAGGCCCCACCCTGCCGGGAACGCGGGGGAGGATTTCCACCGCTCCGCTGAGGCGGCGCCCACCGGCAATGAGACAGAGGACATAGCCGGCTCCGCCGAGGCCCCGCCCCGCTGCCAACGAGGCCGCGCCACACAGAAAATGAGGAAGAGTAGAACACGGTAGGTGTTGGGTTTCATAGTAATTTCAAAAAAATTCCTACGCACACGCAAGATCATGTGATGCATAGCAACGAGAGGGGAGAGTGTTGTCTACGTACCCACGCAGACCGACTGCGGAAACGTTGACGCAACATAGAGGAAGTAGTCGTACGCCTTCACGATCCAACCGATCAAGCACCGAAACTACGGCACCTCCGTGTTTGAGCACACGTTCAGCTCGATGACGATCCCCGGACTCCGATCCAGCAAAGTGTCGGGGAAGAGTTCCGTCAGCACGACGGTGTGGTGACGATCTTGATGCACTACAGCAGCAGGGCTTCGCCTAAACTCCGCTACAGTATTATCGAGGAATATGGTGGCAGGGGGCACCGCACACGGCTAAGGAATAGATCACGTGGATCAACTTGTGTGTTTCTGGGGTGCCTCTGCCTCAGTATATAAAGGACTAGAGGGGGGAGGCTGGCCGGCCATAGGAGGCGCGCCAGGAGAGTCCTACTCCCTCTGGGAGTAGGATTCCCCCCCCCCAATCCTAGTTGGAATAGGATTCCTTGAGGGGGGAAAGAGAGAGAGGGGGGCCGGCCACCTCTCCTAGTCCTAATAGGACTAGGGGAAGGGGGGAGGCGCGCGGACACCTTGGGCTGCCGCTTTCTCCTTTCCACTAAGGCCCATCAAGGCCCATATGTTTCCCGGGGGGTTCCGGTAACCTTCCCGGTACTCCGGTAAAATCCCGATTTCACCCGGAACACTTCCGATATCCAAACATAGGCTTCCAATATATCAATCTTTACGTCTCGACCATTTCGAGACTCCTCGTCATGTCCGTGATCATATTCGGGACTCCGAACAACCTTCGGTACATCAAAATGCATAAACTCATAATATAACTGTCATCGTAACCTTAAGCGTGCGGACCCTACGGGTTCGAGAACAATGTAGACATGACCAAGACACGTCTCCGGTCAATAACCAATAGCGGGACCTGGATGCCCATATTGGCTCCTACATATTCTACGAAGATCTTTATCGGTCAGACCGCATAACAACATACGCTGTTCCCTTTGTCATCGGTATGTTACTTGCCCGAGATTCGATCGTCGGTATCCAATACCTAGTTCAATCTCGTTACCGGCAAGTCTCTTTACTCGTTCTGTAATACATCATCTCGCAACTAACTCATTAGTTGCAATGCTTGCAAGGCTTGTGTGATGTGCATTACCGAGAGGGCCCAGAGATACCTCTCCGACAATCGGAGTGACAAAACCTAATCTCGAAATACGCCAAACCAACATGTACCTTTAGAGACACCTGTAATACTCCTTTATAATCACCCAGTTACGTTGTGATGTTTGGTAGTACCCAAAGTGTTCCTCCGGTAAACGGGAGTTGCATAATCTCATAGTTATAGGAACATGTATAAGTCATGAAGAAAGCAATAGCAACATACTAAACGATCGGGTGCTAAGCTAATGGAATGGGTCATGTCAATCAGATCATTCTCTTAATGATGTGATCCCGTTAATCAAATAACAACTCATTGTTCATGGTTAGGAAACATAACCATCTTTGATTAACGAGCTAGTCAAGTAGAGGCATACTAGTGACACTTTGTTTGTCTATGTATTCACACATGTATTATGTTTCCGGTTAATACAATTCTAGCATGAATAATAAACATTTATCATGATTATAAGGAAATAAATAATAACTTTATTATTGCCTCTAGGGCATATTTCCTTCAGTCTCCCACTTGCACTAGAGTCAATAATCTAGATTACACCGTAATGATTCTAACACCCATGGAGTCTTGGTGCTGATCATGTTTTGCTCGTGGAAGAGGCTTAGTCAACGGGTCTGCAACATTCAGATCCGTATGTATCTTGCAAATCTCTATGTCTCCCACCTGGACTAGATCCCGGATGGAATTGAAGCGTCTCTTGATGTGCTTGGTTCTCTTGTGAAATCTGGAATCCTTTGCCAAGGCAATTGCACCAGTATTGTCACAGAAGATTTTCATTGGACGCGATGCACTAGGTATGACACCTAGATCGGATATGAACTCCTTCATCCAGACTCCTTCGTTCGCTGCTTCCGAAGCAGCTATGTACTCCGCTTCACATGTAGATCCCGCTATGACGCTTTGTTTAGAACTGCACCAACTGACAGCTCCACCGTTTAATGTAAACACGTATCCGGTTTGCGATTTAGAATCGTCCGGATCAGTGTCAAAGCTTGCATCAACGTAACCTTTTACGCTGAGCTCTTTGTCACCTCCATATACGAGAAACATATCCTTAGTCCTTTTTCGGTATTTCAGGATGTTCTTGACCGCTGTCCAGTGATCCACTCCTGGATTACTTTGGTACCTCCCTGCTAGACTTACATCAAGGCACACATCGGGTCTGGTACACAGCACTGCATACATGATAGATCCTATGGCTGATGCATAGGGAACATCTTTCATATTCTCTCTATCTTCTGAAGTGGTCGGGCATTGAGTCTTACTCAACTTCACACCTTGTAACACAGGCAAGAATCCTTTCTTTGCTTGATCCATTTTGAACTTCTTCAAAATCTTGTCAAGGTATGTGCTTTATGAAATTCCAATTAAGCGTCTTGATCTATCTCTATAGATCTTTATGCCTAACATGTAAGCAGCTTCACCGAGGTCTTTCATTGAAAAATTCTTATTCAAGTATCCCTTTATGCTATCCAGAAATTCTATATCATTTCCAATTAGTAATATGTCATCCACATATAATATCAGAAATGCTACAGAGCTCCCACTCACTTTCTTGTAAATGCAGGCTTCTCCGAAAGTCTGTATAAAACCAAATGCTTTGATCACACTATCAAAGCGTTTATTCTAACTCCGAGAGGCTTGCACCAGTCCATAAATGGATCGCTGGAGCTTGCACACTTTGTTAGCTCCTTTTGGATCGACAAAACCTTCTGGTTGCATCATATACAACTCTTCTTCCAGAAATCCATTCAGGAATGCAGTTTTGACATCCATTTGCCAAATTTCATAATAATAAAATGCGGCAATTGCTAACATGATTCGGACGGACTTAAGCATCGCTACGGGTGAGAAGGTCTCATCGTAGTCAATCCCTTGAACTTGCCGAAAACCTTTTGCGACAAGTCGAGCTTTGTAGACAGTAACATTACCATCAGTGTCAGTCTTCTTCTTAAAGATCCATTTATTCTCAATTGCTTGCCGATCATCGGGCAAGTCAACCAAAGTCCATACTTTGTTTTCATACATGGATCCCATCTCAGATTTCATGGCTTCAATCCACTTTGCGGAATCTGGGCTCACCATCGCTTCTTCATAGTTCGTAGGTTCATCATGATCTAGTAGCATGATTTCCAGAACAGGATTACCGTACCACTCTGGCGCGGATCTTACTCTGGTTGATCTACGAGGTTCAGTAGTATCTTGATCTGAAGTTTCATGACTATCGTCATTAGCTTCCTCACTTATTGGTGTAGGTGTCGCAGAAACAATTTTCTGTGATGTACTACTTTCCAATAAAGGAGCAGGTACAGTTACCTCGTCAAGTTCTACTTTCCTCCCACTCACTTCTTTCGAGAGAAACTCCTTCTCTAGAAAGGATCCATTCTTACAAACGAATGTCTTGCCTTCAGATCTATGATAGAAGGTGTACCCAACAGTCTCCTTTGGGTATCCTATGAAGACACATTTCTCCGATTTGGGTTCGAGCTTATCAGGTTGAAGCTTTTTCACATAAGCATCGCAGCCCCAAACTTTAACAAACGACAACTTTGGTTTCTTGCCAAACCACAGTTCATAAGGCGTCGTCTCAACGGATTTTGATGGTTCCCTATTTAACGTGAATGCGGCCGTCTCTAAAGCATAACCCCAAAACGATAGCGGTAAATCAGTAAGAGACATCATAGATCGCACCATATCAAGTAAAGTACGATTACGACGTTCGGACACACCATTACGTTGTGGTGTTCCGGGTGGCGTGAGTTGTGAAATTATTCCACAATTTTTCAAATGTACACCAAACTCGTAACTCAAATATTCTCCTCCACGATCAGATCGTAGAAATTTTATTTTCTTGTTACGATGATTTTCAACTTCACTCTGAAATTCTTTGAACTTTTCAAATGTTTCAGACTTATGTTTCATTAAGTAGATATACCCATATCTGCTTAAGTCATGTGTGAAGGTGAGAAAATAATGATATCCGCCACGAGCCTCAATATTCATCGGACCACATACATCGGTATGTATGATTTCCAAAAAATCTGTTGCTCTCTCCATAGTACCGGAGAACGGTGTTTTAGTCATCTTGCCCATGAGGCACGGTTCGCAAGTACCAAGTGATTCATAATCAAGTGGTTCCAAAAGTCCATCAGTATGGAGTTTCTTCATGCGCTTTACACCGATATGACCTAAACGACAGTGCCACAAATAAGTTGCACTTTCATTATCAACTCTGCATCTTTTGGCTTCAACATTATGAATATGTGTATCACTACTATCGAGATTCATCAAAAATAGACCACTCTTCAAAGGTGCATGACCATAAAAGATATTATTCATATAAATAGAACAACCATTATTCTCTGATTTAAATGAATAACCGTCTCGCATCAAACAAGATCCAGATATAATGTTCATGCTCAACGCTGGCACCAAATAACAATTATTTAGGTCTAATATTAATCCCGAAGGTAGATGTAGAGGTAGCGTGCCGACCGCGATCACATCGACTTTGGAACCGTTTCCCACGCGCATCGTCACCTCGTACTTTGCTAGTGCCCGCTTATTCCGTAGTCCCTATTTCGAGTTGCAAATATTAGCAACAGAACCAGTATCAAATACCCAGGTGCTACTGCGAGCTCTAGTAAGGTACACATCAATAACATGTATATCACATATACCTTTGTTCACCTTGCCATCCTTCTTATCCGCCAAATACTTGGGGTAGTTCCGCTTCCAGTGACCAGTCTGCTTGCAGTAGAAGCACTTAGTTTCAGGCTTAGGTCCAGACTTGGGTTTCTTCTCCTGAGCAGCAACTTGTTTGTTGTTCTTCTTGAAGTTCCCCTTCTTCTTCCCTTTGCCCTTTTTCTTGAGACTAGTGGTCTTGTTGACCATCAACACTTGATTCTCCTTCTTGATTTCTACCTCCGCAGCTTTCAGCATTGCGAAGAGCTCGGGAATAGTCTTGTTCATCCCTTGCATATTATAGTTCATCACGAAGCTCTTGTAGCTTGGTGGTAGTGATTGGAGAATTTTATCAATGACGCAATCATTTGGAAGAATAACTCCCAATTGAATCAAGTGATTATTATACCCATACTTTTTGAGTATATGCTCACTGACAGAACTGTTCTCCTCCATCTTGAAGCTATAGAACTTATTGGAGACTTCATATCTCTCAATCCGGGCATTTGCTTGAAATATTAACTTCAACTCCTGAAACATCTCATATGCTCCATGACGTTCAAAACGTCGTTGAAGTCCCGATTCTAAGCCGTAAAGCATGGCACACTGAACTATCGAGTAGTCATCAGCTTTGCTCTACCAGACGTTCATAACATCCGGCGTTGCTCCAGCAGCAGGCCTGGCACCCAGCGGTGCTTCCAGGACGTAATTCTTCTGTGCAGCAATGAGGATAATCCTCAAGTTACGGACCCAGTCCGTGTAATTGCTACCATCATCTTTCAGCTTTGCTTTCTCAAGGAACGCATTAAAATTCAACGGAACAACAGCATGAGCCATCTATCTACAATCAACATAAACAAGCAAGATACTATCAGGGACTAAGTTCATGATAAATTTAAGTTCAATTAATCATATTACTTAAGAACTCCCACTTAGATAGACATCCCTCTAATCTTCTAAGTGATCACATGATCCAAATCAACTAAACCATAACCGATCATCACGTGAGATGGAGTAGTTTTCAATGGTGAACATCGTTATGTTGATCATATCTACTATATGATTCACGCTCAACCTTTCGGTCTCCGTGTTCCGAGGCCATATCTGCATATGCTAGGCTCGTCAAGTTTAACCTGAGTATTCTGCGTGTGCAAAACTGGCTTGCACCCGTTGTAGATGGACGTAGAGCTTATCACACCCGATCATCACGTGGTGTCTGGGCACGACGAAGTTTGGCAACGGTGCATACTCAGGGAGAACACTTCTTGATAATTTAGTGAGAGATCATCTTATAATGCTACCGTCAATCAAAGCAAGATAAGATGCATAAAAGGATAAACATCTCATGCAATCAATATAAGTGATATGATATGGCCATCATCATCTTGTGCTTGTGATCTCCATCTCCGAAGCACCGTCGTGATCACCATCGTCACCGGCGCGACACCTTGATCTCCATCGTAGCATCGTTGTCGTCTCGCCAATCTTATGCTTCCACGACTATCACTACCGCTTAGTAATAAAGTAAAGCATTACATCGCGATTGCATTGCATACAATAAAACGACAACCATAAGGCTCCTGCCAGTTGCCGATAACTCGGTTACAAAACATGATCATCTCATACAATAAAATTCAGCATCATGTCTTGACCATATCACATCACAACATGCCCTGCAAAAACAAGTTAGACGTCCTCTACTTTGTTGTTGCAAGTTCTACGTGGCTGCTACGGGCTTAAGCAAGAACCAATCTCACCTACGCATCAAAACCACAACGATAGTTTGTCAAATAGACTCCGTTTTAACCTTCGCAAGGACCGGGCGTAGCCACACTTGGTTCAACTAAAGTTGGAGAGACAGTCGCCCGCAAGCCACCTGTGTGCAAAGCACGTCGGGGGAACCGGTCTCGCGTAAGCGTACGCGTAATGTTGGTCCGGGTCGTCTCGTCCAACAATGCCGCCAAACCAAAGTATGACATGCTGGTAGGCAGTATGATTTATATCGCCCACAACTCACTTGTGTTCTACTCGTGCATATAACATCAACATAAATAACCTAGGCTCGGATGCCACTGTTGGGTTTCGTAGTAATTTCAAAAAATTTCCTACGCACACGCAAGATCGTGTGATGCATAGCAACGAGAGGGCAGAGTGGTGTCTATGTACCCACGCAGACCGACTGCGGAAGCATTGACGCAACGTAGAGGAAGTAGTCGTACGTCTTCACGATCCAACCGATCAAGCACCGAAACTACGGCACCTCCGAGTTCGAGCACACGTTCGGCTCGATGACGATCCCCGGACTCCGATCCAGCAAAGTGTCGGGGAAGAGTTCCGTCAGCACGACGGCATGGTGACGATCTTGATGCACTACAGCAGCAGGGCTTCGCCTAAACTCCGCTACAGTATTATCGAGGAATATGGTGGCAGGGGGCACCGCACACGGCTAAGGAATAGATCACGTGGATCAACTTGTGTGTTTCTGGGGTGCCTCTGCCTCAGTATATAAGGGACTAGAGGGGGGAGGCTGGCCGGCCATAGGAGGCGCGCCAGGAGAGTCCTACTCCCTCTGGGAGTAGGATTCCCCCCCCCAATCCTAGTTGGAATCGGATTCCTTGAGGGGGGAAAGAGAGAGAGGGGGGCCGGCCACCTCTCCTAGTCCTAATAGGACTAGGGGAAGGGGGAGGCGCGCGGCCACCTTGGGCTGCCCCTTTCTCCTTTCCACTAAGGCCCATCAAGGCCCATATGGTTCCCGGGTGGTTCCGGTAACCTTCCCGGTACTCCGGTAAAATCCCGATTTCACCCGGAACACTTCCGATATCCAAACATAGGCTTCCAATATATCAATCTTTATGTCTCGACCATTTCGAGACTCCTCGTCATGTCCGTGATCATATCCGGGACTCCAAACAACCTTCGGTACATCAAAATGCATAAACTTATAATATAACTATCATCGTAACCTTAAGCGTGCGGACCCTATGGGTTCGAGAACAATGTAGACATGACAGAGACACATCTCCGGTCAATAACCAATAGCGGGACCTGGATGCCCATATTGGCTCCTACATATTCTACGAAGATCTTTATCGGTCAGACCGCATAACAACATACGTTGTTCCCTTTGTCATCGGTATGTTACTTGCCCAAGATTCGATCGTCGGTATCCAATACCTAGTTCAATCTCGTTACCGGCAAGTCTCTTTACTCGTTCTGTAATACATCATCCCGCAACTAACTCATTAGTTGCAATGCTTGCAAGGCTTGTGTGATGTGCATTACCGAGAGGGCCCAGAGATACCTCTCCGACAATCGGAGTGACAAAACCTAATCTCGAAATACGCCAACCCAATATGTACCTTTGGAGACACCTGTAGTACTCCTTTATAATCACCCAGTTACGTTGTGACGTTTGGTAGTACCCAAAGTGTTCCTCCGGTAAACGGGAGTTGCATAATCTCATAGTTATAGGAACATGTATAAGTCATAAAGAAAGAAATAGCAACATACTAAACGATCGGGTGCTAAGCTAATGGAATGGGTCATGTCAATCAGATCATTCTCTTAATGATGTGATCCCGTTAATCAAATAACAACTCATTGTTCATGGTTAGGAAACATAACCATCTTTGATTAACGAGCTAGTCAAGTAGAGGCATACTAGTGACACTTTGTTTGTCTATGTATTCACACATGTATTATGTTTCCTGTTAATACAATTCTAGCATGAATAATAAACATTTATCATGATTATAAGGAAATAAATAATAACTTTATTATTGCCTCTAGGGAATATTTCCTTCAGTAGGTCGCCACCGATCGGGTCCAAGTAAGGCCACCGCTGCTACCCTCCTGTTGAAGCCAAGCTAGGCGGCTTGACCATTGACGGTCGGTTAGCTTCTTGGCGGCGACGTGGAGTCGGGGAGTTCTGCTGGAGAATAACGCTGCTTCTAATTAACTGCTGGTGCAGTTGGCTGACGGACACATGGGCCCAACAGGCCACATGTCAGTTACGCAACTGCACCTGCAGTTAAGTCACTGAAGCTTCTGTTCGGCTCAGTGGGACACAGGTGGGTAGCTTCGGTAATTAATTATACCTCCAACGCACCCCTTTTTAGTTGAAGAATGTATGAAATGTAATGAAATCTGGCATGTTTATATGAAATCCGACCGTGTATGAATGAATTTATTTCGATTAGTTCAAATTCATGTATCACTGGCATTAGATGAACATGCAAAACAATATGTACTAGCATTATTCCTAGGGTGATCACCTCGTTTGCAGCAGTTTCACATGTACTCCCTCCGGTCCTTTCTAGTCTGCATACAAGTTTTGTCTGCAGTCAAAGTATCTCCACTTTGACCAATCTTATACAAAAAAGTATGCACTTTCACAATGTGCGAAGTAAAAAGGAACAGAAGGAGTACAAAGAGTTTGAGCAGGTTTTTAGTGTTTCTGTACATTGCAATCAAACACACAGGCCTGGCAATTCATAGAGAACATTCAAAACAATCGTTGATTATGCATCTCAGCGACTCACATGTCAGAGGCAATATTTACTTCACAACTAAAGAATAAAGAAACAATTGATCGACATTGCTGACAGCAAGGGCGTCCCATTCGAAAATATCAAACGCATGTCTTGCTAAAATCAATGAGCAAAATTTGACAAGGTTGTCCCATTCCAAAATATCAAATGCCTACGATTATGGAATGGGCAGGGTTTGCCATCAGTTCGGACATTGACATGGCACCTTGTGCTAAATAAACCAGTTGTTCTTTTTTTTGCAGTTCCACCAAAATCAACCAAATTCACGCGTAGCTAGTATGATTTTGCCCTTATATGTTGCAACACCTTGAAATTATTGGCACCTCCTTTCTTGTGGTGGAAATGAATGATTCGATGTATTCATGAACATTTTGTGCAGTTCCCATTGAAATCAAGCTGAGCACCCCTGTTTGCACAAATACAAAAAAGTGATTAGTATAGAGCAAACTATACTATGAATTGACAGTTTCAATAGGCACATACATGGTCCATGTAGAGCACACTTTTAGAAAAATGGAACTCACCAGAAAGAATCCTAGAACAACATTGTACTCGCGCATCATAGCAAAAAAATGGAGATTTTGTCAATCCTTCTGAGCTGAAGTTAGTTTGGTCTTGTGGGGAGTAATGTAACCATCCTTCAACTGCTCCTTCTAATGATAAGATAGACAGGGCTTCTTCATCCTGGCATAATTGGAACTAGTCACTTCACGTACTCCATATTCTTCTTCAGAGGAAGATGATCCTGTTGTGCAAAGACAAGAGGACTACTAAATGCTAGCATCACTTTTTGCTCAAAAAAAAAGGAAAGGAAATATTTAAAATAGCACAGATGAAGCACTTCTCAAGGACAATACCACTTTTTCATGACAGCACTGGGAGTTGATTTTTGTTTTTCTTCCCCTTGTTCTTCCCCTTCATCACTTGGTTCAATAACAAACAAGCTTCGCCTTCAATGTAAGGTTTGGCATGTCAATTAGGGAGCACAAGTATAGTACTAAACTTAATTTTCTGATGAAAGTGGGAAAATACAGGCCAACAGTTGTGAAATATCCTTATCTTACCTCAATGGGATATTACGGTGCACATACATATTGGAAGTCTTGTCTCTATTTGTGCAGTTCACTAAAATCAAGCAACATTATCGTACAAGTAGCACAACATATGAATGCACACTATAGAATCATGTGAAAGAAGGCTAGTACTGACCTCTCATGATGCGGAATTCAAACAACTCACAGGAAGAAGATCTGAACCAAATTCGTCTTAACGGATAGGAAGTAAGATATCCTCTTGTGCAGTTCCACTAAGATCAAGCAATCAAGCAACATTGTGAGTGTGACATTTTGGTTGAACTGCACAAAACACTCTTAAAACAAAAGTGTTTTGTGCAGTGCAACAAAAGGTCACAATGGCAACGAGGTGAAGCAGATAACCCTATTTACACAGAGATGCAAAGGAAACAGTTACTGGTCAATAATGGTGGATGACACAGAAGCCAACAAAAAGAAGCATCTACCTTATATAAATGGGAAAGAAAGCAAGACAGTAGCATTTCTCAAACGGTGGCATTGATTAATATTAACATAGAGATTATATTAACAATAAAATTCGTTAAACATGTAATTTGCTTTTAACTGTGGCATTGCATCAATTTTCCAGCGGCATTATTAGAGGATGTTTTTTTACAGGGACATTTTGGTGTAGGGACTAAAAACCTCCGTGTCAGTCCCATCTAAACCAAAGAGGAGGGACTTTTAGGGACTAAAAGTGGGCATTTGGGACTAAAGAAATAAGACCCCGAGGGAGTCTTTTTGGGACTTTTTCCAACAGTTGCCCCTGCCACGCATCGCACCTTGTCTCTATTAGTTCATTACTAGGGGTAACATGGTCTTTTAGCATGTCATTTAATAACCTCTAGTCCATGTTTAGTCCCTGGAACCCAGCAGGTAGGGACTAGGGAGTTTTAACCAAACATGGCCTTAGATTAACAACAGCTAATGAGTTGCACGGGACAGTGGACGCACCAGCACCATGTGCATCTACCGATGTATTGTGGTCATGCACAGTCTGTTGCAACAAAGAACAAGCAACCAAGGAGCATATTTGTGTTGGTCCCAGTTTTGTTATCTTTAGACGCCTTTCCCTATGTGAGCGGAGCAAATCTAGTCCTGCTCAAACTCTACAGCCTTGTCCCTTCCTTTCCTTTTTGAACTAGTACTTTCGCCCCTTCCTTTCCTCTTTGAACCACGTCCTAGATTTATGCGATAGAACTTTCCCCACCACTTTCCCCCATTCCTTTCCTCTTTAAACCACGTCGTAGATTAATGCTATACAACTTTCCCCCTTCATTTCCTCTTTGAACCATGTCCTAGGTTCATGCTATATACAACTTTTCCCACGACTTTCCTCCACTCCTTTCCTCTTTGAACCACGTCCTAGATTCATGGTATACATGCAGCTAGAGCAATGCATGCGGAGTAAGTAAATTATACCTTAAGGTTCTTGGGGCGTGGTTCGGTGGGCGACGGGACGTCGGCGAAGAAGAAGGGGTGGAAAGTGAACGGCTGCGCCGGTAGTCCCTCACCGACGGCGACAGCGTTAAGCCTCCTTCCCTTCCCGCCGGACGGATCCTGCCGGCTCTTTGAGCAGCAGTGAGGGGAGAGAGAGGCCAACAAAGTCTTGTTTAGATCTGGAGAGGGCGAGAGAGTGTGAAGAGAGCAACTACAAGCGTTGAGGCTCCAGCAGGAGAGGGCGAGAGAGTGAGCGAACAGGCTAACCAGCTACACAACCCTCCCATTATGTTCAACGAGAGGGAAATAACCTTTTATACATTCCTGCATTCGTGTGACAAGCATGCCGTGTTTTTTTTGTGTGTGGGAGTCATTGGGATTTCAATCATAATTGTGTCATGTGGCTTTGGTGGTAAGACTATCCACATTGGTGCAAAAATAATGCAGCCTTAGTCACCTTACCTCTCTCCACGTAGTACGTTGGTTCCCACCAGTCAGAGGGTGAAACAAACAAATTAATAAGAAAAACTAAAAGCGCCAGCGGTGTATCTTACCTCACACATCTCGCTACTGCTCGGGAACACTGTCCAATTGATCCCTCTCTTCGCTCACGTACTATTTTAAGTGAACCCTTATTATAACATGCACACAAATTTGGCCACTCGTATTCAACTTAAGTCAGTGTGCCACCGTATCTCGTATACTTACTACTCCCTCCATCTAGGTGTAATAAGTCACGTTAGAAGGTGCAACGGGACCAAGGTGCGTGCGTGTGCGTGTGTGTGTGTGTGTGTTAGAGAGAGTGACAGATCGACCTACTCCTACAAAGAGATGTTGTGTAGTGTACGATTTTAGCCGCGAGAGTCGGTGCATCCTCTCGTTTCCGGGCGTGTCCGGTAGGGACATGCGGACAGCTGCCACGCCCGCTCCTGACCAGCCTGGCCCACCCAAAGCCCCTCCATCGCCCGCGCGCGCTTCGTGCCCGAAACGGTCAGCGCCGCTCCAAAGAAGCGGTGCCGCATTCATGCCCGGGCAGAGCGGACGCGACCTCTCACTGGCGCAAGAGTGATGGTTGCTTCGTCCGTCCAACTTACTGTTGGGTCTATGTGATTTGACGGCTCATTGGTCTTTATTACTGAGGTGGTAGGACTGCTGGATGTCCCACGCTTTCGGCGAAAGGAGGTATACTACTACTAGATTACAATTTTCTCCATTCTTACAGCGGAGGCGTGCAAGAGCAGTGAAAACACGCAGGCTTGGTGATTACATGGCCCACCTCACACTATCACCGTGCGACACCTAACTCTTTACATAGTACTCCCTCCGTTCCTAAATATTACTAGATGAGTCCCCGTGCATTGGCGCGGAACATCGGTATATCTCTCCGCGCAAAATTATCGATTTCATAGAACAAAAAAAACTCTATAACCGCATGACAAATGTGGTAGCCAAACTAAATAAACTCCCATCATCATTTAGATCATCCCACGTAAGGAAAAAAGATCAGCCAACTCCTGAACTCCTACTACATAATGGGATTATATTTTTCTTTTTGACATGTTAATGGGACTTAAAAGCTCACTTACATGCATGCTACCGGTGCGTGCTTGCGTGCAGACATGTTGATGTGATTTAAAACCCACTCACATGCATGTGGCACGGTATTTCTGCATGGTTGCATGTGGCTTAGTGCGGAGCCTCCCAACGTCAAGATCAGACGGCTACTATGGACTGATTTACTTCATCTAACGGCTACATCAATTTTGATGACATGGCTCAAGGAGAGGATAGAGAATTCCTAGTAGCGGGGGCTAGCTATTACTAGTAGATATAAGTCTTTGTAGAGATTCCACTACATACGGAACAAAATGAATGAATCTACACTTAAAATGCATCTATATACATCCGCATGTGGTTCATTCTGAAATCTCTACAAAGACTTATATTTAGGAACGGAGGAAGTACTAGTATAGTACGTACTGTAATTTATCAGCGAGATAAATTTGTACAATGCTATGAAGCTTCCAGCTTCTGTTACATGTATCTTGCGTCCAAGGTTGCCCGTTGCAACATTTCATCAAATACAAAGGAGACTAACATGCATGCTACTACATCTCAATGATTGACAGATCATAGCAAATATGTACTCCCTCCGTTCCAAAATAAGTTTCTCAACTTTGTGCAAACTTTAGTACAAAGTTGTACTACTACTAAAGTTGACACTTATTTTGGAACAGAGGCAGCTAAAGAAAAAAACGATCCATGCAGTCCCTAGCCCTTGAACCGTGAACCCTGACCAGGCTTCAATTTGCTGGCAACATTCGAGCTTCCTAATAAATGAAGTTTGCATACTTTTTACCATCGGATCATTTTGTGCAGTTTCACCAAAATCGAGATGAGCATCCCTGTGGCAAAGAAATTGAACAAGCGTGATTAGAATAAGATTACTGGGACTAGTTGATGAGACATAAAGTCATCACAAATACAGTACGTAGAAGCCAGTAGAGGTATGTGCGGGGCAAAGAAGTAGAGAAATATCCACAGGGAGTGATGTGGGCAGCTGGAGCAGTGGTGCAAGCCGGCTGTAAAGGGAGTTGTACCTGAGGGACGTACCTCAACCTTGAGGAGGGCGGCGGGAGGCGGCAACTGCCCACGTCGCGGCAATGAGCAAGGGACGAAGGCAACCTCACCAGCTTTGTGAGAGAGAACGGCGGGGACCCCTGATCGGGACGTGCCGACAGTGGGTTTTCACCGTCAGCGACGGCCACCGCATCTACACTAAGCATCCACTCCTTCCCCAAGCGGACATGATCCGACGGGATGTTAGAGATGTGGCCAAAGTCGTTTTATGCGAGAGAGTGTGAAGAGAGCAACCCCAGCAAGCAACCGTGTAGGCTGGCCCGTCCTGACTATGTACTCCTTTTCTCTCCATATGAACCTATCATATTGCGTACGTGCCACTGAAGAAAAAAAACTTTATTTATAAATGACGCGGCACCTACTACTCGTTCTCCTATAACCTTGCGCTTGGCATCTCCAAAATATTAACCTTGCGATTGGCTCTTCGTCTCTTTGGGAAGTCGAGCAATAATGGTAGTGCAGTATATATCGTTCTAGCTATATGAGACCGAATGAATTCCTGCACATCCACCACGTGGGCGAGGGTCGAGGGGCGAGGGAGAGTGCTACATACGGAGCAAAATGAGTGAATCTACACTCTAAAATACGTCTATATACATCAGTGTTTGGATTATGTACTAGTAGTTCATATTGAAATCTACTAAAGGACATATATATTCCAAACAATATGATATAATCTCTATAACCAAGGTAGTAGGGACGAGGAGTAAACGGAGGGAGTAGTAAATTTTTCTCCTCGTCCTGTGAGCCACCGCGCGCATGGGCAAGGGAGCGGGTGTAAGGCGTAGTAAGCAAGCTTCACCTCATCCTGCGAGCCACCGCGCCCTTGGGCGGGGGAGACGGCGTACTAAGCAAGCTTCTCCTCGTTCTGCGAGTTGACGGGACACATCAAAAGTACTCCAGTGTATAGAGCCTTGCCTCTAAGGTAGTCCCCACATGGTTTGCCTCTTTTTTAACAAAACACGTCAAGTCGCAATTTGTTTGTTCACCCATGGTAGACAATCCTCCCTCCACCAAGTGGACAACCAGTACACGTGCCAAATTACCACGTGGGCTGCCTTTTTCGTACAGAAATGAGCTCCACTGTGTACCCGCGCGGGTGTGGTTGGGAAAGGGATGGGAGTACGTGCGCCGTGCATGCACCTCTTGTCTTCGTGCATGTTCCCCACCTACATGGGTGTGTGTGAGAGAAACAAACCGTGTTCGTGAGTGTTTTTTGTTTTGGGGTGGGGTGGGGTGGGGTGGGGGGTTGATTTCGTGAATTATTTGTGGGAATATGTGTCGATGACATCTCAAACAAAATTTTGGATGCAATGTGTGTGAAATGGAGGCCTATCCATATCATACATAGAGGGTCGGGTAATCCACGAGAAGAGAGGGAGGGGTCATAGCTATCGATAGAGTCGAAGAGACGATCAAGTGGGTGGGTGCGAGATCGATGAAGAGAGCCATCGAAATTGTGTGTGTGTACAAGTCAAAGATATAGGGTGACTGGCCTACCGGAACGTTAGAGGGCACACGTCAAGTTTGTGTGTGGCAGGGAGACATGACTAGAGCGCTTGATGTATCGGTGTGTGTGGGGGGGAGGGGGTGGTGGGAGGGGTAGGCAGAGGCCTAACTATAGAGGTAGAACGACTCGTGTATGTGTTGAGAAGGAGAGACCCAGCTATGTCTTGAGGGAGATCGATCGACATCCATACATAACTGAAGGACGGGAAATATGATGGGAGAGAGATAGAGGAGAGAGGGAGGGAGGGAGAGGGGTAGAGTGCTGGATGGGTGATGGAGTTGCTTCTCGAAGATGGTGGGAGAGGCCTACTAGACAAACTAAGGGTGGAACTGCAATGTTATCAATAAGAGTGGGGATGTGTTTCTGTGTGTGCCTGTGCGTGATAGATCTGTCAGGATGCATCCATGGATGATGAAGGGGAACCATGTGTTTGGTAAGCAAACCTAACTAGATCGGTAGATCAGTTGTTGTTTGTCGGAGGAAGGGAGAGACACAACTAATGAGGTAGATCGATTGACGTGTGGGTAAAAATGAGTTATAAGGACCTAGCTAGCTATATGTATAGCGAGAGATCAGTCGGTGTACGTCCATTTGTTAGAGGCTAATAAGGCCCAGCGAGACGGATAGACAGAGAGAATGGAGCTAGGAGGTGGTGCGAGAGGCCCAACTACTAGCTAGATAGGGGGAGGAGTGTGCGATTGTGAGAGAGCGATGAAAAGAGGGGCGAGAGTTTACACGTGTGTCTGACCGTATGAGAGACACGGGGCAAGGACACATAAAGGAGGAGATTGAAGGTGTGTTTGTATGTTGTAGGCAGGCATCGCTAGAGAGGTTTATCGATCAGTGTGTGTCGGAAAGGAGTTGTGGAGACTCTGGGAGAACGACATAAAGAAAAAAATGAATGTGCCCAGTGGATAGAATGCCGAGGGAGGGGGAGGGCGAGGAGGGCGTGTGCATGCATGAGAGAAAGTTAGTGGTAACTACAAAGGTTATAGGATTGTGTGGGTGTAAGAGACTAACAAAGATCATGATTTGATATGAAAGTGGATTCATATATTTGAATAGGAGATCATAGTGTTTTAAACATTGCATGCATGAATATAGCGGTGATACACGTGATGTGTACATGTTATACCATAATGTGATAATGCATGGTGTTTGCAACTCACAGCTAAATGCCAAACAATCTAAACCATACTATACATCAAACAATCTCACATTTTATTTGAATTTGTGATAATGTGTGGAGTTTGCAGCTTACAACTAAATATCGAACAATCTAAACAATACTATATATCGAACATTCTCACATTTTATTTGAATTTGTGGTAATGTGTGGTGTTTGGAACTCACATCTAAATACTTGTAGGCGTCTGGGGCGGGGCACCATACATAATGTGATAAACACATTATACATATGAGACATGGTTTAGATTATGAAGATCTAGCTAGAGCTAGAAATGTAGTGTGATTTGAAATCAAAATAAAGTGGATTCAAAAAATCTAGTTCGAGTTCATATAGTACACATAGTTCATATGTAACTCGAGACTAATCATGTGGTGTGTTGTGAAGATAATACACAAATGATGGTTTAACTTGACAATAATGATGATTGTAGATCTTATTAAAACAGAGAAACGAATTCAAATGCTTTGACTTCACAACAATCATTACTGTAGATCTTATTCAAATAGAGAAACGAATTCAAATTTAGTTCATATTGAAGCAGTAGTATATACGTTTGGAATGCACTAAAACGTTCATTTGAGTAGTAGGTTGCATGCTTTATACACGTAGCGAAATATTTTAATTGAACATAACATGAATTCAAAGTTTTGAATGACATTTGTAGGGCACATTGATTTGGTACAGTACATGTTAGGCTTGTCCGGAAATTTCAACCCGCGCCTTTTTAGCCCGAAATATTTAAGATATATCTTTGTCTCGTTGTGCTCCAACAACTCCTCCATCTCAACCCGCGCCTTGCTATTCCGAAATTACAACGCGCGCGAAAACTCCCATCTCCTGTGAAATCCCGACATGTGAAATGCCCGTGGTACCCCTGAACCGAAAGAACCGCCTGGAAATGAGCCCAATAATAAATGGGCTCTGAGAAGGCCGAAAGATAACATGGGCTGGAAACATCCCAGCGGAATAACGGGCCGTTAATGGGTATAAAGTGATACACTATTCATTACGGGCCAGTTTCACCACGGGCCGTTAATGGGTGTAAAGTGATACACTGTTCATTATGACCCAGTTTCACCACGGGCCGTTAGTAGGCCAAGAGTTGCCTAGGGCCTCATATGGGCCGAAAGACGTCATGGGCCATACATGGGCCAGAAGTGAAAACAGGCTGGAATCATATTGGATGGCCCAGATGACGCTACTGGGCCTAATTCAGATAGGGTGTAACGGGCCTTGGGTTAGCGGGCTGTAAATGGGCTATATTCGAACAGGCCGTTAACAGGCTTTCCATGGGCCGGCCCGCCAGCTTTTGACCAAGTCAAACGAGCCGGCCTTTTCATAGGAATGGGCCTCTGTTGGGCCGTGCCACGTGTCGATATATCATAGGCGCCTTTCGTCCAATGAGTGGTTGACATCTGCCCAATGATGAGCCGACATGTGTTTCCTCCAGCCAATGATGATTTTACACGTGGAAAATCCCCATTGGTCGGGGCTGTTAACGGGTTATCGGATCCAAAACCCGACCCGATAGCTTAACGGCGTTCCGTTACGGTGGATGCCACGTGTCGGTCACCCTTGACGAAAGCACTTCTATGCCGCGCGATTTATCGTCATGGAAGTGGACACTTCCGTGATGATAATTTTGGTAATATAATGGAACACTTCTACGACAGCACATGTATGACTATCTTGATTCTGTCATAAATTTGTCATGGATGTACATGCATGACAAAAAAGGCGACCTACTGTGACAAACACGTATCATCACGGAAGTGTATTTTTTTGTAGTGGGTGGGTGAGGCATAACAAGGAATCTCTTTAGAAGAAGGTGTCTCTTAAATTACTTACATGCGAAGCAGGGAGGAGGCCGGGATAATCGGCGACGATGGGCACTTCCGTACCATCATAGCTCGCCTGGTAGAATACTCCATTCTCAAGCTCCACAAATATGTCTGGATCTTCTACGAATCCGGGGTCAAGGTCCCGGTTGTGATCCTCCGGCTAGGGGGCGAGGCTATGGATCCCCTCGGTAGCCTTCCGCCATTCTTGTTGCGAGTGGATAGGTTACTATCCATTAAAAGGGATTCGGAGAGAGGATTGAGTAAAATGGGGGATTGGAACTAACCAGCTAGGAGGATTATACATGGAAAATCCATCTCGACGTTTGAGACGAGTGAACTCCTCCTTCTCCCCTTTGTACAGTTCGGCCAATATTTTGGCCAAAGCGGCGGGGGTTTTCGGACCCTTTCGACCGTAGCGTGAGGCGTCATCTTCACCATTATAGTGCCACATGGGAAGCCCTCCGTATTGGAGTGGTTGGACCCCCCGCGCTATAGAAATTGCCATTACCTCAATTATTGATAATCCGGACTTGGCGAGCGTCTTAATCTTGCCCATCAACTGACTGACTTCAGTGCTATCCTCCTCCTCGAGGCTCCGAGGGTGCCAGCTGTGGCGTTCCTTCAACGGAGCGCTTGAAAATTCGGGGAGACCCATTCGGGCTGGGACAGGAAGAACGACGTCGTCAATATAGAACCATTCGGAAGACCACTCTTCGGATGCCTTCTTTGGCGTGCCGGAAAGGTATCCGGTCCCGGCGATGCGCCATACCTCGGCTCCCCCCACTTCTAATATTGATCCCTCTTGATTACGAGGGACGAGGCAAAACAGTTTCCTCCATAATTCAAAATGGGCCTCACAGCCCAAGAATAGCTCACAAAGAGCAACGTAACCCACGATGTGCATGATGGACGCAGGAGTGAAATTGTGCAGTTGGAGGCCATAATACTCCAGAAGTCCTCGGAGGAATGGATGGATTGGAAATCCGACGCCTCTTAGCAAGTAGGGAACGAAGCACACTCGTTCCCCCTGGATGGATTGGGGAGGTTCTCCACCTGAACCCCACTTTTGAAGGACGTCAATCCTGCTCGGACGGGGACTAGATCCGCGGGGGGAAGAAAGCCCTGTGTTTGCAGCTTCGTCAGCTGACCGTGAGATATGGAACATCTCTCCCAATCACGTTTTTTGGAGCCGTGGGCACGGGAGGAAGAGCTAGGAGCGCTAGCCATGTTGGAGTGGTTCCTCCTAGCAAGCTCTGGGGATTTTTCCGTAGGGTGTGCAATGGATCTGAGATCTAATCTCTTTAAATAGGCGCCTTTCTTGTATGGTCAGGGTGATATCTGCAAAAATACCCTGACCTCTCGTATTTGCTCGACATGTGGAAGCTGAAGTCAGGAAGGCGTGGAAGCTGATGGCGCGACATTAAATGGAAAGCCGAATACTGCTCTTTAAGTTAGGGACTTTGAAGTAATCAGAGGAGGAGCCCGCCTTGCAATGCCGAAGACTATCTGTGCGCCGGACACATCGTCATTGAAAGACTGGTTCGGGGGCTACTGGGGGAGCCCTGGATTAAGGGGTCCTCGGGCGTCCGGCCTGTTGGCATGGGCCGGACTAATGGGATGTGAAGGTACAAGACCGAAGATTCTCTCCCGTGTCCGGATGGGACTCTCCTTGGCATGGAAGGCAAGCTTGGTGTCTGGATATGCAGATTCCTTTCTCTGTAACCGACCCTGTATAACCCTAGTCCCCTCCGGAGTCTATATAAACTGGAGGGCTTAGTCCGTAAGAGGGACAATCATAATCATATAGGCTATACTCCTAGGGTTTTAACCATTACGATCTCGTGGTAGATCAAATCTTGTAATACTCATATTCATCAAGATCAATCAAGCAGGAAGGAGGGTATTACCTCCATAGTGAGGGCCCAAACCTGGGTAAACATCGTGTCCCCTATCTCTTGTTACCATCGACCCTAGAAGCACAGTTCGGGACCCCCTACCGGAGATCCGCCGGTTTTGACACCGACACTCGGCTTGTCTCTAAAGGTTACATACAAGTTCAAGGAATTGACTATGAAGAGACTTACGCGCCGGTAGCGATGCTAAAGTCGGTGAGGTTCGTACTAGCTATAGCTACATATTTTGATTACGGGATATAGCAGATGGATGTCAAAACGGCTTTCCTTCACAGAAATTTAACTGAGAACATGTATATGATACAGCCTGAGGGTTTTGTTGATCCGACTAGCACTTGTAAGGTATGCAAGCTCAAGAGATCCATTTATGGGTTGAGGCAAGCATCTCGAAGCTGGAACATTTGTTTTGATGAGGTCATCACTGGTCTCGGCTTCATCAAAAGCGAAGAGGACTCTTGTTTATACAAGAAGTGAAGTGGGAGCTTGATAGTGTTTTCTTATCTTGTATGTGGATGACATACTACTGATCGGAAATGATGTTTCGATGCTGAACTCGGTCAAGGAATCATTGAATGGAAAGGTTTCAATGAAGGACCTCGGTGAAGCAGTTTACATTTTAGGCATGAAGATCTATAGAGATAGATCAGGGAGGCTGCTCAGCTTGAGACAGAGAACGTACACACATAAAGTGCTGACGCAGTTCAACATGAGTGACGCCAAGAAAGGGTTCTTTCCACTCTCACATGGTATAAGGCTAAGCGAGACTCAGAGTCCTTTGACATTTGATGAGCGAAGCAGGATGAGTAGGATTCTGTATGCCTCCACAATTGCATCCATCATGTATGCCATGGCATGTACTAGGCCTGATGTTGCCTTTGCAATAAGACTAGCAAGCAGATACCAGGCCAACCTAGGTGAGAGTCACTGGGCAGCGGTGAAGAATATTCTAAAGTACCTGAAAAGTACTAAAGAGATGTTCCTAGTTTATGGAGGTGAGGAAGAGCTCGTCGTAAGGGGTTACGCCGATGCTAGTTTCCAAACCGACGGAGATGATTGTCGATCACAGTGCGGATTCGTGTACATCATTATTGGATTCGGGGTTTCGTAGAGCCTTGAGAGGTTCGAACACTGGCGTGCGTGCGAAGAACTCGTCCTCCCCCAACCTGCCCATGCGCCAATCCTACGGCCTAACTCGACGAACCTAATGAACAAGAGACTCAGCAGTTTACCCAGGTTCGGGCCACCTTGCGGTGTAAAACCCTACTCCTTCTTTGTGGAGGATTGGCCTCGAGGGGCTGAGGATGAACTAGTAAAATGGATGAACAACCTCAGGAGGTGAGGTGTTCTTGGGCTTGGTGAGCTGGTGAGGTGGTCAGCGTGGGATGGATCCCTCCCCTATGGTGGTGGCTAGGTCCTATTTATAGTGGCCTTCGTCCTCTTCCCAAATGTACGCGGGAAGGGATCCGACAATGACCAAATTCAAAGGGAGACAACTAGTACAAGTTATGCTGACAAAAGTAGTCTTCGCCTGCAAAAGCTCCTAGTCGTGACGCCGTGGTGAGCTCCGCGATGACCTCCGTCCTGTCATCCTTGCGGTCTTGGTCTTGTTGCACCGAAATGGAAACATTTGCTTGACGCCTCGGGACTCTGCGCCTGCGCTTGCCTCCTTAGCACCAAAGAGGAAACTGGTACACTGCGCCCACTGGCGCCCGCCTGGCCTTGGTCGCCATGGATCACGTCATATGAACCTCGCGAGGTGCACCTTACATTGATATCTCCGCTCCTTGGGAGCCAGCCTGGGGAGGCCGCCGCCCAGGGAGGTCTTGGCGTCATCCGCCTCACGAGGCTTGGCCCCTCACGAGGGTCTTGAGCTGTTGATGCTGAAGCTGGGCCATACCGGGCTGCTGGCAGAGCCACGCCATGGGCCGCAGGAAGAAAATTATGGGTACCCCCATTCCCAGAACACAGACAGTAGCCCCTGGGCCCAAGGCGCGCTCGTGCTTGGCTTCGAGGCGAAGCCAAAGGGCAATTGCGGAGCGCCGCGGGCGCTAACCGCCCGCGGCCTTGGTCGACGCGTGGCAATTGATGGGACGAGCGCGCCTCCGCTTCCCCACGCTGCCTTGGGGATCGTTCAACTTGACGAGACTCCGGCACAAGCAGAGAAACCATTATTGCACGCGGTCATGGAGGCCGGCGGTTGGCCTTCCTCCTTCTATAAATAAGTAGAGGGGTGGAGCCCCCCATTGCTCATCTCCATCTTCTCGCAGTCTGCTTCTTCTTGTTATTCTTTCTTGTCTCTCTGTCTTGCTATAGCTCCCATGGCACCGATCAGGAGGTTCTCTGTGGCGGAAAAGGGCAAGGCCCCTCGGGAGGATCCCGAACCACTTCTGTCGAAGAAAAGGTTCAGCCGCTCTCGCGATGCCGGGGAGAGGAAGGAGGAGACGCATCCCTAGTATGAGTGTACACCGCCTGGCTTCCCTCTCCCGCTGTATGCCTGTGCGTAGGGCTCTGGAGAGGGCGGCAGCGCCGAGCCCAGCCCCGCGCAGGTCGTAGCCACGGTGGCCAGGCTGAGGCTGTGCGGCCGGCCGACCCGCGAACCCATGTCGAGGGATCCTCGCATGAGTTCGTGATATGGGCGACAATGCCGCCCCGCACTTGGATCCGATTCCCGCGGTTCTTCACTAAGGAGATGCCACTGAGTGGGCCGCTCGAGTTGTGGCTGCAACACGTTGGGTGATGCAGCCTGGCCACGGGGGCGGAGGTCGAGGTCGTCCCTCCAAGCGGCATCTTCATGACCCGAGGATGGGGCGAGGTTGCCCGCGCATGTCGCGTGGACGGGGCCCTCACCATCTACTTCGAGTGCGATGGCGCCACCACGCTGTTGTTCAAGGTCTTCGATGAGGAGGGCCGTCAGCTGGACTGCTGCTCCGGAGGAAGCAGCCCGCGTGGTGCGGCCGCGGGCGTTGATCCTGCCCCCGACCTTAACGACGGCTCCTCTAGTAGCAGCGATGACTCCTGGGAATCTAGCCACTCTCCTGAGCCCAGCGAGTCCACGGAGTCTAGCAACGATAGCTACGTGCCCCCGAGCTCTTGCCGTGCCCGAACTACGGCAGCGGCATCCGCTCGGCGTCGACGATGATCTGGATGGGGTTGGCGTCGGCCTCACGTGGCCAACTATTGATGATGGTGTCGACGGCGATGCCCGTAGTCAGGGCTCCTTGGAGTTTTTCTTCTTTTGTTCCCTGCGAGGAATTGAGACAAACCCCGTGGGGGCATGTAAAAAATCTTGTAATGCCTTTGCTTTGAAGTTTATTATTCCTAGCATGAGCTTGCAATTGTGCGTCTCGGTTTGGCATTGGTCCTCCTTGCCAGGACCCCGATTCTAAGTCACACCGATCTAGCCTGTAACACATCATATCATTTTGCGGCCTCACGCACGGTATTCCCATGGGTGCCACCTTACTTGGCCCGGGACCGTTTGCGCCTTTTGGCTCACGTATATGATAGTGTCGCTAGCATCCATATGACAGAGAACCCGGGCCGACATGACTAGTCGTGAACCCAAAGTGGCACTAACTTACGGGGACAAGCATACATAAACCAGCATCGAACGTGTCGGTCATCAGCGTGTGAATCCGGGCTGTAGCAACTGGGCTAACAGGACTCCAGGAACCCGGGCTGTAGCAGGCTAGCAGGACTCCGGAAGTCATCGCGTGACATTTCCCCGAAGGGATAGACACATGAACGAAGTGGAACACATGCCGGCCAGTCTAAGTGTTCCAGAGCAGTAGTAACTGGGCTAGCAGGACTCCGGTAAACAGGGCTGTAGCATACTACCATGGCTCAGTGGAAGCACCTGACTACATTTCTCCGTAAGAGAGGCTACCAAGGATAGACAACTAGGTTGTCGGATCCCACACATACCAAGCATTTCAATCATACACACAATATGCTCGATATGTGTAAATACAACATGGCATCACAACAAAACTCTACAACTCAGAGTATTTATTCATTAGGCTCCAAGGAGCCAAGTATTACAAACATGGGTCTCATGACCCAGCATTCAAGTCATACAAGCAACAGCACAAGCGGAAGCTTAACATGTCTGAGTACAGACATCTACAATGGAAAAGGCCGAGAAGCCTGACTATCTACCAGATCTTGCCGAGGGCACAAGATCGTAGCTGAGGTATTAAGCTAAATGCCGAAGTCCACACGGAACTACTAGCGGGACTGAAGTCTCTCTGCAAAACATAAATTAATCAACCGTGAGTAGAAATGTACCCAGCACGACTTACATCAAAACTAACTACATATGCATCATTATCAACAAAGGGATGGTGGGGTTTAACTTCAGCAAGCCAGCTTTGACTCAGTGGCTAACCTGAACTACTACTGCAAGTAACTCTTTTGAGGTGGTGCACACGAGTCCACATATTCACCATATCAATACACCACCATGGATCTGCTCCCGTCTCCCTACGAGAATGCCATCCATAGCACTCACGCTTTGTCGGCGTTCTGGGAACGGGAGTCCCCAGATTTGCCTGCCTGCGGCCTGCGGCGTGGCTCAAAGGGGGGCCCAGCACGACCCATCTTCATCAACACAGACCCAAGACCCTCACGAGGGGCCAAGCCTCGCGGGGCGGACGACACGGAGCTTCCTCAGGCACGGCCTCATCAGGCTGGCTCGCGAGGAGCCGGAGAGATCAAGGCGGGGTACCTCACGAGGTGCTCGTGATGCAAGCCATGACGACCAAGGGTGCCAGGCGGGCGCCAGCCCGCGCAGTGTCCTCCTTTCCTCTTTGGTGTAAAGGGAGCAAGCGCAGGCGAGAGCATCAAGCAAAGGCACCCGTTTTGGTGCAACGAGACCAAGACTAGTCCAACGGCAGGGAGGAAGTCATTGTGGAGCCCAAGCCAGCGTCACCACCAGAGCCTTTGGTAGGCGAGGACCAACTTTAGTCAGGGTAAGTCTACCAGATGTTCCCCTTCAAAATGGCCAATTGTTGGCGCCCTTCCCACTCAATATTTGGGAAGAGGCCCAGGGCCTTTGCCTATAAATAGGACTAGCCACCCACAGGGTAGGGGAATCAGAATCAAGAAGGGAGAATCTAGAAGCCAAGAGAGAAACTAGCTAGGATCGGATCAAGTAGCATCACACAGAGAGAGAGAGAAGGGTGACTGAACTCCTCCTAGCAGTTCATCCCCTCAGCCAAGAACAGACCCTCGCGAGGCTGTTCTTCCTTGTATTTCTCATCATCATCAGCCCAAGAGGCAATCCACCACACCACACACTGGAGTAGGGTATTACACCACAATGGTGGCCCGAACTAGTATAAACCCTGTGTCTCTTGTGCTGTTCTTTCCATAGCTTAGATCTTAGCGAGGCGGAGGGGTGCAGGTAGGTAGAAGGCGAAATCTCCGCGTGCACCCCAGTGTTCGAACCTCAAGGGTCTGCCGGAACCTGAAATCCGACATTTGGCGCGCCAGGTAGGGGTGCGCCGGAATTCGTCTTCCACTGCCCCGTTCTCCTCCGACCATCGCGTCCATGTCTGACGCTCGTCGGGCCCGCGCCGAGCGCCAGGCCGCTCTCGCTTCCCGCGTCGCCCAGACGGCTCCTGTCGGCGAGCGTCCTCGCTGTTCCCCGTCACCTGCCGTCAACGCCGCCACCGGCCCGGCGGGGAACGAGCAGCAAGCGTCGTCTCAGCATCCGTCCGTGCGGCAAGACAGCCGCACCGCTACTCCCTCGCTCACCCCAGCTGGTTCTTCGTCCCGCGCGCTCCGCGCACCCATGGAGGCTCGAGCTGTGCTCATCGCGGCAAACGAGCTCTTGCACCACTGTCCCGTCGATGACGTCTACGAAGAATGGCTCGACCGCGTCGCCGAGCTCGTCCGCGCCACAGGGGGCTCTCCTGCGCCGTCCGTTCCGCCGCACCGCACCCCGCCCCGCGCAGGCGACGAAGCTCCGGGGGTGCCCCAGCCGCCTCCTCCTCAAGAAGGCGCCGTGGCTCCAAGGCGCATGGCCCCTGGGCGGAACCCGCTCCGTCAGGTGCCAGCGCGGCAAGAGCAGAGCTGCCAAGAAGTCCCTCGCCCGCAAGAAGCTGCCCGGGCGCTCCCTGCTCCAGCACGTCGCGACCATGCTCCTGCTCCCGCATGTCAAGACCCCGCGCTGCTCCCAGCTGCAGTGCGTGGGGACATGCAAGACCAAGCTCTCCGTCACCCAAGGCCTCCCGTCGCCACAGCAGGCTGCCGTGCCTTCACCACCGAGCTACGCGGCGTCGCGTGGCCCGGCAAGTTCAAGCCAGACCTGCCTCCTCGTTACGACGGCACGGCCGACCCTGCGGAGTTCCTCCAGCTCTATGAGCTGGGCATCGAAGCTGCCAACGGAGACGAGAAGGACGGGGCCCGCACCTGGCCCCTGAACCTGGTTCCAGGCACGATCTCCTCCTGGGACGAGATGCGCACCCGCTTCATCGCCAACTTCCAAGGTACTCGCGACCGGCCACCCGTCGTGAGCGACATGCGCCGCATCAAGCAACAACCCGGAGAGACCCTGCAGAAGTACATCTAGCGCTTCAACAACGCACGCCTCAAGATTCCCAAGGTGACCGAGGAGGCCATCATCTCAGCCTTCTCCGACGGTGTGAGCGATGTCAAGATGAAGGAGGAGCTGGCGATGCATGAAGACCTGTGCACTTCCTTGGAGTTGTTCAACTTGGCAACCAAGTGCGCCAGGGCTGAGGAAGGGAGTCTCTCCCTCCTCGAGCTGCCTGCCGCAGACCCAGAAGAGAAGAAGCCCAAGGCCAAGGATGTGAAGCGCAAGGGGGCTGCCGTGCTCGCGGCAGAACCAGACACCAAGCGGGGCAGAGATCAGCCCGAATCTTCCAAGGGCAGTCGGTACTGTGTGTACCATGACCTCCACACCCACAACACCAAGGAATGTCAAGAGCTCGGAGCCGTGCGAGAAGGAAGGATCGGCCGTCGTCCTGACCGTGCTGACCGGGGCTACGGTCGAGGAGGCGGAAGGAACGCAGGACGCTAGGAAGACCGCGGCCCGCGCCAAGGGTGGCGCGATCAACCTCACGAGGATCGCTGGCAAGACCCGCCTCACGAGGGAGACTGGAGGGATCAGCCTCGTGAGGATCGCCCGCAAGGCAACGCAGGCCTCCCTCCGCTACCGCCACAGCCAAGGAGAAACGAGGACTGCCATCAGGACGAGGGGGCTGGGGGCTTCCAGGAGCCGCGCGCGATCGCCTGCATCCTGGGTGGGGCTGAAGCCCCAGCCTCTCAGCGCATCTTCAAGCAGTTCGCCCGCGAAGCAAATGCAGTCCTCCCCAAGCTCGAAGCCATGTGCCCTCTCAGGTGGTTGGCGTGCGCCATCATGTTCAGCTCAGCAGATCAGATCAAGTGTGCGGCCACAGCCGGAGTCCTCCCGATGCTTTGTTCTCCAATCATCAGCAACGTGGTGGTCACCAGGACCCTCATCGATGGCGGGGCAGGGCTCAACGTCCTGTCCGTGGAAACATTCAACAATCTCCAAGTGCCCTACAGCCAGCTTCAGCCAACCAAGCCTTTCTCCGGAGTCACCGATGGCTCCACGGTCCCGATTGGGCAGGCCCGCCTCCCTGTCACCTTCGGGGCACGCGACAACTACCGCACCGAGCTCATCGACTTCGACGTGGCTCACATTCGCCTGCCGTACAATGCCATCCTTGGGTACCCAGCGCTGGCCAAGTTCATGGCCGTAACTCACCACGGCTACAACGTCCTCAAGATGCCAGGAAGTGGCGGAGTCATCACGGTGCCCTGTGAAGAGAAGGACGCGGTGTGTTCCCTGGAAGGAGCCTTTCAGGCCGCATCACTGGAAGACCCGGATCGCGGAAGCAGGAGGCTTCCCGAGACCGCCCCCTAGAAGAAGAGATCGTCCGGCCCAGCCCCTCAGGAGGCAAGCCCCTCAGGGCCCGCGATTGCCCAGGGGGAACCTCCTTCCATCGCATAGGAAAGCGCGCCTAGCGCCCTCCTCAGGCAGGGCTCGGGGGCTCTCCCCTAGAGGGCCACTGACCTGGCTAAGGTCACGAGGGAGGCGCTTGGGCACCACATGGAGGCGTGTTTCGAAGCACGTTTCCCTCAAGAAGGAGTAAGGCAAGGAGGGCCAGACCCTCAGGAGTTCGTCAGCAAGGCCATTCAGGAGCTACAGGAGTCAAGAGTCATGAAAGGCGGCCGCCGCCTACCAGCTGTGGCTCCCCATCCAGGCGAGAATGGTGGGCTGCGCGTCTGCATCAACATACCAGGGCTCAATCGAGTCGCCTCTCTAGAGCGCCTCTGGCCCTCGCGAGTGGGGGGCTGCGAAGGTCCACCCCATAGCTACGTTCGCATGCCTTACGGCTTGCCGAACGCGGCTGCCGTGGACCACCACCTCATGAGGGGCATCATGGAGGCTGAAGAGGCCAGGCATTCCGCAGCCCTGGCGGAGATGGAGATGGTCCGCAAGGAGCCACCAGCGCCTTCGGAGCCTCCCAAGGCCCCTGGGCCTGGGGGCTCGTGAGGATCGGCTTCCGCAGCCCACCGAGTCTGCTACACCAACACTCCTTCGTCCTCAACATCATCAGGTGACATCTTTCAAGTTTCATTTCCAGCTGGGAGCGCCCCCCAGGGCTGCATTATTCCCAGGCTGCGTGGGTCCGTCCCTGCGGCATGTATCCCTTTTATTTCATGTTGTTAGCTTACTTTGTTGGGGGCGCCCCACGGGCTGCATCATCCCCAAGTCGCTCGGGCCTGACCCAGTGATGTCCGCCTTCCCAGCATCTATTTGAATAATCCGCTCCTTCGCGGCTACTGTGTTTGACCTAGTTGCCCGCTCAACTGACGCCAACTGACGGAGCTGCTCCCAAACGGCACTACGCTTGCACATGGGTCCGTCCCTGCAACGCCGACAAACCTGAATGGCTGAGCTCTGGCTGCGACGGCGCCGCATGGCGCCACCTCGTCAAGCCTTCAGTGCCTCATCGCCCCTCGGAAGCAACCAACGGCCGACTGTCAATTGTCATGGCAACCCCTCGTTCTTTCTATGATGGGTCTACAGGATCTCCTAAAGGAGCTGTGTCAGGCAAGGCCCTTGCGGTGTCTCCTTCGCTCTCATCCGCGCGAACCGCTTACACGTTAAAGGGGGGGTGCCTAAGCATCGCGACTCAGGGCTCCTACTGGCTCTCCAGCCCTCACCCTCTGGACTTGTCCACGGCATCGCGGCCTGGCATACCAGCGACGGCTGAGACTCGCTCGAGGGCCGGGACCCGAGGACGTAGAGCAGAAAGGGGAGCAAAGGCGAGAGGGGAGGGACACGCGAGGACCTCACCAAGCAACCTCACGCCTGCCGATGCACGGACCCGGCGACACACCAGAGAGCGGTCCCTGATTCTCGAGATAAGTCACTACCCGGAAGCACCAGCTACCATGGCACCATCCCCGCACCTAATGCAATCCCGTGTTAGCGACGCCGCTCTCCTTTCTCACCGAACGACGGCTGCTTGAGCGCCAAAGGGGACCTCTTGAGCATCGCGACTCAGGAGCTCTTACCAGACCCCGGGTCGCTCACCTCCTGGCCTTCACCACGACATCGCGACCAGGCATACCAACGACGGCTAAAGCAGCCTTGGGACTGGGACCTGTCGGCGCAGAGCACCAAGCCCTCGTGAGGTTCGAAAGGGAGAACTGAGCTAAGACGGAATGAGCAACTCCCACAATTCTACGACAAGGGTTATATTAACAAAACAAGATCACAGGCACCTTACAAGCCCCCACAAGACGCGTCTTTGATTCCTCGCAGGGAACAGATCCTAAAAGGACGCTAACTACACGCGCCCCTGTAAAAGACGCCATCATCAATAGTGGGCCGTCAAGCACCGGTGCCAACCCCATCCAGATCAGAGTCGGTGACGGCCTGACGAGCCCGCCCTGCTCCAGGAGCGGCGCCGGCTCGGGGGCTCGTAGCTCTCGTCTCTCGTCTCCGGAGTCGCGAAGAGCTTGCCGGAGTCGCTGGAACCTCCTACACCTCCGCCGCCTGAGGAGCCGCCAAGGGAGCGGTCGGCGGGCCCAGTCCTCGCCGTAGCAGGGTCCCGACCTCTCCCGGGGCAGTACTCCAGCCGGCGCCCGCTCGCATCGAAGACCTTGAAGAAAATCACCGAAGCACCATCGTACTCCAAGTGGATCGCGAAGGCGCCTCGTGTCCTACAAACCCGGGCGATTTCGCTCCAGCCTCGAGTCATGAAGACCTCGCCTGGGGCAACGACCGTGACCTCTGCCTCGGTCGCGAGTGTGCTGCAGCCGGCGTGCTGCAGCCAAAGCTCCAGGAGTTCTCCCTGCGGGATGATGGAGGCGAAGAAGGAGGAAGGCGAATCCAAGACTGAGGAGGCATGACGGCGTGGAGCACGAACTCTCGGGAGGAGCCCTCGGTGTGGACCCCAGGGGGGACGACCCACACCTTCGTGACCCGTCGGCGCCGACGGCGCCGCCGCCCATGGAGATCGGCATTGACTCCTTCAGAGCCCTCGATGTGGGCATACAAGGGAAGCGGGAACCCCGGCGGTGGCCGCTCGCACCAGGGCCTCGACACCACCTGATGGGCCCCCTCGTCCCGGCCGCGGAGGGCGAGCCGTTTCTTCGGCGGGAGCGGGTCTGGTTCCTCTCGGGGAGCCTTTCCCTTCTCTGCCGCCAAGAACCGGCGGATCGGAGCCATCGCAGCAAGACGGAGCAAGGACCGGGAAGAAAGAGAAGCAAGAAGGGATGGACTGGAAGGGCACACACCGTTCCGTACTTATGGCCGACGAAGGCCAACCGCGGACCTCCACGATTGCAGGTAATCATGACCCGCTTTGCATGCAGGGACTTGTCCAATCCGTGCAGTTGCCGAGGCACTGTGGGAAAGTGGAGACGCCCACGTCCAGTCAACCGCCACGCGGCGCCCAAGGCCGCAGGATGTTAGGGCCCGTGGCGCTTCACCCTTGCCCTTTCGCCTCCCTGCACGGCCAAGTCCGGGCGCGCCTTGGGGCCAGGGGCTACTGTCGGTGTTCTGGGAACGGGGGTCCCCAGACTTGCCTGCCTGCGGCCTGCGGCGTGGCTCAAAGGGGGGCCCAGCACGGCCCATCTTCGTCAACACAGACCCAAGACCCTCACGAGGGGCCAAGCCTCGCGGGGCGGACGACACGGAGCTTCCTCAGGCACGGCCTCATCAGGCTGGCTCGCGAGGAGGCGGAGAGATCAAGGCGGGGTACCTCACGAGGTGCCCGTGACGCAAGCCATGACGACCAAGGGTGCCAGGCGGGCGCCAGCCCGCGCAGTGTCCTCCTTTCCTCTTTGGTGCAAAGGGAGCAAGCGCAGGCGAGAGCATCAAGCAAAGGCACCCAGTTCGGTGCAACGAGACCAAGACCAGTCCAACGGCAGGGAGGAAGTCACTGTGGAGCCCAAGCCAGCGTCACCACCAGAGCCTTTGGCAGGCGAGGACCAACTTTAGTCAGGATAAGTGTACCAGATGTTCCCCTTCAAAATGGCCAATTGTTGGCGCCCATCCCGCTCAATATTTGGGAAGAGGCCCAGGGCCTTTGCCTATAAATAGGACTAGCCACCCACAGGGTAGGGGAATCGGAATCAAGAAGGGAGAATCTAGAAGCCAAGAGAGAAACTAGCTAGGATCGGATCAAGTAGCATCACACACACACACACACAGAGAGAGAAGGGTGACTGAACTCCTCCTAGCAGTTCATCCCCTCAGCCAAGAACAGACCCTCGCGAGGTTGTTCTTCCTTGTATTGATCATCATCATCAGCCCAAGAGGCAATCCACCACACCACACACTGGAGTAGGGTATTACACCACAACGGTGGCCCGAACCTGTATAAACCCTGTGTCTCTTGTGCTGTTCTTTCCATAGCTTAGATCTTAGCGAGGCGGAGGGGTGCAGGTAGGTAGAAGGCGAAATCTCCGTGCACACCCCAGTGTTCGAACCTCAAGGGTCTGCCGGAACCCGAAATCCGACACGCTTATCTTGCGCATTTTAGAGTATCTAGTTTCACTTGTCTATGAACTATAGAGGCAACCCAAAAGTCCTTTATCGCGGACACGGCTATTCGAATAGATCATTTCTAACCCTGCAGGGGTGTACTTCTTCACACACGCTCTCGCCACTTACCACCATGTACACGTCGTGTATCTCAGCAACCTTCAAGCGGAAGCATGGCGAGGGAGTCAGCCACGACCTGACTAACCACACAAGTCTCTAGTCCAGGTTTATCGCCTATTCAGGTTCCATCCGCGAGGAGATCCGGCTGGGGTTTCGCTCACAGCCCCAAACGATGTGTGCAGGGTTCATGAGACACCAAACGGGCGCCCGGTACACTGTGCCACGGTGTATCTATCGCATCATAGCCCACCCCTAGGGTCAGCGCTATGCACGGCCTCCAACACATATCCTACAAACACCAGAAACTAGTTGCAACTCCTGGATAGAGATCAAGGCGATTAATAAGTCGAGAGAGTCAATTAGGGATCCCAATGTGTGGTAGTAGCTATTCATGCATCACAAACACAGAACTCAGTTCCTGAGGACGGTTTCAATGAGACAACCAACCATGTACTCCTACATGGCCTCTCACTGCTACCTTTACCAAAATCGTGTTCACACACTTAGCTCACACACAGTAGGACATGTTTATCACCATTCCAATTCATCCCCGATGAATCAGACCTGACTCAACTCTAAGAAATAGGAGGCATGACAAACAAGCATTAATGAGTAGGCATATCAGGGCTCAAACAACTCCTACTCATGCTAGTGGGTTTCATCTATTTACTGTGGCAATGACAGGTCATGCGGATGAAAAGGGGTTTAGCTACCACAGCATGTAACAGATGAATCATTGTTGTCCTAATGCAGTAAAAGAGAGCTGGTGCGAGAGAGTTGGATTGTATCGGAATGAACAAGGGGGTTTTGCTAGCCTAATGGAGTGGTAGTAGGATACTGCCCTTCAGTCGGATATTCATGGTTATCCTCGGAGGCAGAACCTACCACGAAAGACACATCGGAACACAATCATCACATGGCAATATGCAACAATATGATGCATGCTATGACATGGCAATATGGGTGTGTTTTGGCTAATGCATTCTAAAACAGGTTGGTTTGAGTCCATTTGAATCAAAGATTCAAATCAAAGCCCATGATATGAAGTCATATTAATGCATTAGATTGTTTCACATAAACAGCAAGGTTAGAGTGTTCTGACATGCGTGAAACCATTAAAGATGGAAGATTGGATTTTTCTGATCAGTTTTCATATATAAACCTTTGCATTTGGAGTTACAGATTAATTTCTATGAATTTTTGAAGTTTATAACATTTTCTGGAATTTCCTGTATAAGAATAAATCCAGTAAATGATTTATTGTGTCAGCATTGCATCAGGGTGACATCAGCAGTCAACAGGGACGGTCCAGGTCAAACCTGACTAGTGGGTCCTGCGTGTCAGTGTCATTAGACTAACTAATTTTTGTTAGTCCTAATCCTAGGTTAATTAGCAGGGCGGGCCCCACCTGTCATAGACCCAGGGGGTCAAACTGGGGTCAACCCGGGTCAAACTCGCCGGAGTTGACCCAGGGCTCGTCGCCGGTAGGACCAGGGACGGCGGAGAGGTGCGGGTTTCGTGCTCCAGCGACCAAAACGACGATGGAGCACATCTACGTGACATGGGGAGTGAGTCGCGTCGAGTAGTGGCAGCGGGTGGGCCTGGAGTGGCCGGAACCATCACCGGCGACGACCTTGGTGGTCGCCAGATTAAGGGTGAGGTCGAACCCATCGCTAGGGGGCACAGCGAGGTGCATGGAGTGGTGCTACGGCATCCTGGGAGTGCGGTGAGTGCGATGACGTGCTCGGTTTCGATCCAATGTGGTTGTGGCCATGGCGGCGATGAGCAGAGGCGGCGGTGTGTACAGGCGAGCTCGGTGCGGTCGCTACGAGGCACGAGAGCGAGAACGATGAGGATGGGGAGGTAGCTGAGCTCACGGCGATCACGGCGGAGCAGACGACGAGGTCGGGGAGGGACCAGAGCGATCAGGGCATCGCCGGGGATCTCCGGCGGCGATCGGTGAAGACGAGTATGATGGCATCGCTTCGGGCGTCCCGTGGGTGCGTGCCTCTTCTTGGAGCTCCGTGGCGTCGAGGCGGAGCCTCTAGACAGCATGGAGAGGCGAGGTGGTGGCTCTGGCCATGGCAACGACGGGCGATGGCGACGGTCGCTCTTAGGTGAGCTCGGGGAAGGGGCTAGAGGGCGAGGGAGAGAGTAGAGAGTGAGGGGAGAGGTAGAGGGCGCTGCGGGGCATCTCCAGATGCGTCGGGGGCGCCTCAGTGGCAAGTAGGAGTTGGAGCTCGGGCGCGCGCTGTCGGGGGCGCCTCAGGCTGGTGGGCTGGGCCACCAGTGGGCCGCCAGGTAGGTGGCCAGGTGGGCTTTCTCTCTCTCTCTCTCTCTATTTTCCTTTTTTAGTTTTTGTTTTCTATTTTCTGTAGGTTTTTGGCTTTTCTAAAAATACATAAGTACTTTCAAAAATCACCAAACTGCTCATGCTCCCTGCATGGAATATAACCAACATGGAACATTTCAGTTTAGGATTATTTGGACATTTAAAATAATTAATAGCATTTAAATGCCCAAATTCAAATAACATATGATTTAATCCAGTGACCTTAAGATGACCTAGAAAATTGTGCACCATTTTTGTCAGTGGTTTAAGACCAGGGCAAAGATGATGAACATTTTAGAAGGGCATTTCAGGTTCATCGAAAAAGATTTTAGTAAACCCTAGTTGTTTTCAGGGGGGTGCTGGGGGTTTCTATCATCCCCATTTCAAGTTTCTGAGAAATTTAAACATGATGCACACATGAAGGGCTAGCCTAGTGCAAACCAGATCTAGGGATGTGACAACTCACCCCTACTAAACAAGAATCTCATCCCGAGATTCAAGTCGTGATGTAAGAAGACAGAGGGACACAAGCTAATACAATCTTCACGATCCGGATGTCTTTCTCGAGGATGTTGATTCATTGCATCACCTTGATCTCAACGTCTTGCTTTGAGAACTACATCCAATATGACAACGAGAAGAAAGGGAGAATTTTGGAAGAATCAATCTTCTTATGGTTCAAGCAACTTAGGATCATCTTAATGATCATAAGATCAACTCACGGAATGAGACGTAGAAACATCTCTCGAGCTGAGACATGAAGCACACATCCAAAGGGATGGAGTGAAGCAGACGACGAAGGTTCACTAGGTAGACAACAATTCCATGCTTAAGAGGGTGGTGAACGGTTGTCAACGTAGCGAGGAGTTGAGTTGCCATGATACCATAACGAGACACCTTAGAGGAAGTGACTCATAGATTTATTCCCTTGAGTGGAAAAAATAATTACTTTTGACTCAGAGATCAATAATATTCTCTAAACCAGCCTAAGGCTGTTCACCAACAATCGTTTGGGGGAGTACGAAAAGATGGCATACCCGGACTAGAATGGATGATGTGGACTACCTTGTTGAAGACAACACAATGGATGATTTTTGCTTATCATCGGAGATGGATGGGATCCATGGTAGGACCACTTTTGAAGATGATCCTGACCAGAATTACTGAGAAGGGTAGTCCATGGTTGAATGGCACAATGGCGGTGCAAGCTAGGAACAAGATGCTAATGCTGGGAATGATTCTAGTAACTAGGAGAATCTCAACAGTAGAGAGTGATTCCACTGCTTGAAATGTTATGGCATAATTGAAGAAACTCAGAGCGGATCCCAATTAATGCCGACGATAAATCCTAGTGCTTGCGCGTGTTCTCAAGAATTTGAGCATTTCCATATTCATCAAGGTTTTACCAATATCTGTGTCAAGGATCCTGGCAACACAACATACTACCATGATGAATAATGGTGGAGGATGCAGATGTAAAGGAAGATAAGACCTTCTCAGATTTCACCTTAGAGAGGACAAGGGATCAAAGTCTGGATGATCGACCGAGAGGCATTTAGCACTCCGCTTCTAATGTTCTCCTTGATTTACTAGCGTAATGCATTCATAGATATGGTTTGATATCTAGAACATCAAGTAACAGTTTGAACTTCGGGAGCTCAAGAATCCATTAGGAATAACGACGGAAGTAAATCCCATGAGATCCTTATAGGGAGGTGGCCAACTTTGTCAATCAAGATACTACAATAATGGGTCTTCCGGCTGGGTGTGTTGGTCACGACATCCACTTTACCGGGTTATAGAGAGACCATTATTACAGTTCTTGGGAAACGTTCAAACCATCATAACTGCCTGAGATTCAGATCTGGTTGGTGTTAGAATATTCCAGACTCATCCAGTCTAGAGAGAAAAACGAAAGTTTGCAACACAAATCGACGAGATGACATTGCGAGATTCTTGGGAGATGCACTACGATAGCAAGCTCCAAAACATGAACTACTTCTGCTACACCCCTGTGAACACACTGTCCTAGACAGGCATGACCACATGGTAGTCTTGTAATAAAACACTACAGAGTTCTGGTTGGGAACCATCGTTGAGGATATCGAAGTCTTGTGCATGATCTAGAATTAACACAACAGACTCCTTTTCATTGAGCATATCAATCAGTGGCTTGGTGTGCTAGGGAATACATATGGAGTGGAGGTAATTAATCTACCAAACCATAGAATACATTCGCACATACATAACTGACTTGGGATGGTACAAGAGGAAACAAAAACAATCTTTCTTGAACTCACGGCGACAACTTACACCACATGCACATGAATTCGGGGAAGTCACTTCTTCCATCCAAGCATAAGCTTCATGAACGGAACACGAAGGCATTGATTACAAAATTTTCAACATTAGGTTGATGTTCAACATGAATCATAGGGGAGACAAAATGCTGCTGATGGGCTCAACAACAACTCATCGAAATTTCCATATCACTGGACTTGCACCATCATGTGAACACGGTGATAGCATTGGTCAGACCAAAAGATGTAATGGTGTATGCTCGAGGGATCAACCATGAGTAAGACAACATTACGAACATCATTGGTTCTAATTTGACTTGACGATAGCCCATACTCAAGTCAAAGTTTTCACAAGGCAATAGATACAACAACTAATCACGAGGACAAATCGATGGAGATATCATCTTTCTTCAACACACACACACACACACACACACAGAGAGAAAGATATCCCTTAACATGAACTAAGTTAGACAAGCTTTTATCTTCCAACTCTCCAAGTTGTTGTTTGGCTTAACCAACTAGCTCAGGGGTATCTAACACAGATTCTTGGAGAAAGAATGGTTTATTGGAAAACCAACTTGACCACGAACTCAACATAGCGGTCAGGTGACGACCTGGTGATACTTCCGAGAAGATATTTGGAAAATTAGGAACCACCGATATCTTACTAAGCTCGAGAACAATCTTGCTTTTCAGGGCAAGACAATATAATCAAAAGAGCGAGGGATCGACACAATCCCAGCTCATCGATCGAAGAGTGCACCGGAAATAAGGGCTAGGTGGCACGATCAACCTTAGGGTGATGATTCAACAACCAATACGCTAAGAATGAGATTATTGTCCATTAACCACAAAGTAACGAGGTTGCTAGGAGTATTGATTTCACACATCACAGTTCACTTGTCGACATTCCGGCTACAACAACATGGGACCAAGGAATGAATAATGATGGCGAGAAGTATCACTGCGTCAAGAATTCATAAGAGACGATGAAATTCTCATGAAATTCTTGACATAAAGATAGTAACACTCCAAGGTAGAACAGATCAAAAGCTGGATTGGCATTTTGATCCATAGAATACAACTACTTTGACCCAATCCTCAAAGTGGACAAGGTACTGGAGTTTGTTTCTCCGAGTCATTCCGAGATAGAATGGCTTGACGAGCCACAAAAGTAATAGGCATCTATGAACAAATGCACAGACAAGGGCCAGAAAATAACTAAAGAAGGACAACTCAAAGGAACATATAACTTTCCGAGTTGTGGATTTATAGATCAGTATGTCGAGCAAAGTTCAACATAATTCTTCCAGATAAACCATGCAGAAAAGGAAGGACTGGCAGAGTCAAAATATAGTATGGAGAACTCATCAAGAGCACTCTGGTTGTGATATTTTGGTTCAAAAGAACTTCTGTTATAAGCAGTTCATGGTATTTGGAAGAAGGAAATACCACGAACCTCGAGGACTATTGCAAAGGTTACTAATATCCTAAAGGAACTAGCAAATACTATCAAGAGGAGGTGAGTGGAGTGAATCTCGGGTTCAAAACCCAGGAATAGAATACCTACTAACTAAATGGCAACATGGAATGCTTTCGAGAATGATGGCCAGAATCATCACACTAGGAATATAAAGCATTGCTAGATTACGAGGTGGTTCTCTAGGATCCCTAGGTTCATAATAATAGCTCCAACCTATATATCGAGGCAATGGAGTACCCCAACTCACTGATTAGTGTGGTTAATCAGACCCAAAGGAGCATCGGGAATGGGAGAAAAGGATTTGCAAATGCATCAGACTATTTAGGAACCTGGGATGACTCACACAGAATAACGGCTATAAATGCTCAAAAAGAGTCGAGACATCCTGCAAAATAGTGGCATGACTGAGGGAATCCTGGATTAGGGGGTCCTCGGACAAGCGGACTATATACTTTGGCCGGACTGTTGGACTATGAAGATACAAGATTGAAGACTTCATCCCATGTCCAGGTGGGACTCTCCTTTGTGTGGAAGGCAATCTTGGCAATTCGGATATGTAGATCTCCTGCCTTGTAACCGACTCTGTGTAACCCTAGCCCCCTCCGGTGTCTATATAAACCGGAGGGTTTAGTCCGTAAGAGAAGAACAATCATAATCATAGGCTAGCTTCTAGGGTTTAGCCTCTACGATCTCGTGGTAGGTCAACTCTTGTAATACTCATATAATCAAGATCAATCAAGCAGGAAGTAGGGTATTACCTCCATCGAGAGGGCCCAAACCTGGGTAAACATCGTGTCCCCTGCCTCCTGTTACCATCCCCCTTAGACGCACAGTTAGGGACCCCCTACTCGAGATCCTCCGGTTTTGACACCGACATTGGTGCTTTCATTGAGAGTTCCACTGTGTCGTCACCATAAGGCTTGATGGATCCTTCGATCATCGGCAACGATGCGATCCAGGATGGGGTTTTTCTCCCCGGACAGATCTTCGTATTCGGCGGCTTCATACTGTGGGCCAACTCGCTTGGCCATCTGGAGCAGATCGAGAGCTACGCCCCTGGCCATCAGGTCAGGTTTGGAAACTTAAACTACAATGCCGACATCCGCGGAGACTTGATCTTCGACGGATTCGAGCCCATGTCAGGTGCACCGCACAGTCTCGATGAGCATGACTTAGCTCTACCATCGGATGGTGTCCGGGAGATCACACCTGTGGATACTCCGGCCCTCGATCCGGAGTAGATTGTGCCGTCCGAGGACGGGTGGATAGACCCCGCCACGGAGGCCGCACACTCAGCGGCGATAGAGCTGAATACTGACTTCACCCGCTATGAGACCTGTGTTGCCGGACCCTTGGATTCATCCCCGGCCACAGGCTCTGAACTGCCCGCGTCCGTGCCTATCGAATCTGACTGGGCACCGATCACGGAGTTCACCTCCACGGATATCTTTCAGCACTCGCCCTTGGGCGACTTGCTAAATTCATTGAAATCTCTCTCCTTGTCAGGAGACCCTTGGCCGAACTATGTCCGACTTGAGTGGGAAGCGGACGACGAAGAAATTCATTCCCCACCCACCACCCACTTAATAGCCACTGTCGATGACTTAACCGACATGCTTTATTTCGGCTCCAAAGACATCGACGGTATGGACGACGATGTAGGAAAAGAACAGGAACCACCGCCCACAAGGCGCTGGACTGTCACCTCATCATATGATATATACATGGTGGATGCCCCCAAAGAAAGTGATGGCAATAAGGCAACAGAGGATAATCCCCCCGAGAAGCAATCTAAGCACCGGCGTCAAAGGCGCCGCTCTAAGCCCCGCCGCAGCAAAAACGGCGATATCGGCACAAGACAATAACGCTGCGGATAGCACCGAAGACGAAGACAATCCCCTCTAGCCAGCCCTCGCGCGGGAGGATGGGCAAGCCAGCCCTAAGGAACAGGCAGCAGACGGAGAATCATAGGATGACAATTACATGCCTCTCTCCGAAGGTGAGGTGAGCCTCGGCGACGACAAATTTATCGTGCCTGAGGATCCCGCTGAACAGGAGCGCTTCAAGTGCCGGCTTATAGCCACAGCAAAAAGCCTGAAGAAAAAACAACAGGAGCTTCAAGCTGAGCAAGATCTGCTAGCGGATAGATGGAGTGAGGTCCTAGCGGCCAAGGAATACGAACTCGAGTGCCCAACCAAAAGTTACACAAAACGCAGGTTGCTACCCCAACTCGAGGAGGAAGCATTAAACCCTACGCTCCCAGCGTATGATGCGGCTGACCAACCACCTCGTGGCCGAGACAAAGCGGCATATCAGGCCGAAGTCCAGCCCGCACCCCGTCAAACAAAAATACCAAGGCCCAGGGCAACACGCAGGACCTGTGAGATGTATTAGCAAAAAAGCAGGACATACAAGATCGATCTACTGATCATGGGGGCATGCCCCAACGCGTGACGACGACTGTCACGCCGGATATACTAAAAGCAAATCCGGTCGGCCGAATACAACAGACAAGACTCGTATGAACTGCGTCGTGATATAGCCCGGCACAGAGGCACCGGACACCCCCTATGCTTCACTGATGAAGTAATGGATCACGAATTCCCAGAATGTTTCAAACCCGTGAACATCGAATCATATGATGGCACAACAGACCCTGCGGTATGGACGAAGATTTCCTCCTCCATATCCACATGGCCCGCAGTGACGATCTACATGCCATCAAGTACCTCCCATTAAAACTCAAAGGGCCTGCTCGGCATTGGCTCAATACCCTGCCGGCAAACTCCATTGGCAGTTGGGAGAATTTGGAAGATGCATTCCTTGACAACTTCAAGGGCACTTATGTATGACCACCAAATGCCAATGACTTGAGTCACATAACCCAAGAGCCAGGGGAGTCAGCCAGAAAATTCCGGACTCGGTTCCTAATTAAAAAGAACCAAATTGTCGACTGTTTGGATGCCGAGGCCTTGGCGGCCTTTAAGCATAACATCCGCGATGAGTGGCTCGCCCGACACCTCGGCCAAGAGAAGCCGAAGTCCATGGCAGCCCTCACGACACTCATGACCCGCTTTGGTGCGGGCGAGGACAGCTGGCTGGCTCGCAGCAACAACACATCAAGAAATCTTGGCAATTCAGATGCCAAAGATAGCAATGGCAGGCCATGTCGTAACATACACAAGCGCCGCAACAACGACAACAACACCGAAGACACGGCAGTTAATGCCGGATTCAGTGGCTCTAAACCCGGTCAGCGGAAAAAGCCGTTCAACAGAAGCGATCCGGGCCCGTCCAGCTTGGACTGCATACTCGATCGTTTGTGTCAAATTCACGGCACCCCCGATAAACCAGCCAACCACACCAACAGAGAATGCCGGGTGTTCAAATAGGCTGACAAGATGAATGCCAAAACAAGGAAAAGGGGATGCATAGCGGCGACGAGGAGGAGCCCCGGCCGCGAACACAGGAGGACAGAAGAAATTTCCTCCCCAAGTGAAAACGGTAAACATGATAGACGCAACCCATATTCCCAAGCGGGAATGGAAGCGTGCACTGAGGGACATCTATGCGATGCAGCCAGTCGCCCCAAAGTTCAACCCATGGTCTTCTTGTCCGATTTGATCACAGGGACCACCCCACCAGTATCCGTCATGGTGGTTCTGCCGGATTGGTCCTTGACCCCATCTTTGACAGATTTCACCTCACTCGAGTCCATATGGACGGTGGCAGCAGCCTGAACCTGCTCTATCAGGATACAGTCCGTAAAATGGGTATAGACCCCTCGAGGATCAAACCCACCAAAACCACATTTAAAGGTGTCATCCCAGGTGTAGAGGCCTGTTGCACGGGCTCAATCACACTAGAAGTGGTCTTCGGATCTCCAGACAACTTCCGAAGCGAGGAGTTAATCTTCGATATTGTCCCCTTCCGCAGTGGCTATCACGCACTGCTTGGACGAACTGCATTTGCTAGATTCAATGCGGTACCGCATTATGCATACCTCAAGCTCAAAATGCCAGGACCTCACGGGGTTATAACAGTTAATGGAAACACAGAGCACTCGCTCCGCACGGAGGAGCACACTGCGGCCAGTGCAGCAGAAGCGCAAAGTAGCCTTATGAGGCAAACCGCCAATTCGGTGAAAAAGACCCTGGACACCTTCAAGCGAGTCCGGAGTACCCTACAAGAGGATTGCCAGGCACATTTAGAGCTGGCCTAGCTATTCGGCCTCCGTCCCAGTCCTAGTCAAGCGGCAAAATTTGCGCCGCGCGTACATAATTACGCACTCAAGATACCACGGCCATGGCACGGCCCACAATGCGGCTCAACCGCTTCTGGGCCCGTATACCTTTAACATTTTCTTCCTTTCAGGCCCCTACTCTCTGAAGGCCCTCTCCGATCGTCTAATTATCGGACCCGTCACGGGAAGGAAACACCAAGGAAGCAAGAAGCTTTGACGTACAAGGGAATCCCCAGGTGGTCTCTGATAATGATCGCTATACCTGTTTTACTGTGACGCTCCGAGACCGATGCGCCAGGTGTCTCCCAGTTGTTCGCCATCGTTGCCATGTCATTCACTTGCGTGTTCCATCTTGCCATCTCATCATGTGCATTGCATCATCATGTTTTCAAAACTTTCATTCATCCAGGTTCCCCCAGTTCTGTCTGTTGTCCGTTCTGAGCCCAGACACACTTGCACGCGCCCGCGACACGTCCGAAATATTAGTTTGTAAGTGACCGGAAAATGTTCTCGGAATGGGCTGAAAGTTGGCATGGTGTTGTTATGTTGTCAGTAGGCCGTCTGCCAAGTTTCATCGCATTCGAAGTCCGTTTGATGCCCCAACGGATGACTATAGGCGGCAGTATAGCCGGTCTAACGTCGGACGTTTTCGGTCTCCGGAAACAGTCGCCGGGCCTCTCTCTCTTCTCTTCTCTCAGCCCAAGGCTTTGTGCACAGTCCACTACCTACCGCCAGGCCCAACCTAACCTCTCTCGTCAGCCCGCGGCCCTCCTCGCGCGCGCGTCCGGAAAGCTATCCCGGACCCGACCTGGACAGTCATCACCGTTGGGTCCGGATCATCGCCAAACATCTATAAAATATCACCGTTTTCTTATTTGGACTTCCTAACCAAGTTTTCTTGAACCGCCCCATTTTGATCAGAGGGTCCGAATCTACCCTAAACTTCCCTTTTTTTCCTTATATAAAAACTCCCTAGTCTAAATCTGGAAAAAACTCTAACTTCTAGGGGCTTGTCCCATTTCCCCACCGCCACCTTCCAAATCGTCATCGGCATCCTCCCAGATCCAATCGAGCCAATCCAGAGTCGCCCCGCTCAAATCCCGCAGCCTTGCTCTGAGCCTCCCGCAAGCAGAGCCCCGCTTCTCCCGTGCGCCTCCTCTGCTCGCACCTCGTCAGAGTTACGAGCACCGCCGCAGCAAGCCAGCAACAACTCCAGGCCGGCGAACCTTAACGCCGAGCACCAGCAGGATCTGCTCGTCGCGCCCCCTCATTTTCCTTTCTCTCCCTTCCCCTGGTTCTTCTCTTCTCTGAGCGTGATGTCTCCCTCTTCTCTGGTTCACAGGAACGCCATGGCCTTGGAGCTTCACCACCGTCCCGTCTCCTGGATCCGTTGCGCCTCAGGTCGTCCAAGGCCTTCCTCGACCGGATACGCCCAGCTCCGCCGCCTCCCTCACTCCAGCTCCGCCGCTGCCCGCGTCTTTGCCAAGACCTATCACTGCCGCGCCTACATCACCTGGAGATGCCACGCCCTGTCCTGCTCCCATTGACCGAGCTCGATCTGCGTCCCTATCGAAGCCCGCACCAAGTCCCTCGCCTCACCGCCCCTTTGCCCCGCTCGCCAGAGTTCTACTGCCCCGCCTGCGCCGAATGCCCCTGCTGCCCTGCATCGAGCAGAGTTGCCACTGGCCTTCATCGCCTCCCCTCGCCGTAGTGTGGACCACCTGCGCCAAGTCCGCCGTCGTCCCATCACCGGAGGCCGTCGTCCCGCGCCTGGAGCCGCGCCCCTCCGTCGTCTCTTCCTCGCCGCCACACTCCTGTTCCAGTGCCGCGCCGCTCCTCTGTTTCGTTCGAGCAGCAACGAGCAGGTCCGCTCGCGTTGACCAAGCGAAGCACAGCCGCCAATCCAGTGGACCGGCCTACCATTTCCTCGCGGCCTGCTGTGGCCCAGACTCTCCTCCAGCTGGGCTTGGCCCAAAGTGAGCAGCGCCCTCTGTTTTTTTCCTTCCTGTTGGGCTAGACAGATCCGGCACATTTAGTGTTTTTTCCCTCGGGACGAATTTAGCTATTTTTTCCAAGATGTTCAGTTTTCCAGAAAAGTCCCTCTAGATCATGCATTTAATATCTCCACAACCGTGCATCGGATTAAAAGAACTTATATATGTAAAATGCTTAGAATTCTATGTAGATTAACAATATGCAACTTTCATCCATGTTAAAAATGTTTAAAATGATGTTTTCTTATATTTTTCTTAATTGCCCTGTTAAAATGCTTTAATTCATAACTAAATAACCGTAGCTCCAAACTTAATAAACTTTATATGTAAATGGGGTAGAAAAATGCCTAGTTTAACATGGTGTACTTGCTTTGCATGTTTAACAACTCTAAAATAGGGTTTAGGGCATAACAGTACCAAAACCTAAAATATGCACATGAGGAGTTTCCGGACTTGTTGTTTGTTGTTCCGGCCTCATATAAACTTGCCTAGATAGGTAGTTTTGATATGCTTCACACCTTGCCATGTTAATCAAAATTTAATATTGTTGGGTACATAAACGAGATTGAACTAAATAACTTGAATGTGGTGTTCCGTTAATATGCAACTCGTTGCATATTGAGCTCAACTTAATTTGTAGTATTGTTTGTGCACTTTGCCATGCCATGCCTCATTAAACCGGACATGCATCATACTTGGTTGTGCATCATGCCATGTTTATGTGATGGTTGTTTACTATGTTGCTTGCTTCTTTCCGGGTTGCTTCTCGCGTTAGCTTCGGTTTCGTTCCGGAGTTGTGAGGATTCGTTCGTCTACGTCTGTTTGTCTTCTTCATGGACTCGTTCTTCTTCCTTGCGGGATCTCAGGCAAGATGACCATACCCTAGAAATCACCTCTATCTTTGCTTGCTAGTTGCTCAATCCATTGCTATGCCGCGATACCTACCACTTGCTTTATCATGCCTCCGATATTGCCATGTCAAGCCTCTAACCCACCATCCTAGCAAACTATTGTTTGGCTATGTTACCGCTTTTGCTCAGCCCCTCTTATAGCATTGCTAGTTGCAGGTGAAGATTAGGTTTGTTCCATGTTGGAACATGGATATGTTGGGATACCACAATATCTCTTATTTAATTAATGCATCTATATACTTGGTAAAGGGTGGAATGCTCGGCCTTATGCCTGGTGTTTTGTTCCACTCTTGCCGCCCTAGTTTCTGTCATACCGGTGTTATGTTCCTTGATTTTGCGTTCCTTACACGGTTGGGTGTTATGGGGACGCCTTGACAGTTTGCTTTGAATAAAACTCCTCCAGCAAGGCCCAACCTTGGTTTTACCATTTGCCTCACCACCACCTACTTTTCCCTTGGGAGTCGTGCTCTCGAGGGTCATCTTTATTTTAACCCCCAGGCCAGTGCTTGTCTAAGTGTTGATCCGAACTAGTGTCCTTTGCAGCGCCACCTCGGGGAAACTTGAGGGCTGGTTTTAGTTGTACGGAGCGCTCATCCGGTGTTACCCCGAGAACGAGATATGTGCAGCTCCTATCAGGATGCTGGCGCATCGAGCGGTCTTGCTGGTTTTGTTTTACCATTGTCGAAATGTCTTGTAACCGGGATTCCGAGTCTGATCGGGTCTTCTTGGGAGAAGGAATATCTTTCGTTGATCGTGAGAGCTTGTGATGGGCTAATTTGGGACACCCCTGCAGGGTTTTGAACTTTCGAAAGCTGTGCCCGCGGTTATGGGCAGGTGGGAATTTGTTAATGTCCGGTTGTAGAGAACTTGAAACTTAACTTAATTAAAATGCATCAACCGCGTGTGTAGCCGTGATGGTCTCTTCTCGGCAGAGTACGGGAAGTGAACATTGTTCTTGTGTTATGTTTGAACGTAAGTAGTTTCAGGATCAGTTCTTGATCACTTCTAGTTCACGACCGTGGCATTGCTTCTCTTCTCGCTCTTATTTGCGTATGTTAGCCACCATATATGCTTAGTGCTTGCTGCAGCTCCACGTCACTACCTTCTCCTACCCATAAGCTTAAATAGTCTTGATCTCGCGGGTGTGAGATTGCTGAGTCCTCGTGACTCACAGATACTTCCAAACAGTTGCAGGTGCCGATGATACCAGTGTAGGTGACGCAACCGAGCTCAAGTGGGAGCTTGATGAAGATCTTGGTCGTTGTTTTGTGTCTTTTCCGTTCGATCAGTAGTGGAGCCCAGTTGGGACGATCGGGGATATAACATTTGGGGTTGGCTTCTTTTATTTTGGTTCCATAGTTGGACCTTGATTATATTCTGGATGATGTATGTTTAACTTGTATTTGTGCGAAGTGGCGATTGTAAGCCAACTCTTTATCCCTTTCTTATTCAGTACATGGGATGTGTGAAGATTACCCCTCTTGCGACTTGCCTACCATGCGGCTATGCCTCTAGGTCGTGCTCCGACACGTGGGAGATATAGCCGCATTGTGGGTGTTACATTTACATATGTAGCTTGCCCTTGGATAGGACATGTCAAATAGTCCTATTTTCGCTTATTGCACTACTTGTATACATACGCTTCAACGTATCATTCAAATAACAATGTAAAGTGTTGGCTTATTATTGCATCTCTTCATCTTTTTCCTGTCTGCCAATTTACGAAAAATTTCACCCGTACATTCTGGTACGTCCAAGTGCGCAAGGGGCTTCAGTGTACCCCATAAAATGACAAGAAAAGTCCGAACACTTTCGATAGTGCGGCACCCCGAACTTATAGCATTATATGCATCGGCTCCGAATCATGTCTTGGGTCAATAGTTGGGTTTGCCCGGCTCCCATGTTTTGGTACCTTACGTTCCGCTACATCGGCTAAGGTAGCACTGGGAGAACTACTGCGATTGTGTCCCGGTTCTTCCGGACGAGCACCTCAGTAGGGAAAGCCGAAAACTGACTTCATGATGCGGAGAGAGCTGGTCGCTGTTCGAGAGGTCTCAAATCCTTAAAGATTTTTTCCGCTTCGGGCGAGGAGTCGGCATTGTCCGACTTAGGCGTACATAGCACCCCAAGTTCGGCCTTCCGAATACTAGGGGCTTCGCCAAAATTTAAAATTGTAGACTTCTATGGCTAAGTGAGAGTGATAAAGCTTTGTAGTCTGATTACCTGGTTCGCTATGCTGAACACCTCGTTCGAAGGACCCAAAACTGGGATAAAGAGTGATCAGGTTTATCCCGAACACCTCAGTACTAGTTACATGGGGGCAGAAGCCGATGACTGGCCAACTCTCAAATTTTATAAATGGCCGCACAGAAGGTAATATTTTAAATTAACAAGCGTTACATAGCGCACATGAACTTGTTTCACATTACAGGATCAGAAAGTACATTCATTCAAATATTACATCCTTAGCACATTCCTCTGCCACAAGGCGAGCACCCTTCAGGACACTGTCATAATACTTTTCGGGGTGGCAATGCTCCTTGCCCTCCGGCGGCCCCTCCTTCACCAGCTTTTTGGCGTCCATCTTCACCCAGTGCAGTTTCGCCCGGGCAAAAGCCCTGCGCGCACCCTCAATGCAGACAGACCGCTTTATGACTTCAAACCGGGGCAGGCGTTCACAAGCTGCCTTACCAGGCCGAAATAGCTGCCAGGCTGGGGCTCACCAGGCCACATCCAGTCTATGAGGCCCTTCATGGCCAGTTCGGCCGCCTTGTGAAGCTCGACTAGTTGCTTCAACTGGTCGCTCAAGGGCATTGGATGTTTGGTCCTAGTATACTGAGACCAGAACAACTTCTCCGTCGAGCTCCCTTCCTCGGCTCGGTAGAACTCCGCGGCATCCGACACACTGTGGGGTAGATCTGCGAACGCTCCTGGAGAACTCCGAATTCTGGTGAGTAAAAGGAAAGTGTCCTTCACATGCTTGCTTTGCGTAATGAATGCCTTACCTGCCGCTATCTTCTTGACCGCCTCAATTTCCTGGAGGTCCTTTTGGGCTTCGGCCTTGGCATTTTACGCGCTCTCGAGGGCCTTCGCAAGCTCAGACCCTTGCGTCTTAGAGCCACGCTCCAAGGACTCGTACTTTTTGACAAACTCCTGGAGCTCTTGCCAAACCTCGTCGACTCGGGCATCTTGCTTCTCGTGCTCGGCACGCTCCTTGGCTGCTTTGCCTTCGGCCTGGGATAGCGCCTTCTTCAGGGTCGCCACTTCGGTCATGGCCCCTAGCAAGATTCATGACGATCCTGTGATCTAACTACTAGTTTCCTTTTTCTTTATCAATAAACAAACAAGGTATTACTTACCTTTGTTCTCTTCGAGCTGCCTCTTGGTAAGGCCGAGCTCTTCTTCGGACCGCTTAAGGTCCCGCTTCAGTGCAGAGACCTCCGCCGTGTGAGCGGCAGCGGCCAGCAATGAAGTCTGCTTATTCACATAGACATATTCTGATTAGAGTCATGTTATTATTATTTGATCCTCTGTTTGGCCTTTCTTCCAAACACCAAACAGAGCATCAGGGGCTACTGTCTATGCTGTAACATTTTCTCATAATTTGATTACTTACCTCAAAGCCTGCTAGGAGGCTGGCACAGGCTTCAGTGAGTCCGCTTTTGGCGGATTGAACCTTCTTGACCACCGCACTCATGATAGTGCGGTTATCTTCGTCAATGGAAGCGCCGCGAAGCGCTTCCAGCAAATTATCCAATGCCCCTGGATGGACAGAGGCCATCGGCACAGACTTACTGCCCCCAGCATTAGAGCCCATGGGAGTCTTGCCCCTTGTGCGCCCAGCGTCCGGAATGTCGCCTTGGGGCGCCTCCGGAATTGTCTCCCCTTGGTTCATTACCCTTTGAGACAACACCTCGACGTCGTCCGTAGGGCGGGGGGAGGTGGTGGTCGGGAGTGAATCGCTATTCATCTCCGACAAGCCCAAAGACTCATTCGAAGAGGATACATCAATATGGGCTTTGGATGGGCTGCATGATCATGTTCGGCATGATAAGAAGCAATAAAATAAAACGTACCAAGAACTATTATGGTATCCGGATACTTACGAATTCGCCAGGGGCTTGTACCTGGGTAACCACTCCTCGTCGCTAACAACGGCCGCCGTGGAGCAGTCCGGAAGGAGAGTCCTTCCCTTATTGGACCCTTCAGCTTCCCCTGATGGGGCGGCCTTCCTTTTCTTGTCTCCCCCGGCTGTGGGGGGGAGAACTTTCCTCTTCCTCCTCCTTGTTTTCGTGGGAGGAGGGCACCTTGGTGTTATCGGACGATGAGTTCGATACGACCTTGCGCCGGAGACCATTCCTGGTCCCCGTGGCCTTCTTCTCCGGCGCCTCATAGGGCACCGGAGCCAGCATCTCCATTATGAGAGCACTTGCTGGATCCTTGGGCAATGGAGCCGGTCAATCGACCTGCTCCGCTATCGCGACCCATTCATGTTAAATGGCGTGGATGCATAGATCTCCCACATGATTATACCGGGGAAAGAAACGTCTTATGAGATATCAAGAGCTTACCGGATTGGCAGGGTGCTTTGCGCTGAGTCCGCGATCCTCGGAAAGGGGAGGAGGTCCCTCGGCGGCCTTGAATAGCACCCTCCAGACGTCTTGGTGCGTCGTGTCAAAAAGCTCTCGCAGCGTTTGGTGCTTGGCCGGGTCGAACTCCCACATATTGAATGCCCGTCTTTGACACGGAAGGATCCGGCGGAAGAGCATGACCCGGACCATGTTGACGATCTTGATTTTCTTGCTTATCATATTTCTTACACACTTCTCGAGTCCGGTCAGCTCTATCGATGAACCCCTGAATAGGCCCTTCTCTTTCCAGGAGGTGAGCCATGTGGGCATGCCGGATCGAAATTCGGGGGCCGCCGCCCAGTTGGTGTCGCGCGGCTCGGTGATGTAGAACCACCCCGATTTCCACCCCTTCACGGTCTCCACATAGGAGCCTTCGAGCCAGGTGACATTGGCCATTTTTCCCACCATGGCGCCTCCGCACTCCACTTGCTGGCCGACCACCACCTTCGGTTTCACGTTGAACGTCTTCAGCCACAGGCCGAAGTGGGGCTTGATGCAGAGGAAGGCCTCGCACACGACGATAAGTGCCGAGATGTTGAGGATGAAATTGGGGGCCAGATCATGAAAGTCCAGCCCGTAGTAGAACATGAGCCCGCGGACGCATGGGTGGAGGGGGAATCCCAGCCCACGGATGAAGTGGGGGAGGAATACAACCCTCTCATGGGGTTCTGGAGTAGGGACGATCTGCCCCGCGTCTGGGAGCCGGTGCGCGATATCTGCGGCCAGGTATCCGGCTTCCCGGAGCTTCGTAATGTTCTTCGCTGTAACGGAGGAGACCATCCACTTGCCTCCAGCTCCGGACATGTTTGGAGTAGTTTTGCAGAGAAAATGCGAACATGGGCACTCGAGCTTGAGTGCGCAAGAATGGATGGGCAGGGAAGTAGAAGGCGTGGGTAAAAAGGAGGAGTCCTTATCCTTTTATAAGGGTGGAAGAAACTATGCGCCACCCCACCTGCCTGGTAAACTCGCTTGTTCCCCAAGCGCCGTGATTTATGGTGCGGTTGGGTTACCCACAACCGTATTGATGAGAATCCCGTGATAAGGGGACACGATCTCTGCTTCGACAAGACGTGCCAAGAAAACTTCCTCGCAATATGTGTAGTAGCTGGTTGAGAAAAACGGTTCGAATAATGACCGGGCCACGACAGGATGTCACGTTATGAAAAGTTGTCAGCAGCTTGGATTTGTGGAATAATATACTCTCTACGGTGGTATGTGGAATTTGTTTTGCAGAGCCTGACACGATCCTTGTGTTCAAAATCTTCTATGGAGTATTCGGAGAAGAAACCCGCCTTGCAATGCCGAAGACAATCTGCGCACCGGACTCATCATCATTGAAGTCTGGTTCAGGGGCTACTGAGGGAGTCCTGGATTAGGGGGTCCTCGGACAGCCAAACTATATACTTTGGCCGGACTGTTGGACTATGAAGATACAAGATTGAAGACTTAGTCCCGTGTCCGGGTGGCACTCTCCTTTGCGTGGAAGGCAAGCTTGGCAATTCGGATATGTAGATCCCCTCCCTTGTAACCGACTCTGTGTAACCCTAGCCCCCTCCGGTGTCTATATAAACCGGAGGGTTTAGTCCGTAGGAGAAGAACAATCATAATAATAGGCTAGCTTCTAGGGTTTAGCCTCTACGATCTCATGGTAGATCAACTCTTGTAATACTCATATCATCAAGATCAATCAAGCAGGAAGTAGGGTATTACCTCCATCGAGAGGGCCCGAACCTGGGTAAACATCGTGTCCCCGGCCTCCTATGACCATCCGCTTTAGACGCACAGTTCGGGACCCCCTACCCAAGATCCGCCGGTTTTGACACCGACAATGACCACTCAACATCACAATATCAAGGTTCTCAGGCCAGCTATGAACATACGGAAGTAGAAGAAACTGAACTGAGACTTGAATCCATCAATCCTATAAGTCTATGGATTAGTAACATGTGATCCTGACAGAAAGAAGAGAAGCCTAGTTCTTAATCCCCGTAGAAAAGAAGAGGCTGACTCAGATTAGAAGGGCATAAGGTATAAGGTGTAAAAAGAGCCTTACCAGCGGCGGCTCAGCCATGCTCGAGAGTCGGGACCCGAGGACGTAGAGCACTCAGATGAGCAGGAAAGGGAAGGCCGGTAGGAGCCCCACCCGAAAGCATTGCCGCTAAGATACTGTCAAGCGCTTTGCGAAGGAATCACCTCAGGCTTGCCGAAAGATAAGTCACCTGTGCTAGTCAGTCTGAATCTCTCCGTCCAATGTCTTCCACTCGCGTAAAATCGCTCAGGCAATGCTACTTCCCTTTTCGGCCTCCAGGGAGCTGCTTGAACGCCAAAGGGGACATCCTGAGCATCGTGCCTCAGGAGCTCATACCAGACCTCGGGCCGCTCACCTCCTGGCCTTGACCACCGCATCGTGACCTGGCATACCAGCGACGGTTGAATCCTGCCAAGGGACTGGACCTGCCGGCGTAGAGCGCGAAGCTACCACGAGAACGGAAAGGAGTGTCACATCCCTAGATCTAGTTTGCACTAGGCTAGCCCATCATGTCTGCATTATGTTTAAATTTCTAAGAAACTTGAAATGGGGATGACAGAAACCCGCAGCACCCCCCTGAAAACAACTAGGGTTTACTAAAATCTTTTTCAATGAACCTGAAATGCCCTTCTAAAATGTTCATCATCTTTGCCCTGGTCTTAAACCACTGACAAAAATGGTGCATAATTTTCTAGGTCACTAGATTAAATCTTATGTTATTTGCATTTGGGCATTTAAATGCTATTAAATATTTTAAATGTCCAAATAATCCTAAATTGAAATGTTCCATGTTGGTTATATTCCATGTAGGGAGCATGAGAAGTTTGGTGATTTTTGAAAGTACTTAGGTATTTTTAGAAAAGCCACAAACCTGCATAAAATAGAAAACAAGAAGTAAATAAAGAAAATAGAGAGAGAGAAAGCCCACTAGGACAGCTACCTGGCGGCCCACTCGCGGCCCAGCCCACCATCCTGAAGCGGCTGTCTTCAACGTCTGCCAGTAGGCAGAGGTGTGTCGACAGCGTGTGCGCCCAAGCTCCACCTCCTGCTTGCCACCGAGGTGCCCCCGACGCCCCCCTCTGCCTCTCCCCTCACTCTCTGCTCTCTTCCTCTCCCTCTAGCCCCTTCCCCGAGCTCACCCGAGAGCGACCGTCGCCGCCGCCCGTTGTTGCCATGGCCAGAGCCACCACCTCGCCTCACAGTGCTATCCAGTGGCTCCGCCTCGATGCCATGGAGCTCCAAGACGAAGCACGCACCTACGGGACGCCCGAAGTGACGCCATCATCCTCGTCTTCACCGATTGCCGCCGGAGATCCCCCTCGACGCCGACCGCTCCGGTCCCTCCCCGACCTCGCTGTCTGCTCCGTCGTGATCGCTGTCAGCTCAGCTACCTCCCCATCCTCTCTGTTCTCTCTCTCGTGCCTCGTAGCGACCGCACCGAGCTCGCTCGCATGCACCGCCACCTCTGCTCATCGCCGTTGTGGCCACATCCATGCTGGCTCAAAACTGAGCACGTCATCGCACTCACCGCACTCCCAGGATGCCGTAGCACCACTCCACGCACCTCGCCATGCCCCCTAGCGTCGGATTCGACCTCGCCCTACCTCCGGCGACCGCCAAGGTTGTCGCCAGCGATGATTACGGCCGCCCCAGGTCCACCCACTGCCACTACTCGATGCGGCTCACTCCCCGTGTCACGTAGATGTGCTCCGCCATCGTTTTGGTCGTCGGAGCACGAAACCCGCACCTCTCCGCCGTCCCGGGTCCTGCCGGCAATGAGCCCGGGTCAACTTCGACGAGTTTGACATGGGTTGACCCCTGTTTGACCCCCTGGGTCTATGACAGGTGGGTCCCGCCCTGCTAATTAACCTAGGATTAGGACTAACAAAAATTAGTTAGTCTAATAACACTGACACGCGGGACTCACTGGTCAGGTTTGGCCTGGACCGTCCCTGTTTACTGCTGGCGTCACCCTGACGCAATGCTGACGCAATAAATCATTTACTCGATTTATTCTTATACAGGAAATTCCAAAAAATGTTATAAACTTCAAAAATTCATAGAATTAATCTGTAACTCCAGATGCAAACATTTATATATGAAAATTGATCAGAAAAATCCAATCTTTCCATCTGTAATGGTTTCATGCATGTTAGAACACTTTAACCTTGCTGTTTAAGTGAAACAAGCTAATGCATTAATATGACTTCATATCATGGTCTTTCATTTGAATCTTTTATTCAAATGGACTCAAACCAACCTATTTTAGAATGCATTAGCCAAAACAAACCCATATTGCCATGTCATAGCATGCATAATATTGCTTAATATTGCCATGTGATGATTGTGTTCCGATGTGTCTTTCATGGTAGGTTCTGCCTCCGAGGATACCCACGAATATCCGACTGAAGGGAAGTATCCTACTACCTCTCCATCAGGCAAGCAAAACCCCCTAGTTCATTCCGATAGAATCCCACTCTCTCGCTCCTGCTCTCTTTTACTGCATTAGGACGACAACGATTCATCTGTTACATGCTGTGGTAGCTGAACCCCTTTTCCTCTGCATGACCTATCATTGCCAAAGTAAATAGATAAAACACACTAGCATGAGTAGGAATTGTTTGAGCCCTGATATGCCTACTCATTCATGCTTGTTTGCCATGCCTGCTACAGCTTAGAGTTGAGTCAGGTCTGATTCATCGGGGATGAATTGGAATGGTGATGAACATGTCCTACTGTATGTGAGCTAAGTGTGTGAACACGATTTGGTAAAGGCGGCAGTGAGAGGCCATGTAGGAGTACATGGTGGGTTGTCTCATTGAAACCGTCCTTAGGAACTGAGTTCTGTGTTTGTGATCCATGAACAGCTACTACCACACATTGGGATCCTTAATTGACTCTCTCGACTTATTAATCGCCTTGATCTCTGTCTAGGAGTTGCAACTAGTTTCTGGTGTTTGTTGATATTTGTTGGAGGCTGTGCGTAGCGCTGACCCTAGGGGTGCCCTATGATGTGGTAGATACACCATGGCACGGTGTACGGGCGCCCGTTTGGTGTCTCGGGAACCCTGCACACATCGTTTGGGGCTGTGAGCGAAACCCCGGCCGGATCTCCTCGCGGATGGAACCCGAATAGGTGATAAACCTGGACTAGAGACTTGTGTGGTTAGTCAGGTCGTGGACGATTCCCTCGCCAGGCTTCCGCTTGAAGGTTGCCGAGATACACGACGTGTACATGGTGGTTAGTGGCGAGAGCGTGTTTGAAGAAGTACACCCCTGCAGGGTTATAAATGATCTATTCGAATAGAAGTGTCCGCGATAAAGGACTTCTGGGATGCCTGTACAGTTCATAGAAAAGTGAGAGTGGATACTCTAAAATGCGCAAGATAAGCGTGAGTGCTATGGATGGCGTTCTCGTAGGGAGACGGGAGCGGATCCATAGTGGTGTATTGATATGGTGAATATGTGGACTCATGTGCGCCACCTCAAAGGAGTTACTTGCAGTAGTAGTTCTGGTTAGACACTGAGTCAAAGCTGGCTTGCTGTAGTTAAACCCCACCATCCCTTTGTTGATAATGATGCATATGTAGTTAGTTCTGATGTAAGTCTTGCTAGGTACATTTGTACTCACGTCTGCTTAATTTATGTTTTGCAGAGAAACTTCAGTCTCGCTAGTACTTCCGTGTGGACTTCGACGTTTAGCTTAATACCTCAGCTACGATCTTGTACCCTCGGCAGGATCTGGTAGATAGTCAGGCTTCTCAGCCTTTTCCAGTTGTAGATGTCTATACTCAGACATGTTAAGATTCCGCTTGTGCTATTGCTTGTATGACTTGAATGCTCGGTCATGAGACCCATGTTTGTAATACTTGGCTCGTCGGAGCCTAATGAATAAATACTCTGAGTCATAGTGTTTTGTTGTGATGCCATGTTGTATTTACACATATTGAGCATATTGTGTGTATGATTGAAATGCTTGGTATGTGTGGGATCCGACAACCTAGTTGTCTATCCTTGGTAGCCTCTCTTATGGGGAAATGTAGTCAGGTGCTTCCACTGAGCCATGGTAGTCTGCTACAGCCCGGTTTACCGGAGTCCTACTAGCCCAGTTACTACTGCTCCGGAACACTTAGACTGGCCGGCATGTGTTCCACTTCATTCCTGTGTCTATCCCTTCGAGGAAATGTCAGGCGATGACTTCCAGAGTCCTGCTAGCCTGCTACAGCCCGGGTTCCCGGAGTCCTTTTAGCCCAGTTGCTACAGCCCGGTTCACACGCTGATGACCGACACGTTCGATGCTGGTTCATGCATGCCTGTCCCCATAAGTTAGTGCCACTTTGGGTTCATGACTAGTCGTGTCGGCCCGGGTTCTCTGTCGCGATTCCAAGTCGCGATGCCTTGGTCAAGGCCAGGGGTGAGAGCTGGAGAGTCATTAGGAGCTCCTGAGTCGCGATGCTCAGGAGCCCCCCTTTAACGTGCAAGCGAGTTGCGTAAAAAATGGACGGCTGGCAGGGCCGCATGCAGCCAAACTTGAGGGTTCCTGTGGGTTAGTCCGAGAAGGGAGCATAACTCGTAGCGTGCTTGCTGTCCTGCCGCTAATCTTTTCGCAAGAAGATGAAGGCACTGAGGATCTGGTGAGGTGACGTGCGTGGGGCGGGCCACGATCCAGAGCTCGATCCCTCGGATTTGGAAGCGTTGCATAGACGGACCTGAGCACAAGCGTCGTGCCAGCATGTGTAGCCCCCGTTACGGAATGAGAAAGAGGCCAGTCAGCGGCGCGGGAGGCCGCGATGGGTGATAAGACATTAGGCAAGCAGGTGATAGTCATAAAATAACTCATGGAGCAAGGTAAACCAGTTCTGGGGATTATGCGAAGAACGATACATGCCACAGGGACAGACCCACACGGCCCGGGGATTATGCAGCCCGAGGGGCACTCCCAGCTGAACAACTAGAAGATGCAAGAACGATACATGCCACAGGGATAGACCCATGTGGCCTGGGGATGATGCAACCTGAGGGGCACCCCCAACTGAATAAACCGGAAATGTCACCTGGCAGCGTTGCTGAAGAGGTGTTGAAGTAGTTGAAGACGCGTTTGGAAGAAGTCGCTCCTCACGAACTTGGGCGCTGGAGCTTGAGTGCGCAAGAATGGTTGGGCAGGGAAGAAGAAGGCATGGGTAAAAAGGAGGAGTCCTTATCCTTTTATTAGGGTGGAAGAAACTATGCTCCTCCCCACCTGCCTGGTAAACTCGCTTGTTCCCCAAGCGTCGTAATTTATGGCACGGTTGGGTTACCCACAACCGTATTGATGAGAATCCCGTGATAAGGGGACATGATCTTTGCTTCGACAAGACGTGCCAAGAAAACTGCCTCGCAATACTTGTAGTAGCTGGTTGAGAAAAACGGTTCGAATGATGACCGGGCCAGGACAGGACGTCACTCTATGAAAAGTTGTCAGCAGCTTGGATTTGTGGAATAATATACTGTCTATGGTGGTATGTGGAATTTGTTTTACAGAGCCTGACACAATCCTTGTGTTCAAAATATTCTATGGAGTATTCGGAGAAGGAACCCGCCTTGCAATGCCGAAGACAATCTGCGCGCCGGACTCATCGTCATTGAAGCCTGGTTCAGGGGCTATTGAGGGAGTCCTGGATTAGGGGGTCCTCGGACAGCCAGACTATATACTTTGGCCGGACTGTTGGACTATGAATATACAAGATTGAAGACTTAGTCCCATGTCCGGGTGGGACTCTCCATTGCGTGGAAGGCAAGCTTGGCAATTCGGATATGTAGATCCCCTCCCTTGTAACCGACTCTGTGTAACCCTAGCCCCCTCCGGTGTCTATATAAACCGGAGGGTTTAGTCCGTAGGAGAAGAACAATTATAATCATAGGCTAGCTTCTAGGGTTTAGCCTCTACGTTCTCGTGGTAGATCAACTCTTGTAATACTCATATCATCAAGATCAATCAAGTAGGAAGTAGGGTATTACCTCCATCGAGAGGGCCCGAACCTGGGTGAACATCGTGTCCCCTGCCTCCTATGACCATCCGCCTTAGACGCACAGTTCGGGACCCCTTACCCGAGATCCGCCGGTTTTGACACAAAATCAAGGTTCTCAGGCCAGCTATGAACATACGGAAGTAGAAGAAACTGAACTGAGACTTGAATCCATCAAATCCTATAAGTCTATGGATTAGTAACACGTGATCCTGACAGAAAGAAGAGAAGCCTAGTTCTTAATCCCCATAGAAAAGAAGAGGCTGACTCAGATTAGAAGGGCATAAGGTATAAGGTGTAAAAAGAGCCTTACCAGCGGCAGCTCAGCCACGCTCGAGAGTCGGGACCCGAGGACGTAGAGCACTCAGATGAGCAGGAAAGGGAAGGCCGGTAGGAGCCCCACCCGAAAGCATTGCCGCTAAGATACTGTCAAGCGCTTTGCGAAGGAATCACCTCAGGCTTGCCGAAAGATAAGTCACCTGTTCTAGTCAGTCTGAATCTCTTCGCCCAATGTTTTCCACTCGCGTAAACTCGCTCAGGCAATGCTACTTCCCTTTTCGGCCTCCAGGGAGCTGCTGGCACGCCAAAGGGGACATCCTGAGCATCGCGCCTCAGGAGCTCTTACCAGACCTCGGGCCGCTCACCTCCTGGCCTTGACCACGGCATCGTGACCTGGCATACCATCAACGGTTGAATCCTGCCAAGGGACTGGGACCTGCCGGCCTAGAGCGCGAAGCTACCACGAGAATGGAAAGGAGTGTCACATCCCTATATCTAGTTCACACTAGGCTAGCCCGTCATGTCTGCATTATGTTTAAATTTCTAAGAAACTTGAAATGGGGATGACAGAAACCCGCAGCACCCCCTTGATAACAACTAGGGTTTACTAAAATCTTTTTCAATGAACCTGAAATGCCCTTCTAAAATGTTCATCATCTTTGCCCTGGTCTTAAACCACTAACAAAAATGGTGCACAATTTTCTAGGTTATTGGATTAAATCATATGTTATTTGCATTTGGGCATTTAAATGCTATTAAATATTTTAAATGTCCAAATAATCCTAAACTGAAATGTTCCATGTTGGTTATATTCCATGTAGGGAGCATGAGCAGTTTGGTGATTTTTGAAAGTACTTAGGTATTTTTAGAAAAGCCACAAACCTGCAGAAAATAGAAAACAAAAAGTAAAATAAAGAAAACAGAGAGAGAGAAAGCCCACCAGGACACCTACCTGGCGGCCCACTCGCGGCCCAGCCTATTGGGGAACGTTGCAGAAAACAAAAAATTTCCTACGGTTTCACCAAGATCCATCTATGAGTTCATCTAGCAACCAGTGATCGGATTGCATCTACATACCTTTATAGATCACGCGCGGAAGCGTTCAAAGAACGGGGATGAGGAAGTCGTACTCGACGTGATCTAAATCACCAGAGATCCTAGCGCCGAACGGACGGCACCTCCGCGTTCAACACACGTATGGTCAGCGTGACGTCTCCTCCTTCTTGATCCAGCAAGGGGGGAGGAGAGGTTGATGAAGATCCAGCAGCACGACGGCGTGGTGGTGGATGCAGGGGTCACCGCAGCAGGGCTTCGCCGTTCTACTGCGAGAGGGAGAGGTGTAGCAGGGGAGAGGGAGGCGCCAAAACTCATGGGTGCGGCTGCCCCTCCCTCCCCCCTTTATATAGGCTCCCCTAGGGGGGGCGCCGGCCCTAGGAGATGGGATCTCCTAGGGGGGGCGGCGGCCAAGGGTGGAGTAGCCCCCAAGGCAAGTGGGGGCGCCCCCCCACCCTAGGGTTTCCAACCCTAGGCGCAGGGTGTGGGCCAAGGGGGCACACCAGCCCACTATGGGCTGGTTACCATCCCCACCTCAGCCCATGGGGCCCTCCGGGATGGGTGGCCCCACCCGGTGGACCCCCGGGACCCTTCCGGTGGTCCCGGTACAATATCGGTAACCCCTGAAACTCTCCCAATGGCCGAAACTGCACTTCCTATATATAATTCTTCACCTCTGGACCATTCTGGAACTCCTCGTGACGTCCGGGATCTCATCCGGGACTCTGAACAACTTTCGGGTTACTGCATATTCATATCTCTACAACCCTAGCGTCACCGAACCTTATGTGTGTAGACTCTACGGGTTCGGGAGACATGTAGACATGACCGAGATGGCTCTCCGGTCAATAACCAATAGCAGGATCTGGATACCCATGTTGGCTCCCACATGCTCCTCGATGATCTCATCGGATGAACCACGATGTCGAGGATTCAAGCAACCCCGTATACAATTCCCTTTGTCAATCGGTATGTTACTTGCCCGAGATTCGATCGTCGGTATCCCAATACCTCGTTCAATCTCGTTACCGGCAAGTCACTTTACTCGTACCGTAATGCATGATCACGTGACCAGACACTTGGTCACTTTGAGCTCATTATGATGATGCATTACCGAGAGGGCCCAGAGATACCTCTCCGTCATACGGAGTGACAAATCCCAGTCTTGATCCGTGTCAACCCAACGGACACTTTCGGAGATACTCGTAGTATACCTTTATAGTCACCCAGTTACGTTGTGACGTTTGGCACACCCAAAGCACTCCTATGGTATCCAGGAGTTACACGATCTCATGGTCTAAGGAAAAGATACTTGACATTGGAAAAACTCTAGCAAATGAACTATACGATCTTGTGCTATGTTTAGGATTGGGTCTTGTCCATCACATCATTCTCCTAATGATGTGATCTCATTATCAATGAGATTCAATGTCCATAGTCAGGAAACCATGACTATCTGTTGATCAACGAGCTAGTCAACTAGAGGCTTACTAGGGACATGTTGGTGTCTATGTATTCACACATGTATTATGATTTCCGGATAACACAATTATAGCATGAATAAAAGACAATTATCATGAACAAGGAAATACAATAATAATCCTTTTATTATTGCCTCTAGGGCATATTTCCAACAGTCTCCCACTTGCACTAGAGTCAATAATCTAGTTACATTGTGATGAATCGAACACCCATGGAATTCTGGTGTTGATCATGTTTTGCTCTAGGGAGAGGTTTAATCAACGGATCTGCTACATTCAGGTCCATATGTACTTTACAAATATCTATGTCTCCATCTTGAACATTTTCATGAATGGAGTTGAAGCGACGCTTGATGTGCCTGGTCTTCTTGTGAAACCTGGGCTCCTTGGCAAGTGGAATAGCTCCAGTGTTCTCACAGAAGAGTTTGATCGGCCCCGACGCATTGGGTATGACTCCTAGGTCGGTGATGAACTCCTTCACCCAAATCGCTTCATGCGCTGCCTCCGAGGCTGCCATGTACTCCGCTTCACATGTAGATCCCGCCACGACGCTCTGCTTGCAACTGCACCAGCTTACTGACCCACCATTCAAAATATACACGTATCCGGTTTGTGACTTAGAGTCATCCAGATTTGTGTCGAAGCTAGCGTCGACGTAACTCTTTACGACGAGCTCTTCGTCACCTCCATAAACGAGAAACATTTCCTTAGTCCTTTTCAGGTACTTCAGGATATTCTTGACCGTTGTCCAGTGTTCCTTGCCGGGATTACTTTGGTACCTACCTACCAAACTTATGGCAAGGTTTACATCAGGTCTGGTACACAGCATGGCATACATAATAGAACCTATGGCTGAGGCATAGGGGATGATACTCATCTCTTCTATATCTTCTGCCGTGGTCGGACATTGAGCTGAGCTCAATTTCACACCTTGCAACACAGGCAAGAACCCCTTCTTAGACTGATCCATATTGAACTTCTTCAATATCTTATCAAGGTATGTGCTTTGTGAAATACCTATGAGGCGTCTTGATCTATCTCTATAGATCTTGATGCCTAATATATAAGCAGCTTCTCCAAGGTCCTTCATTGAAAAACTCTTATTCAAGTAGGCCTTAATGCTGTCCAAAAGCTCTATATCAGTTCCCATCAAAAGTATGTCATCTACATATAATATGAGAAATGCTACAGAGCTCCCACTCACTTTCTTGTAAACGCAGGCTTCTCCATAAGTCTGCATAAACCCAAACGCTTTGATCATCTCATCAAAGCGAATGTTCCAACTCCGAGATGCTTGCACCAGCCCATAAATCGAGCGTTGGAGCTTGCACACCTTGTCAGCATTCTTAGGATCGACAAAACCTTCCGGCTGCATCATATACAATTCTTCCTTAAGGAAACCATTAAGGAATGTTGTTTTGACGTCCATTTGCCATATCTCATAATCATAGAATGCGGCAATTGCTAACATGATTCGGACAGACTTCAGCTTCGCTACCGGTGAGAAAGTCTCATCGTAGTCAACCCCTTGAACTTGTCGATAACCCTTAGCGACAAGCCGAGCTTTATAGATGGTCACATTACCATCCGCGTCTGTCTTCTTCTTAAAGATCCATTTATTTTCTATGGCTCGCTGCTCAACGGGCAAGTCAGTCGAAGTCCATACTTCGTTTTCATACATGGATCCTATCTCGGATTTCATGGCTTCCAGCCATTTGTCGGAATCCGGACCCGCCATCGCTTCTTCATAGTTCGAAGGTTCACCGTTGTCCAACAACATGATTTCCAAGACAGGGTTGCCGTACCACTCTGGTGCAGAACGTGTCCTTATGGACCTACAAAGTTCAGTAGCAACTTGATCTGAAGTTTCATGATCATCATCATTAACTTCCTCTCTAGTCGGTGCAGGCACCTCAGGAACATTTTCTTGAGTTGCGCCATTTGCCAGTTCAAGAGGTAATACTTCATCAAGTTCTACTTTCCTCCCACTTACTTCTTTCGAGAGAAACTCCTTCTCTAGAAAGGATCCATTCTTGGCAACAAAGATCTTGCCTTCGGATCTGAGGTAGAAGGTATACCCAATAGTTTCTTTAGGGTATCCTATGAAGACGCATTTTTCCGACTTGGGTTCGAGCTTTTCAGGTTGAAGTTTCTTGACATAAGCATCGCATCCCCAAACTTTTAGAAACGACAGTTTGGTTTCTTCCCAAACCATAACTCATACGGTGTCGTCTCAACGGATTTTAACGGAGCCCTATTTAAAGTGAATGCGGCAGTCTCTAAAGCATAGCCCCAAAATGATAGTGGTAAATCGGTAAGAGACATCATAGATCGCACCATATCTAATAAAGTGTGATTACGATGTTCGGACACACCATTACGCTGAGGTGTTCCAGGCGGCGTGAGTTGTGAAACTATTCCACATTTTCTTAAGTGTGTGCCAAATTCGTGACTCAAGTATTCTCCTCCATGATCTGATCGCAGGAACTTGATTTTCCTGTCACGTTGATTCTCAACCTCACTCTGAAATTCCTTGAACCTTTCAAAGGTCTCAGACTTGTGTTTCATTAAGTAGAAATACCCATATCTACTCAAGTCATCAGTGAGGGTGAGAACATAACGATAACCACTGCGAGCCTCAACACTCATTGGACCGCACACATCAGTATGTATGATTTCCAATAAGTTGGTTGCTCGCTCTATTTTTCCTGAGAACGGAGTCTTGGTCATTTTACCCATGAGGCTTGGTTCGCGTGTGTCAAATGATTCGTAATCAAGAGACTCTAAAAGTCCATCTGCATGGAGGTTCTTCATGCGTTTGACACCTATGTGACCAAGGCGGCAGTGCCACAAGTATGTGGGACTATCATAATCAACCTTACATCTTTTGGTACTCATACTATGAATATGTGTAGCATTACGCTCGAGATTCATTAAGAATAAACCATTCACCATCGGAGCATGACCATAAAACATATCTCTCATATAAATAGAACAACCATTATTCTCGGATTTAAATGAGTAGCCATCTCGAATTAAACGAGATCCTGATACAATGTTCATGCTCAAAGCTGGCACTAAATAACAATTATTGAGGTTTAAAACCAATCCCGTAGGTAAATGTAGAGGTAGCGTGCCGACGGCGATCACATTGACCTTGGAACCATTCCTGACGCGCATCGGTACCTCGTCCTTCACCAGTCTCCGCTTATTCCGCAGCTCCTGCTTTGAGTTACAAATGTGAGCAACTGCACCGGTATCAAATACCCAGGAGCTACTACGAGTACTGGTAAGGTACACATCAATTACATGTATATCACATATACCTTTCGTTTTGCCGGCCTTCTTGTCCGCTAAGTATTTGGGGCAGTTCCGCTTCCAGTGACCACTTTCCTTGCAATAAAAGCACTCAGTCTCAGGCTTGGGTCTATTCTTCTTCCTGGCAGCTTGCTTGCCGGGCGCGGCAACTCCCTTGCCGTCCTTCTTGAAGTTTTTCTTACCCTTACCTTTCTTGAACTTAGTGGTTTTATTCACCATCAACACTTGATGTTCCTTTTTGACTTCTACCTCTGCTGATTTCAGCATTGCAAATGCTTCAGGAATGGTCTTTTCCATCCCCTGCATATTGAAGTTCATCACAAAGCTCTTGTAGCTCGATGGAAGCGACTGAAGGATTCTGTCAATGACCGCGTCATCCGGGAGATTAACTCCCAGCTGAGTCAAGCGGTTATGTAACCCTGACATAGTGAGTATGTGCTCACTGACAGAAATATCCTCCATCTTACAGCTGAAGAACTTGTCGGGGACTTCATATCTCTCGACCCGGGCATGAGCTTGAAAAACCATTTTCAGCTCTTCGAACATCTCATATTCTCCGTGTCTCTCAAAATGCTTTTGGAGCCCCGGTTCTAAGCTGTAAAGCATGCCGCACTGAACGAGGGAGTAATCATCGGTACGTGTCTGCCAAGCATTCATAACGTCTTGTTCTGCAGGGAGAACAGGTGCGTCACCTAGCGGTGCTTGTAGGACATAATATTTCTTGGCAGCTATGAGGATGATCCTCAGGTTCCGGTCCCAGTCCGTATAGTTGCTGCCATCGTCTTTCAACTTGGTTTTCTCTAGGAACACGTTGAAGTTGAGGACAACGTTGGCCATTTGATCTAAAATACATGTTGTAAAGATTTTAGACTAAGTTCATGATAATTAAGTTCATCTAATCAAATTATTCAATGAACTCCCACTTAGATAGACATCCCTCCAGTCATCTAAGTATAACCTGATCCAAGTTAACTAGGCCGTGTCCGGTCATCACGTGAGACGGACTAGCCAACATCGGTGAACATCTTCATGTTGATCGTATCTTCTATACGACTCATGCTCGACCTTTCGGTCTTCTGTGTTCCTAGGCCATGTCTCTACATGCTAGGCTCGTCAAGTCAACCTAAGTGTTTGCAAGTGTAAATTTGTCTTACACCCGTTGTATGTGAACGTTGGAATCTATCACACCCGATCATCACGTGGTGCTTCGAAACAACGAACTGTCGTAACGGTGCACAGTTAGGGGGAACACTTTCTTGAAATTATTATGAGGGATCATCTTATTTACTACCGTCGTTCTAAGTAAACAAGATGCAAAAACATGATAAACATCACATGCAATCAAATAATAATAGTGACATGATATGGTCAATATCACATAGCTCCTTTGATCTCCATCTTGGGGCTCCATGATCATCTTGTCACCGGCATGACACCATGATCTCCATCATCATAATCTCCATCATCGTGTCTCCATGAAGTTGCTCGCCAACTATTACTTCTACTACTATGGCTAACACGTTTAGCAATAAAGTAAAGTAATTTACATGGCGTTTCTCAATGACACGCGGGTCATACAAAAAATAAAGACAACTCCTATGGCTTCTGCCGGTTGTCATACTCATCGACATGCAAGTCGTGATTCCTATTACAATAGCATGAACATCTCATACATCACATATATATCATTCATCGTTCATCACAACTTTGGCCATATCACATCACAAAACACTTGCTGCAAAAAAAAGTTAGACGTCCTCTAATTGTTGTTGCAAGTTTTACGTGGCTGCAATAGGGTTCTAGCAAGAACGTTTTCTTACCTACGTGAAAGCCACAACATGATTTGTCACCTTCTATTTACCCTTCATAAGGACCCTTTTCATCGAATCCACTCCAACTAAAGTGGGAGAGACAGACACCCGCCAGCCACCTTATGCAACTAGTGCATGTCAGTCGGTGGAACCGGTCTCACGTAAGCGTACGTGTAAGGTTGGTCCGGGCCGCTTCATCCCACAATACCATTGAAGCAAAATAAGACTAGTAGAGGCAAGAAAGTTGACAACATCTACGCCCACAACAAATTGTGTTCTACTCTTGCAAAAGAACTACGCATAGACCTAGCTCATGATGCCACTGTTGGGGAACGTTGCAGAAAACAAAAAATTTCCTACGGTTTCACCAAGATCCATCTATGAGTTCATCTAGCAACGAGTGATCGGATTGCATCTACATACCTTTGTAGATCACGCGCGGAAGCATTCAAAGAACGGGGATGAGGAAGTCGTACTCGACGCGATCCAAATCACCGGAGATCCTAGCGCCGAACGGACGGCACCTCCTCGTTCAACACACGTACGGTCAGCGTGACATATCCTCCTTCTTGATCTAGCAAGGGGGAGGAGAGGTTGATGAAGATCCAGCAGCACGACGGCGTGGTGGTGGATGCAGGGGTCACCGCAGCAGGGCTTCGCCGTTCTACTGCGAGAGGGAGAGGTGTAGCAGGGGAGAGGGAGGCGCCAAAACTCAAGGGTGCGGCTGCCCCTCCCTCCCCCCTTTATATAGACTCCCCTAGGGGGGGCGCCGGCCCTAGGAGATGGGATCTCCTAGGGGGGGCGCCGGCCAAGGGTGGAGTAGCCCCCAAGGCAAGTGGGGGCGCCCCCCCACCCTAGGGTTTCCAACCCTAGGCGCAGGGGGTGGGCCAAGGGGGCACACCAGCCCACTATGGGCTGGTTCCCATCCCCACCTCAGCCCATGGGGCCCTCCGGGATGGGTGGCCCCACCCGGTGGACCCCCGGGACCCTTCCGGTGGTCCCGGTACAATACCGGTGACCCCCGAAACTCTCCCGATGGCCGAAACTGCATTTCCTATATATAATTCTTCACCTTCGGACCATTCCGGAACTCCTCGTGACGTCCGGGATCTCATCCGGGACTCCGAACAACTTTCAGGTTACTGCATATTCATATCTCTACAACCCTAGCGTCACCAAACCTTAAGTGTGTAGACCCTACGGGTTCGAGAGACATGTAGACATGACCGAGATGGCTCTCCGGTCAATAACCAACAGCCGGATCTGGATACCCATGTTGGCTCCCACATGCTCCTCAATGATCTCATCGGATGAACCACGATGTCGAGGATTCAAGCAACCCCGTATACAATTCCCTTTGTCAATCGGTATGTTACTTGCCCGAGATTCGATCATCGGTATCCCAATACCTCGTTCAATCTCGTTACCGGCAAGTCACTTTACTCGTACCATAATGCATGATCACGTGACCAGACACTTGGTCACTTTGAGCTCATTATGATGATGCATTACCGAGTGGGCCCAGAGATACCTCTCCGTCATACGGAGTGACAAATCCCAGTCTTGATCCGTGTCAACCCAATAGACACTTTCGGAGATACCCGTAGTATACCTTTATAGTCACCCAGTTACGTTGTGACGTTTGGTACACCCAAAGCACTCCTACGGTATCCGGGAGTTACACGATCTCATGGTCTAAGGAAAAGATACTTGACATTGGAAAAACTCTAGCAAACGAACTATACGATCTTGTGCTATGTTTAGGATTGGGTCTTGTCCATCACATCATTCTCCTAATGATGTGATCTCGTTATCAATGACATTCAATGTCCATAGTCAAGAAACCATGACTATCTATTGATCAACGAGCTAGTCAACTAGAGGCTTACTAGGGACATGTTGGTGTCTATGTATTCACACATGTATTACGATTTCCGGATAACACAATTATAGCATGAATAAAAGACAATTATCATGAACAAGGAAATACAATAAGAATCCTTTTATTATTGCCTCTAGGGCATATTTCCAACACAGCCCACCAGCCTGAAGCGGCTGTCTTCAATGTCTGCCAGTAGGCAGAGGCGTGTCGACAGCGCGCGCGCCCGAGCTCCACCTCCTGCTTGCCACCGAGGTGCCCCCGACGCCCCTAGAGACGCCTTGCCGCCCCCCCTCTCCCTCTCCCCTCACTCTCTGCTCTCTCCCTCGCCCTCTAGCCCCTTCCCCGAGCTCACCCGATAGCGACCGTCGCCGCCGCCCGTTGTTGTCATGGCCAGAGCCACCACCTCGCCTCTCCGTGCTATCCAGTGGCTCCGTCTCGATGCCACGGAGCTCCAAGACGAAGCATGCACCCGCGGGATGCCTGAAGCGACGCCATCATCCTCGTCTTCACTAATTGCCGCCGGAGATCCCCTCGACGCCGACCGCTCCGGTCCCTCCCCGACCTCGCTGTCTGCTCCGCCGTGATCGCCGTCAGCTCAGCTACCTCCCCATCCTCTCTGTTCTCTCTCTCGTGCCTCATAGGGACCGCACCGAGCTCGCTTGCATGCACCGCCACCTCTGCTCATCACCGTCGTGGCCACATCCATGCTGGCTCAAAACCGAGCACGTCATCGCACTCACCGCACTCCCAGGATGCCGTAGCACCACTCCACGCACCTCGCCATGCCCCCTAGCGTCGGATTCGACCTCTCCCTAACTCCGGTGACCGCCAAGGTCATCGCCAGTGATGATTACGTCCGCCTCAGGTCCACCCACTGCCACTACTCGACACGGCTCACTCCCCGCGTCACGTAGATGTGCTCCGCCGTTGTTTTGGTCGTCGGAGCACGAAACCCGCACCTCTCCGCCGTCCCGGGTCCTGCCGGCGACGAGCCCGGGTCAACTCCAATGAGTTTGACTCGGGTTGACCCCAGTTTGACCCCCTAGGTCTATGACAGGTGGGGCCCGCCCTGCTAATTAACCTAGGATTAGGACTAACAAAAATTAGTTAGTCTAATGACACTGACACGCGGGACCCACTGGTCAGGTTTGACCTGGACCGTCCCTGTTGACTGCTGGCGTCACCCTGACGCAATGCTGACGCAATAAATCATTTACTGGATTTATTCTTATATAGGAAATTCCAAAAAATGTTATAAACTTCAAAAATTCATGGAAATTAATCTGTAACTCCAGATGCAAACATTTATATATGAAAATTGATCAGAAAAATACAATCTTTCCATCTGTAATGGTTTCATGCATGTCAGAACACTTTAACCTTGCTGTTTAAGTGAAACAAGCAAATGCATTAATATGACTTCAGATCATGGTCTTTCATTTGAATCTTTTATTCAAATGGACTCAAACCAACCTATTTTAGAATGCATTAGCCAAAACACCCATATTGCCATGTCATAGCATGCATAATATTGTTGCATATTGCCATGTGATGACTGTGTTCCGATGTGTCTTTCGTGGTAGGTTCTGCCTCCGAGGATACCCACGAATATCCGACTGAAGGGCAGTATCCTACTACCACTCCATCAGGCAAGCAAAACCCCCTTGTTCATTCTGATAGAATCCCACTCTCTCTCTCCCGCTCTCTTTTACCGCATTAGGACAACAATGATTCATCTGTTACATGCTGTGGTAGCTGAACCCCTTTTCCTCTTCATGACCTATCATTGCCAAAGTAAATAGATAAAACACACTAGCATGAGTAGGAATTGTTTGAGCCCTGATATGCCTACTCATTCATGCTTGTTTGCCATGCCTGCTACAACTTAGAGTTGAGTCAGGTCTGATTCATCGGGGATGAATTGGAATGGTGATGAACATGTCCTACTGTATGTGAGCTAAGTGTGTGAACACGATTTGGTAAAGGCGGCAGTGACAGGCCATGTAGGAGTACATGGTGGGTTGTCTCATTGAAACCGTCCTCAGGAACTGAGTTCTGCGTTTGTGATCCATGAACAGCTACTACCACACATTGGGATCCTTAATTGACTCTCTCGACTTATTAATCGCCTTGATCTCTGTCCAGGAGTTGCAACTAGTTTCTGGTGTTTGTACGATATTTGTTGGAGGCTATGCGTAGCACTGACCCTAGGGGTGCCCTATGATGCGGTAGATACACCATGGCACGGTGTACCAGGCGCCCGTTTGGTGTCTCGGGAACCCTGCACACATCGTTTGCGGCTGTGAGCGAAACCCCGGACGGATCTCCTCGCGGATGGAACCCGAATAGGTGATAAACCTGGACTAGAGACTTGTGTGGTTAGTCAGGTCGTGGCCGACTCCCTCGCCAGGCTTCCACTTGAAGGTTGTGGAGATACACGACGTGTACATGGTGGTTAATGGCGAGAGCGTGTGTGAAGAAGTACACCCCTGCAGGGTTATACATGATCTATTCGAATAGCCGTGTCCGCAAGAAAGGACTTCTGGGTTGCCTATACAGTTCATAGACAAGTGACAGTGGATACTCTAAAATGTGCAAGATAAGCGTGAGTGCTATGGATGGCGTTCTCGTAGGGAGACGGGAGCGGATCCATAGTGGTGTATTGATATGGTGAATATGTGGACTCGTGTGCGCCACCTCAAAGGAGTTACTTGCAGTAGTAGTTCAGGTTAGACACTGAGTCAAAGCTGGCTTGCTGTAGTTAAACCCCACCATCCCTTTGTTGATAATGGTGCATATGTTGTTAGTTCTGATGTAAGTCTTGCTGGGTACATTTGTACTCACGTTTTCTTAATTTATGTTTTGCAGAGAGACTTCAGTCTCGCTAGTACTTTCGTATGGACTTCGATGTTTAGCTTAATACCTCAGCTACGATCTTGTGCCCTCGGCAGGATCTGGTAGATAGTCAGGCTTCTCAGCCTTTTCCAGTTGTAGATGTCTATACTCAGACATGTTAAGCTTCTGCTTGTGCTATTGCTTTTATGACTTGAATGCTCGGTCATGAGACCCATGTTTGTAATACTTGGCTCGTCGGAGCCTAATGAATAAATACTCTGAGTCATAGTGTTTTGTTGTGATGTCATGTTGTATTTACACATATTGAGCATATTGTGTGTATGATTGAAATGCTTGGTATGTGTGGGATCCGACAACCTAGTTGTCTATCCTTGGTAGCCTCTCTTATGGGGAAATGTAGTCAGGTGCTTCCACTGAGCCATGGTAGTCTGCTACAGCCCGGTTTACCGGAGTCCTACTAGCCCAGTTACTACTGCTCCGGAACACTTAGACTGGCTGGCATGTGTTCCACTTCATTCCTGTGTCTATCCCTTTGAGGAAATGTCACGCGACGACTTCCAGAGTCCTGCTAGCCTGCTACAGCCCGGGTTCCCGGAGTCCTGTCAGCCCAGTTGCTACAACCCGGATTCACACGCTGATGACCGACACGTTTGATGCTGGTTCATGCATGCCTGTCCCCATAAGTTAGTGCCACTTTGGGTTCATGACTAGTCGTGTTGGCCCGGGTTCTCTGTCACGATTCCAAGTCACGATGCCTTGGTCAAGGCTAGGGGTGAGAGCTGGAGAGTCATTAGGAGCTCCTGAGTTGCGATGCTCAGGAGCCCCCCCTTTAACATGCAAGCGAGTTGCGTAAAAAATGGACGGCTGGCAGGGCCGCATGCAGCCAAACTCGAGGGTTCCTGTGGGTTAGTCCGAGAAGGGAGCATAACTCGTAGCGTGCTTGTTGTCCTGCCGCTAATCTTTCCGCAAGAAGATGAAGGCACTGAGGATCTGGTGAGGTGACGTGCGCGGGGCGGGCCGCGAGCCAGAGCTCGATCCCTTGGATTTGGAAGCGTTGCATAGACGGACCCGAGCACAAGCGCCGTGCTAGCATGTGTAGCCCCCGTTACGGAATGAGAAAGAGGCCAGTCAGTGGCGCGGGAGGCCGCGATGGGTGATAAGACATTAGGCAAGCAGGTGATAGTCATAAAATAACTCATGGAGGAAGGTAAACAAGGTCTGGGGATTATGCGAAGAACGATACATGCCACAAGGACAGACCCCACACGGCCTGGGGATTATGCAGCCCGAGGGGCACTCCCAGCTGAACAACTAGAAGATGCAAGAACGATACATGCCACAGGGATAGACCCACGCGGCCTGGGGATGATGCAACCCGAGGGGCACCCCCAACTGAATAAACCGGAAAATGTCACCTGGCAGCGTTGCTGAAGAGGTGTTGAAGTAGTTGAAGACGCGTTCTGAAGAAGTCGCTCCTCACGAGCCACGTGGGTCCTGAGCCTCGGGAGGCTCTGGAGGCTCAGGGGGCTCGCGAAGAACTGTCGCCATCTCCGCCAGGACCGCCTGGCGCCTGGCCTCCTAAGCCGCCATGACACTCCGTAGGTGGCACTGGAATGCAACAGCCGCGTTTGGCAAGCCAAAAGGCATGCGAACATAGCTGTGAGGGGGGCCCTCGCACCGGCTGATACGGGATGGCCAGTAGAGCCACTGAGAGGCGACCCTGTTGAGTCCTAAGATGCTGACGCAGACGCGCAGTTCACTGTCCTCGCCAGGACAAGGAGCCGCGCTAGGTGGTGGTCGGCGATAGCCGCGCATGGCTCTTGCCTCTTGCAGCTCCTCGGTTTCCTTGGTGATGAACTCCTGATCACCTGGTATCCCGCGCCTTGTGCCCTCATGGGGTAAGCGCGCAATGAAGCACTCCTCCATGTGGTGCCCGAGTGTCTCCCTCATGACATTGGCTAGGTCTGAGGCCCTCCAGAAGAGAGCCCCCGAGCCCAGCCTAAGGGGGGCACTGGGCGCACCTTCCTATGTGAGGGAGGGAGGCACCCTGTCCGTGGGCGCAAGTCCTGAGGTCGTGCCGCTGGACGCCCTACTCCCCTGAGGTTCCTGGTGGAGCAGCTGCTTCTTCTTCTTGGGGACAGCCTCAGGAGGGTAGATGGCACCATCGTCGTCGGGGTTCTCGACTGCCGCGGCCTGGTAAGCGCGCTCGAGGGAGCACACTGCGTCCTTTTCCTCGCAGGCGATCGTGATGATGTCGTGGTTTCCTGACATCTTGAGGACATTGTAACCATGATGAGTCACTGCCATGAACTTGGCCAGGGCTGGATACGCAAGCATGGTGTTGTACGGAAGGCGGATGTGGGCGACGTCGTAGTCGATGAGCTCTGTGTTGTCGCGTTGGCCGAAGGTGACGAGGAGGCGGATCTGGCCTATCGGGGCGGTGGAGCCGTCAGTCACTCCAGAGAAAGGCTTGGTGGGCTACAGCTGGTCATAGGGCACCTGGAGGCGGTCGAACATCTCGATGGAAAGAACGTTGAGCCCCGCACCACCATCAATGAGAGTCTTGGTGACGAGGACGTTGCTGATGATGGGCGAGCAGAGCATCGGGAGGGCACCGGCAGTTGCCGCACACTTGAGCTGGTCGGCCGAGCTGAAGGTGATGATGCACTTGGACCACCTGAGCGGTCACATGGCCTTGAGCCTAGGGAGAGCCGTGTTCGTTTCGCTGGCAAACTGCTAGAAGATGCAATGAGAGGCTGGGGCCTGAGCACCGCCCAGGACGCAGGCGATGGCATGAGGCTCTTGGAAGCCCCCAGCCCACTCGTCCTGGTGGTGGCGGTCGTTCCTTGTTGGCGCTGGCGGCAGCGGAGGGAGGCCAGCATTGCCTTGAGGATGATCCTCACAAGGTTGGTCCCTCCAAGGGTCCTTGCGAAGCTGGCCCCGCCAGCTCTCCTCACGATGCTGGTCGCGCCACTGCTGGCGGGGGCCGCGGTCGTCCCAGTGTTCTCTAGTTCGGCCTCCTCCGCGGCCGTAGACCCGGTCACTGCGCTCGGGGCGACGACCGAGGCGCTCTTGACAGTCTTTGGTGTTGTGGCTGTGCACGTTGTGGAAGACGCAGAATGGGCGGCTGCTCTTGGATGACTCCGGGTGGTCGCAGCCGCGCTTCATCTCAGGTTCAGCCATGAGCACGGCCACCCCTTGCGCTTCACGTCCTTGACGTTGGTTTTCTTGTCCTACGGGTCGGTCTCTGGGAGCTCGAGGAGGGAGAGGTGTCCTTCCTAAGCTCTCGTGCACTTGGTTGCCATGTTGAACATCACCAGAGCTGTGCATGGGTCCTCACGTATGGCGAGCTCTTCCTTCATCTTGACGTCACGGACACCATCAGTCAATGCGGAGATGATGGCCTCGCCTGACACCTTAGGGATCTTGAGATGAACGTTGTTGAAGCGCTGGGTGTACTTCTGCAGGGTCTCTCCTGGCTACTTCTTGATGCACCGCAGGTCACCTACGGCAGGCGGGCGGTCGCGAGTGCCCTGGAAGTTGCTGACGAAATGCTCGCGCATCTCACCCCAGCTATAGATCGATCCCACGGGCAAGTTCAGGAGTCAAGAATGTGCTCCATCCTTGAGGGCCATGGGAAACTAGTTCACCATAACCTTCTCGTCCCCGTTGACTGCCTTGATGCTCAGCTCATAGAGCTACAAGAACTCAGCAGGGTCGGGGGTGCCGTCGTAGCATGGAGGTAGGTCGGGCTTGAAGTTCCCCAGCCAGACAATGTTGTGCAGCTCTGGAGTGAAGGTGTCGCAGCCCGCGGTGGTCACGGGTGCTCATCATGGGGGTGGATCTTGATCTTTGGTCTCGTGCGCCACCACGGCAGGTGGCACGCAGTGCTGGGAGCACACGCGCCCCTGCTTGCGGCCGCTGGACCATCTGGCAGCTTTCTTCATTCTGCGCGGGCGCCCTGCATGGTGGGTCGCGCCTTGGCTCGATTACCTTCGTTGAGATCCCAATCTTCAGAGTTGCGTTTAATTCTCTCCAGTAAATTCCATTTGAATTCAATAGTCTTCATCATAAAGGAATTAGTACAAGAAGTATCGAGCATGGAGCGATTGTTGTGACAAAGCCGAGCATAATTTTTTTGAATAATCATTTCTCTTGAGAGCTCATGATTGGGGCATGAATATAACACTGACTTAGGCCTCCCCCAAGCTTGAGCGATGCTTTCTCCTTTGCGAGGCCAAAAATTATATATATAATTACGATCACGATGAACAAGATGCATAGGATAAAACTTCTGCTGAAATTCCAATTTCAATCGCTTATAGTCCCATGATCCCATATCATCACTGTCACACCCTCGATGCGACTATAGCTCCCACGTGTCGAGGCACGACTTAGAGACATAATCGCATTGAAGGCATATGTCGCAAGGTAGGCAATCTTCACAACATCCCATGTAATATATAGATAATAAAAGGGGAGATAACATAGTTGGCTTACACTCGCCACGTCAAACAAGTACATAAATAACATTACATCATTCAAACACTCATGGCCCGACTACGGCGCCAAACTAAAAGATAACCCAACATGCAACACGGTCCCGATCACCCCCAACTGGGCACCACTACTGATCATCAGGAAAGGAAACATAGTATCGTTGAGAGTCCTCGTCGAACTCCCACTTGAGCTCGAGCGCGTCACCTGGAGCGGAATCGTCAGGCCCTGCATCTGGTGTAATAGTAATCTGTGAGCCACAGGGACTCAACAATCTCGCACCCTCACGATCAAGACTATTTAAGCTTAATAGGTATGGCAAGGTAAATATATGTGGAGCTGCAGCAAGCGACTAGCATATGTGGTGGCTATCCTGTTCGCAAAAGAGAGCGAGAAGAGGAGGCAAAGCGCGAGTGAGAAACTAGAGAGCAACCTGCACAAGCATTACTCCAACACCGTGTCCACTTCCCGGACTCCGCCGAGAAGAGGCCATCACGGTAACACACTCAGTTGATTCATTTTAATTAAGTTAAGGTTCAAGTTATCTACAACCGGACATTAACAAATTCCCATCTGCCCATAACCGCGGGCACGGCTTTCGAAAGTTCAAATCCCTGCAGGGGAGTTCCAACTTAGCCCATGACAAGCTCTCACGGTCAACGAAGGAATAGACCTCCTCCCGAGACATTCCGATTAGACTCGGTATCTCGGTTCTTCAAGACACTTCGACAGGTTAAAACAAATCCAGCAACACCGCCCGAATGTGCCGACAAATCCCAATAGGAGCTGCACATATCTCGTTCTCAGGGCACACTCAGATAGGTCAAGCTATGAGTAAAACCAACCCTCGTGTTTCCCTGAGGTGGCCCCGCAGGCTGCCTGGTTCGGACCAACACTCAAAGGAGCACTGGCCCGAGGGGGGGTTTAAAATAAGATGACCCTCGGGCTCCGGAAACCCAAGGGAAAAAAAGGCTAGGTGGCAAATGGTAAAACCAAGGTTGGGCATTGCTGGAAAAGCTTTAATCAAGGCGAACTATCAAGGGGTTCCCATTATAACCCAACCGCGTAAGGAACGCAAAACCGGGGAACATAACACCGATATGACGGAAACTAGGGCGGCAAGAGCGGAACAAAACACTAGGCGAGAGGCCGAGCCTTCCACCCTTTACCAAGTATATAGATGCATTAAGATAACATGGCAATATAATGATATCCCAACAAGTAAATAAATGTTCCAACAAGGAACGACCTCCAATCTTCACCTGCAACTAGCAACGCTATAAGAGGGGCTGAGCAAAGCGGTAACATAGCCAATCAACGGTTTGCTAGGACATGGTGGGTTAGAGGTTTGACATGGCAATTTGGGAGGCCTGAAAGCAAATGGTAGGCATCGTAGCATTGACATAGCAAAAGAGCGAGCATCTAGCAAAGCAAAGACAGTAGTGATTTCGAGGGTATAATCATCTTGCCTACAAAGTTGTCAGAGTTGACTGGATCCTCGAAAGCAAACTCAACGGGCTGCTCATTAGCGAACTCGTCCCCCGGCTCTACCCAAACAAGACAAACAAGCAAATGGAACACAATCAACCACATGCAAAGCTCAATCAATATGATGCAAAGATGGTATGCTATGCGGGATGCGATGCGGGATGCATATGCAAGATTTGACAAGGAACAAATGAACCTGGCCTCAACATGGAAATCCAAGTGTGGAACTGGAAATATGAGATGAACTGCTTGAAAACGATATAAAGAACGCCGGAATCGGAGCTACGGTTTGGAAATGGCAAGCGATTCAAATATGGCCACATTCTGCGATTTACAGCAAGGAGCCATCTAAATGCAACAAGATGAACATGCTACAGCATTCAAACATGGCTTAAAAATACATGGCAGGGATGCATTCAAGATGCTTAACAAAAGTCTAGCACTGAGCTACGGCCAATTCATCCATTAACAGGTTCAAACAAGCATGGCAAAAATGCATATGACAATCAGATTTCAGACTTGGTGAAATTAACACTTGTCTGGAATTTCAGATCAGGTAGCACACTTCGGAGCAACAAAAAAATATGCTACAGGACCTGAACCTGGCAAAGTAAAGCATGGCATAGAGCTACGCAAAGAGCTTAACAAACGTCCCTTAGTGACCTTGAGCCAAAAGGGATCAGAAAATACAATTGCAAGCATGTGAACATGGCAAAAACATAATCAGTTCTCAGACTTAGTGAAAACTGGAGCATTACCAAGTGCCTCACTTTGCAAGCTTGTGCTAGTAACCACACACATCACAAAAATACATGGGTTGCACCTCTGGAAAAATGGAAAAACCCTTAACAAAACATATGTAGAGCTCATGGGCATAACATGCACACATTAATCATGGCAAAAATGACAAATATCTAAATGGAGTAGCAGATCTGACAATTATCTCAAGTAGCACTCTTCTAACAGCATTTCGGGCATCAAGATGAACTCAAATGAAAATGATGCAATGGAATGAAATGATGTACTCTCTGAGACGAACATTTTCATATGCTATATGCCGAAAACGGAGCTACGGATGCGGAGATATAACACGATGAACATGGCAATATGAACTAGGGTTTCGGGCAGAAAAGTCAACCGAGGCACTCTCCGATCTGGATCCGGATCATGCAAGGGAACCGATGCTCGCCTGAAATACTGTTCGCCGGAGTGGGCTTGCTCGCCAGAGTGGGCTTGTCGCGGGGAGGAGGACGAGGCCGGCCGGGTGGACGCCGGAGTTGGTGACGGCGGAGGCGGGCGCGGTCACCGGAGTGGCCGCGGGTGGAGAGGTGCGGCGAGGTCGGTGGGTGGCGGAGATCCGGCGGCAGCTCGCGGCGGCACCGGCGACCGGACTCAAGGGAGGAGGCGGCGCGGTGCGGGCGAAGGCGCGGGCGCGGGGAGGCGGAGGAACGGGCCGCAGGGGCCTCCCGCGGGCTCGGGAAGGCCGGCGTGGTGGCGGCGATGTGGGCGCTCGCCCGGGACAGGTGGCAGCGCGGGATTGGCGGCGGCGGATCAGGCGGACGTGTCCGGTCTGGTTCGGACACGTCCGGCGGCAAGGAGAGCTGAGTTTAGGGTTTCCGGGGAGAAGGAGATCCGGATTTCGGAGGGGGTCTATTTATAGAGGTAGAGGGAGCTAGGAGTGTCCAAATGAGGTGCGGTTTTCGGCCACGCGATCGTGATCGAACGCTATAGATGATGGAGAGGGTTTTGGTGGGTTTGGGGCCAACATGGAGGGGTGTTGGGCTGCAACACACACGAGGCCTTTTCGGTCCCTTGGTTAACCGTTGGAGTATCAAATGAAGTCCAAACGGTATGAAACTTGACAGGCGGTCTACCGGTAGTAAACCAAGGCCGCTTGGAAAGTCTCGGTCCAATCCGGAAATGTTTAATCCCCACACACGAAAGAAAGGTAGAAATGACCACCAGAGGAGAACGAAGCGCTGGAATGCAAAACGGACAACGGGGAAAATGCTCGAATGCAAGAGATGAACACGTATGCAAATGCAATGCACATGATGACATGATATGAGATGCATGACAACGATAACAACACACGGAGACAAAACCCGAACCCGAGAAAATAAAATAACTTAAGGCCGGAAACGACAAGAGTTGGAGTACAAATTGGGTAAGTTACATCCGGGGTATTACAACACTCCACCACTACAAAAGGATCTCGTCCCGAGATCTAGGACTGAAAGAACACCGGGTACTCAGAACAGAGGTGATCCTCGCGTTCCCAGGTAGCTTCATGGTTGGAATGGTGTGACCACTTGACTTTGAGGAATTTGATTGACTTGTTGCGAGTCTTGCGTTCAGTCTCTTCAAGAATAGCAACTGGGTGCTCACGATAGGAGAGATCTTCTTGGAGCTCAATCTCCTCGAAGTTGACGGTGCGGTCAGGAGTCTTGAAGCACTTTCAAAGCTGAGAGACATGGAACACATCATGAACATTTGCAAAGTTTGAAGGAAGCTCGAGTTGATAGGCGAGATCGCCTCTCTTGCTGACAATCTTGAAAGGTCCCACGTATCTGGGGGCAAGCTTCCCTTTGATACCGAAGCGATGAGTACCTTCCATAGCAGAGACGCGTAGGTAAACATGATCTCCGATCTCGAAAGCCAAATCATGGTGCTTACTATCATAGTAGTTCTTCTGGCGTGATTGGGCTACTTTGAGGTTATCTCGAATGACTTTGCACATTCCTCTGCCTCTGTGATTAAGTCATTACCCAGCAGCTGACGTTCACCAGTTTCAGACCAGTTGAGAGGGGTACGGCACTTCCTGCCATACAGGATTTCAAATGGGGCCTTGCCCGAACTTGCTTGAAAACTGTTGTTGTAGGAGAATTCAGCATATGGAAGACAATCCTCCCACTTCATGCCTAAGGAGATCACACAAGCCCTGAGCATATCTTCAAGAATCTGGTTGACACGCTCGACTTGACCGCTAGTTTGAGGATGGAAAGCTGTGCTGAAGCGGATGTTGGTGCCCATGGCCTTCTAAAAAGAATCCCAAAACTTGGAGGTAAAGATGCTGCCACGGTCTGAAGAGATCACTTGTGGAATACCGTGCAAAGAGACAATTTGAGAGGTATAGAGTTCCGCCAATTGAGCTGCAGTGATTGACTCTTTGATAGGCAGAAAATGAGCCACTTTAGTGAGTTTGTCGATGACAATGAATATAGCATCATTGGCACGCTTGGACTTTGGAAACCCAGCCACGAAGTCCATTTCAATGTGGTCAAACTTCCATTCTGGAATGGCAAGAGGTTGGAGGAGACCAGCTAGTCTTTGGTGTTCTGCCTTCACTCTTCTGCAGACATCACATTCATTCACGAATTGAGCAATCTCGCGCTTCATTCGAGTCCACCAATAAGCCTGCTTGAGGTCCTGATACATGTTCGTGCTCCTAGGGTGGATGGAGAGGAGAGAATTGTGAGCCTCGTTCATGATCACTTTATGAAGGTCACCTTTGGGTACAACAATACAATCCTCGAAGAAGAGAGTGTTCTTGTCATCAAGGCGGTAGCACTTGTACTTGGGTTGACTCTTGGCAATCCCAATCTTCACCTTTTTCACCATAGCATCAAGAAGCTGAGCTTGGCGAATCTGGTCTTCCAAGGTAGGAGAGACTTGAAGGTTGGCGAGGAAACCTTGAGGAACAACTTGCAGATTAAGTTTGCAGAAAGCTTCACAAAGCTCGGGTTGATAAGGCTTGAGAATCAGACTGTTGCAATAAGCCTTTCTGCTCAATGCGTCAGCATTATACTCTTGAATCATTTCGACCCATCGAGTTTTCTTGAGGTTGAGAATAGGCTGAGTGAAGATGTACTTGAGGCTCTTGTGATCAGTGAAAATGTCCACTTTTCTTCCCAATAAGACATGTCTCCAAGTCAAAAGAGCATGCACAACTGCCGCCAACTCGAGATCATGAGTGGGGTAGTTCTTCTCATTGGGCTTCAACTGGCGAGAGGTATAAGCAACAACTTTCTTCTATTGCATCAACACTGCGCCAAGACCTTGGAGAGAGGCATCACAAAAGACCTTGTACGGCTTGGATTCATCAGGCGGAGTGAGAACTGGAGTAGTGATCAATTTCTCTTTCAAAGTGTTGAAAGCAATGTCACACTCTGGAGACCAAACGTACTTGACGTGCTTTTGGAGAAGATTTGAGAGAGGCTTCGTGATCTTGGAAAAGTTTTCTACGAATCTTCGACAGTAGCTTGCGAGACCGAGGAAGCTACGAAGTTGCTTGACGTTCTGAGGAGGTTCCCAATTCACAATTGCAGACACCTTCTCAGGATTCACCGCAATGCCCTTGGGAGAGATGATATGACCAAGATAAAGAACCTCATCGAGCCAAAATTCGCACTTGGAGAACTTGGCGTAGAACTTGTGTTCCCTCAGCTTATCAAGTACCAAACGCATGTGCTTGGCATGATCTTCCTTGTTCTTTGAGAAAACCAGAATGTCGTCGAGATAGACCAAAACGAAGTCATTGGTGTAGGCATTGAAGATGAAGTTCATCATGCGAGAGAACGTCGGAGGAGCGTTGACGAGGCCAAAAGACATGACAGTGTATTCGTATGACCCATAGCTTGTCCTGAAAGCCGTCTTGGGAATATCTTGCTCACGGATTCGAATCTGATGATAACCCATACGGAGATCAAGCTTGGAGAATACTTGGGCACCTTTGAGTTGTTCGAACAGCTCATTGATGTTGGGAAGTGGGTATTTGTTCTTGATGGTCTTCTTGTTCAATGCACGGTAATCAACACAAAGCCGGTCCGTTCCATCCTTCTTCTTCACAAAAAGAACACCACAACCCCACGGAGAAGAACTAGGCCGGATGAGACCCATTCTCTCTTGAATATCGAGTTGCTTCTTCAGCTCCTTCAACTCTTCAGGTCCGAGCTTGTAAGGACGCTTGCACACTGGTTCTGTGCTAGGCTCAAGATCAATGACGAATTCAACTGGCCGGTGCGGAGGCATTCCTGGAAGCTCTTCTGGAAAGACGTCTTGATATTCGCAAACGACTGGAATTTGCGAGATAGCATCCAGTTCACCCTTCTCATTGAGAGAAAACAGACGGATGGTATCATCACGAGCGGCAAAGGCAATTACATCCTTAGGCGAATGAGTCAATTGAATCTGCCTGGCTGCACAGTGAAGATGTGCCTTCTGCTTAGAAAGCCAATCCATTCCGAGAATAAGATCAATATCCGAGTTGCCAAGAACCATTGGGGAAGAAAGAAACTTGTAGTCGCCCAAGGTGATAGTAACATCTGGCACCACCAAACTTGCACTCAAACATTTGCCAGGAGAAACGATATCCATTTGTTTACCCAAATGAGAAGAAACGAACTCATGCTTGGTAAAAAATGGCTTTGACATGAAACAATGCGATGCACCAGTGTCAAAAAGAACTCTTGCGGGAATATCGTTAATAGGAAGGTTACCCATGATGACATCTGACGAGTCCTCTTCCTGAGCTGCATTCATCGAGTTAACCTTGGCGTGCTTGGGGTTATGCTTGACCACAGCTGTACTTGCCGATCTCACAGGAGGAGGAGGAGGAGGAGGAAGACGCCTCTGATTGAGACACTTGTTGGCATAGTGACCCTTCTGTTGGCACTTGTTGCACGTGACCTCTGAAAGAGGACGGTGGTACGGAGCACTCGATCTTGGAGCTTGAGACGAAGTCTTGTTCTGAAAGCCAGGGTTGGGTGGGTGGGAAGATCCACTGCCACCTTTGCTCTTCTGCTGATACGGCTGACGGAACGGAGGAGGAGGAAGCCAATACTTCTGCTGCTTGGCCACTTGAGTAGAGGAAGAAGGAGTAGCATCTCTGACTCGCTTCTTGGAAGCATCACACCTCAGTTGAGCGGCCTCTTGCTTCAATGCCATGTTGTAGAACTCATCGTACCTCAAGGGCTCAAAGAGAACAAGAGCTAGCTGAATTTCTTCTCTGAGACCACCCCTGAACTGGTATATCATGCTCTTCTCATCAGGTACGTCCTGCTTGGCAAAGCGGGCGAGCTTTTGAAACAACTTGTTGTAGTCGTAGACAGACAAAGAGCCTTGCTTCAGGTTGCGGAATTCCTCACGCTTGCTTTCAACCACGCTCTGAGGGATATGGTGAGCTCTGAAATCTTGACGGAATTCATCCCAAGTGATCACACGTCCACCTCTGGAATCCTTGTACTGCCGGAACCATTCTGCAGCTTGATCTTTGAGTTGGAAGGAAGCGAACTTGACGAAGTCCTCAGGCCTGATGTTACTGCACTCGAAATGCTTGCACAGATCCACAAGCCAATCGTCAGCATCAGTTGCCTCAACACAATTGCTGAAAGTCTTTGGCCCGTTAGCAAGGAACTGGTTGAGTGTAGCAAAGTGATTCTGATTGTTGCCTTGGTTCCCTTGGTTGCCTTGGTTGCTGTCTTGAAGAATTTGCATGATCAACTGTGTGTTTGCATTGGTTGCGGCCATCACAGCTTGCCATGACTCCGGAGGAGGTGGAGGTGGTGGCGGATCTTGATTCTGATTCTGATTGGTGCTCTTAGCGGGAGCCATCCTGAAGTGGTTGACCACCGTTAGCACATAGACAGATAAAATGAAGCTGAATCCAACGGAATGAAAATTGCAACATAAAGTCTTCACATCCGAACAAAAGAACGAATGCATTCCTCTTGAAATGGTCACATATCCATAAATTGAGAAGCCACTTAGAATTTAGGTAGAGAAATAAATGAACAAGGTATGGATCAAGAATGAATAATCAATAAGAAATCCCAATCTCAAACCAACTATCCGTGGAAGAAGAACTAGAGCTACTAGAATTCCCACCTATGAAACTCCCGAACCTTTCCGGTTATGCAATCAGGTGTTGGGGATACAGGGGAAGCATAATATCTCACCCAAATCTAGCAAATCCTACATCCAGCTGTATCCATCCTTCAACACATAACCAAGAAAACTTCGGAAACCATCTACCTCAACCTTCGAAAAGCATCCATTATACAAGTTATGGCGATACTCCTGAACTCCCGCCCCAGTACTGGGTGGCGTCGAGGTTATCTCACCAACGAACTGCATAAAAGAGATTTTCAATGTCGGCGTACTAAACTCAGGTATTCCAGAACTACAACGATAAAATTATGACGACAACACCTCAGAGCTCAACTCCCCGGGACACTTCCACAAAACCCCTGACAGGAGGCACCAAGACAATGTTGTCATCATAAAACCATCGGAACGATTCCAAGATACCCGCGTGATCCTAAATTTTTTTTGTGAAATTTGAGAAGAGAAGAGTCAAAACTCTACGTCAGGATGCCTTACCAGAGCGATGAGGAGACTGGGAAGTAAAAAGAATTCCTAAACTCTTCGATATATAATTCCTAAATGACTCAAAACATTTTTCTAGACACAACTCGGCCGCTAAAAACGATCAAGCAATGGGGCTCCTAAGGTCGGGGAAGGCTCTGATACCAACTTGTCACACCCTGGATGCGACTATAGCTCCCACGTGTCGAGGCACGACTTAGAGACATAATCGCATTGAAGGCATATGTCGCAAGGTAGGCAATCTAAACAACATCCCATGTAATATATAGATAATAAAAGGGGAGATAACATAGTTGGCTTACACTCGCCACGTCAAACAAGTACATAAATAACATTACATCATTCAAACACTCATGGCCCGACTACGGCGCCAAAATAAAAGATAACCCAACATGCGACACGGTCCCGATCACCCCCAACTGGGCACCACTACTGATCATCAGGAAAGGAAACATAGTATCGTTGAGAGTCCTCGTCAAACTCCCACTTGAGCTCGAGCACGTCACCTGGAGCGGAATCGTCAGGCCCTGCATCTGGTGTAATAGTAATCTGTGAGCCACAGGGACTCAGCAATCTCGCACCCTCGCGATCAAGACTATTTAAGCTTAATAGGTATGGCAAGGTAAATATATGTGGAGCTGCAGCAAGCGACTAGCATATGTGGTGGCTATCCTGTTCGCAAAAGAGAGCGAAAAGAGGAGGCGAAGCGCGAGCGAGAAACTAGAGAGCAACTTGCGCAAGCATTACTCCAACACCGTGTCCACTTCCCGGACTCCGTCGAGAAGAGGCCATCACGGTAACACACTCAGTTGATTCATTTTAATTAAGATAAGGTTCAAGTTATCTACAACCGTACATTAACAAATTCCCATCTACCCATAACCGCGGGCACGGCTTTAGAAAGTTCAAATCCCTGCAGGGGAGTCCCAACTTAGCCCATGACAAGCTCTCACAGTCAACGAAGGAATAGACCTCCTCCCGAGATGTTCCGATCAGACTCGGTATCTCGGTTCTTGAAGACACTTCGACAGGTTAAAAACAAATCCAGCAACACCGCCCGTATGTGCCGAAAAATCCCGATAGGAGCTGCACATATCTCGTTCTCATGGCACACTCAGATAGGTCGAGCTACGAGTAAAACCAACCCTCGAGTTTCCCCGAGGAGGCCCCGCAGGCTGCCTAGTTCGGACCAACACTCAGAGGAGCACTGGCCCGGGGGGGGGGGGCTTAAAATAAGATGACCCTCAGGCTCCGGAAACCCAAGGGAAAAAGAGGATAGGTGGAAAATGGTAAAACCAAGGTTGGGCATTGCTGGAAAAGCTTTAATCAAGGCGAACTATCAAGGGGTTCCCATTATAACCCAACCGCGTAAGGAACGCAAAACCCGGGAACATAACACCGATATGACGGAAACTAGGGCGGCAAGAGTGGAACAAAACACTAGGCGAGAGGCCGAACCTTCCACCCTTTACCAAGTATATAGATGCATTAAGATAACATGGCAATATAATGATATCCCAACAAGTAAATAAATGTTCCAACAAGGAACGGCCTCCAATCTTCACCTGCAACTAGCAACGCTATAAGAGGGGCTGAGCAAAGTGGTAACATAGCCAATCAATGGTTTGCTAGGACATGGTGGGTTAGAGGTTTGACATGGCAATTTGGGAGGCTTGAAAGCAAATGGTAGGCATCGTAGCATTGGCATAGCAAAAGAGCGAGCATCTAGCAAAGCAAAGATAGTAGTGATTTCGAGGGTATGATCATCTTGCCTGCAAAGTTGTCAGAGTTGACTGGATCCTCGAAAGCAAACTCAACGGGCTCCTTGTTAGCGAACTCGTCTCCCGGCTCTACCCAAACAAGACAAACAAGCAAACGGAACACAATCAACCACGTGCAAAGCTCAATAATTATGATGCAAAGATGGTATGCTATGTGGGATGCGATGCGGGATGCATATGCAAGATTTGACAAGGAACGCATGAACCTGGCCTCAACTTGGAAATCCAAGTGTGCCACTGGAAAGATGAGATGAAATCGCTTGAAAACGAGATAAAGAACGCCGGAATCGGAGCTACGGTTTGGAAATGGCAAGCGATTCAAATATGGCCACGTTCTGCGATTTACAGCAAGTAGCCATCTAAATGCAACAAGATGAACATGCTACAGCATTCAAACATGGCATCAAAATACATGGCAGGGATGCATTCAAGATTCTTAACAAAAGTCTAGCACTGAGCTACGTCCAATTCATCCATTAACAGGTTCAAACAAGTATGGCAAAAATGCATATGACAAACAGATTTCAGACTTAGTGAAATTAACACTTGTCTGCAATTTCAGATCAGGTAGCACACTTCGGAGCAACAAAATTATATGCTACAGGACCTGAACAAGGCAAAGTAAAGCATGTCATAGAGCTACGCAAAGAGCTTAACAAAAGTCCCTTAGTGACCTTGAGCCAAAAGGGATCAAAAAATACAATTGCAAGGATGTGAACATGGCAAAAACTGGAGCATACTGAAACAGATATCAAGTAGGCATGTTTACGAGCTCGATGCACTCACTACAGAGAAAGTCATTACAATCTAAGCATACACCCATCAATAATACACAAAATGCAAGCTAGACATGGCAAGAACAATAGCATAGCATGCACGTATCAACTACAACATCCTCGGCAAAATCGCTAACAAGTAGACAATCTGCCCAGATTCACGAAGTAGAAAAAGTACAGCTCGATTGACTCAAGCTAGGTTGCTCCATCATTCCAAAAAAAGACATGGATGGATAGGGCACTACAAGATTAAGCATCCTTACTGATCCTCCTCAAAAGAGGCATGGATCACTAGGAAACAACATGAACATATGACCATATGAGATAAACAGCTCAAGGACATAGTGGAAATTCTAAGTCCCTGAAATCAGCATTACCAAGTTCCTCACTTTGCAAGCTTGTGCTACTAACCACACACATCATAAAAATACATGGGTTGCACCTCTGGAAATATGGCAAAACCCTTAACAAAACATATGTAGAGCTCATGGGCATAACATGCACACATTAATCATGGCAAAAATGACAAATATCTAAATGGAGTAGCAGATCTGACAATTATCTCAAGTAGCACTCTTCTAACAGCATTTCGGGCATCAAGATGAACTCAAATGAAAATGATGAAATGTAATGAAATGATGTACTCTCTGAGGCGAACATTCTGATATGCTATATGCCCAAAACGGAGCTACGGATGCGAAGATATAGCACGATGAACATGTCAATATGAACTAGGGTTTCGGGCAGAAAAGTCAACCGAGGCACTCTCAGATCTGGATCCGGATCGTGCACGGGAACCGATGCTCGCCGGAAATACTATTCGCCGGAGTGGGCTTGTCGCGGGGAGGAGGACGAGGCCGGCCGGGTGGACGCCGGAGTTGGTGACGGCGGAGGCGGGCGCGGTCACCGGAGTGGCCGCGGGTGGAGAGGTGCGGCGAGGTCGCGGGCGGCGGAGATCCGATGGCAGCTCGCGGCGGCACCGGCGACCGGACTCGAGGGAGGAGGCGGCGCGGTGCGGGCGAAGGCGCGGGTGCGGGGAGGCGGAGGAACGGGCCGCGGGGGCCTCCCGCGGGCTCGGGCGGGCCGGCGCGGTGGCGGCGATGTGGGCGCCCGCCCGGGACAGGTGGCAGCGCGGGATTGGCGGCGGCGGATCGGGCGGACGTGTCCGGTCCGGTTCGGACACGTCCGGCGGCGAGGGAAGCTGAGTTTAGGGTTTCGAGGGAGAAGGAGATCCGGATTTCAGAGGGGGTCTATTTATAGAGGTAGAGGGAGCTAGGAGTGTCCAAATGAGGTGCGGTTTTTAGCCACGCGATTGTGATCGAATGCTCTAGATGATGGAGATGGTTTTGGTGGGTTTTGGGCCAACATGGAGGGGTGTTGGGCTGCAACACACACGAGGCCTTTTTGGTCCCTCGGTTAACCGTTGGAGTATCAAACGAAGTCCGAATGGTACGAAACTTGACAGGCGGTCTACCGGTAGTAAACCAAGGCCGCTTGGCAAGTCTCGTTCCAATCCGGAAATGTTTAATCCCCACACACGAAAGAAAGGTAGAAATGACCACCGGAGGAGAACGAAGCGCCGAAATGCAAAACGGACAACGGGGAAAATGCTCGAATGCAAGAGATGAACACGTATGCAAATGCAATACACATGATGACATGTTATGAGATGCATGACAACGATAACAACACACGGAGACAAAAACCCGAACCCGAGAAAATAAAATAACTTAAGGCCGGAAACGACAAGAGTTGGAGTACAAATTGGGTAAGTTACATCCGGGGTGTTACAATCACATAGCCTATACCATGTCAAACCATCTCCCTTCAAATATAAAGGGAAGACCTTCTTCTTGATAACATCATCGGGCATACCTGCAAGCCTAAATAATCCACAAACTTCATCCACATAGATTAAGTGTAAGTCGGGATGCAATGTTCCATCTCTTGCAAAAGGATTTGCCATCAGTTTCTCTACCAGACCCGAAGGAATTTCGAAGTAAACATTTTTCATTTTCAGTAGGTCCAGTAGGTTGAGGAGCAACTATTTGCTCTACCGGTTGCGGTGAAGATACCCCGAACAAGCCCCTCAAAGGATTACTTTCCATAGTAACAAGTGACAGTAAATTTTAGCACACTATATAAATTTTTCCTTACCAAATTCCACCTACCAAAGGCGCTTCACTCCCCGGAAACGGCGCCAGAAAAGAGTCTTGATGACCCACAAGTATAGGGATCTATCATAGCCATTTCGATAAGTAAGAGTGTCGAACCCAACGAGGAGCAGAAGGAAATGATAAGCAGTTTTCAGTAAGGTATTCTCTGCAAGCACTGAAATTATCAGTAACAGATAGTTTTGTGATAAGGTAATTTGTAACGAGTAGCAAGTAATAAAAGTAAATAAGGTGCAGCAAGATGGCCCAATCCTTTTTGTAGCAAAGGACAAGCCTGGACAAACTCTTATATGAAGTAAAGCGCTCCCGAGGACACATGGGAATTATCGTCAAGCTAGTTTTCATCACGTTCATATGATTCACGTTCGATACATTGATAATTTGATATGTGGGTGGACCGGTGCTTGGGTGTTGTCCTTACTTGGACAAGAATTCCACTTATGATTAAACCCCATTGCAAGCATCTGCAACTACAATAGAGGTATTAAGGTAATCCTAACCATAGCATGAAACATATGGATCCAAATCAGCTCCTTACGAAGCAACGCATAAACTAGGGTTTCAACTTCTGTCACTCTAGCAACCCATTATCTACTTATTACTTCCCAATGCCTCCCTCTAGGCCCAAACAATGGTGAAGTGTCATGTAGTCGACGTTCACATGACACCACTAGAGGGATGACAACATATATCTCATCAAAATATCGAACGAATACCAAATTCACATGACTACTAATAGCAAGACTTCTCCCATGTCCTCAGGAACAAACGTAACTACTCACAAAGCATATTCATGTTCAAAATCAGAGGGGTATTAATAAGCATAATGGATCTGAACATATGATCTTCCACCAAGTAAACCAACTAGCATCAACTACAAGGAGTAATCAATACTACTAGCAACCCACATGTACCAATCTAAGCTCTGGATACAAAGATTGGATACAAGAGATGAACTAGGGTTTGAGATGAGATGGTGCTAGTGAAGATGTTGATCGAGATTGACCCCCTCCCGATGAGAGGATCGTTGGTGATGACGATGGTGATGATTTTCCCTTCCCGGAGGGAAGTGTCCCCGGCAGAACAGCTCTGCCGGAGCCCTAGATTGGTTCTGCCAAGGTTCCGCCTCGTGGCGGCGGAGTCTCATCCCGAAAGCTTGCTTATGATTTTTTTCTCGACGAAAGACTCCATATAGCAGAAGATGGGCATCGAAGGGCCACCAGGGAGCCCACGAGGCAGGGGGCGCCCAGGGGGGTAGGGCGCGCCCCCACCCTCGTGGCTGGTGGGTGGCCCCCTCTGGTACTACTTGCGCTCAGTATTTTTTATGTATTCTGGAAATAACTTCTGTGAAGTTTCAGGACTTTTGGAGCTATGCTGAATAGGCCTCTAATATTTGCTCCTTTTCCAGCCCAGAATTCCAGCTGCCGCCATTCTCCCTCTTTATGTAAACCTTGTAAAATAAGAGAGAATAGGCATAAGTATTGTGACATAATGTGTAATAACAGCCCATAATGCAATAAATATCGATATACAAGCATGATGCAAAAAGGACGTATCATTCGACACTCTTACTTATTGAAAGAGGCTACAATTGATCCCCTATACTTGTGGGTTATCAGCATCCTCTAGGTCTTCCCTGCTTCCAATAGAGTTTTCTTGGAGGCTGTTTAGCCAGTGCCGACCTGGCCCTTTAATTTTTAGGGGAAGGTATTTCATGGCATGTAGGTCGTCACCACGAGCCATGTGAATGTGGAGAAGAAAATTTTCAATCCATACTGCGGGATCTGTTGTGCCGTCGTATGATTCAATGTTCACGGGTTTAAACCCTTCTAGGAACTGGTGCTCCATTACCTCATCGGTGAAGCATAGGGGGTGTGCGGCGCCTCTGTATCGGGCCATGACACGACGCAGTTTGGATGAAGTCCGTATGCGGTTTTTGGCCTGGGCGTGGTTGTGTTTGCCGCACCAGGCTTGATAGCCGTCTTCTTGTGCCGGGGCATGCCTCCACGATCCGTAGATTTATCTAGTCTGACCTGCTCTATTTTCCAAGTCCTATCATATGTCATATGTGTATCCCCGAGCTGTTGTTTCTCTGCTTTTATGGCGAGGTGGTGCGGGCTGGTGCTCGGCTTGAGTTGCCGTTCTGTCCCGGCCACATGGTGGTTGGTCAGGTCCATCAGCCGCATTATGCGCGGGTGGTATGGGCTCCGCGGCCTCGTTGTTAAATTGTGGCAGTAGCTTGTGCTTCGAGTAGCTCTTTGGGGGTGCAAGGCCGTATTCCTCAGCTGCTAGGACATTAGTCCATCTGTCGTTGAGCAAATCCTAATCATCTTGAAGCTATTACTGCCTCTTTTCCAGGCTTCTTGCAGTGGCGATTAGTTGGCGCTTAAAGCGCTCTTGTTCGATAGGTTTCTATGGCATGATGAAATCTTCATCGCCGAGGCTCTCATCCTCTTCGGAGATCGGTAGGTAATTACTGTCCTCCGAGTCCTCGTTCCCGAGAAGGTCGTCGGGGTTTACTTGCCCATCCTCCCAATCATCCTATTCAGATGTTGGCTCTACAAGGTCTTCGGCGTTCTCCGGAGTGTTATTCTCTTCAGTGCCGGTATTGTTGTCTTTCTGGCAACGCGATTTTGAGCGGCGCCGCTGGCATCGATGTTTTGGAAGTGCTTCGGCAGGCTTGTCCTCAACCGGATTCTTGTTGTCGTCGTTGCCATCCTCTTTGGGTGTGTGCACCATGTACATGTCGTATGTGGAGGTGGCCGTCCAACATTCAGTAAACAGAGGGTTTTGGCCTTGTTCGACTCCGGCATCGTCATCCATACCGTCAATGTCTTCGGAGGCATAATCCAACATGTCGGTTAAATCTTCGATAATGGCTATGAAGTGGGTCGTCGGTGGGATGTAAAATTCCCCACTCTCAGCCCCTAGTCGAGGCTGGGCGTAGTTCGGAAGCGATCCTTCCGTAATGGCGAGTGATCACATTAAGTCCAGGGCCTCGCTTAAAGGTGAGGGTTGGACAGATAAACGAGAGTCCGTGGGGCTGTCCGGAGTCGGAGTCTCCTGGCGGTGCCAGCTTGACATGGACCTCGAGAGTTTGGACCTAGAATCCGGCGGAGTGTCCGGTGCTTCTCCGACAGCAAGCTCCATAAGTGTAAGGAGTGCGGCGGACTCTAGACTCCCACCTACGGACCTATTGGCCTGCTCCGGATCTAAGGCCAGAGCGGCAATCTGGGTCGCGAACCCTTCGAAGATCAAATCTCCTCGGATATCACCGACATAGTTTAAGTTCCCGGAACTGATCTGATGACTAGGGGCGTAGCTGTCAATCTGCTCGAGGTGGCCAATCAAGTTGGCAAGCGCGCATGAAGCCGCCGAATAGGAAAAATTCAGCCCGGGGGGATCTCCCCCAAAACAGTATCATTATTGATCGAAAGAGCCATAGAATCCTTAGTCGACAGCATAGAGGAACTCTCACTGAAGGCACCAATGTCTGTGTCAAAACCTGCAGATCTCGGGCAGGGGGTCCCAAACTGTGCGTCTAAGGATCAAAGGTAACAGGAGGCAGGGGACACGATGTTTACACAGGTTCGGGCCCTCTTAATGGAGGTAAAACCCTACGTCCTTCTTGATTGACTTTGATGAGTATAGGGGTTACAAGAGTTCATCTACCACGAGATCGTAAGGGCTAAACCCTAGATTTCTAGCGTTTATGATTATGATTGCCTCTACGGATTAAACCCTCTAGTTTATATAGACACTAGAGGGGGCTAGGGTTGTACATAGTCGGTTTACAGACACCGGAATCTTCATATCCGAACGCCAAGCTTGCCATCCACGCAAAGGAGAGTCCCATCCGAACACGGGGGAAGGCCTTCTATCTTGGATCTTCTTGGCCCATTAGTCCAGACCATATCACATTGCCCGGACGCCCGGGGACCCCCTTATCTAGGAATCCCTTAGTGGGTGCGGTCACGATGCGTGCACCTTCCCTGGGGCGGGCCAACCAAGCCGCTGCGCCAGACAGAGCCACTAGCCCTCGAGCGCCCTCGCTACACCACATCCAGGTGGTCGGCCCGCAGCGACAGCAGGGGCGCAGCGTTACCATCGCTGGCACCGTCAAGAGCCGAGCGACCGTATGATCGACTTCATCAACATCCATGCCAAGTACGGCTTCGGATGTCATGGCGCGAGCTCAGTTGCTGTTCAGGTTTCCACCGGTGGCGGAGCAGATGGACGAATGGCGTGCCACCATCCAGAGCCTGCTCGATTTCACCAAAGCTGGGGGCTCACGCCAAGCTGGTCTGGCAGTACCTCCCTGAGGGACAGCAACAGCTCGTGTTGCTGACCTTACGGAAGGGGCCATTTCTATGGTGCAGTCCCCGTTGTCGGTGTCAAAACCGGCGGATCTCGGGTAGGGGGCCCCGAACTGTGCGTCTAGGGTTGATGGTAACAGGAGACAAGGGACACAATTTTTACCCAGGTTCGGGCCCTCTCTATGGAGGTAATACCCTACTTCCTGCTTGATTGATCTTGATGAATATGAGTATTACAAGAGTTCATCTGCCATAAGATCGTAATGGCTAAACCCTAAAAGTCTAGCATGTTTGACTATGATTATTATGATATCTGTCTACGGACCTAGCTCTCCGGTTTATATAGACACCGTAGGGATCTAGGGTTACATAAGGTCAGTTACAGAGAAAGGAATCTTCATATTTGGTCGCCAAGCTTGCCTTCCACGCTAAGGAGAGTCCCATCCGGACACGGGTAGAGTCTTTGGCCTTTGTATCTTCACAGCCTATCAGTTCGGCTCATGTCTAATAGGTTAGACCCCCGAGGACCCCTTAGTCCAGGACTCTCTCAGTAGCCCCTGAACCAGGCTTCAATGACGAGGTGTCCGGCGTGCAGATTGTCTTCGGCATTGCAAGGCGGGTTCCCCTTTCCGAATACTCCAAGATAGTCTTCGGATGAAACGGGCGTGTCCGGATCTGCAATACAAGTACCACACACACTGCCGTAGAGAGTATAATATTTCACGAGTCCCATCTGCTGACAACTTTTTGTAAGATGACATCACGTCCGTCCGGTCATTATATTGAACCATTTTTGTCCGCCGTTCCACGTTTCGAGATGCGGTTTCCATTGGCACGTCTTGTCAAAGCAAAGATCGTGTCCCCTTATTGCGGGATTCTCATCAATACGGGCATGGGTAATCCAACCGCACCATTTGCACAGCCCTTGGAAATAGGCGAGTTTTAGGGTGAGTGGGGAGGCGGTCGATATTCACTGCCTTTATAAGGGGATAAGGACTCTCTTTCTTCTCCCACGCCTTCTCTCTTCCTCTGCCCTTCCATTCTTGAGCTCCAGTGCCCAATTTCTCATCTTTTCCAACTCGAGAAAGCACTCAATGCTGTCCAGATCCGGAGGTCAAGGCAAGTGGATGGCCTCCTCCATCAAGGAGAAGGACATTACTGAGCTTCAGGCAGCCGGGTATCTGGCGAAGGAAATCGGCCACCGTCTTCCGACCAAGGGGCAAGTCATCCCTGCACCGAAGCCCAACGAGAGGGTGGTATTCATCCCTCATTTCGTTCGCGGGCTAGGGTTTCCACTCCACCCTTTCATCTGCCGGCTAATGTTCTATTACGGGCTAGACTTCCATGATTTAGCCCCGAATTCTTTCCTCAACATCTCAACATTTATTGTCGTGTGTGAGGATTTCCTCCGCATCCAACCACACTTCAGACTGTGTCTCAAGGTCTTCAACGTGAAGCCGAAGGTGGTGGATGGCCAGCACGCAGTGTGCGGAGGCGCCATGGTGAGCAAGCTGCCCAATGTCACCTGGCCAAAAGGTACTTTCATGGAGACTATGAAGGAGTAGCAAAAACTGTCGTTCTACATCACAGAGCCCCGCGGCGCCACCTGGGCCGCGGCTGCCGAGTTCAACTCCGGAGCTCCAATACGGCTCACCTCCTGGATTGAGAAGGGTCCAAATTGGCCTTCATCAGACGAGCTGATAGCGCTACAAACGCCCATTCAAAGCATGGTGGATAAAAACATTAAGCTCATCGACGTGATCCAGGTGATGCTAGTTCGCTGGATTCTTCCATGCCAAAGCCGAAACCGCCCTTTATGGGAATTCAATCCGAAGAAGCACCAAACTCTGGAAAGGCTCTTTTAGGAACCACTCATGAAGATGCCTGGAAGTTTCTCTTCAAAGGCAACGAGACGCCGCCAGCCATAGACTCGGACCACGGGCACGACATTTCCCATTCCGCCAATGAGGTAAGCCTTTTACGCCTCCTCTACTTGCTTGTCTGAAGGAGGATATCTAAACTTTGTTACTTTAGGTATGGATGGAGAGAGCGGAGCGGATTCGGTGTCCGGCTCCGTTGCCCGAGGAACCAGTCATCCCGCGCCTGGCGAAGATGCTCATACCAGCGCCCTATAAGGCGCTGGAGAAGAAGGCCAAGGGAGTCCAGAGTGGCCCCCGCCGTAAGGGCGCTTCGGACGTGACGTCCGAAGACAAGACCCTCCCCTCTGCCGCCGAAGACGAGGAGGAGGAGGAGGAGAGCGACTCTCCTCCTGATGGGGGGAAGAAGAAGAGGGCGGCCTCCACAAATCTTGAGGCAGAGGCGCCCAAGAGGGGGAACGGTCCTCTCGCGGATAACTCCACATGGGACATCGACTGCAGTCCGGAGCTATGCCCCCAGAACAAGCCCCTGGCCGCATCGTGAGTACTAAGAACCCGCACGCGTCCATTTATCCGGCTCCTCCACTTTATGGTATTAATATGGTTAATCATGTTATTGCAGTCCGGCCCACGACAGCTCCCAGCGATCCTCATCAAGAGGTTCGTTGGATTCAAAGGCGATGGCCAGCGAGTCACCGCCGTCCGCTTACTCTCCCAAGGCCAAGGGAGACAATGAGATGTTGTCCCAAAGGAGCTTCCCAGGGTAGGGAGAGGTTCAGGAGCCCGTCATGGTGGCGCCAGAGGGCGAAACCTCGACCGCCAGACACATGGGGGAATAGACCCCCATGGAGACTGACGATGGGGGTATGCTCAGTTCGGCCCCCATCCGAGCATGGATCCGGAGACCCATACGGCTCCGGAATCCGGCAAGCAGCCCCCTTCAAGAGAAGGAGGCGTGCCCGTCCCGCCGGTGACCTCTGTCCAACGAGAGGCACCGGATAATCTACTGGAAGCGCTACGAGGTGCTTCCATTGTGGAAGAACACCGTATCCTTATGGGTATGGTGATTGAGAAGGTTCAGTCCATCAAGAGCGGACTGACCGAAGCCTGCAGCGGCCTGTTGACAGGTTTTGAGGTAAGTGGCGCAAAAGAGAATATCCCAATATAGACAGTAGCCCTTGAGACACTATCCAGTGTTTGGAAAGAAAAGCCAGACAGAGGATCAATAAAATTCAGCAGGAAACTAACGAAATGAGTCTTATGTGAATAAGCAGGCATCATTGCTGGCTGTGACCTCACACACTGCCGATGTCTCTGGACTAAAGCATAGACTGGAGTGGGCCGAGGAGGAGCTCGGCCAAACGAGGAAGCAGCTGGAGGACCAGGAAGGTATGTAATGACTCGCTATATATTCATAAAGAATAAATGATTAATATTGACCGTAGTGTCATGATATGTGTAGGAGCGACGATCGAGGTCGAAGCCCTTAGAAAGGCCTTGGCCGAAGCTGAGGGGAAAGCTGTCAAGGAGCAGGCCGCTCATAAGAAGCTTAAGGCTAGGCTGAATGATGAGGTCCAGCAAGAGCTCTAGGATGCTGTGAAGAAGTGCGAGACCTTGGAGTGGGATGTTTCGGCTCAGGAGACCGAACTCGCCAAGGCTCGCCGAAGCGTGGAAGTGGCCTGGGTGGAAATCAAGGGTGCCCTCTAGGAGATCCAGGAGACCAAGAAGATCGCGACGGGTAAGGCGGTTAGTATGCAAAGCAAGTATGTGAAGAAGAAGTATTTCTTACTAACCCAGATTCGGAGTTCTCCAGGGGCGTTTGCAGATCTGCCGTGCAGTGTGTCCGACGCTGCGGAGTTCTTCCGAGCTGAAGAGGGGAGCTCATTGGAGAAGTTGTTCTGGTCGCAATATCTTGCGCCAGAACATCCAGTGCCCTTTAGCGATCAGCTAAAACAACTGGTGGAGGTGCATAGGGTGGCCGAACTGGCTATGAAGGATCAAATAATCCGTCTGTGGCCTCCCGAAGCTATGCCCGGCAGCTACTTCGGGCTCGTCAAGCGGCTGGTGAACGCCTGTCCTCGGCTCGATGTTGTCAAGCGATCGGCCTCCATTGAGGGTGCGCGCATGGCCTTGGCCCGCATCAAGGTGTGGTGGGCGAAGATGGACACTGTCAAGCTTATGACCACGGACCCGCCAGAGGGCAAGGAGCACCGCACACCGGAGCGGTATTTTGTCAATGTCCTGGAGGGGTCTCATATTGTGGAAACGCAATGTGCGCAAGACGTTATTTTCGAATGAATATCTTCATGTTGTCTCTGCCTTGTATGATGAAACAAATTTTGTTATGTAATATAAGGTTTGCTTAAAAAATTCACCTCCTGTGCGGTCGTATTGTGTGAAATTTGAGAGTTGGCCAGTCATCGACTTCTGCCCCCACGTAGGAAGTATGGGGGTGTTCGGGATGTAATCTTAACACTCTTGATCCAATTGTTTAGTCCTTGAAGGAGGTGTTTAGCGTAGCGAACCAGGCAATCGGACTATGCGGCTTGAACACGCTCAATTAGCCATAGGAGTTTGATGACAAAATTTAAGGTGCAGCCCCTGGTATCCGAACTAGGAAGCTATAAACACTTGATCGGGTAAGTACCAATCCCTCGCGCAATGCGAAAAAAATCTCTAACGATTTGAGACCTCCGAAGAGCTGACCGGTTCTCGCCGCATCATGACAGTCAGTTTTCGGCTTTCTCTACTGAGGTGCTCACCGTGTAAACCAGGGCACAATCACATTAGTTCTCCCTCTACTACCCTAGCCGATGTAGCTTAACATAGGGTAGCAAGCACAGGAGCTGGGCAACCCAACTATTGACCAAAGACATGATTCGGAGCCAGTGCATATAGTGCTAAATTCGGGGTGCCGAACAGTAGAAAGTGTTCGGACTTTGTTGCCGTGTTGTGGGGCGCTATGAAGCCCCTGGAAAATTGGAACGTACCAAAGTGTACAGGTGCTATCTGATAAGGTCATCAATAGAAAAAGGAAAATAGAAAAAAGAGCAGGGGTAATGAGCCAAGGCCGCAGAATTTGGGCCGCAAACTGTTTCCGTTATAATTTGATTAATACATTGAAGCGCATTGATATAAATAGTGCAATAAGCAACGGGCTAAGCCACGAACAAGAGAGGGCTGCGTGTGGGTCCTGAAAATAGGTAGAGTGATTGTTAAAGAGACTACCTAAAAATTCCCCTATACGTTCGTGCTTCATGTCATCTTGGTATATTTATCCTTTGAAAGGGTCGGTGATTGGGCCACCAGGGGGAACCTATGGAAAGAAAATCTGAAAAGGAGAAAAGGAAACAATGAGGGTAGGTATGTCCGGGAGTGGTCGAGCCGTATTGTGGATCACAAGCTAGTTATGCCTCCGTCTATGCCCATAGTATCTTGAGTGCGTAGTTATGTACGCGCTGTACAAACACCGCTACTTGATAGGGACTGGGACGGAGGCCGAATTGCTAGTCGACCTCTTGACGAGTTGAGCTGTCCTGCTGTAGAGTAGTCCAGACTCTCTTGACAGTGTCCGGGGGCTCGGCCGCCGAATTGAGGTTCTGCTTGAAAAGGCCGCTCTATACTTCTGCTACTAAGGCAGCGGTGTGCTCCTCGGTATGGAGGGAGCATTCCGTGTTTCCATTAAATGTTATGACGCCGCGTGGTCCGGGCATCTTGAGCTTGAGATACGCATAGTGTGGCACCGTGTTGAATCTAGTGAATGCAGTTCGTCCTAGCAGTGTGTGATAGCCGCTGCGAAAGGGGACGATATCGAAGATTAGCTCCTCGCTTCGGAAGTTGTCCAGAGATCTGAACACAACCTCTAGTGTGATTGAGCCCGTACAGTGGGCCTCTACACATGGTATGACTCCTTTAAAGGTAGTCTTGGTGGGCTTGATCCGTGATGGATTAATGCCCATCTTGCGCATTGTATCCTGATAGAGGAAGTTGAGGCTGCTGCAACCGTCCATCAGGACTCGCTTCAGGTGGAACCAATCAATTATTGGGTCCAGGACCAGTGCGGCTGAACGCCGTGACGGATACTGGTCGGATGATCCTGGCGATCGAAAGTGATCGGGCATGATGACCATGGATTAAATTTTGCGGCGACTGGCTCTATCATGTATATTTCCCTGAGCGCGCTTGCGCTCCCTCTTCGGGATGTGGGTAGCATATATCATGTTCACCGTTTTGACCTGAGGGGGAAACTTCTTCTGTCCCCTGTGTTTCATGGCCGGGGCTCCTCTTCGTCGTCTTTGCTTTGCGATCCCTTCTCCTTGCTTTCGGCATTTAACTTACCGGCCTGTTTAAAAACCCAACAATCTCTGTTGGTATGATTGGGTGGTTTGTCTGGGGTGCCATGAATCTGGCACGGATGATCGAGTATGCGGTCCAAGCTAGATGACCCCGAATTGTTCTTTTTGAACGGCTTCTTCGACTGACCGGACTTAGAGCCACTGAATCCAGCATTGACCGCCGTATCATCGGTGTTGCTATTGTTGTTTCGACGCTTATATCTGTTGCGTCGGGACTTGTCGTTGCTATTTTTGGCTTCAGGGGTGCCGGCGTCGCTTGCATTGTTTTTGCTATGGGCCAGCCAACTATCCTCACCCGCACAAAAGCGGGTCATGAGTGCCGTGAGGGCTGCCACGGACTTCGGCTTTTCTTGGCCGAGGTGGCGGGTGAGCCATTCGTTGCGGATGCTATGTTTAAAGGCCTCTAGGGCTTTGGCGTCCGGACAGTCGATGATCTGGTTCTTTTTAGTTAAGAAACTAGTCCAGAATTTCTTGGCAGACTCTTCGGGCTGTTGAACTATATGGCTTAAGTCATCAACGTCCAGAGGTCGAACATATGTACCTTGGAAGTTGTCAATGAAGGCTTCTTTCAAGTCCTCCCAGCTGCCGATGGAATTTTTGGGCAGGCTGTTCAGCCAGTGCTGGGCTGGTCCTTTAACTTTTAGGGGGAGCTATTTAATGGCATGAAGTTCATCGCTGCGGGCCATACGATTATGGAGAATGAAGTCTTCGATCCATACCGCGGGATCTGTGGTTCCATCATATGATTCGAAATTCATGGGTTTGAACCCTTCTGGGAATTCATGTTCCATGACTTCTTCAGTGAAGCAAAGAGGGTGTGTGGCGCCTCTATATCGGGCCGCATCGCGACGTAGCTCAGATGGAGTTCATCTGCGGCTTTCGGCCCACGCATGACTAGGTTTGTCACGTCCGAATAGATAGCCGTCGTCACGTGTCGAGGCACGTCCTCGCGATTAGTAGATCGATCTGGTATGTCCTGATCTATTGTTCAGGTCCTGCCAAAGGTCATATGTATGACCACGAGTTGTTTTACCTCCATATTTGCGATGAGGCGGGTATTGCGCGACGGTGGTATGTGCTCCGGCGCCTCTTCATCGAACTAAGGTAGAAATTTGCACTTTGGGTAGATTTTGGCTAGGCGCTTGAGGCCGTATTCTTCGGCTGCTAGGACAATGGTCCATTTATCGTTGAGCAGATCTTGGTCAGCTTGAAGCTGTTGCTGCTTCTTTTTCAGGCTCCTTGCAGTGGCTATTAGCTGGCGCTTGAAGCGCTCCTGCTCAAGAGGTTCTCAGGCACAATGAAATCTTTATTGCCGAGGCCTGTTTACTGTCCTCCGAGTCTTCGTGCGTGGCCTGTTTACCATGGCTAACTTGCCCATCTTCCCGTTCATCCTGTTCGGCAGTTGCATTAATGGGGTCTTTGTTGTCTTCGGCTCCCTCTCGAGTGTTATCTTCTCCTGTGCCAGTGTTGCTATCTTTGCTGCGGCGTGACTTAGAGCGGCGCTGCTGATGCCAGTGTTTTGATTGTATCTCAGGAGGTTTATCCTCAATTGGATCTTCCTTGTCATCGCCGCTATTCTCTTTTGGTGCATCCACCATGTATACATCATACGAGGAAGTGGCCGTCCAGCGTCCGGTAAACAGCGGGTTTTGAGCCTCTTCCTCTCAGGCATCCTCATCCATACAGTCGATGTCGTCGGAGCCATAATCGAGCATGTCGGTTAAGACTTCGACAGTGGCTATGAAGTGGGAGATGGGTGGGAAGCGAAATTCTCCATCATCAGCCTCTAGTTCAAACCGGATACAATTTGGCTGTGGGCCCCCTGCTAAGATAGTGCTCTTAATGAGTTTAACAAGTCGCCCAAGGGCGAGTGTCGGAAGATGTCCGCGGAGCTGAATTCGATGATTGATGACCGATCAAGCTCGACATATGCGTACACACAAGGTTCAGAACTTGTAGGCGGAGACGAGTCCATGGTTCGGGTGACACAGATGTCGCTTGAAGTTAAGTTTGTGTGCGGCTCCGATGCCGCTGAGTCCGCGGCTTCCGCGGCGGGGTTGAGCTTCACGTCCTTGGATGGCGCGATCTGCTCCGGATCTAAAGTCGGAGCAGCTACAAGTACTATCTCCTGGGTATGTTCCGATGACAGATTTATGTCATGTTCATCATGGTGGCAGGGAGCGGCTGCCGTGGTCTCGAATCCGTCGAAGATCAAGTCTCCACAGATATTCGTGACATAGTTCAAGCTTCCAAATCTGACCTGTGAAAGCACCAATGTCGGTGTCAAAACCGGCGGATCTCGGGTAGGGGGTCCCGAACTGTGCATCTAGGGTTGATGGCAACACGGGACAGGGGACACAATGTTTACCCAGGTTCGGGCCCTCTCTATGGAGGTAATACCCCACTTCCTACTTGATTGATCTTGATGAATATGAGTATTACAAGAGTTGATCTACCACAAGATCATAATGGCTAAACCCTAAAAGTCTAGCATGTCTGACTATGATTATGATGATATTTGTCTACGGACCTAGCCCTCAGGTTTATAAAGACACCGGGGGGATCTAGGGTTATGCTACCTCTTGAGCATGCGTTGGTTTTCCCTTGAAGAGGAAAGGGTGATGCAGCAAAGCAACGTAAGTATTTTCCTCAGTTTTTGAGAACCAAGGTATCAATCTAGTAGGAGACCACGCGCGACTTACCTCGTACCTACACAAACAAATAAGAACCTTGCAACCAACGCGATAAAGGAGTTGTCAATCCCTTCACGGCCACTCGCAAGAGTGAGATCTGATAGACATAATGATAATAATATAAATATTTTTGGTATTTTTATGATATAGATTGAATGTAAAGATTGCAAAATAAAATAGATTGGAAACTTGTATGATGGAAGATAGACCCGGGGGCCATAGGTTTCACTAGTGGCTTCTCTCAAGATAGCATAAGCATTTCGGTGGGTGAACAAATTACTGTCGAGCAACTGATAGAAAAGTGAATAATTATGAGAATATCTAGGTATGATCATGTATATAGGCATCACGTCCGTGACAAGTAGACCGACTCCTGCCTGCATCTACTGCTATTACTCCACACATCGACCGCTATCCAGCATGCATCTAGAGTATTAAGTTCATAAGAACGGAGTAACGCCTTAAGCAAGATGACATGATGTAGAGGGATAAACTCATGCAATATGAAATAAACCCATCTTTTTATCCTCGATGGCAACAATACAATACGTGTCGTTTCCCTTTCTGTCACTGGGATCGAGCACCGCAAGGTTGAACCCAAAGCTAAGCACTTCTCCCATTGCAAGAAAGATCAATCTAGTGGGCCAAACCAAACTGATATTCCGAAGAGACTTGCAACGATAACCAATCATACATAAAAGAATTCATAGAAGATTCAAATATTGTTCATAGATAAACTTGATCATAAACCCACAATTCATCGGATCTCGACAAACACACAGCGAAAGAAGATTACATCGAATAGCTCTCCAAGAGAATCGAGGAGAACTTTGTATTGAGATCCAAAGAGAGAGAAGAAGCCATCTAGCTACTAGCTATGGACCCGAAGGTCTGGGGTAAACTACTCACACATCATCGGAGGGGCCATGGAGTTGATGTAGAGGCCCTTCGTGATCAATGACCCCTCCGACGGAGTACCGGGAAAGGCCCCAAGATGGGATCTCTTGGGTACAAAAGGTTGCGGCAGTGGAATTAGGTTTTCATGGTGCTCCTGGATGTTTGCGGGGTATATGAATATATATAGGAGGAAGAAGTAGGTCGGTGGAGCAACGAGGGCCCCACGAGGTTGGAGGGCGCGCCTAGGGTGGTAGGCGTGCCACCTGGCTCGTGGCCTCCTCGATTGTTTCTTGACGTCCACTCCGAGTCCTCTGGATCCCGTTTTTTCCAAAACTCACGCTCCCGAAGGTTTCTTTCCATTTGATATTCTTTTTCCACGAAACACTAAAATAGGCAAAAAAACAGCAATTTGGGCTGGGCCTCCCGTTAATAGGTTAGTCCCAAAAATAATATAAAAGTGTAAAATAAACCCCATTAACATCCAAAACAGAATATATAATAGCATGGAACAATAAAAAATTATAGATACGTTGGAGACGTATCAGGTTACATAAGGTCGGTTACAGAGAAAGGAATCTTCATATTTGGTCACCAAGCTTGCCTTCCACGCCAAGGAGAGTCCCATCCGGACACGGGTAGAGTCTTCATCCTTTGTATCTTCACAGCCTATCAGTCCGGCCCATGTCTAATAGGTCGGACGCCCGAGGACCCCTTAGTCCAGGACTCCCTCACCCGCCATGGCAGCCAGCGCGAGCACGACCCAATCAAGACCCCAACGATGTATCGATGGCCTCATCTGACCCTCGAGCACGTCCAGGCCAACGTCGAGCCCCGAAGGATAGGCGAAGAGGAAACGCGCGTGTCGTCAAGCAGCGCTGCGGTGACCTCCGCCGGGCCGACGAGTATGATGGCCTCAACGTCGATGAGCCTGCGCTCGGTGTTGGTGGGTGCCTACCTTTCGAGGTTGGCTGCCCTGCCTTTAGACGAGAGCTGCGACAAGTCCATTGGCCATCCGTTCGCATGTTCAAGCCAGAGATACCTGAGAAATACGACGTAAGGCTGAACTCGACACAGTTCCTGAGCATCTACCCTATCGTTGTTCAAGCTGCCAGGAGAAGATATGAAAATGTGTTCGCCAACTACTTCCCTTTGGCCCTCAAGTCCAATGTGAGGTCTTGGCTGATGCACCTACTGGAGAACTCCATTTTGTCATGGGCTGGCCCGTGCCACGAGTTCATTGACGCTTTCACTGGAGGTCATCAGGAACCTGACAGGCCCAGCGATTTGCAACTTCTCTAGCAAAAAGAAGGAGAACCCCTCCGTAATTATTTACAGAGATTCAACAAAGTTCATAGAAATATCCCAAATATCCATCCGGCAGCTGTAATAGCTACCTTCTAGTCCAATGTGCGCAACCGTCGCATTTGTTCCAAGATGAACGTGCGGTTGTGTCACACCCTAGCTAGTTCATGCATTAGAGTGTTGCATCATGTCTACTTTTACAGAAACTTGAAATGGGGATGACAGAACCCCCAGCAACCCCCTGGAAACAACTAGGGTTTACTAAAATTATTTTCAATGAACCCAAAATGCTCTTCACAAAATGTTCATCATTTCTGGATTGGGTTAGAACCCCTGGCAAAAATGGTGCACTCTTTTCTAGGACATTCTGGATTCTTTGAATTAAATCATAAGTATTTGAATTTGGGCATTTAAATGCTATAAAATATTTTAAATGCCCAAATAATTCTGGAGTTAAGTGAGGGTTGTTAGGAATAATCCCAACAGAGCCCACCATTATTTTCAGGATTTTAGTAAGTGCCTAAGTATTTTTAATAAAGCCCTAAAGTTACAGAAAAATAGAAAAGAAAACAAAACACGAAAAGAGAGAAAGAGAAGGCCTACCTGGCGCCCAACCAGCAGGCCCACCTGCCGGCCCAGCCCAGCTACCGCTCCAGCGAGCTGCTTGGCTTGGCTAGGCAGGCAAGCAGCTGCTCGACGGCGAGCACAGCATGCATGCCACGTAGCTGCCCGCCACCTCGCCACTCCCCTCGTCGAGCTGTCGACGTGGGACGACCTCCCTCTCTCTCCCCGACCTCGCAGACATTCTCTCTTCCCTCTGGTTCCTCTCTATCGCCCTCTCCGACGTCGCCCGAGACGTCACCGTCGCCACCGCTCGCCGTAGCGACGTCCAACGCCGTCCCCGCACCCTCTCACCATGTCCGGATGGTTCGCCGTCGTCGACTACGTCGACTAGCCAAGCCGCACAACGCCGGAGCCCCTGCATCGTCCCTGCCACCGTCGTCTTCAACCTCGGGCCGCCGAGATCACCGTCACTGTTCCGACCGCACCGAGCCTTCCCCAAGCACGTTGACCTTCTCTGCGGCTTCCCAGTGAGCTACTGCTCCTCCCCCTTCTCTCCGCTTCGTCGCTAGAGCTCTGTAGCCATCGTGCCTTTTCCGTCCGAACGCACCACCGCCTGACCACGTCGCCGGTGATGCTCCGGTGACCTGTTGGTCACGGGCTTGTGCCCGTCACACTCGCTGCATCGCGTAGATGTTGTAGGTGCAAGCGCCACGCCGCCTAGGCCACTGCAGCCACGCGCACGAGCTGACCCGAGCTTCGGCCTCCGCCAAGCTCGTCACCGGCGATGCTCCGCCACTCGCCGGCCAAGCCATCACCACGGCTGGATGCGGGTGAGCACCAGCTGCCCGTAGCTGCTCTCCGCACAGCAAATGATGCCCTGTGGGCAAATCCCGCAGCACGCCGCCGCGTGTGGCCTCGCCGGCAGGCTTTGACCCGCTGACCGGTGAGTTAACCATGCCTGACCCGTGTGGGCCCAGGTTGACTCCCCCCTGAGCCTATGACAGATGGGGCCGGCCTGTTAATTAGTTTAGGATTAGTGCTAACTAATTATAATTAGTTTAGGTCACTGACATGTGGGCCCAGGCCCCACTGACAGTTAGTTAGTATTAACTTAATCCTGTTAGTTAGCTGAGACACTGACAGACAGGGCCCACCAGTCAGGTTTGACTGGCCCTAGCGCCTTTGACTCGCTGACGTCACAATGACGCAGTGCTGACGCAATTATTCATTTTCTGGATTTATTTTTATATAGGAAATTCCAGAAAATAGCCAAAACTTCTAAAAATCATAGAAAATCAACCATAGCTCCAAATCAAACAAATTATATATGAAAGATGATCAGAAAAATTAAATCTATCCATCTGTAATGGTCTCATGCATGACAAACCACTTTAACCTTGCTGTTTAGGTGAAACAAGCTAACACACTTATTATGCATTAGAACTTTAACTTCCATTTGAATCTTTGGTTCAAATGGACCCATTTCAAGTTGTTTCACATTGCATTAGGCAGGACACATCATTTTGCCATGTCATAGCATGCATCATATTGTTGCATATTGTCATGTGTTGATTATGTTTTGTGTGTCCTTCGTGGTAGGTTCTGCCTCTGAGGATATCTCCGAGTATCCAACTGAAGGGCAGTACCCTACTACCACCCCATCAGGCAAGCAGCCCCATTGATCATATCGATACAATCCCATGTTCTCGCCTCTGCTCTCATTTACTACATTAAGACAACATCGTTTCAAACTGCTGTGTGCTACGATAGTTGAACCCTTATCCTCTGCATTACTTGTCATTGCCACAGTAACTAGATGAAACCCACTAGCATGTGTAGGAGTTGATTGAGCCATGTTTGTGTTTCCTACCTTGTTATGCCTGCTATGCTTAGAGTTGTGTCAGGTCTGGTTCATCTGGGTGATGGGCTAGAGTGAAATGATTATGTCGGTAATGTGAGGGATGTGTTGAACATGTTTTGGTAAAGGTAACGATGAGAGGTCATGTAGGAGTACATGGTGGGTTGTTTCATTGAGGCCGTCCCTAAGAACTGAGATCTGTATGTGTGATTTAAGATTCAGTTACTACCATACATTGGGCCCGAAACCAATGGACCCTCTCGGCTTCTTAATCACCCTAGTACTCTGTCCAGGAGTTGCAATTAGTTTCTAGTGTTTGTAGGTTATGTGTTGGCGGCCGTGCGTAGCGCTGACCCTAGGGGTGGGCTATGTTGCGGTAGATACACCATGGCACGGTGTACTGAGTCACCCGTTTGGTGTCTCGGGAACCCTGTTCACATCGTTCGCGGCCGTATGTGGAAACCTCGGCCGGACTCCCTGCGGATGGAACCTGGATAGGCGATAAACCTGGACTAGGGACTTGAGTGTTTAGGTAGGTCGTGGCCGACACCCTCGTTGGGCTTCCGCTTGAAGGTTGCCGAGTACATGTCGTGTAAACGACGGTAAGTGGTGAGAGCGTGTATGAAGAAGTACACCCCTGCAGGGTTAACATCATCTATTCAAATAGCCGCGTCTGCGGTAAAGGACTACTTGGTTGCCTATACAGTTCATAGACAAGTTAATGGTTACTACTAAAAGACTCAAGATAAGTGTGAGTACCGAGGATGGCCCTCTCGTAGGATGACGAGGGAGGATCCCCGGTGGAGTATTGTGTTGGTGATTAGTGGACTCGCGTCCGAAAACTATTTTACTAGTGGTGTCCCGTAGGATAGCTTAGCCAAGAGTCAAAGCTGGCTTGCTGCAATAACTCCACCACCTTCTTGAGAATGAGCATGTATAGTAGGTTCTAATGTAAGACTTGCTGAGTACCTTTGTACTCATGTTTGCCTAATTGTTGTTTTCAGACGACAACACCGCCCCCTCCGATGTGTTTTATGTAGATCTCGACGTTGATGAGTGACTTGCTACCCAGGTGGTGATCCTGGCCATGGAGGGCCCTATGTAGATAGACAGGCTTCGAGAAGCCTTCTTTCTTTCTAGTGTCTGTACTCAGACTATTTGCTTCCGCATGTGCTTGTATGTTTGTATGACTTGAGTGTCGGGTCATGTGACCCCTACCTGTATGAACTTTTTATGTATGGCTCTCTGGAGCCTTTAAATAAAGTACTTGAGTTGTAGAGTTTTGTTGTGATGCCATGTTGTATTTGCACATATCGAGCATATTGTGTGTATGATTGAAATGCTTGGTATGTGTGGGATCCGACAATCTAGTTGTTTATCCTTGGCAGCCTTTCTTATGGGGAAATGTAGTCTAGTGTTCCTCGAGCCATAGTAGTCCGCTACAGCCCGGTTCACCAGAGTCCTGCTAGCCCAGCACTACTGCTCAGGACACTTGACTGCCCGACATGTGTTTCACGTCGTTCATATGTCTGTCCCTTTGGGGAAATGTCACGCGGTGACATCCGGAGTCCTGCCTAGCCTGCTACAGCCTGGGTTCCCAGAGTCCTGTTAGCCCAGTGCTACAGCCCAGATTCACTCACTGATGACCGACATGCTCAATGTGATTCATGTATGCCTGTCTCCATAGGTCTGTGCCGCTTTGGGTTCACGACTAGCCATGTCGGCCCGGGTTCTCCGTCATATGGATGCTAGCGACACTATCATATATGTGAGCCAAAAGGCGCAAACGGTCCCGGGCCATTGTAAGGAGACATCCGTGGGGATACCGTGCGTGAGGTTGCAATGTGATATGAGGTGTTACCGGCTAGATCGATGTGACTTGGAATCGGGGTCCTGACAACGTTGGCATCAGAGCCGGACTGCCTGTAGGTTCGTTGAGCCAAACTGGTCGATGTCGAGTCTACAAATGCTTTAGTTATATGTAGGGGAATTGATTGTGGGGGGGGGGAACGTAAGGCTCTTTTCACTCCTGTACCTTATGCTCTCTGATCTGAGTCATTCTCTTCTCATTCAACGTGGGTTAAGGACTAGGCTCTCTTCTTCTGTCAGGTTCACGTGTTACTAATCCGTAGTAACTTATAGGATTGTTGGTTACCAGCCTCAGTTCAGTTTCTACCACTTTTAGTATGTTGCCAGTTGAATCAGAACCATGATATGATGTTGTTGAGTGGTATTGCAAACTGTTGTGGATGTCTCAAATCTTTTTCTGAGCATTTACAGCCGTTATGTTGTCCAATTTTCCCTAGAAATTCTAATGTCTTTGCATTGTGGTTGTGCTTTCAGATGGCCACTCGTGCTCAAAACCAAGTGGTTCGCCAGACCCGGTGCCTCGATGTGCCCGGTCATACTGCTATGTTAGTCCGAGTAATGATCGAGACGGCTTACCGTTGGTATCCCAAATACACTGTCGAAGAGCAATTCCGAGACTTTAATCAAAGCCAATATTTCTGCACCGTCAGGATATTTCCTTCTTATCCTGGATCTACCGAGCCCCTCCACTATTCCTATGGACTCGGGGTTATTGTTGAGATGGCTGTGCAGGATGCTGCCTATTCCATGATGACCATCATGCGAGTCCGGGCTAGCCTGCTTCGGAACACCGACTTCCGTTATATGCCAGCTTCACTCCCGGGAGCGCAAGGGTATCTCCAGGCTATCTATGCTGACTCCACATGTGAGGACTCACTAACTCGCACCACTGCCGAGATGCTCGAGGATAAGGACTGAGAGAATCGGGCCTTGAGACTGGAGCTTTTCAACACCCGTGCTGATCATTGGGCCACTTTGACTTGGTTTGCACCTGCGGTGCAAGCTGGATGTATGGATACAAGGGATCTGTATCCTATGAGATCGGCTCTGCCAGACATGGTGGATTGGCGTGATGTGGGAGGCATCACCCCACCCCATGGTCCCCGCAGGCCACCGTTTGTTGGTCCAAGACCTCATCCTAGCCCCTATGGTCCACAAGCTCCTCAGGACTGCCTGTTCCCGGATGATCACGTTGAACTAACAGGCTATGGAGGTGACTTCTATGAGGACTACTACGGAGCTGTCTAAGTTAGTAGTAGTATCACTAGTATTGTAATAGTTGTATCTCCACTGTCCTTCGTGACTTGTGGAATATGACTTAGTGTGTAATCAATTCCGGAGGTGTAGAAAAATAATGTATAGGAGCTTGGAATGCCTCAGATGAGATGTAACGTCTTTCATCATAGTTGTACTGTAGCCTGGGCTTGTACTAAACCATGTATGGTGTGTATGACCGTTGGTATATATATGGCAGTTCTATATTACCATGTCATACGGATGAACATCTCTGCATTCCGTGTTATCCATTACATTCTGCACTTCCTTGCTAAGTTGTGCCATCCTTATCTAAACCGTTGTCTTGTCTTCTCCTAGGATAGTCAACACCCGCAGCAACCCTCCTGCCCCGGAGCAGTGGGAAGCCAGTCCAGTTAGGGGTGAAAATCTACCTCACCCGCCTTCTCTGGCCGAAGTGATGCTGGAGGCGGAAAGAAACAAGCGTGAGACTAACCGCTTGCTGGAGCGGATTGAGCAGAACACTGCACGCCATCAGCGAAATGACTTGGTGTGATTCATGTATGCCTGTCTCCATAGGTCTGTGCCGCTTTGGGTTCACGACTAGCCATGTCGGCCCGGGTTCTCCATCATATGGATGCTAGCGACACTATCATATACGTGAGCCAAAAGGCGCAAACGGTCCCGGGCCATGGTAAGGCGACACCCGTGGGGATACCGTGCGTGAGGTCGCAATGTGATATGAGGTTTTACCGGCTAGATCGATGTGACTTGGAATCGGGGTCCTGACAGGTTTCCCAAGACTGTGAAGGAGCTTTACACATTGGTGGATAAGTGTGCCTAGATGGAGGAGGGAAGGAAGTTGCCCGAAGAGGAAGATTGCATCAAAGCTGATTCGGAGGATGATGATGAATAAACCATTCAGAAAAAGAGCAAGAAGCGCAGTAAGTAGCAGAGAGATAAAGCAGTGATGACTGTTGAAGGTTCTGGTGCGCCTAAAACCGGCAAGAAGGCCAAGGCGGAGGTCCCCGCCAAGAAAGCTGTCGTTTGCGCTGATTGTCATGAAGCAGCAGCTGCTAGAAAGCCGAGAGAGGTGATGGGCCGTGTTGCAAGATTCATCGGACCAAGGGCCACGACCTTCAAGAGTGTCATCAGGTAGAGCATCTCGTCAAGAAACAAAGAGCAAAGTATGAGAAGTGAGATAAGGAAAAGGGTCAAAATGTTAGTGGCGGTAAGGGTCGAGGTGGTGAAGTAAGGCGCCCCAACAAACCCTTTTGGAACCAAGGAAAGCCTTCCAGAGGCCGAGAGAAGGAAACTTGTAATGATGAGAGTGATGGAAGGGATGAAGAGGAAACCAATGAGCAGGTGTTTCAGAAGGCCACAGACGCCCTGTGCATTGACATAGGTGCATCTTTGCACGCTTCTCACCGCCAGATCAGACGGTGGGCAAGAGAGGTCAATGTCGTGGAACCAGCGCCAAAGGCTCAGAAACCGCTCAATGGTCCCGTACGCCCATCATATTTGACAAGGAGGACCATCCTAGCCATACAACTGTGGTAGGGTGTTTTCCATTGTTGGTCACTCCAACAATTCGCAACTTCAAGGTCACAAAGATGCTAGTGGACAGCAGGGCCGGGTTGAATCTGATTTCCTCAGCAGTCATCAGCAAGCTTTAGATCGGAGAAGAAGAGCTGGAGGTTACCGGCATGCTTCAAGGCGGTAATCCTGGCAGGAATCATCCTAAGGGAAAGATCATGTTGCCGGTAGCATTAGGGGGAGAGATAAACTACTGGACTGAGAGGATTGTGTTTGATGTGGTTGACCTCCCCCTGTCGTACAATGGGATTCTTGGAAGCCCGGCTCTGGCTAAGTTCATGGCGGTGTCATATTATGCCTACACCACATTGAAGATGTTTGCGCTGCTGGGAGTCATTACCATCCCATCAGATAAGAAGGATGCAATCATTTGTGTGGACAAGATGTACCGGGATGCGGTCGCCCCCGCCAAGGAATGTAAAGGGAAGAAAAGAGGCTATTGGTACTTCGGCAAAGAGTCCGGGAAGCATGCCCCCGCCGAGTGCACGGCACCCGTTGACAATGTGCCGAAGTGTTATAACAGCAAGAAATCCAAGGTCACTGCACCCCAAGTAAAGAAGGTCCCGATAGGGCTAGCTGGCGTTGATGGTACTTTTACTATCAGCGCCACCCTCGACGACAAATAGGAAAGCGCGTTCGTTGCAATTCTCCGGGCAAATAGCAATGTGTTTTCCTGGAAACCATCTGATATCCCCGGTGTTCCCAGGGGGTAATCAAGCACCACCTTACTGTCTACCCACATGTCCGACCTGTCAAACAAAAAGTCCAGAAGCAGGCCTTGGAAAGGCAACAATTTATTGCGGAAGGGATCAAGAAACTTGAGGCAGCTGCTTTGGTCAGAGGAGTATTGCACCCCATGTGGTTGGAAAATCTAGTGGTAGTCCGGAATGCTAATGGGAAGTGGAGGCTTTGCATAGATTTCACAGATCTCAACAAGGCTTGCCCGAAGGACCCATTTCCCTTGTCGCGCATCGATCAGATTGTGGACTCCACTTCAGGTTGTGATTTCCTCTCCTTTCTGGATGGATATTTGGGTATCACCAAATCTTCATGTCCAAGGAAGATGAAGAGAAGACGTCATTTATCACTCGTTGTGGCACGTACTGCTTCGTTCGCATGCCATTCGGATTGAAGAGTGCTGGATCAACTTTTGCAAGGGCAGTCTAGATCTGTTTGGGGCCATAGTTGCACAGAAACATAGAAGCTTATATTGTGGTCAAGACTAAGGATAAGGCCACCCTTATTCAGGATTTGGAGGAAACATTTGCCAATCTGCACAAGATCAAATTGAAGCTCAACCTGGAGAAGTGTGTGTTTGGTGTCCCCTCTGGCAAATTGCTTGGTTTCTTTGTATCCCATCACGGGATCGAAGCCAACCCCGACAAGATCAAGGCCATCGAGCAGATCCAAGCACCAAGGACGGTTAAGGATGTAAGGCGCCTGAAGGGATGTGTTCCCATGCTAAGCAGGTTCATCTCCCAAATCTACCGAGCGCGCCCTGCTGTTCTTCAAGATTTTGAAGAAGACCGGCCCTATGAAGTGGACCCCAGAAGAAGATGCTTCCTTGCAAGAGTTGAAAGCTTACTTGTCCTTTGTGACTACCTTGGTTGCTCCTAAACCCCAGGAGCCATTGTTGCTATACTTGGAGGAAACCAACCAAGTGGTTAGTGTAGCTCTGGTAGCGCAGCAGGAAGTGGATGAAGCAAAGAGTGAACAGAGATCGACAGAATCAATGAAGGATAGAGACAGCAATGCGCACGGCAATGAGAGCAACCCCAAGGACGCGGCAAGGAAGAAGTGGTGCAGCGCCTAGTGTACTTCGCCAACTCCTTGTTGCAAGGGGCTAGATCTAGGTACTCTGGCATGCAAAAGTTCATTTTTGGTCTCATCATGGCGTTAAGGAAACTTCTCCACTACTTCCAAGCCCATGAGATCACGGTTGTTACTCATTTTCCGCTGCAAAGGATACTTCGAAACCCTGATGCTACCGGCAGAATAGTGGAGTAGGCTTTGGAGTTATCCATCTTTGGTTTGAAGTTTGAGAGCACATCAACTATTCAAAGTAGGGCATTGGCAGAGTTTATTGCAGAATGGACGCCAAACCCTGATGAGGAGATGGCAGAGACAGTTATCCCCAGCAAGGAATCGCCCCAAGAATGGATTATGTATTTGGATGGTGCTTTTCCCTACAAGGTGCAGGAGCCAGTGTGCTTCTTGTCGCCCCCTCCGGGGAGCACTTGAAGTACGTCGTCCAAATGCATTTGCCTGGGAAGAGGCGACCAACAATACATCAGAGTATGAAGGGCTCCTTGCTGGGCTCAGGATTGCTGCAGAATTGGGAACTAAGAAGCTGGTCATTCGAGGAGATTCACAGCTCATGGTGAGACAAGTCAACAAGGATTACCAAAGCCCATTGATGGAGGCATACGTCGAGGAAGTGAGGAGATTGGAGGAGTGCTTTGACGGATTGCACACAGAGCGCGTACCCCATGCGGAAAACAACATAGCTGATCATCTGTCAAAGTGTGCTGTGCAAAAGCTTCCTGTGGAACCAGGAAATTTTGTTCTCGATCTCACTCAGCCCTTCGTATCCCCAGCAACAATGGCCCGGAAGAGGAGGAAGTTGGACACCGAAAACCCTCTCTCGGTAGAGCCGTCCGCTCCCAACAGATTCCCTGCCGAAAACAACTCCTCATAGCCTACCGGACCGCCCCCTCCAGCCGGGCTTATGGACCCGCAAACGAGGCTGGTGCTCCCACAACAGAGGAGGTGCTCTTAGTCCTTGTTGTTGAGCCCCAGGCTCCCACTTGGGAAAGGCACATTGTCCTCTTTCTCCAAACCGGAGAGCTTCCCGGTGACCATGATGAAGCTCGGAGAGTAGTCCGGAGGGCCAGTATGTATCAGTTTGTCGACGACACTCTATACAGAAGGAGGCCCAACGGTGTTAAATTGTAGTGTGTCTATCGGGAAGAAGGAAAGGAACTATTGGCTGAGATTCACAGAGGAATGTGCGGCTCCCACATTGGATCAAGGGCATTAGTTGGGAAAGCATTCTGGCAAGGATTCTATTGGCCCATAGCCCTCCAAGATGTGGTCGAGCTAGTCATGACATGTGAAGCCTGTCAGTTCCATTCTAAGAAAACACACCTGCCGAAGCCCTTCAAACAATCCCTTTATCATGGCCGTTTTCGGTCTGGGGGCTTGGTATCCTCAGCCCCTTCCCCTGAGCAATCGGGGGCTTTGAATTCTTGTTCATTGCCACCGATAAGTTTACAAAGTGGCCGGAAGTCACTGCCGTGAGAAAGGTGAATGATCAGTCGGCTATCAAGTTCCTGAAAGAACTGGTGTGTCGTTTTGGAGTTCCGGCAAGGATCATCACCCACAACGACACCCAGTTCATGAGCCACGCCTTCATGCAATATGTTCATTCCCTCGGATACAAGATCTCATTCGCCTCGATGGCACACCCCCGGAGCAATGGACAAGCCGAGAGGGCGAATGCTGAAGTGCTACGTGGACTCAAGATAAGAACTTCTGATACGCTGCAGAAGCGCGGCAGGCGGTGGATCGAGGAGTTGCCGGTAGTTCTCTCGTCCTACAGAGTGACACCAAACTAAGCAACCGGGCAGACTCCCTTCTCCCTGGTATATGGGGCAGAAGCAGTTATCCACATGGAACTCATTTACGTGTCTCCTTGAGTCCTTGCCTACAATGAAGTAGCGCAAGATCAACACCGACGTGCCGACATTGTGCTACTCGAGGAGAACCGTCTCCGGGCTGCTACACGTGCTGCACGCTACCAGTAAGCCCTGCGTCGCTATCATAGCCGCAGGGTTCATGCCTAGTGTTTTGAGGAAGGTGACCTTGTCGTTATGCGCATTCAATCTGCCAAGGGTACACACAAGTTATCACCAAAGTGGGAAGGGCCTTACTGGGTAGTACGAGTCACCAGACCTGGCGTAGTATGTCTGGAGCTAGGAGATGGCACTCAGTTGCAAAACTCATGGAATATTGAGCATCTCCGCAAGTTCTACCCGTAAGGCACGGCAGTCAGGCCCTGCCCGAGACCCACCCTTTTGTACAGGCCTTGCCTCAGTTGCATGTAACCCCTTGTACAAACACGGGGCGATGACCCTGTGCAAGAGAAAATAAAGAAGCGATGTGGGGGGCCCAACCAAGGTTGCATGCACGCATGACCATTCCAAGATCACTGCATAAGCATTTCACGAGAATCTGCATATGCATATAGATAGGATCGCATCCTGCATTCATTGTCATCTACATGAAGTTGCAGGTTCCTGCCGCGAACTCGACTTCGACAAGGAGTGAGAAGATTGCCCAACACTGTGATCCCCGGCCAGCCAAGCAGATAAGTTATACCTCCTGTCTGTTATTGTTCTGTAAGCTATAACTTGTGCATTAGAAAACCTCACCACCCTTTTGAGACTTAGGTGCTCCCATCAATGACTCGAACGTTGCTTTGGTCAGGATGGTCGCAGTGGCCTTTGGTAGAAAGCAGTTGGCGGGGGGCTGGTCCCTCTGTCTATTGACATAGTTCTCCGGCAGATGAAGGGGGTACCAGTAGGATAGCCTGTCGGGAGAAACTCGTTCATTTATATTGAATAGGTATCTCACCTCTACATGGACATACACATGCATGGGTTCCCGGAAAGGTTCATCTTTTTCATTGATATGCTAATATAAGTACAAGCATTACAGAACATAAGCATGGACACGAGAGGTTACATTATTTGAATTAAAATTTGGCCATTGCCTACAGATTTAAGATTGAAAAAAAGATAGGTGCTCCGTAAACTCCTCTCCATATCCCTCTTGTCCCAGGTAGTGTGGCGGGAGGAGAGGGAGAGCGGGACGCGCACAGGCACAATGCCACTCCGATCCTGTCAGGGCCTGCCCAACGCAGCCTGACAAGATCGGGAGTGGCGAGGCTACGAAGGAGGAAGACATGCGGAGCACCTCAACAACCCCATGGTTAGCAGCTCCAGGGCTAAACAGGGGGCTCCAGCGCAGGCACCGGCAGAGGAGGACGCTGGCACCCAGCCAGAAGACCCCTTGGGGGAGGTGGAAGTACCAACGTAACGAGCCTTTCCATGGCAACCGAGAAAATGGTGATGACGGTGCCGGGGAAAGAGGGGGTGAGCCAGACAGGCGGCCAGCAGGTCGCCCGTACGAGATGAATACGTCGATGTAGTCATGCTCTTACTAGGCAGCCTGCCTCCCGTCTTCTCCTTCTCCCATGGCTTCGTCTTCATGAACACCGCTCCAGGGGAAGGCCGAGGCTCTGACCCAGAACCTTCCCCGGGAAAAAGACGAGCGACCAAGACGGCCAGGGAGCTTGAGGCGCGCCGCTCCCAACCTTGGCGACCAGGAAGGTGCAGCTCTCGTCGACATCAGCCCCAAGAATTCTAGGAGGGGCAGTGCTGGGATTACCAACAATCTCTAGCCCCGCCTCCCGGCCAAGCGTGGAGAGAGCCAAGAGATTCATCACGCCAAGGACCAGGCTCACTCCCCGAGCATCAATGCCAGCATGCGGCTGCATTAGCCCCAACCAAGAGCTCGGGGGCTAGCCCCAAGCCCTCTCCCACAGCATGACAAGCAGAAACATAAGATAAGAAGAGGAGAAAGGCAAAGATCAATGACTCTTCCCTCCTCCACCCCTCCCTTTTTTATAGGAGGGAGAGTTGGGGGGCTGCTCCATCAACGGGTGACCACCGCCCTCCTCTGCCAATTCAAGATGACCGAGCCCTCCCCATGATGCTCTCCCGTGCCACGCACCTCCGTTACCTACCCCGCATGATGCATGCAGCATACGTGCCCAAGGATAAGGGCGTGGTGGGCAGAGTGAATTGGCAGTTTCTACCCGTGCGTTAAAGTCATTCACGGGCCATTACTATAGCGACCCCACCACTATTGGCTTTACAGGACGCGCGGAGAAACCGGAAAGTGGCCCGGAATCAAGGCTAATGAAGAAGCAAAGAAGGATTCGAGAGACCAGCCTCTTCAGCAACCCTCGCCTGTGCACTTATTAGGCCCTACCCCGACGTCGCTCGGCAGCACGTTCGGGGCACGCCCAGGGGCTTCTGTCGGTGCAACAAACCCTGGTTCTGTTGCCCAGACTGTGCACAGGCACGGGAGCATGGTTGGAGCACCCGCCCAAGTTAGAATACAAAGAAACCAAAAGTTTCGAAGGACCAACATGCAGATCAGAGGGACCGAGTACGAGCCAAGGAAGCAGGATATCGGCAAGAGAAAAGCCTCCCTTGATGGGCAGGCGAGTTGTAACACCCCGGATATGACTTACCCAATTTGTAATCCAACTCTTGCCGTTTCCGGCCTTAAGTTATTTTATTTTCTCGGGTTCGGGTCTTTGTCTCCGTGTGTTGTTATCGTTGTCATGCATCTCATATCATGTCATCATGTGCATTGCATTTGCATACGTGTTCATCTCATGCATTCAAGCATTTTCCCTGTTGTCCGTTTTGCATTCCGGCGCTTCGTTCTCCTCCGGTGGTCATTTCTACCTTTCTTTCGTGTGTGGGGATTAAACATTTCCGGATTGGACCGAGACTTGCCAAGCGGCCTTGGTTTACTACCGGTAGACCGCCTGTCAAGTTTCGTACCATTTGGACTTCGTTTGATACTCCAACGGTTAACCGAGGGACCGAAAAGGCCTCGTGTGTGTTGCAGCCCAACACCCTTACAATTTGGCCCAAAACCCACCTAAACCTTCTCCATCATCTAGAGCGTTCGATCACGATCGCATGGCCAAAAACTGCACCTCATTTGGACTCTCCTAGCTCCCTCTATGGCTATAAATAGAACCCCCCCGAACTCCGGATCTCCTTCTCCCCTGAAACCCTAAAATCGCCCCACCGCCGACGGACATGTCCGCCGCCTAAATCGGACACATCGCCGCCGCCGCCCGCAGCCAACCGGGGCTGCCACGTGGCATGCCGCCACCCGCAGCCACGCCGGCCCGCGCGGCCCACCGCGAGCCCCCGCGGCCCAGAGGAGCCGCCGCCGCCCGCGCCCTTCTCCTCCCCGACGCCCCTCGTCGCGCCGCTGCCTCCACCCGTCTCCGCCGCCGACCCGCGCCGGCTACCACCTCGTTGCCAGGCCACCTCAGCCACCGCTCCGGCGACCTCGCCGGCCGGTGCCGCGAGACGCCGCGCCGCCACCTCGCCTATTGCCGGCGCCGCCAAGTCCGGCGCCGCGCCACCCGCCCCCGTCCGGTGACCCCCCTCGGCTTCCGCGCCACTCCGGCGACCCCCCCCCTCCGGCTTCTACAGCTCCGGCGAGCTCAGATCTGCCGCCACCTCGGTTTTCGTGCAAAACCCTAGATCTGTTTTCAGAGGGTATATTTTTTCCTAAGTCCCCGTTTTCCCAGATCCATATGCTCCTATTCATGGCATCGTCACTCCTCATCTGTAACTCCGTTTTGGGCATATAGCATATCAAAATGTTCGCCTCAGAGAGTACATCGTTTCATTCCATTGCATCATTTTCATTTGAGTTCATCTTGATGCCCGAAGTGCTGTTGGAAGAGTGCTACTTGAGATAATTGTCAGATCTGCTGCTCCATTTAGATATTTGTCATTTTTGCCATGATTATTGTGTGCATGATATGCCCGGGTGCTCTACATATGTTTTGTTAAGGGTTTTGCCATCTCTTCCAGAGGTACAACCCATGTAGTTTTTTGATGGGTGTGGTGACTAGTACAAGCTTGCAAAGTGAGGCACTTGGTAATTCTATTTTCAGGGACTTAGCATTTCCACTAAGTCCTTGACCTGTTTATCTCATGTTGCCATATGTTCATGTTGTTTCCTAGTGATCCGTGCCTCTTTTGAGGATGATCAGTAAGGGTGTTTTATTAATATTGTAGTGCTCTATCCATCCATGTCTTTGTTTGCAATTATTGAGCACCCTAGCTTGAGTCAATCGAGCTCTACTTTTGCTACTTCATGATTCCGGGCAGATTGTCTACTTGTTAGCAATTTTGCCGATGATGTTGTAGTTGATCCGTGCATGCTATGCTATTGTTCTTGCCATGCCTAGCTTGCACTTTGCGTGTTCTTGATAGATGTATAATTAGATTTTGATGACTTGCTCCATAGTGAGTGCATCGAGCTCGTAAACATGCCTACTTGAGATATGTTTCAGCATGTGCCAGTTTTCACCAAGTCTGAAAACTGATTATGCTTTTGCTATGTTCACATCCTTGCTAATATGTTTTCTGATCCCTTTTGGCTCAAGGTCACTAAGGGACTTTTGTTAAGCTTTTTGAGTAGCTCCATGCCATGTTTTACCTTGCCATGTTCAGGTCCTGTAGCATGTAGTTTTGTTGCTCCAAAGAGTGCTACCTGATCTGAGATTTCAGACAAGTGTTAATTTCACTGTCTGAAATCTGTTTACATATGCATTTTTGCCATGCTTGTTTGAACCTGTTAATGGATGATTTTGCCGTAGCTCAGTGCTAGACTTTTGTTAAGCATCTTGAATGCATCCCTGCCATGTATTTTGCTGTCATATTTGAGTGCTGTAGCATGTTCATCTCATTGCATTTAGATGGCTACTTGCTGTAAATCGCAGACCGTGGTCATATTTGAATCGCTTGCCATTTCCAAACCGTAACTCCGATTCCAGCGTTATTTATATCGTTTTCAAGCGATTTCATCTCATCTTTCCAGAGGCACATTTGAATTTCCAAGTTGAGGCAAGGTTCATGCATCCCTTGTTAAATCTTGCATATGCATCCGGCATTGCATCCCGCATAGCATACCATCTTTGCATCATATTGTTTGAGCTTTGCACGTGGCTGATTGTGTTCCGTTTGTTTGTTTGTCTTGTTTGGGTAGAGCCAGGAGACGAGTTCGCTAACGAGGAGCCCGTTGAGTTTGCTTTCGAGGATCCAGTCAACTCTGACAACTTTGCAGGCAAGATGATCATACCCTCGAAATCACTATTATCTTTGCTATGCTAGATGCTCGCTGTTTTGCTATGCCAATGCTACGATGCCTACCACTTGCTTTAAAGCCTCCCAAATTTCCATGTCAAACCTCTAACCCACCATGTCCTAGCAAACCGTTGATTGGCTATGTTACCGCTTTGCTCAGCCCCTCTTATAGCGTTGCTAGTTGTAGGTGAAGATTGGAGACCGTTCCTTGTTGGCACAATATTTACTTGTTGGGATATCATTATATTACCATGTTATCTTAATGCATCTATATACTTGGTAAAGGGTGGAAGGCTCGGCCTCTCGCCTAGTGTTTTGTTCCACTCTTGCCGCCCTAGTTTCCGTCATATCGGTGTTATGTTCCCGGATTTTGCGTTCCTTACGCGGTTGGGTTATAATGGGAACCCCTTGATAGTTCGCCTTGATTAAAGCTTTTCCAGCAATGCCCAACCTTGGTTTTACCATTTGCCACCTAGCCTCTTTTCCCTTGGGTTTCCGGAGCCCGAGGGTCATCTTATTTTAAACCCCCCCCCCGGGCTAGTGCTCCTCTGAGTGTTGGTCCACCTGTCAGCTGCCGGTGGCTACCAGGGGCAACTCTAGGCTGGCCTACCCGTACCTAAGACAATCTGAGTGTGCCCTGAGAAAGAGATATGTGCAGCTCCTATCGGGATTTGTCGGCATATTCGGGCGGTGTTGCTGGTCTTGTTTTAACCTGTCGAAGTGTCTTGAAGAACCGAGGTACAGAGTCTGATCGGAACGTCTCGGGAGGAGGTCTATTCCTTCGTTGACCGTGAGAGCTTGTCATGGGCTAAGTTGGGACTCCCCGTAGGGATTTGAACTTTCGAAAGTCGTGCCCACGGTTATGGGCAGATGGGAATTTGTTAATGTCCGGTTGTAGATAACTTGAACCTTAACTTAATTAAAATGAATCAGCAGTGTGAGTTACCGTGATGGTCTCTTCTCGGCGGAGTCTGGGAAGTGGACATGGTGTTGGAGTAATGCTTGCGCAGGTTGTTCTCTAGATTCTCGCTCGCGCTTTGCCTCCTCTTCTCGCTCTCTTTTGCGAACAGGTTAGCCACCACATATGCCAGTCGCTTGCCGCAGCTCCACATATTTTCACCTTACCTTACCTATTGAGCTTAAATAGTCTTGATCGCGAGGGTGCGAGATTGCTGAGTCCCTGTGGCTCATAGATTAAAATTACCCTAGATGCAGGGCCTGATGATTCCGCTCCAGGTGACGCGCTCGAGCTCAAGTGGGAGTTCGACGAGGACTCTCAACGTTACTATGTTTCTTTTCCTGACGATCAGTAGTGGTGCCTAGTTGGGGTGATCGGGACCGTGTCGCATGTTGGGTTGTCTTTTATTTTGGCGCCGTAGTCGGGCCATGAGTGTTTGAATGTTGTAATGCTATTTATGTACTTGATTGACGTGGCGAGTGTAAGCCAACTATGTTATCTCCCCTTATTATTCATATTACGTGGGATGTTGTGAAGATCGCCTAACTTGCGACATATGCCTTCAATGCGATTATGTCTCTAAGTCGTGCCTCGACACGTGGGAGCTATAGTCGCATCGAGGATGTGACAAGTTGGTATCAGAGCCTTCCCCGACCTTAGGAGCCCCCACTGATTGATCGTTCTTAGCAGCCGAGTTGTGTCTAGAAAAATGTTTTGAGTCATTTAGGCATTATATATCGGAGAGTTTAGGAATTCTTTTTACTTCCCAGTCTCCTCATCGCTCTAGTAGGACATCCTGACGTAGAGTTTTGACTCTTCTCTTCTCAAATTTCACTAAAAAAAATTTAGGATCACGCGGGTATCTTGGAATCGTTCCAATGGTTTTATGATGAGAACATTGTCTTGGTGCCTCTTGTCAGGGGTTTTGTGGAAGTGTCCCGGGGAGTTGAGCTCTGAGGTGTTGTTGTCATAATTTTATCGTTGCAGTTCTGGAATACCTGAGTTTAGTACGCCGACATCGAAAATCTCTTCTATGCAGTTCGTTGGTGAGATAACCTCGACGCCACCCAGTGCTGGGGCGGGAGTTCGGGAGTATTGCCATAACTTGTATAACGGATGCTTTTCGAAGGTTGAGGTAGATGGTTTCCGAAGTTTTTCTTGGTTATGTGTTGAAGGATGGATATAGCTGGATGTAGGATTTGCTAGATTTGGGTGAGATATTATGCTTCCCCTGTATCCCCAACACCTGATTGCATAACCGGAAAGGTTCGGGAGTTTCATAGGTGGGAATTCTCGTAGCTCTAGTTCTTCTTCCACGGATATTTGGTTTGAGATTGGGATTTCTTACCGAGAATTCGTTCTTGATCCGTACCTTGTTGATTTATTTCTCTACCTAATTCTACGTGGCTTCTCAATTTATGGATATGTGAGCATTTCAAGAGGAATGCATTCGTTCATTTTGTTCGGATGTGAAGACTTTATGTTGCAATTTTCATTCCGTTGGATTCAGCTTCAATATTTGTCTGCCTATGTGCTAACGGTGGTCAACCTCTTCAGGATGGCTCCCGCTAAGAGCACCAATCAGAATCAGAATCAAGATCCGCCACCACCTCCACCTCCTCCGGAGGCATGGCAAGATATGATGGCCGCAACCAATGCAAACACACAGTTGATCATGCAAATTCTTCAAGAGCGCAATCAAGCGAATCAAGGCAACAATCAGAATCACTTTGCTACACTCAACCAGTTCCTTGCTAATGGGCCAAAGACTTTCAGCAATTGTGTTGAGGCAACCGATGCTGACGATTGGCTCGCGGATCTGTGCAAGCATTTCAAGTGCAGTAACGTCAGGCCCGAGGACTTTGTCAAGTTCGCTTCCTTCCAACTCAAAGATCAAGCTGCAGAATGGTTCCAGCAGTACAAGGATTCCAGAGGTGTACGTGTGATTACCTGGGATGAATTCCGCCAAGATTTCCGAGCTCACCATATTCCCCAGAGTGTGGTTGAAAGCAAGCATGAGGAATTCCGCAACCTGAAGCAAGGCTCTTTGTCTGTCTATGACTACAACAAGTTGTTCCAGAAGCTCGCCCGCTTTGCCAACCAGGACGTTCCTGATGAGAAGAGCATGATATACCAGTTCAGGGGTGGTCTCAGAGAAGAAATCCAACTAGCTCTTGTTCTCTTTGAGCCCTTGAGGTACGATGAGTTCTACAACATGGCACTGAAGCAAGAGGCCGCTCAACTGAGGTGTGATGCTTCCAAGAAGCGAGTCAGAGATGCTACTCCTTCTTCCTCTACTCAAGTGGCCAAGCAGCAGAAGTATTGGCTTCCTCCTCCTCCGTTCCGTCAGCCGTATCAGAAGAGCAAAGGTGGCAGTGGTTCTTCCCACCCACCCAACCCTGGCTTTCAGAACAAGACTTCGTCTTAAGCTCCAAGATCGAGTGCTCCGTACCACCGTCCGCTTTCAGAGGTCACGTGCAACAAGTGCCAACAGAAGGGTCACTATGCCAACAAGTGCTTCAACCAGAGGCGTCTTCCTCCTCCTCCTGTCAGATCGGAAAGTACAGCTGTGGTCAAGCATAACCCCAAGCACGCCAAGGTCAACTTGATGAACGCAGCTCAGGCAGAGGACTCGTCAGATGTCATCATGGGTAATCTTCCTGTTAATGATATTCCTGCAAAAGTTCTTTTTGACACGGGTGCATCGCATTGTTTCATCTCGAGACCATTTTCATCTAAGCATGGGTTGGCTTTGCAAATTTTGCCTAGTCCATTAGCATTTGTCTCTCCCGGTAGGCGCATGCATGATAACTCCATTGCTCCGGATGTTACTATCACCTTGGGTGACTACAAGTTTCTGGCTTCTCCAACGGTTCTTGGTGACTCGGATATTGGTCTTATTCTCGGGATGGATTGGCTGTCTAAGCACAAGGCACATCTTGATTATGCAGCCAGGCAGATTCAATTGACTCATTCATCTGAGGATGTAATTGTCTTTGCCGCTCGGGATAATACTATCCATCTGTTTTCTCTCAATGAAAAGGGTGAACTGGATGCTATCTCGCAAATTCCAGTCGTTTGCGAATATCAAGACGTCTTTCTAGAAGAGCTTCCAAGAATGCCTCCGCACCGGCCAGTTGAATTTGTTATTGATCTTGAGCCTGGTACGGAACCTGTGTGCAAGCGTCCTTACAAGCTCGGACCTGAAGAGTTGAAGGAGTTGAAGAAACAACTCGATATTCAAGAAAGAATGGGTCTCATCCGGCCTAGTTCTTCTCCGTGGGGTTGTGGTGTTCTTTTTGTGAAGAAGAAGGATGGAACGGACCGACTGTGTGTTGATTACCGTCCATTGAACAAGAAGACCATCAAGAACAAATACCCACTTCCCAACATCAACGAGCTGTTCGAACAACTCAAAGGTGCCCAAGTATTCTCCAAGCTTGATCTCCGTATGGGTTATCATCAGATTCGAATCCGTGAGCAAGATATTCCCAAGACGGCTTTCAGGACAAGCTATGGTTCATATGAATACACTGTCATGTCTTTTGGCCTCGTCAACGCTCCTCCGACGTTCTCTCGCATGATGAACTTCATCTTCAACGCCTACACCAATGACTTCGTTTTGGTCTATCTCGACGACATTCTGGTTTTCTCAAAGAACAAGTAAGATCATGCCAAGCACTTGCGTTTGGTGCTCGATAAGCTCAGGGAACACCAGTTCTACGCCAAGTTCTCCAAGTGCGAATTTTGGCTCGATGAGGTTCTTTATCTTGGTCATATCATCTCTACCAAGGGCAGTGCGGTGAATCCTGAGAAGGTGTCTGCAATTGTGAATTGGGAACCTCCTCAGAACGTGAAGCAACTCCGTAGCTTCCTCAGTCTCGCGAGCTACTGTCGAAGATTCGTTGAAAACTTTTCTAAGATCGCGAAGCCTCTCTCAAATCTTCTCCAGAAGCACGTCAAGTACATTTGGTCTCCAGAGTGTGACATTGCTTTCAACACTTTGAAAGAGAAATTGATCACTGCTCCAGTTCTGACTCCGCCTGATGAATCCAAGCCGTACGAGGTCTTTTGTGATGCCTCTCTCCAAGGTCTTGGCACAGTGTTGATGCAAGAGAAGAAAGTTGTGGCTTATACCTCTCGCTAGTTGAAGCCCAATGAAAAGAACTACCCCACTCATGATCTCGAGTTGGCGGCAGTTGTGCATGCTCTTTTGACTTGGAGACATCTCTTATTGGGAAGAAAAGTGGACATTTTCACTGATCACAAGAGTCTCAAGTACATCTTCACTCAGCCTAATCTCAACCTCAGGCAAACTCGATGGGTCGAAATGATTCAAGAGTATAATCCGAGTATCAAGTATACTCCAGGCAAGGCCAATGTGATTGCTGACGCATTGAGCAGGAAGGCTTACTGCAACAGTCTGATTCTCAAGCCTTATCAACCCAAGCTTTGTGAAGCTTTCCGCAAACTTAATCTGCAAGTTGTTCCTCAAGGTATCCTCGCCAACCTTCAAGTCTCTCCTACCTTGGAAGACCAGATTCGCCAAGCCCAGCTTCTTGATGCTATGGTGAAAAAGGTGAAGATTGGGATTGCCAAGAGTCAACCCAAGTACAAGTGCTACCGCCTTGATGACAAGGATACTCTCTTCTTCGAGGATCGTATTGTCGTGCCCAAAGGTGAACTTCGTAAAGTGATCATGAACGAGGCTCACAATTCTCTCCTCTCCATCCACCCTGGGAGCACGAAGATGTATCAGGACCTCAAGCAGGCTTATTGGTGGACTCGAATGAAGCGCGAGATTGCTCAGTTCGTGAATGAATGTGATGTCTGCAGAAGAGTGAAGGGAGAACATAAAAGGCCAGCGGGTCTCCTCCAACCTCTTGCCATTCTAGAATGGAAGTTTGACCACATTGAGATGGACTTCGTCACTGGGTTTCCAAAGTCCAAGCGTGCCAATGATGCTATATTCGTTGTCATCGACAAACTCACTAAAGTGGCTCACTTTCTGCCTATCAAAGAGTCGATCACTGCACTCAATTGGCGGAACTCTATACCTCACGTATTGTCTCTCTGCACGGTATTCCTCAAGTGATCTCTTCAGACCGTGGGAGCATCTTTACCTCCAAGTTTTGGGATTCTTTTCAGAAGGCCATGGGCACCAACATCCGCTTCAGCACAGCTTTCCATCCTCAAACTAGCGGTCAAGTCGAGCGTGTCAACCTGATTCTGGAAGATATGCTCATGGCTTGTGTGATCTCCTTCGGCATGAAGTGGGAGGATTGTCTTCCTTATGCTGAATTCTCCTACAACAACAGTTTTCAAGCAAGTTCGGGCAAGGCCCCATTTGAAATTCTGTATGGCAGGAAGTGTCGTACCCCTCTCAACTGGTCTGAAACCGGTGAACGTCGGCTTTTGGGAAATGACTTAATCACAGAGGCAGAGGAAATGTGCAAAGTCATTCGTGATAACCTCAAAGTAGCCCAATCCCGCCAGAAGAGCTACTATGATAGTAAGCACCGTGATTTGGCTTTCAAGATCAGAGATCATGTTTACCTCCGCGTCTCTCCTATGAAAGGTACTCGCCGCTTCGGTATCAAAGGGAAGCTTGCCCCCAGATACGTGGGACCTTTCAAGATTGTCAGCAAGAGAGGCGACCTCGCCTATCAACTCGAGCTTCCTTCAAACTTTGCAAATGTTCATGACGTGTTCCATGTCTCTCAGCTCTGAAAGTGCTTCAAGACTCCCGACCGCACCGTCAACTTCGAGGACATTGAGCTCCAAGAAGATCTCTCTTATCGTGAGCACCCAGTTGCTATTCTTGAAGAGACTGAACGCAAGACTCGCAACAAGTCAATCAAATTTCTCAAAGTCAAGTGGTCACACCATTCCGACCGTGAAGCTACCTGGGAATGCGAGGATCACCTCCGCTCTGAGTACCCGGCGTTCTTTCAGTCCTAGATCTCGGGACGAGATCCTTTCATAGTGGTGGAGTGTTGTAACACCCCGGATATGACTTACCCAATTTCTAATCCAACTCTTGCCGTTTCCGGCCTTAAGTTATTTTATTTTCTCGGGTTCGGGTCTTTGTCTCCGTGTGTTGTTATCGTTGTCATGCATCTCATATCATGTCATCATGTGCATTGCATTTGCATACGTGTTCATCTCATGCATTCGAGCATTTTCCCCATTGTCTGTTTTGCATTCCGGGGCTTCGTTCTCCTCTGATGGTCATTTCTACCTTTCTTTCGTGTGTGGGGATTAAAAATTTCCGGATTGGACCGAGACTTGCCAAGCGGCCTTGGTTTACTACCGGTAGACCGCCTGTCAAGTTTCGTACCATTTGGACTTCGTATGATACTCCAACGGTTAACCGAGGGACCAAAAAGGCCTCGTGTGTGTTGCAGCCCAACACCCTTCCAATTTGGCCCAAAACCCACCTAAACCTTCTCCATCATCTAGAGCGTTCGATCACGATCGCGCGGCTGAAAACCGCACCTCATTTGGCCTCTCCTAGCTCCTTCTATGGCTATAAATAGACCCCCCCCCCCGAAATCCGGATGTCCTTCTCCCCCGAAACCCTAAAATCGCCCCGCCGCCGACGGACATGTCCGCCGCCTAAATCGGACACATCGCCGCCGCCGCCCGCAGCCAACCAGGGGCTGCCACATGGCGCGCTGCCACCCGCAGCCACGCCGGCCCGCGCGGCCCGCCGCGAGCCCCCACGGCCTAGAGGAGCCGCCGCCGCCTGCGCCCTTCTCCTCCCCGATGCCCCTCGCCGCGCCGCCACCTCCACCCGTCTCCGGCGCCGACCCGCGCCGGCTACCACCTCAGCCACCGCTCCGGCGACCTCGCCGGCCGGTGCCGCGAGACGCCACGCCGCCACCTCGCCTCTTGCCGGCGCCGCCAAGTCCGGCGCCGCGCCACCCGCCGCCGTCTGACGACCCCCCTCAGCTTCCGCGCCACTCCGGCGACCCCCCCTTCGGCGTCTACAGCTCCGGTGAGCTCAGATCCGCTGCCACCTCGGTTTCCGTGCAAAACCCTAGATTTGTTTTCAGAGGGTATATTTTTTCCCAAGTCCCCGTTTTCCCAGATCCATATGCTCCTGTTCATGGCATCGTAACTCCTCATCCCTAACTCCGTTTTGGGCATATTGCATATCAAAATGTTCGCCTCAGAGTGTACATCATTTCATTCCATTGCATCATTTTCATTTGAGTTCATCTTGATGCCCGAAATGCTGTTGGAAGAGTGCTACTTGAGATAATTGTCAGATCTGCTGCTCCATTTAGATATTTGTCATTTTTGCCATGATTATTGTGTGCATGATATGCCCGGGTGCTCTACATATGTTTTGTTAAGGGTTTTGCCATATTTCCAGAGGTGCAACCCATGTATATTTGTGATGGGTGTGGTGACTAGTACAAGCTTGCAAAGTGAGGCACTTGGTAATTCTGTTTCAGGGACTTAGCATTTCCACTAAGTCCTTGACCTGTTTATCTCATGTTGCCATATGTTCATGTTGTTTCCTAGTGATCCGTGCCTCTTTTGAGGATGATCAGTAAGGGTGTTTTATTAATCTTGTAGTGCTCTATCCATCCATGTCTTTGTTTGCAATTATGGAGCACCCTAGCTTAAGTCAATCGAGCTCTACTTTTGCTACTTCGTGATTCCGGGCAGATTGTCTACTTGTTAGCAATTTTGACGATGATGTTGAGTTGATCCGTGCATGCTATGCTATTGTTCTTGCCATGCCTATCTTGCACTTTGTGTGTTCTTGATAGATGTATGCTTAGCTTTTCATGACTTGCTCCGTAGTGAGTGCATCAAGCTCGTAAACATGCCTACTTGAGATATGTTTTAGCATGTGCCAGTTTTCACCAAGTCTGAAAACTGATTATGCTTTTGCTATGTTCACATCCTTGCTAATATGTTTTCTGATCCCTTTTGGCTCAAGGTCACTAAGGGACTTTTGTTAAGCTTTTTGAGTAGCTCCATGCCATGTTTTACTTTACCATGTTAAGGTCCTATAGCATGTAGTTTTGTTGCTCCAAATAGTGCTACCTGATCTAAGATTTCAGACAAGTGTTAATTTCACTAAGTCTGAAATCTGTTTACCATATGCATTTTTGCCATGCTTGTTTGAACCTGTTAATGGATGATTTGGCCGTAGCTCAGTGCTAGACTTTTGTTAAGCATCTTGAATGCATCCCTGCCATATATTTTTTTGTCATGTTTGAGTGCTGTAGTATGTTCATCTCATTGCATTTAGATGGCTACTTGCTGTAAATCGCAGACCGTGGTCATATTTGAATCGCTTGCCATTTCCAAACCGTAACTCCGATTCCGGTGTTCTTTATATCGTTTTCAAGAGATTTCATCTCATATTTCCAGTGGAACACTTGGATTTCCAAGTTGAGGCCAGGTTCATGCATCCTTTATCAAATCTTGCATATGCATCCCGCATTGCATCCCGCATAGCATACCATCTTTGAATCATATTGTTTGAGCTTTGCACATGGTTGATTGTGTTCCGTTTGTTTGTTTGTCTTATTTGGGTAGAGCCGGGAGACGAGTTCGCTAATGAGGAGCCCGTTGAGTTTGCTTTCGAGGATCCAGTCAACTCTGACAACTTTGCAGGCAAGATGATCATACCCTCGAAATCACTACTATCTTTGCTATGCTAGATGCTCGCTCTTTTGCTATGCCAATGCTACGATGCCTACCACTTGCTTTCAAGCCTCCCAAATTGCCATGTCAAACCTCTAACCCACCATGTCCTAGCAAATCGTTGATTGGCTATGTTACTGCTTTGCTCAGCCCCTCTTATAGCGTTGCTAGTTGTAGGTGAAGATTGGAGACCGTTCCTTGTTGGAACAATATTTACTTGTTGGGATATAATTATATTGCCATGATATCTTAATGCATCTATATACTTGGTAAAGGTTGGAAGGCTCGGCCTCTCGCCTAGTGTTTTGTTCCACTCTTGCCGCCCTAGTTTCCGTCATATCGGTGTTATGTTCCCGGATTTTGCGTTCCTTACGCGGTTGGGTTATAATGGGAACCCCTTGATAGTTCACCTTGATTAAAGCTTTTCCAGCAATGCCCAACCTTGGTTTTACCATTTGCCACCTAGCCTCTTTTCCCTTGGGTTTCCGGAGCCCGAGGGTCATCTTATTTTAACCCCCCAGGGCCAGTGCTCCTCTAAGTGTTGGTCCACCTGTCAGCTGCCGGTGGCCACCAGGGGCAACTCTGGGCTGGCCTACCCGTACATAAGACAATCTGAGTGTGCCCTGAGAAAGAGATATGTGCAGCTCCTATCGGGATTTGTCGGCACATTCGGGCGGTGTTGCTGGTCTTGTTTTAACTTGTCGAAGTGTCTTGAAGAACCGAGGTAGCGAGTCTGATAGGAACGTCTCAGGAGGAGGTCTATTCCTTCGTTGACCGTGAGAGCTTGTCATGGGCTAAGTTGGGACTCCCCTGCAGGGATTTGAACTTTCAAAAGCCGTGCCCGCGGTTATGGGCAGATGGGAATTTGTTAATGTCCGGTTGTACATAACTTGAACCTAAACTTAATTAAAATGAATCAGCAGTGTGAGTTACCGTGATGGTCTCTTCTCGGCGGAGTCCGGGAAGTGGACACGGTGTTGGAGTAATGCTTGCGCAGGTTGTTATCTAGATTTTCGCTCGCGCTTTGCCTCCTCTTCTCGCTCTCTTTTGCGAACAGGTTAGCCACCACATATGCCAGTCGCTTGCTGCAGCTCCACATATTTCCACCTTACCTTACCTATTGAGCTTAAATAGTCTTGATCGCGAGGGTGCGAGATTGCTGAGTCCCTGTGGCTCACAGATTACTATTACCCCAGATGCATGGCCTGATGATTCCACTCCAGGTGACGTGCTCGAGCTCAAGTGGGAGTTCGACGAGGACTCTCAACGTTACTATGTTTCTATTCCTGACGATCAGTAGTGGTGCCTAGTTGGGGTGATCGGGACCGTGTCGCATGTTGGGTTGTCTTTTATTTTGGTGCTGTAGTCGGGCCATGAGTGTTTGAATGTTGTAATGCTATTTATGTACTTGATTGACGTGGCGAGTGTAAGCCAACTATGTTATCTCCCCTTATTATTCATATTACATGGGATGTAGTGAAGATCGCCTAACTTGCGACATATGCCTTCAATGCGATTATGTCTCTAAGTCATGCCTCGACACGTGGGAGCTATAGTCGCATCGAGGGTGTGACACGAGCCCAGCAAGGGGCGAGGCCACCCCGAAAAGCAGACGACCAAGGCGCCCCGACAGGGCATGCCGAGGCTCACGGAGGCAAAACTACCTCACCAACCGCTCCAACACAACCCACGTCGCCAATCAGTGAGGTGTCAAGCCGCCAAGTGATTAAGTGGTACCATTCGCCACATGGCAGCCATTTCCTACAGGAGAAACCCACAGATGACACCCATCCTGCAACGTGTCAAGCGAGCAGGCATGGAGCTAGCAAGATAGCCCGGCAAGCCTTTCCGGGAAACCAACGATGTGACGTTAAGCGGTGCATTTAATGCGCCCTGTCAGCCCACGGAGTTAGGTATGATAGCACTGTTTGCTATCTTATCAATGCATAATGACTACTTTGCCACTGTGGTTACCCCTTGATCTATAAAAGGAGGCCCATGGAAACCGTAGAAAGGGTTAGAATATTGGATAACTCACACCCCCCATACGCGCATAGCCACTGCTGCTTGAGGCAACCCCTACCAGGCAAGTGTACTGCGCACCAATACCATCTTTTCAACCATCAATCCATCAAAGCAGGAGTAGGGTTTTACACCTCACGGTGGCCCGAACCTGGGTAAATTGCATGTGTGATCTCTGTTGCGCTGCCCCACGCTCGTCTGCTCTTTGTGCAACGCGTCGCCCCCTGCCTAACCAGCAAGGGACCTCCCGGCCCCATAGGTGGCCATGGTTTCCCGCGACATCATCGCACATCCTAGTACACCGCTGGAGGCATTCATATGGAGTCGTATCTTTTTTCTAGTATCGAGTTGTAATTCTTTGAGTTGTAAGAAAATAAAAGTGTGATGATCACCATTATTGGAGCAATGTCCCATGTGAGGAAAGGATGATGGAGGCTATGATTCTCCCACAAGTTGAGATGAGGCTCCGGACTTAAAATAAAAGAGAGGCCAAAGAGTCAATAAAAATAAAATAAAGAGACCAAAGAGCCCAAAACAAAAAACAAAGGAAATGAGAAAACATGAGAGAAAAAGAGAGAAGGGACAATGTTACTATCCTTTTCCGCACTTGTGATTCAAAAATAGCACCACGTTCTTCATGCTAGAGAGTCTCCTATTATGTCACTTTCATATACTAGTGGAAATTTTTCATTATAGAACTTGGCTTGCATATTCCAATGATGAGCTTCCTCAAATTGCCCTAGGTCTTTGTGAGCAAGCAAGTTGGATGCACACCCACTTAGTTTTCTTTTGAGCTTTCATACACTTATAGATCTAGTGCATCCGTTGCATGGCAATCCCTACTCACTTGCATAGATATCAATTTATGGGCATCTCCGTAGTCCATTAATTTTCCTAGTTGATGTGGTACTTTCTCCCTTTTGTCTTCTCCTCGCAACCTCCACCATATTCTATTCCACCTATAGTGTTATATCCATGGCTCACGCTCATGTATTGCATGAAAGTTGAAAAAGCTTGAGAACATTAAAAGTATGAAACAATTGCTTGGCTTGTCATCGGGGTTGTGCATGATAAATACTTTGTGTGATGAAGATAGAGCATGATAAGACATTATGATTTTGTAGGGATAACTTTCTTTAGCCATGATATTTTGAGAAGACATGATTGCTTTATTAGTACGCTTGAAGTATTATTATTTTTATGTCAATATTAAACTTTTATTTTGAATCTTATGGATCTGAAAATTCATGCCACAATAAGAAGAATTGCATTGATAAATATGTTAGGTAGCATTACACATCAAAAATTATGTTTTAATCATTTACCTACTCGAGGGCAAGCATGACTTAAGCTTGGGGACGCTTGATATGTCTCCAATGTATCTATAATTTTTTATCGTTCCATGCTATTATATTATATGTTTTGGATGTTTTATATGCATTAATATGTTATTTTATATTATTTTTGGGACTAACCTATTAATCTAGTGCCTAGTGCCAGTTGCTGTTTTTCCTTGTTTTTTTCTTCTACAGAAAATCAATAGCAAACGGAACGAAACGTTTTAACGATTTTTCTTGGATAACAAGACACCTAGGAAGCTTCGGGAGGAGGCCAAAAGACCCAAGAGGAGGCCACAAGCCCTAGGGGCACGCCCCAGGGGGGCGCGCCACTAGGCTTGTGGGCCCCTCATGGCTCTCCTATCCCTAACTCCAATACTACAAATTCCCAAATATTCTCCTTACATCAGATGGCACACCAAAAATACTTTTTCGCCGCCCCAAGCTTCTGTTATTGTGAGATACCATGTTGGGGCCTTTTACGGCATTCAACCGGAGGGGGATTCGATCACGGAGGGCCTCAACACAAACCATGTTTCCCTTCCGATGATGTTTCAGTAGTTTACCACGGACCTAAGGGTCCATAGCTAGTAGCTAGATGGCTTCTTGTCTCTCTTTGATCTTATACAATGTTCTCCTCGATGTTCTTGGAGTTCTATTCAATGTAATCTTCTTTTACGATGCGTTTGTTGAGATCTAATGAATTGTGGATTTATGATCAGATTATCTATGAATATTATTTGAGTCTTTTCAGAAGTCTTTTATGCATGATTAAGATAGCTTTGTATTTCTCTCTGATCTATCAATTTGGCTTAGCCAACTAGATTGGTCTTTCTTGCAATGGAAGAGGAGCTTTGTGATGGGTTCAATCTTGCGGTGTCCTCACCCAGTGATAGTAGGGGTAGTGAGGCATGTATTGTATTGTTGCCATTAAGGATAAAAAGAAGGGGTTTATATCATATTGCTTGAGTTTATGCCTCTACATCATGTCATCTTGCTTTAGGTGTTACTCTGTTGTTATGAACTTAATACTCTAGATGTAGGCAGGAGTCGGTCGATGTGTGGAGTAATAGTAGTAGATGCAAGTAGGAGTTGGTCTACTTGTCACAGACGTGATGCCTATATTCATGATCATTGCCTTAGATATCATCATAACTTTGCGCTTTTCTATCAATTGCTCTATAGTAATTTGTTTACCCACTGTATGCTTTCTTCAAGAGAGAAGCCTCTAGTGAAACCTATGGCCCTAGGGTATATTTTCCATCATATATTTTCAGATCTATAAAACCAAAAACCCAAAAATACCTTGCTGCAATTTAATTATATTTACTTTATTTTGCCTTTTACTTATCTTTTCTATCTAAATCTCTATTTGTAATGCCCACGATGCGGCTATAGTTCCCACGTGTCGAGGCATGACTTAGAGACATAACCGCATAGTGGTTTTGTCGCAAGAAGGGTCATCTTCACAAACATCCCATGGAATGAATAAGACAGGGATAAATAGAGTAGGCTTACACTCGCCACATCACAGAATACATAAATAATTCATATAACATCATAGTACAATCATAGCCCGACTACGGATAACCAAATGAAATGGAAGATAAACCTCAAATGCTAGATCCCCAATCGTCCCAACTGGGCTCCACTACTGATCATCAGGAAACGACACATAGTAATGACCAAGGTCCTCGTCGAACTCCCACTTGAGTTCGGTAGCATCATCTGCACTGGTATCATCGGCACCTGCAACTGTTTTGGAAGTATCCGTGAGTCACAAGGACTCAACAATCTCACACCCGCGAGATCAAAACTATTTAAGCATATGGGAAGGATATGGTAATGAGGTGGAGCTGCAGCAAGCGCTAAGCAAATATGGTGGCTAACATACGCAAATAAGAGTAAGATGAGAAGCTACGCAACGGTCATGAAGCTACAAGTGATCAAGAAGTGATCCTGAAACTACTTATGTTCAAACATAACCCAAAAACCGTGTTCCCTGCCCGGACTCCGCCGAAAAGAGACCATCACGGCTACACACGCAGTTGATTCATTTTAATTTCTCTACAACCAGATATTAACAAATTCCCATCTGCCACATAACTGCGGGCATGGCTCTTGAAATTTTATACCCTCCAGGGGTGTCCCAACTTAGCCCATCACAAGCTCTCACAATCAATGAAGGATATTCCTTCTCTCAGAAAGACCCGATCAGTCTTGGAATCCCAGTTACAAGACATTTTGACAATGGTAAAACAAGACCACCAAGACCGCCCGATGTGCCGACAAATCCCAATAGGAGTCGCACGTATCTCGTTCTCAGGGCACACCGGATGAGACAAGCTACGAGTAAAACCAGCCTTCAAGTTTCCCCGAGGTGGCCCCGTAGGCTACCTGTTTCGGACCAACACTCAGAGGAGCACTGGCCTGGGGGGGTTAAAATAAAGATGACCCTCAGGTCTGCAGAACCCAAGGGAAAGTTATAGGTTGTTAGGCAAATGTAAAACCAAGGTTGGGCCTTGCTGGAGGAGTTTTATTCAAGGTGAACTGTCAAGGGTGTCCAATAACCCCAACCGCATAAGGAATGCAAAATCAAGGAACATAACACCGGTATGACGGAAACTAAGGCGATAAGAGTGGAACAAAACACCAGGAATAAGGCCGAGCCTTCCACCCTTTACCAAGTATATAGATGCAATATTAAATAAGAGATGATAATGTGATATCCCAACATATCCATGTTCCAACATGGAGAAAAACATCAACTTCACCTGCAACTAACAACACTATAAGAGGGGCTGAGCAAAAGCGGTAACTTTGCCAAACAACGGTTTGCTAGGAAGGTGTGTTAGAGGCTTGACATGGCAATATGGGAGATATGATATAACAAGTGGTAGGTAGCACGACATTGCGATAGAACGCACAACTAGCAAGCAAAGATAGAAGTGATATCGAGGGTATGGTCATCTTGCCTACAAAGTTCTCTGAGTTGTCAAAAGCTTGATCCTCGTTAGCGTACCCAACAGGTTCCTCTTTCATGTACTCGTCTCCCGGCTCTATCCAAATCAAGAACACAAGCAATGGAACAACAATCAATCACGGTGCAATGCACAGGCAACATGATGCAAGACATGACATGAAATGCAGGATATGATGTGCAATGCATGTGGGTACTCCATAAGGGAAAGGATGATCAAGGCATCAACTTGTCAAAACAAGTATGCTGCTGGAAAGATGAGGTGACTTCGGTCGAAATCGATATAAGGATCACCGGAAATGGATGCACGGTTTGCAAATGACAAGCAACAGAAGAATGATGCAAATCTGCGATTAACAGCATCATAGCACTTAGAATGCAACAAGAAGTTATGCTACAACACTCTAACATAGCAACAAAGCCTATGACCATAAAGCACACATGAAGCTCTACAAATCATGAAAACTAAGTGAGGGAGTCCTGGATTAGGGTGTCCTCGGATAGCCGGACTATATACTTTGGCCGGACTGTTGGACTATGAAGATATAAGATTGAAGGCTTCGTCCCGTGTTCGGGTGGGACTCTCCTTTGCGTGGAAGGAGAGCTTGGAGATTGGGATATGTAGATCTCCTTCTCTGTAACCGACTCTGTGTAACCCTAGCCCCCTCCGGTGTCTATATAAACCGGAGGGTTTAGTCCGTAGGACAACAACAATCATAATCATAAGCTAGCTTCTAGGGTTTAGCCTCTACGATCTCGTGGTAGATCAACTCTTGTAGTACTCATATCATCAAGATAAATCAAGCTGGAAGTAGGGTATTACCTCCATCGAGAGGGCCGGAACCTGGGTAAACATTGTGTCCCTCGCCTCATGTTACCATCAGCCTTAGACGCACAGTTCGGGACCCCCTACCCGAGATCCGCTGGTTTTGACACCGACATTGGTGCTTTCATTGAGAGTTCCACTGTGCCATCACAATAAAGGCTTGATGGATCCTTCGATCATCGGCAACGACACGATCCAGGGTGAGGTTTTTCTCCCCGGACAGATCTTCGTATTTAGAGGCTTCGTACTGCGGGCCAACTCGCTTGGCCATCTGGAGCAGATCGAGAGCTACGCCCCTGTCCATCAGGTCAGGTTTGGAAGCTTGAACTATACTGCCGACATCCGCGGAGACTTGATCTTCGACGGATTCGAGCCCATGTCATGTGCGCCGCACAGTCACGACGAGCATGACTTAGCCCTGCTGTCAGAAGGTGTTTGGGAGATCACACCTGCGGCTACTCCGGCCCTTAATCCGGAGCAGATCGTGCCATCTGACGACTGGTGGATGGACCCTGCCACGGAGGCCGCACACTCAGCGGCGATAGAGCCGAATACTGACTTCACCTCCTATGAGACCTGTGTCATCGGACCCTTGGATTCATCCCCGGCCACAGGCTCCGATCCGCTTGCATCCATGCCTATCGATTCTGATTGGGCACCGATCATGGAGTTTACCTCCGCGGATATGTTTCAGCACTCGCCCTTGGGCGACGTGCTAAATTCATTGAGGTCTCTCTCTTTGTCAGGAGACCCTTGGCCGAACTATGTCCGGCTTGAGTGGGAAGCGGATGACGAAATTCGTTCCCCACCCACCACCCACTTAATAGCCACTGTCGATGACTTAACCGACATGCTTGATTTCGGCTTCGAAGACATCGACAGTATGGACGGCGATGCAGGAGAAGAACAGGAACCACCGCCCCACAGGGCGTTGGACAGCCACCTTATCATATGATATATATATATATATATATATATATGGTGGACACCCCCAAAGAAAGCGATGGCGATAAGGCAACGAAGGATAATCTCCTCGAGAAGCAATCTAAGCACCGACGTCATCGGCACCGCTCTAAGCCCCGCCATAGCAAAAGTAGCAATACTGGCACAAGAGACAATAACGCTGCAGATAGTGCCGAAGACGAAGACAATCTCCTCCAGCCAGGCTTCGAGTGGGAGGATGGGCAAGCCAACCCTAAGGAACAGGCGACAGACGGAGAATCAGAGGATGACAATTACATGCCCCTCTCCGAACACGAGGTGAGCCTCGGCGACGAAGAATTCATCGTGCCTGAGGATCCCCTCAAGCAGGACCACTTCAAGCGCCGGCTTATAGCCACAACAAAAAGCCTGAAGAAAAAGCAGCAACAACTTCAAGATGAACAAGATCTGCTAGCGGATAGAAGGACCGAGGTCCTGGCAGACGAGGAATACGAACTCGAGCGCCCAACCAAAAGGTACCTATCGTGGAATTGTCACGGCAGATGTCCTAGTGGAAGGACTTAGTCGTAGGGCCATCGCAACTAGGAAGCTTAAAGGGGTTAATCAGGACAAAGGACACGAGAGGTTTTATACTAGTTCGGCCCCTTACGATGAAGGTAAAAGCCTATGTCTAGTTGTGTTTGGTATTGTTGGGGTTTCGATCACCAAGAGGCTAACTCGCCGGCTTGGTTATCGATCTCTTGTTTCTTGCCCTAAGCCGCCACCGGATCGTCCCCTTATATACATAGGTTGACACCTGGTGGCCTAAAGAGTCCTGGCCGGCTCATAAATCGTGTCCGGCTCGGTGACTTCTTTTACATGTCTTTCTTTACAAGTCTTTCCTTACATACGGCGGTTTACAATACTGGGCCTTAAGCCGCCTCTAGGCCTTTTAGGCCTTCTATAAGATTTGATAAACTATCATCTTAATGTTTACTGGGCTTCCTTTGTAACCCCCCATTGGGGCTGACCCGGCCCCTCCTGGGCGGGTCATAACTGATAGCTATATCCCCGACATTAGGCCCCAGGTTGACTTTGAACTTTGTTCTTTGTCAATCTTCAACACTTAGACAAAATCCATCTTCTTATCCTCGCAGAAGTTTTTGTAACCCACCATGATGTCATCTCTTGAAAATGCAAAAATCTTTTATGATGTCATATCACAACGGATCTTCATCTTTAATGCCTTCCTAGGATCGAGGCGTCCATCTAGTTAGATAACCATTATTCGGCTCTTCCTTGATTTTTGCGCCCGTTCGATCACCTTTTCCCTTATAAATAGGCACGCCCTGGCCTTCCTCATTCTTCTCTCTCTCTCTCTCCGTCTTCTTCCTTTAGCAACCCTCCTGCTACTCGAGCTTCGCTGCCATCGCGCTTCACCTCCGTCTCCGTCGACCTCGGCCGCTCCATCAAACCGAATCGGTCCAGAGAACGGCGGCGACCTCCGCAGAAGATCTGTGGTTGTAAGTGCTCACCTTCCTGCTCCTCAGATCCGCATTAGGGTTTCTACGTGTTATTCACAGTTCATCACGGTTTCCTTGTAGTTCTTCTACTATGACTTCTTCTTGATCCAAAGAGAACATGTGTTCATGCGGTAGTTGTTTTGTGCCCATTCTCGATACCAACAAAATCCCTTTCTCTGGTTCAAAGGCCTCATTAGAGCCCATGAACTCGTCTGAACTAGATTTTTAATTCTAGGATATTTTCCATTTTGAACGACCCTTTGATCCAGAATAATATCAAGAAAGTAGGAAACTTGTTTGCTTCAACACTTAGCCAATTCTGTCTTTGAATTTCCTTCAAATGTCTGTAGTCGTGGCGGCTTACGACGCCGGCTTACTTTTCCCTTATATGACATTAGCCCTTACTTAAGCTGCCATAACCTATTTGCACCATCATCATTTAACTGTTAGTTTCACCATTGAATTGAACCGGCATGTTGCCTTTCTTTCAGTTCGTTTTTGAACATCATGCCGTCCAAAGCGCCGACCGTTCAACTGGGTTCCCTCAACTGTAAGTGAGGAACGTTTAAGGAGTTCTTTTCCATAGGATTTTTGCCAGGAAAAGACGTCATGTCTTACCGTGCCCCTGGCCCGGACGAAGAACGGCCCAATCCAAGAGACGGTGAAGTGATTGTTTTTACTGACCATATGAACCGTGGCTTTTCACCGCCCGTCTCAAAGTTCTTCAGAGATGTCCTCCACTTTTTCAACTCCACCCTCAAGATATCGGGCCCAATTTCATATCTAATATCTGCAACTTCCAAGTGCTACTTGAAGTGTACCTTCAGGAAGAGTCAACCGTGGAACTGTTTAGAGAATATTTTTATCTGAACCGGCAAAACGACTGCACCAACGGCCCTAGTTTGGAGCTTGGAGGCATCTCAATTCAGCGTCGGCAGGGCGCTGTCTTCCCCCTCATAGTCTTGCCGAGTCATCCAAAAGACTGGAATCAAACTTGGTTCTATTGTCAAGACACTTCACCAGCAGACGAGAAGCCACTGCCGGGTTATCGCGCCGAGCGTCTTGACTCCAAATTCGCGCTCCCTGAAAAACTTACTACTGCCGAACACAAGAAGCTGATTCCATCAATAAAAAGGATTAACGCCTTATTAGGGAACGGCTTAACCAGAGTTGATCTGACCCGCTGCTGGATCTCCTGGCGGGTTATCCCTCTAAGCCGTCGATCAAAATTGATGTACGAGTATGGTGGAGGCCCAGATGACTCTCTTCGTCATAGCTCCGTTCGATTAACGGAAGAAGATATTGTTTCAATGTCAACCCTTCTGGTGAACGGAAAATACGAATACTCCAGTATCGTCGGGTTAAACCCCTTCTGCAAGCTTAACCCGGTGCCAGAAGTAAAGGACACTGATCTCTCTCCTTTGTATTTTTCCCAGCCGTATTGTTTAATACTTGCCTGACCTTTCGTCTTGTTTTTACCTGTCTGCAGGACAAATCTGATTTTTGGAAAGTTAAATATGACCACGAAGCTGCCAAGAAAGCGAGAGTCGCCGCCATAAACGCCAAGAAAACGACCCGGAGGTCGAAAAAGAAGAAGAAGAGCACTGCTGAAGATTTGATGAAGCTTGACGATACTTCTGAGTCGGAGGTAGCCCTTGACTCCCTTGGCCAACTTTTTGATAATCTTATTAACACTGATCATTACTAGGATGACACTGGGGCCAGTCAGGCCGTGGAAGAAGAGGTAACTATTTCCTCCGACTCAGCCCATTTGCCAAGACAGAAACTTCGAGGCGTAACCCAGAAAGTAAGGTTTTCACACCCTTTGGCTTATCTGGACCCTCACTTTCTTTTGAAAAAGAAGCAACATGAGAGCCGCCGTCAAGCCCGGACTGAAGACGAACCGGCTGTTGTTCTTCAACGAACTCCTCATAAACGCCAGAATGAGGTTTATTTCTTTGTCTTTGACTTTCTGTTAATGGATCTCCTCCCTTGCATTACTTACTTTGTCTTATTTTTAGAGGAGGTATCTCGCTCTTCTGGTGACTCGTCTCAGACCCAGTTTCCGGCCTTCAAGACTGCCCCTGGGTAAGGAAAAAATCCTCTTTCCTCCGTGTTTTTCAAACTGTATCCTTATACTGACAGTCCTATAATATTTCTCTTAGTGGTCAAGCTAAGTCTAAGAAGGCCAAAGTAACTAAGCCGGTGGAAGACCCGCCAGTCATTGCACCTGAACCGGCAAGACCACCTTCTCCTCCATCTAATTGAAACTTCAGAAAACCTGCCTGTCAATGCAGAAGCAAATCCTCCTGAGCCGTCGGTTGATGATACCACCGTGAATCCTTCCACAACTGGACCATCAAGCTCGGCCAACCCACCATCACCGTCTACACAAGACATTTTGATCATCAGGAGCCGCTTTGTTGAGCCAGGAAATCCCACCGTGTTGGCTCGTCACACGACGAAACAAGAGGCATTGGAGAGACAGAAAGTACGCTTTGATGTTTCACATTATGACCATCTGAATGCCAACGACATTTTATCTGGCTATCTCAGCCATGTGCACTCCAGCCGTGACTCAGAGATCGAAATGGTCAAACAGTTGCAGCTGAAATATGAGGTATGTTCTCCCGGCTTATTTATATTCCGCCAGCCCCCAAGTCTTCAGATTATGAGAGAACCGGACTGATCTGTAGACTTTATGATATAGGCTAAGATTTTTACCTTTGAAACTTTTCTTGTGTTCAATAAAATAGAGGGAAGCTTCACCTGTAGTCCCTAAGGGATGGTTCATTTGATCATAAATGAGCCAATACTTTAAATTTTCATAAATTTCTTGTACCGTATCCAAAGAACTTTGTAATCTGGCTTATCCTTGAGAAACTTGCTGAATAACATACATTAGCCCCCAAGTGCCGAGTACTGTTGTTGACGCTCAAAAGTGGCACGATCATAAAGCAGCATGCCGGGGTGAAAACCTTGCCGGGATAAAATCTTGCCGGTGTGAAAGCTTGCCGGTGTGAAGGCTTGCCGGTGTGGAAAGCTTGCCGGCACAGAAAGATCGCCGGTGTGGAAGCCTGCCGGTGTGAAATCTTGCCGGGGGAGAAACCTTGTCAGGGAGGAACCCTTGCCAGAGTACAAACCTTGCCGGAGTGAAACCTTGCCGGTGTGAAAGCTTGCCGGGTAGAAACATTGCCGGTGTGGAAAGCTTACTCGGATGGAAAACTTGCCGGGTTGGAGGCTGTGATAGTCAATCGGACAAGAAGTTGAAGATGGGCTCAAAAGGTTATTCAGATGATCTCGGATGGAAAAATGTTCTACATGTAAGTTGTGCGTCTCGTCGAAACGATTGATTTTAATATAAAGATCGTCCCAATCCGAGGTTGTATGCAAAAGTTAGAGCCCGCACAGCGTGACCCTCCAGTGAGCAAAATATGACGCCCGGAACCAGACACATACGTGGGTATGTCTGATGAGCTGCGTGAATAATTAGCTGTTTTGCGCGAGCGATTTGACCTTCAAGATAACCTCTGATGAAAAAATGTTCAACATGAAAGTTGTTCGTCTTGTCGAAATGGTCAAGAATGATTTTGGACTCGTTTCCATCCCAAGTCATTTACCACCACAAAAATGACCCGCAAAGTGCAGCCAGTTTAAACCGAACAGTTTTGGAAAGTTCGGATAAAACCAATCCGAATTTGACTAGGGTTTTGGACGTGAATCCAGGCCTTTTTCTTGCACGGGAAGTCCAGCCGCCTCTTATATACCTAAGGGGTGACGGCCGATTGAACAACACCAATCGAACAAACACATCTACTACTTTTTCGTGTTCATCTACTTTTTATCTCTCCTTTGTACCTTTCTTCTCGTTCGTCGCTAGTTCTTCATGCTGGAGGGTTGCGGATCCACGAGGCTCTAGGGGCGAGCGAATCGACCTGGAGCAGCCCATAGCCGCCGCGAGCCCTGACGGGGTCCCTCCCGGGCAAACGGGGCTTCGGGTCTACAAAAGCATCTGTCGGCTGTCATGCGTATCGCGCTGCCAGTCAGATCTCCTTCAACGCGAGCTGCGGTGCATCACCCCCGGCGTCGAGGGTACACGGTGACGTGTTCGTGTACGAACAACTGTTACTTTGTACAGTACTTGTGACTTAAAGTATGTCTTTAGAGTCATAAGAAATTGTTTGGCATACATTAGCCCCCAAGTGTCAAGTGGTTTTATAAAGTACTTGAGACTTGAATCTTGACTTTTGAACCTTAATTGAAATCTTGACTCATATGGGTACGTTTTTTTGCAGAATGCCTTATCTGAACTGAGCTCGCAATTGACTGATGCAAGGACCCGGCTGGCGGATCAGGAGGCAGAAATCAAGTCTGCTAACTCCAAATTGCAAGTAAGTCTCTCTGAGACGGAAAAATTAAAAACCAGCTTTATTGCCAAGAAGAAAACCTGGGCGGACGAAAAAACACTTCTGACACGACGCGCCGAGAAGGCCGAAGCAGCCCTTGAAGAGTTTTCAACGGAGCTGACCGGTTTAAAGGGCCGGGTGTCTCAAATGGTGGCCGCCATGTTTAGTAAGCCATCTATTTGTGATCTTGTGTACTTTTTACTGATCCGGAATATAAGCCGCCAGCTGACTCTTTGTGTACAAAATATGTACAGGCCCATGAAGCAAGAATCTAAGCCAAGACCCTGTGATTAAACTGAAGGCAGTGTATACCTTAGTGGAGCAATTGTATATTGGCGCACAACGGGCACTTGCCGCTATCTCTCCTTCCAATCAAGGACCCAACCGGCTCAGCGATGTCTTAAAGAAGCTGTCAATCCTACCCGCCAGGTTCCAAGAAGTGAAGCGCTCCTGTGCCAGAGCCAGAGCTTTGACTACCATGAGCCGCTCCAAGGCTTGGGTGCCAGATCTAGACCCGGCGGACGTAGCCAGAGGGTATCCTACCGTGAAGGAAGACGGATCTCCCTTTGAACAAGATGACTTCATGGCTTGCATGCGCGGAGTCTGACCTCAGGTGACTATTCTAGGAGATGAAACCAATATCGACAAGTATCAGCCGGGTTTTGATGTGGAAAATAAGAAGATGGCAACTCCCTCGTAGAAGGTGACAGATTTAATCCCGCCTGTTCGTGAAAATACATTTGCTCCAGAAGTTGATCCGACCGGCCTGACTGACGAAGAAGCAGAATTTGTCGCCGTGAACGGTTTTGATTGGTCAAAACCCAGCTTCCAACCAGCAGAGGTCGGTGAACCGGCGAGGGAGGAGTAATAACCATCTTCATCGGCTTATAAAAGCCTTGTAATAGATTAGCTGTGAAAACACTGCATGCTTTGCCTATGCCATCGCGCATAAAACACTTGTGTGTGATTTTGTGTTTCCTTGATGTCAATATATGCATCATATTTATGGATGTCCCTGTAATACTTCAGCTCTATTCCTCTAGATGAGAGAAAAAACTGGCTTGGCGGCTTAGTACTGAACGGGTTAGAACACCCGGCTTATAGCCAATATTTCGACCATAGTAGAAAACAGAAACAGACATAAAAAAAGAACAAGGCTGAAATAACCCATTGATTAATACATGAGGCAATTGCGCATAAACAATAGCCATATTTGTACATTTAATCTCCGGATCACCGGTTTACATAACCCGGATGATGAAGTTGATAATCCAATCTTTTTTGAGAAGTCAATGCTTTTGAATACTTAATGATTATCATACCTTTATGGCTTGTTGTCAAATAGTCCAGCTGGCGAAAAGGACCACGCTGAATATTTATGAAATTGAGACAACAAAAAACTAGAAGGCAAATAATAGGTGGTAAATAAAATTAACCTTGTAACTAAAGGTTGGGGGTTTCTAATTCGAATATGATCAGTAAACCGGACCAAAGGGGTTAAGCTAAGGTTCGAATACGACCATATAGCCCCCAGTGGCTTTGGCGTTGCGCCGATCAAGAGGGTACCGACAGCTATGTTCTCTTTGGTTCGAATACGACCTATGTTTGAAGAGGAAGCCCCAAAATGACCTTGAGAGGTTTTTAACGACCCTGATTCGAATACGATCCAAGTCGGACCCAAAAGGGGTTAAGCTGTGATTCAGATACGATCAAGAAGCCCCCTAGTGAGTTTGGCTTTGAGTCGATCAAGAGGGTTACGACAGCTATGTTCTCTTTGGTTCGAATACGACCTATGTTTGAACAGGAAGCCCCCAAGTGACCATGAGAGTTGCAGCTAGATTCGAATACGATCCTAAGCCAGACCAAAAAGGTTTAGACTTGATTCAAATATGATCAGCTCCTTAATAGTCATTTGAAAATAAGAAACAACAAATATGTGTAATCTTTGAAAAGAAAAGAGACCAATGGTCCTGCTTTATTCCATATCATAGTATATACAATGTTAAAGTATGTACATGACGAGAGCCGGTGGCTCAGGTGTAGTATGGCCGAAGCTGAGCAATGTTCCATGGCCTGCGGGTCTCCTCTTCCGACTTACGTGACTCTTTGTGTTCTCGAACGTCAATGAGGTAATATGACCCATTGTTTAAGTTCTTGATGACCACAAAGGGTCCTTCCCAAGGTGGGGATAACTTATGTGCATCTGACAGATCCTGGATGAGCCAGAGCACCAGGTCGCCTTCCTGAAAAGTCATGGACTTAACCCGACGGTTGTGATAACGGCGCAGGTCCTGTTGATAAATTGCTGATCGAGCCGCTGCTAAGTCTCTTTCCTCATCTAACAAGTCAAGTGCATCCTGTCTGGCTTGTTCATTATTAGCTTCAACATAAGCCGCCACACGGGGCGAGTCATGACGGATGTCACTAGGCAACACTGCTTCTGCTCCATACACCATGAAGAAAGGTGTGTAACCTGTATACCTATTAGGTGTGGTGTTGATACTCCACAGCACCGAGGGTAATTCCTCTACCCAATAACCCGGCGTTCGCTGTAAGGGAACCATAAGCCGGGGTTTGAGACCTTTTAAAATTTCCTAATTTGCTCTCTCAGCTTGACCATTGGATTGAGGATGAGCGACAGAAGAAACATCAAGCCGAATATGCTCACGTTGACAAAACTCCTCCATAGCCCCTTGGCATAGATTAGTGCCATTGCAAGTGATAATGTTGTGTGGAAAACCAAAACAGAAGATCACCTTTTTCATGAACTGAACCGCTGTGGCCGCATCACACTTACTCACCGGCTCTGCCTCAACCCACATTGTGAATTTATCAACTGCCACTAAAAGATGTGTCTTTTTATCCTTAGACCTTTTGAAAGGTCCAACCATGTCAAGCCCCCAGACCACAAACGGCCAAGTGATTGGAATCATCCGGAGCTCTTGAGCCGGCACATGTGCTCATCGTGCGAAGTTTTGACATCCATCACATCTACTGACTAGATCCTCTGCATCAGCGTGAGCCATCAACCAGTAAAAACCGTGACGAAAAGCCTTGGCCACCAGAGATTTTGACCCAGCGTGATGACCACAATCGCCTTCATGGATCTCATGAAGTATTTCTTGGCCTTCTTCACGGGAAACACATCGCTGAAACACTCAAGAGACGCTGCAATGGTATAGTTCTCCATCAAAAATCGTCATTGACTTAGACCGCCGGGTTATCTGTCGAGCCAGGGTCTCATCCGCTAGCAACTCTCCCAGGCTCATGTAATCCAAGAACGGCACTGTCCAATCCGCGATGATATGAAGAGCCACCACCAACTGTGCCCCCGGGTCAGGAACGGCTAGATCTTATTTTGTGGGTAACTTAACAAACGGGTTATGCAAAACATCCAAAAAGGTGTTAGGTGGCACCGGCTTACTCTGAGATCCCAACCGGCTTAAAGCATCACCCGCTTCGTTCTTCCTACGGTCAATGTGCTCCACCTAATAACCTTTAAAATGCCCTGCAATAGCATCAACTTCACGGCGATAAGCCACCATGAGAGGATCTTTGGAATCCCACTTGCCTGATACTTGTTGAGCCACTAAATATGAGTCGCCAAGACACCGGACCCGGCTCAGGCTCATCTCTTTGGCCACTCGAAGACCATGGAGCAAGGCTTCATATTCCGCTGCATTGAACTAGTGCTTGAGAGTTGATCGCAGTACGTGGTACATACTTCAACCCATGAGACCCAAGCTTAATGGCCCACTTGGTGACTCGTCCAGTGGCTTCTTTGTTTTGAATGATGTCTCCCAAAGGAGCAGAGCTAACCACAATAATTGGGTGACCCTGAAAATAATGGTTAAGCTTCCGGCTCGCCATGAACACCCCATATACGAGCTTCTGCCAATGTGGATATCGTTGTTTGGATTCAGTTAACACCTCACTGACGTAGTAAACCGACCGTTGAACCGGATGTTCCTTGCCAACCTCCTTGCGCTCCACCACAATTTCCACACTAACAGCTCATGAGTTGGCGGCTACGTATAACAACAGCGACTCTTTCTCAACCGGAGCAGCAAGGACCGGCGGCTCAGCAAGCTGTGTCTTCAGATCCTCAAAAGCAGAGTTTGCAGCATCGCTCCAAACAAAATCATCTGTTTTCTTCATCATCTGATACAAAGGCATCGCCTTCTCCCCTAACCGGCTTATGAACCGGCTCAAAGCAGCAACACGACCCGCCAGCCGTTGAACGTCATTGATGCATGTTGGTTTGGCCAGGGATGTGATTGCCTTAATCTTCTCCGGGTTAGCTTCAATACCTCGGTTGGACACCAAAAAACCCAAAATCTTGCTGGCTGGGACTCCAAAAACACATTTAGCCGGGTTAAGCATCATTTTGCAGACCCAGAGGTTATCGAAGGTCTCTTTCAGATCTGCGACCAAGGTTCCTCTTTCCTGGATTTTACCACTATATCATCCACATAAGCATGAACATTACGCCCAATCTGATTGTGAAGACAATTCTGCACACACCGTTGGTAAGTCGCCTAGGCACTCTTAAGCCCAAAAGGCATAGACACATAGCAGAAAGCTCCAAATGGAGTGATAAAAGCTGTCTTCTCCTGATCTTTGACTGCCATCTTGATCTGATGATAACCTGAATAAGTATCCAAGAAACTCAAACATGCGCAACCCGCCGTAGCAATGATGATCTGATCAATACGGGGGAGGGCAAAAGGGTTAGCCGGACAAGCCTTGTTTAAATCGGTGTAATCCACACACATACGCTAGGTGTCGTTCTTTTTGAGTACAAGCACCGGGTTGGCTAACCACTCTGGATGAAAGACTTCCACAATGAACCCGGCCGCCAAGAGCCGGGCCACCTCTTCTCCAATGGCCTTGCGCCTTTCTTCATTGAACCGTCGGAGAAACTGTCTAACAGGTTTAAACTTGGATCAATATTGAGAGTGTGCTCAGCGAGTTCCCTAGGGACACCCGGCATGTCGGAAGGTTTCCATGCAAAGATTTCCCGGTTCTCACGGATGAACTCGATGAGCGCGCTTTCCTATTTCGGATCCAAATTTGCACTGATGATGAACTGCTTGGATGAGTCGCCAGGCACGAAGTCAACCATCTTGGTGTCATCAGCTGATTTGAACTTCAACACCGGCTCATGCTCTGTTGTTGGTTTCCTTAAAGACGTCATGTCTGCCAGGTCAACATGATCCTTATAAAACTTTAACTCCTCATAGGCAACATCACCTTCTTCACACTCCAAGGCTATTTTCCGGCTTCCATGTACTATAATGGTGCCCTTATAACCCGGCATCTTGAGCTGCAAATACACATAACACGGCCGAGCCATGAACTTGGCATAAGCCGGCCGTCCAAACAGAGCATGATATGGGCTTTTGATCTTAACCACCTCAAAGGTTAATTTTTCTGCTCTAGAGTCATACTCATCCCCAAAGGCTACTTCCAGTTCAATCTTACCAACTGGGTATGCCGACTTGCCAGGTACCACACCGTGAAAAACAGTGTTGGATTGCTTAAGACTCTTATCAGTCAACCCCATCCGACGAAACGTCTCATAGCAGAGGATGTTGATGCTGCTGCCTCCATCCATGAGTACCTTAGTGAATTTATATCCACCAACCTAAGGCGCCGCTACCATGGCCAAGTGACCCGGATTACCAACCCGGGGTGGGTGATCCTCTCTGCTCCACACAATAGGTTGCTCTGACCAACGTAAGTAACATGGAATCGCCGTCTCAACGGCATTAACGGCCCTCTTGTGAAGCTTCTGATCCCTCTTACATAAACTAGTGGTGAACACATGATATTACCCACTATTTAGCTGTTTTGGGTTGCTCTGATATCCGGATAGTTGCTGCTGATTACTTTGGCCGGGTTGTGGATTATATCCTCCTTGGTTACCAGGATGGCCCTGACCTTGGAATCCTCCTCTACCTGAACCGGCGCCTTGGCCATGAAAACCGCCCCCACCTGAACAGCTGCCTGGGCCATGACCTCCATCAAATGCATTTGAATTTTCAAATGCTTTCATGATTGTACAATCCTTCCACGGGTGGGTGGCTGGCTTCTCCCGGGTGTCGTGTCTTGGACAAGGTTCATTCAATAGTTGCTCAAGGGTAGGACCTGACCCGCCTGACCGAGGGGGTTGCCTGCCCTTGTGCCGTTGATTGCCGCCCTGCGTATTGGTGTTAGCGAAAAATTCATCAGGCTTACGTTTATTACCTCCTTGATTTGCCGGGTTATGCTGGTGAACCTTGCCGTTGCCGTTCTTCTCTCCCTTCGTTGTCTTTTCTTCGTCAGACACCGGGTCCTTGGTACTATCAGAATCAGCATACTTGATGAGAGCTGCCATCAAATGGCCCATGTCATTGCAGTCACGCTTGAGCCGCCCCAACTTATGCTCTAGAGGCTCAAAATGGCAATTTTTCTCCAACATCAAGACTGCTGAGACGACATCCATCTTATCAGACGAATGTATTATCTCCTTAACCCGGCGCACCCAATGGGTTGTAGATTCACCGTTGTCTTGCTTACAATTAGTCAGGTCCACAATTGACATAGGCTATTTACATGTGTCTTTGAAGTTCTGGATGAACCGGGTCTTCAACCCTGCCCATGCGCCAATAGAATTGGGTGGCAACCCCTTCAACCAAGTATGAGTTGTTCCATCCAACATCATAGTGAAATACTTAGCCATTGCTGCGTCGCTGACCTCCAACAACTCCATAGCCATCTCATAACTCTCAATCCAAGCCCAGGCTGCAAGTCGGCCGTATAATTAGGCACCTTATGAGGCCCCTCGAAGTCTTTTGGCAAACTCTCATTACGTATGGTCGGCACCAGGAAAGGGACACCTCCGGTTCTTGTGGCCACTCCTGCCTCGACCGAGGTTGCTGGATAAGCTGGAAAAGTCTGATGAGCCGCCTGCTCTGCTGCCAGTTGAACCGCTCGCTCAGCCTCTTGTCGGATCCTCTCCTGATCCGCCAAGTTAAGGGCTCTAGCTTGCACCGGCTCATACCTGTGTGGCCGGTTGCGGCGTTGAGCATTGCTTGACATGTCAGCCGAATCCATATGCCTACTATAGCTTGGGCTCCGGCTCGGGCGAGGAGTTGAATGGATCCTGTCTCGACTGTAGGAGTACGCATCCTGTTGTGCCAGAGCTGTTTGAAGAAGTTCTCTCACTCTTCGCATTTTGACCGCCGCCGGCGAGTCACCTTCCATCGGGAGAGCCGCCAAACGAGCTAACGTTCCAATGAGGTTTTCCAAGGGATTGGAGAAGTGACCCGGCGGCGTTGGTACATACTGAGGTGGAGCGGTATGTACACGAGGTGGTTCCATGGCGGGCGGTTGGACTGGTGCGCCAGGTGTCGTGATCCGATTTGCTTCCGGCGGGTTGCTTGTCCCAACTCCGGGTGTATGAAAAAGTTTCCTAGGATCGAGCGTCAGAGGTAGACGTGACTGAGTTTTCTGATGCCTTCTTCTCATGAATTCGTTTGATGCATTCAGATCCACCGAGAGCCGGAAGGTCTCCGCTTGAAGTTGTTGAGCACGAACTTCCAAAGCCGCCCGCTCTGCTGCCATCCTAACCTCCTTAGTTGCTAGATTTTCCTTAGCTTGTACCATTTCCTCACGTACGCGTGCCACCTCTGCGTCATGCTAGGCCTTATCCGCCGGCTCTACCACGGCAGTCAACAGAGTCATCAGTTTATCCATGAGGTCCATTAGAATCTGAGCCAGGGGTGCGCAGGGTCTCCTGACCCGGCTGCGGCCGACCCAGTAGTTGTTGCCGCTGCTGCTGTGCAGTTCTGCCCAGGCTGTGTTCCTGCCATGAAGACTCCGGCCCAATTCGGTGGCTCAAGGGGGTCCGAAATACTGTTGCCATCGGAATAGCCCCCGAGCATGCCATCTTGCAGCCGATACAAAGAGTTCGTCTCGTCCGTTGATGATGCAGTGTCGGAATAGATGGCCATCTCACCGCCATCCACCGATCATTCAGAGTATTCACCGCCGTGGGCGCAGCCTACGAAAGCATGCTTCATGACAGATTGAACACGGGTGGTCCTCGCGCGCTGAGCCGTTTCAACGAGGTTGGTGTGGACGTCCGCCTCAGGGCCTGACTCACCGATCCGGCCGATGATGACTCGCGCGCTGACTCGCCGACCCGGTACCCGTACTCAATTGAGCCGGCCTCGGGGCCCCAGCCTTCTTCATCGATGTAGAGCTTGCCGCGACGACTCTTGGTCATCCAGCCCACAGCGTATCCCTTGAGCCCTTCGAAGTTGCCCTTCAAGAACTCAAATCCACCATGCGCTGGCCCCACGGTGGGCGCCAACTGTCGTGAATTATCACGGCATATGTCCTAGTGGAAGAACTTAGTCATAGGGCCATCGCAACTAGGAAGCTTAAAGGGGTTAATCGGGACAAAGGACACGAGAGGTTTTATACTAGTTCGGCCCCTTAGGTTGAAGGTAGAACCCTATGTCTAGTTGTGTTTGGTATTGCTGGGGTTTCGATCACCAAGAGGCTAACTCGCCGGCTTGGTTATCGATCTCTTGTTTCTTGCCCTAAGCCTCCACCGGGTCATCCCCTTATATACATAGGTTGACGCCTGGTGGCCTACAGAGTCCCGGCCGGCTCATAAATCGTGTCCGGCTCGGTGACTTCTTTTACATGCCTTTCTTTACAAGTCTTTCCTTACATACGGCGGTTTACAATAATGGGCCTTAAGCTGCCTCTAGGACTTTTAGGCCTTTTATAAGATTTGATAATATATCATCTTAATGTTTACGGGGCTTCCTTTGTAACCCGCCATTGGGGCTGACCCGGCCCCTCCTGGGCAGGTCATAAATGATTGCTATATCCCCAACAAAAAGCTTGAAGAAAAAGCAGCAACAGCTTCAAGCTGATCAAGATCTGCTAGCGGATAGATGGACTGAGGTCCTCGCAGCCGAGGAATACGAACTCGAGTGCCCAACCAAAAGGTACCCAAAGCGCAGGTTGCTACCCCAAATCGAGGAGGAAGAATTAAAGCCTACACTATGAGCGTATGATGCGGCTGACCGACCACCTCGTGGCGAGACAAAGGGGCATATCAGCCCGAAGTCCACCCCGCACCCCGTCGCCAGTCAAACAAAAACACCAAGGCCCGGGGCTACATGCAGGACCTGCGAGACCTATTAGAAAACAAAGTAGGACATACAAGATTGATCTACAGATCATGGGGGCGCGCCCCAACGCGTGACGACGACCGTCACGCCGGATATACTAAAAGAAAATCCGGCCGGGCCGAATATAGCAGACAAGACTCATATGAATTGCGTCGTGATATAGCCCGGCACAGAGGCGCCACACACCACCTATGCTTCACCGACGAAGTAATGGATCACGAATTCCTAGAAGGGTTTAAACCCGTGAACATTGAATCATATGATGGTACAACAGACCTCCTCCGCATCCACATGGCCCGCAGTGACGATCTACATGCCATCAAGTACCTCCCACTAAAACTCAAAGGGCCGGCTCGACACTGGCTGAATAGCCTGCCGACAAACTCCATTGGCATTTGGGAGAACTTCGAAGACGTAATCCTTGACAACTTCCAGGGCACTTATGTGCGACCACCAGATGCTGATGACTTGAGTCACATAACCCAATAGCCCCGGGAGTTAGCCAAGAAATTCTAGACTCGGTTCCTAACTAAAAAGAACCAAATAGTCGACTGTCCGGATGCCGAGGCCTTAACGGCATTTAAGCATAACATCCGCGACGAGTGGCTCGCCCGACACCTCGGCCAAGAGAAGCCGAAGTCCATGGCAGCCCTCATGACACTCATGACCCGCTTTTGTGCGGGCGAGGACAGCTGGCTGGCTTGTAGCAACAACACATCAAGAAATCCTGGCATTTCAGATGCCAGAGATAGCAATGGCAAGCCACATCGTAATAGACACAAGTGCCGCAACAACGGCGACAACGCTGAAGACACGACAGTCAATGCCGGATTCAGTGGCTCTAAGTCCGATCAGCGGAAAAAGCCGTTCAAAAGAAGCAATCCGGGCCCGTCCAGATTGGATCGCATACTCGATCGCTCGTGTCAAATTCACGGCACCCCCGATAAACTGGCCAACCACACCAATAGAGAATGCTAGGTGTTCAAATAGGCCGGCAAGTTGAATGCCGAAAACAAGGAAAAGGGGTTGCATAGCGACGACGATGAGGAGCCCCGGCCGCCAAACATAGGAGGACAGAAGAAATTTCCTCCCCAAGTGAAAACGATGAACATGATATACGCAACCCATATTCCCATGTGGGAACGGAAGCGTGCACTAAGGGACGTCTATGCAATGGAGCCAGTCGCCCCAAAGTTCAACCCATGGTCTTATTGTCCGATCACTTTCGATCGCAGGGACCACCCTACCAGTATCCGTCACGGCAGTTCTGCCGCATTGGTCCTTGACCCCATCATTGACGGATTTCACCTCACTCGAGTCCTTATGGACGGTGGCAGCAGCCTGAACCTGCTCTATCAAGATACAATGCGCAAAATGGGTATCGATCCCTCGATGATCAAACCCACAAAAACCACCTTTAAAGGTGTCATACCAGGTGTAGAGGCCTGTAGCACGGGCTCAATCACACTAGAAGTGGTCTTCAGATCTCCGGACAACTTCTGAAGCGAGGAGTCGATCTTCGATATCGTCCCCTTCCGCAGTGGATATCACGGACTGCTCGGACGAACCGCATTCGCCAGATTCAATGTTGTACCACATTATGCATACCTCAAGCTCAAAATGAGAGGACCTTGCGGGGTTATAACAGTTAATGGAAACACAGAACACTCGCTTCGTACGGAAGAGCACACTGCGGCCCTCGGAGCAGAAGTACAAAGCAGCCTTCTGAGGCAAACCGCCAATTCGGCGTTAAAGCCCCCGGACACCTTCAAGCGAGTCCGGAGTACCCTGCAAAAGGATCGCCCGGCACATTTAGAGCTCGCCTAGCAATTCAGCCTCCGTCCTAGTCCTAGTCAAGCGGCGAAATTTGTGCCGTGCGTACATAATTACGCACTAAAGATACCATGGGCATAGGCGGAGGCACGGCTATGGCATGGCCCACAATCCGGCTCAACCGCCTCAGGACCCGTATATCTTTACCATTGTCTTCCTTTCAGGACCCTATTCTCTGAAGGCCCTGTCCGATAGCCTGATTATCGGACCTATCACGGGGAGGAAACACCAAGGAAGCAAGAATCTTTGACGTACAAGGGAATCCCCAGGTGGTCTCTGATAACGATCGCTATACCTGTTTTACATACCCACACGCAACTTGCCCTTGGATAGGACATGTCAAATAGTCCTATTTTTGCTTATTGCACTATTTCTATACATACGCTTGGATGTACATTTAAATAACAATGTACAGTGTTAGCTTATTATTGCATTTCTTCATCTTTTTTCCCTGTCTTCTTATTTACGACAAATCGCACCCGTACATTCTGGTACGTCCATTGCGCCAGGGGCTTCAGTGTACCCCATAACAAGGCAAGAAAAGTCTGAACACTTTCGACAGTGTGGCACCCCGAACTTATAGCATTATATGCATCAGCTCCGAATCATGTCTTGGGTCAATAGTTGGGTTTGCCTGGCTCCCATGTTTTGGTACCTTACGTTCCGCTATATCGGCTAAGGTAGCATTGGGAGAACTACTGCAATTGTGTCTCGGTTCTTCCGGACGAGCACCTCAGTAGAGAAAGCCGAAAACTGACTGTCATGATGCGGCGAGAGCTGGTCGCTGTTCGAGAGGTCTCAAATTCTTAAAGATTTTTTTCGCTTCGGGCGATGAATCGGCCTTGTCCGATTTAGGCGTATATAGCGCCCCAAGTCCGGCCTTCCGAATACTAGGGGCTTCGCCAAAATTTAAAATTGTAGACTTCTATGGCTAAGTGAGAGCGATAAAGTTGTATAGTTCGATTGCCTTGTTCGCTGCGCTAAACACCTCCTTAAAGGACCATTTTTTATGGATAAAGAGTGTTTAAGATTTATCCCGAACACCTCAGTACTAGTTACATGGGGGCAGAAGCCGACGACTGGCCAACTCTCAGATTTTATAAACAACCGCGCAGAAGGTAATATTTTAAATCGACAAGCGTTATATAGCGCATATGAACTCGTTTTCATATTAAAGGATCACATGAGTACATTCATTCAAATATTACATCCTTAGCACATTCCTCTGCCACAAGGCGGGCACCCTTCAGGACACTGTCATAATACTTTTCGGGGTGGCGATGCTCCTTGCCCTCCGGTGGCCCCTCCTTCATTAGCTTTTCGGCATCCATCTTAGCTCAGTGCACTTTCGCACGGCCAAAGGCCCTGCGCGCACCTTCAATGCAGACGGACCGCTTTATGACTTCAAACCGTGGGCAGGCATTCACAAGCCGCTTTACCATGCCGAAGTAGCTGCCAGGCAGGGGCTTGCCAGGCCACATCTGGACTATGAGACCCTTCATAGCCAGTTCGGCCGCCTTGTGAAGCTCGACCATTTGCTTCAGCTGGTTGCTCAAGGGCATCGGATGTTTGTTCCTAGCATATTGAGACCAGAACAACTTTTCCATCGAGCTCCCTTCCTCGGCCTGGTAGAACTCCGCGGCATCCAATACGCTGCGTGGTAGATCTGTGAACGCTCCTGGAGAGCTCCGAATTCGGGTAAGTAAAAGGAAAGTCTCCTTCACATGCTTGCTTTGCATAATGAAGGCCTTACCCGCCGCTATCTTCTTGACCGCTTTAATCTCCTGGAGGGCCTTTTGGGCTTCGGCCTTGGCATTTTGTGCATTCTCGAGGGCCTTCGCAAGCTTGAACCCCTGCGTCTGAGAGTCACGCTCCAAGGACTCGTATTTCTTGACGAAATCCTGGAGCTCTTGCTGAACCTCACCGACTCGGCCCTCTTGCTTCTCGCGCTTCATGCGCACCTTGGCCGGTCTGTCTTCGGCCTCGGACAGCGCCTTCTTCAGGGCTGCCACTTCGGTCGTGGCCCCTAGCAAAATTCATGATGATCATATGGTCTAATGACCACTTTTTCCTTTATCAATATACAAACGGGGTATCACTTACCTTTGTTCTCTTCGAGCTGCCTCTTGGTAAGGAAGAGCTCTTCCTCGAACCACTCAAGGTCCCGCTTCAGTTCGGAGACCTCCGCAGTATGAGCGGCAACGGCCAGCAGCGAAGCCAGCTTATTCACATAGACATATTCTGATTAGACTCCTGTGATTGTTATTTGATCCTCTGTTCGACCTTTCTTTGCGAACACCAAACAGAGCATCAGGGGCTACTATCTATGCTGTGATGTTTTCTCATAATTTGATTACTTACCTCAAAGCCTGTTAGGACGCTGGCACAGGCTTCGGTCAATCCGCTTTTGGCGGACCAAACCTTCTCGACCACCGCACTCATGATGGTGTGGTGCTCTTCGTCAATGGAAGCACCGCGAAGCGCTGCCAGCAAGTTGTCCGATGCCGCTGGATGGACAAAGGCCATCGGCACTGACGGCTGTCCCCCCCCTTAGAGAGGGGTCGCCTAAAAGAATCTGGAACCACTGGAGGTTCCGGCACAGTATCCGGCTGGGGGCCAAACTTGCTGCGGCCCCCGTCATTAGAACCCATGGGGGTCTTACCCCCATGCGCTCGGCATCTGGGATGTCGCCTTGGGGTGCCTCCAGAATTATCTCCCCTTGCTTCGGTGCCCTTTGAGACAACACCTTGATGTCGTCCGTGGGCCGGGGGGGAGGTGGCTATCGGGAGTGAATCGTTGTTCATCGCCGACTGGCCCAAATACCCGTCCGAAGAGGATCCGTCGATGTGGGATTTGGATGGACTGCATGATCATGTTTGACATGATAAGAAGCCATAAAACAAAACATACCAGAACTATTATAGTATCCGGATACTTACAACTTCGCATGGGGGTCTTACCCCCATGCGCTCGGCATCTGGGATGTTGCCTTGGGGTGCCTCCAGAATTATCTCCCCTTGCTTCGGTGCCCTTTGAGACAACACCTTGATGTCGTCCGTGGGCCGGGGGGGAGGTGGCTATCGGGAGTGAATCGTTGTTCATCGCCGACTGGCCCAAATACCCGTCCGAAGAGGATCCGTCGATGTGGGATTTGGATGGACTGCATGATCATGTTTGACATGATAAGAAGCCATAAAACAAAACATACCAGAACTATTATAGTATCCGGATACTTACAACTTCGCCAGGGGCTTGTCTCTTAGCAACCACTCCTCGTCGTTGTAAGCGGCTGTTGTGGAGTGGTCCAGAAGGAGGGTCCTTCCCTTCTTGGACCCTTCGGCCTCCCTAGATGGGGTGGCCTTCCTTTTCTTGTCCCCCCCCCCGGTTGGGGTGGGGAGAACTTTCCTCTTCCACCTCCTCATTTTCGTGGGAGGAGTGCACCTCGGTGTTTTCGGACGATGAGTCTGATACAACATTGCGTCCGGAGACCTTTCCCGGTCCCCGCTGCCTTCTTCTTGGCCTTCTTCTCCGGTGCCTCATAGGGCGCCAAAACCAGCATCTTCATTAAGAGAGCCTTTGCTGGATCTTCGGGCAGTGGGGCCGGAAAATCGATCCGCTCCGCTGTCGCTACCCAGTCCTGTTAAAATGGCATGGAGGCTCAGATCCCTCACATGATTATACTAGGGAAAGAAACATCTTGTGAGATATAAAGAGCTTACTGGATTGGCAGGGCGCTTTGCGCTGAGTCCGCGATCCTCGGTAAGGGGAGGAGGTACCTCGGCGGCCTTTAACAGCACCTTCCAGACGTCTTTGTGCGTCGTGTCGAAAAGCTCTCGCAGCTTCTGGTGCTTGGCCGGGTCGAAGTCCCACATATTGAATGCCCGTCTTTGACACGGAAGGATCCGTCGGAAGAGCATGACCTAGACCATGTTGACAAGCTTGATTTTGTTGCTTATCATATTTTTAACACAGCTCTGGAGTCCGGTCAGCTCCACTGATGAACCCCAGGATAGGTGTAACACCCCATATGTAACCTGCCATATTTGTATTCCAACTCTTGCCATTTCCGGCACTAAGGTATGATTTTACCTTGTTGTTGGGTTTTGTCTTCGTTGTTGCTTTTGTCTTTGTCATGCATCTCATATCATGTCATCATGTGCATCGCATTTGCATACGTGTTCGTCTCATATATCCGAGCATTTTCCCCGTTGTTCGTTTTGCATTCTGGCGCTCCTATGTCCTCCGGTGTCCCTTTCTACCTCTTTTCGTGTGTGGGTGTTAAACGTTCTCGGATTGGACCGAGACTTGCCAAGCGGCCTTGGTTCACTACCGGTAGACCTCCTGTCAAGTTTCGTGCCATTTGGACTTCGTTTGATACTCCAACGATTAACCGAGGAACCGAGAAGGCCTCCTGTGTGTTCCAGCCCAACACCTCTCCAAAGTGGCCCAAAACCCACCTAAACCCCATCGATCGTCTCGGTCGTTCGATCATGATCGCATGGCCAAAAAACATGCTCAATTTGGAGCCTCCTAGCTCCCTCTACCTATAAAAAGGCATCTCCTCCCCAAAATTCTGGATCCCTAACCCTAGCCCTGCTCCCTCTCCGCCGCCGGACGAAAACCCGCCGACGGACATGTCCGCCGCCGCCGCGCGCCCACTCCTACGCTGACACATGTCAAGCGCCGCCGCCACCCGCCATGGCCCGGAGAGCCCCCGTCCGGCCCTCCGAGCCCGCGCGCCGCCCGTGCCTTCCTCCCTCGCCGCGCCGCCCGCCTCCTCCTCGCCGGCGTCGGCGACCGCCGCCCCGCGCCGCCCCGCTCCGCCTCGTCGCCGGCGGCCGCCGCACGCACCTTGCCGCAACATCGCCTCACCGCCGCCCGACCTCGTCGGCCTCTCCATCCTCCACCTCCCGGCCGGATCCGGCCATCCCCAAGTCCGGCCACCACGTCAACGACTCCGGCCGCCGTCGCCCCGTCTCCGGCGAAGCCCCGGCCATCCTCGGATTACGTGCGATCCAGATCTAGAAAACCTTAGCCGGTTGACTTTTTGCCCTAGTTCCAGTATTTTTTGCATTCTTCATCGCATCATAACTCTGCATCTGTGGCTCCGTTTTGGGCGTGTAGCATATCAAATTGTTCGTCTCGATGAGTACTTCATTTCATTCGATTGCACCATGTTCATTTGAGCTCATCTTGATGCACTAAATGCTGTTGCAAGAGTGCTATGCAATGTTAGTTTCAGATTCTTATCAGTAATTGGACATTTGTCATTTTTGCCATGATTGATGTGTGACTCCTATGAACTTGAGCCCTACATGTGTTTTGAAGTATGCCATGCCATCTTTACAGGGGTGTATGCCATGTATTTTTGTGATCTTTGTGGTGACTAGCACAAGAATGCAAAGTATCTCTCGTAATGTTGCTGCTTTCAGGGACTTAGAAATCTTCTAAGTCTTTGCCCTGTCAATAGTTTTATGCCATGTATTCATGTTGCTAGAGAGTGATCCATGCCTCTTTTGAGCATGATCAGTAAGGATGATGTTGAGATAATGTTATGCTCTATGCATCCATGTCCTTGTTTGCAATTATGGAGCACCCTAGCTTTACTAAATTGATCTCTACTTTTGCTATAAAATGTTCCTGGCAGATTGTTTACGTGTTAAGCAATTTTGCCGAGGTTGTTGTAGTTGATCGATGCATGATATGAGAGTGTTCTTGCCATGTTTAGCTTCTATGCCATGTCTACTTGCTGGGTGTATGCTTAGTTTGTCATGCAATGCCTTGTGGTGAGTGCATCGAGCTCGTAAACATGCCTACGTGAATCTGTTTTTGCCATGTTCCAGTTTTCTACTGTCTGAATCTGTTAACGAAACTTGCTATGTTCACATGGTTGGCATTGTATTTTCTGATCCCTTTTGGCTTATGGTCAGTAAGGGACTTTTGTTGGATGCTCTGAGTAGCTTCATGCCATGCCTTTCTTTGCCATGATATGTTCCCGTAGCATGTTATTATCTTGCTCTAAACATTGCTTCCTGATGTTAAATTCCTGACATGTTATTTTCACAAAGTCTGTAACTTGATATCTTTTGCACTTTTGCCATGCTTGTTTTAACCTGCTATTGAGTGAATTAGCCGTAGCTCAGTGTTCCTATTTTGTCAAGCATCTTGAGTGGATCCCTGCCATGTGCTTTGTTGTCATGTTAGAGTGTAGTAGCTTGTTGTTCTTGATGCATTTAGATGGCCTCGTGCTGTTAATCGTAGATCGGTGCCATATTTGTTTTGCTTGTCATTTGCAAACAGTGCATCCGATTCCGGTGATATTTATATTGATTTCGACCAAAATCAACTCCTCTTTCCAGTGGCACTCTTGGTTTTCCAAGTTGAGGCCAGGTTCTATCTTTCCTTTCCGAAACATGCATATGCATCGCATATCACGTCCCGCATATCGTGCCATGTTTTGCATCATGTTGCTTGTGCATTGCACCGTGGTTGATTGTGTCTCCCTTTGCTTTGTTCTTGCTTTGGGTAGAGCCGGAGACGAGTACGTGATCGAGGAACCCATTGAGTACGCTTATGAGGATCAAGCTAACGTCAACTCGGAGAACTTTGCAGGCAAGATGACCATACCCTTGAAATCACTTCTATCTTTGCTTGCTAGATGCTCGCTCTATTGCTATGCCTATGCTACGATACCTACCAGATGCTTATCATGCCTCCCATATTGCCATGTCAAACCTCTAACCCACCTTGTCCTAGCAAACCATTGTTTGGCTATGTTACCGCTTTGCTCAGCCCCTCTTATAGCGTTGCTAGTTGCAGGTGAAGATTTGAGTTTGTTCCTTGTTGGAACATGTTTATTGTTGGGATATCATTATTATATCTTGTTTACTTTAATGCATCTATATACTTGGTAAAGGGTGGAAGGCTCGGCCTTGTGCCTGGTGTTTTGTTCCACTCTTGCCGCCCTAGTTTCCGTCATTCCGGTGTTATGTTCCTTGATTTTGCGTTCCTTACACGATTGGGTTATAATGGGAACCCCTTGACAGTTCGCCTTGAATAAAACTCCTCCAGCAAGGCCCAACCTTGGTTTTACCATTTTCCACCTAGCCTCTTTTTCCCTTGGGTTCCGCGGACTCAAGGGTCATCTTTATTTTAAACCCCCGGGCCAGTGCTCCTCTGAGTGTTGGTCCAAAACAGAGCCACTTGCAATGCCACCTCGGGGCAACTTGAGGGTTGGTTTTAGTTGTACGTAGTGTTCATCCAGTGTGCCCTGAGAACGAGATATGTGCAGCTCCTATCAGGATATGTCGGCACAGCAGGTGGTCTTGCTGGTCTTGTTTTACCATTGTCGAGATGTCTTGTAACCGGGATTCCGAGTCTGATCGGATTGTCTTGGGAGAAGGAATATCCTTCGTTGGCCGTGAGAGCTTGTGATGGGCTAAGTTGGAACCCCTACAGGGATTTGATCTTCCGAAAGTCGTGCCCATGGTTATGGGCAGATGGGAATTTGTTAATGTCTGGTTGTAGAAAACCTGAAACTTAACTTAAATAAAATGAATCAACAGAGTGTGTGGCTGTGATGGTCTCTTTTTGGCGGAGTCCGGGAAGAGAACACGGTCTCGTGTTATGCTTGAATGTAGGTTGTTCTAGGATCACATCTTGATCATAGTTTATCGATCGTGCCTTTGCCTTCTCTTCTCGCTCTCTTTTGCGTATGTTAGCCACCATATATGCTAGTGCTTGCTGCAGCTCCACCTCTTATTTTTTACCCTACCTATAAGCTTAAATAGTCTTGATCGCGAGGGTGTGAGATTGCTGAGTCCCCGTGACTCACAGATTACTTCCAAAACCAGATGCGGGGACCGATGATACTGCTCCAGGAGATTCAACTGAGCTCAAGTGGGAGTTCGATGAGGACTCAGGACGATACTACGTTTCTTTTCCAGACGATCAGTAGTGGAGCCCAGTTGGGGCGATCGGGGACATTATGCATTTGGGGTTGTCTTTATTTTGGTTCCGTAGTCGGACCTTGATTGTATCTGGATGATTTTAATGCTATATTTATGCTATTGTGTGACGTGGCGATTGGAAGCCAACTACGTATCTCTTTCCCTTTATTCAGTACATGGGTTGTGTGAAGATTACCCCACTTGCGACATTGCTTACAATGCGGTTATGCCTCTAAGTCGTGCTTCGACACGTGGGAGATATAGCCGCATCATGGGCGTTACAATAGGCCCTTCTCTTTCCAGGAGGTGAGCCGCATGGGGATGCTGGATCGAAATTCAAGGGCCGCCACCCAGTTGGTGTCGCGTGGCTCGGTGATGTAGAACCACCCCGATTGCCACCCCTTCACACGATCTCCACATAGGATCCTTCGAGCCTGGTGATGTTGGGAATTTTTCCCACCATGGCGCCTCCGCACTCCGCTTGCTGGCCGACCACCACTTTCGGTTTCACATTGAAGGCCTTCAGCCACAGGCCGAAGTGGGGCTTGATGCGGAGGAAGGCCTCGCACATGACGATAAACGCCGAGATGTTGAGGATGAAATTCGGGGCCAGATCATGGAAGTCCAGCCCGTAGTAGAACATGAGCCCGCGGAGAAATGGGTGGAGGGGAAATCCTAGTCCGCGGACGAAGTGGGCGAAGAATATAACCCTCTCATGGGGTTCTGGAGTAGGGATGATCTGCCCCGCGTCTGGGAGCCGGTGCGCGATGTTTGCGGCCAGGTATCCGGCTTCCCGGAGCTTCGTAATGTCCTCCTCCGTAATGGACGAGACCATCCACTTGACTACCACTCCGGACATGTTTGGAATGGCTTTGCGGAGAAGATGAGAACATGGGTGCTGGAGCTCGAGTGCGCGAGAATGGATGGGCAGGGGAAGAAGGAGGCGTGGGCGAAAAAGAGGAATCCTTGTCCCTTTATAAAGGCGGTAGAAACTGTGCGCCTCCCCACTTTCCCCATAAAATCACTTATGCCCCAAGCGCCGTGATTGATGGCACGGTTGGGTTACCCACACCCGTATTGATGAGAATCCCGTGATAAGGGGAACACGATCTCTGCTTCGACAAGACGTGCCAATAAAACTGCCTCGCAACACGTGCAGTGGCAGGCTGGGAAAAACGGTTCGTAATGACCAGACCACGGTAGGATGTCACGTTATGAAAAGTTGTCAGCAGATTAGATTTGTGGAATATCATACTCTCTACGGTGGTATATGGAAATTGTTTTACAGAGCCAGACACAATTCTTGTGTTCAAAATCTTCTATGGAGTATTCGGAGAAGGAACCTGCCTTGCAATGACGAAGAAAATCTACGCGCCGGACTCATCGTCATTGAAGCCTGGTTCAGGGGCTACTGAGGGAGTCCTGGATTAGGGGGTCCTCGGACAGCCGGACTATATACTTTGGCCAGACTGTTCGACTATGAAGATACAAGATTGAAGGCTTTGTCCCGTGTTCGGGTGGGACTCTCCTTTGCGTGGATGGCAAGCTTGGCGATTCGAATATGTAGATCTCCTTCTCTGTAACCGACTCTGTGTAACCCTAGCCCCTCCGGTTTCTATATAAACCGGAGGGTTTAGTCCGTAGGACAACAACAATCATAATCATATGCTAGCTTCTAAGGTTTTGCCTCTACGATCTCGTGGTAGATCAACTCTTGTAATACTCATATCATCAAGATCAATCAGGAAGGAAGTAGGGTATTACCTCCATCAAGAGGGCCCAAACCTAGGTAAACATTGTGTCCCTCGCCTCATGTTACCATCAGCCTTAGATGCACAGTTCGGGACCCCCTACCCGAGATCCTCCGGTTTTGACACCGACACTAAGCTCCTGCTAGTTCACACTAGAACAAGCTCAAAATAGCATGGCAAAATTGCAAATGATATCAGCTTCACAGACTTGGAGAAAATACTAAGCATGGCAAAACAGCAGCATATAGCAATATATAGAGCAAGGAAACAACATGCTACAGGAGGATATCATGGCAAACAAAGCATTGGAATGTTAGTACTAAACACATAGAACAAAACTCCCTTACTGAACTTTATCCCAAGAGGCACGGAAAATGATGTGGCACCCTTGTAAACATGACAAGTTATATGAACAGTTTCAAACTTAGTAGAAAAATTATACATGGCAGGAACAGATTCATGATAGCAACTTTGCATGCTCAAATCACTCAAGACGAAGTATTTCATGGCATAGAAAGGTAACCAAAAGTAACTATACATGTTCAAGAAGCTAAGCATGGCAAGAGCATGTTCATAGGGTACACGCGTCACTAGCAAAACACATGGCAATATTGATTATAATGTTAGCAATCTGCCAGGAACAATATTTAGCAAAAGTAGAGCAAGGAATAGACATGCTAGAGTACTCCATAATTGCAACTAGAGATATGAATGGATAGATAAATACCACATGTTCAAAACATGATTACTGAACTATCTCAAAATGTGCATGGATCACATGGTAGAAATAAGTTTACATAGCATCAAAATGTTACAGGAAAATGACTTAGCAAAACCACGGTCTGAAATCAGCAACATTATGAAGCCTACTTTGCATGCTTGTGCTAGTCACCACATAGGTCAAAAAATTACAAGAATTGAACCCCTATAAATATGGCATGTTGGAACTCAAAAACCATGTAGACATCATGCTCATAGGATGCACACGCAAAATGTAATGAAAATGACAAATCACCATGTTCTGTTAACAGACAGTAGTTAACATCATATAGCACTTCTGAAATGATGACAATGGCATCAATATGGACAGTAACATGCATGCAAATGACACTAACATGAAGAACATCACGAGACAAACACTTTGACATATAATATGCATGAATCGGAGCACCGAGCGAGAAGATGTAGCATGTTGACTAGGGCATCACAATATGAAGATTTCGGGACTTGGAGCAAAATATACCCTCCGAGAACGTGGACGGGATGGAGCGGGATGACGACATCCGGGGACGACCGGGCGTTTGGTTCGATGGATGGGTGGATCTGGTCCACCTTTTCCAGATCCACTGGAGAGAAGACTCCGGCGAGCTTGGGGGCGGTAGCCGGTGAAGCTGACTACCTCCGGCGAGGCGGCACGGATCTCGGGGCGACGCGGTCCAATGGAGTCGTCGCCGGCGTGGCGCACAGCACGGAGCGCCTAAGCGGCGAGGTCGGTGGGCGGAGGTGGCGGCGCTGGCAGGAGGAGCTCGGAGCAGTGCGACGCGGAGCTGGGCGGCAGAGGCGCTTGGCGGCGGTGGGAGGAGAGGAGGCGGCGGCACGACGATCCGGCAGGACGCGGGCGCGGGGGCGCTGCTCGGGCCCGGCACGAGCGTGTGCATGCCGACCATGGGCCTCGCGGGCCATGGCGGCTGGGGCGGTGCAGGGACAGGTGGCACGCAGAGAGAGGCTGCAGGCGGTGGCGCGGATGCGTCCGGCGCATGGAGGGCGAGGAGCTAGGGTTTTGGACCAAGAATTTGGAAGGGGATCACATATTTATAGGTAGGAGGAGCTAGGAGTGTCCAAATGAGGTGCGGTTCTCGCCCACACGATCATGATACAACGGCGGAGAGCATGGAGGGGAGTTTAGATGGGTTAGTGGGCTGTTTTGGAGGGTGTTGGTCTGCAATGAAAGAGAGGCTTTTACGGTAACCCGGTTAACCGTTGGGGCATCAAACGACCTCCAAATGGAACGAAATTTGACAAATAGTCTACTGGTGATGTACCAATGTCACTCAGAAAATATTGACCCATTCAGAGAATGTTTTCCCCGCTCATGAAACAAGATTAGAGGGGTGCAACGGGTGCATTTGGGAGCGTTGGATTGTGAAACGGACAACAGGGAAAAGGACCGGATGCATGAGACGAACATGAATGCAAATGAGATGCACATGATGACATGACATGAGATGAAATGCATGACATGAACAAAATGCAAATTGAAGACAAAAACCCAACCACGAAGGGAATATCATATCACATAGCCGAAAATACCAAGAGTCGGGGTTACAAATATGGAAAGTTACATCCGGGGTGTTACAACACTCCACCAGTAGAAGAGGATCTCGTCCCGAGATCTAGGACTGAAAGAACTCTGGATATTCGTAACGGAAGTGATCCTCGTGTTCCCAGGTGGCTTCTCGGTCGGAATGGTGTGACCAGTTCACTTTCATGAATTTGATTGACTTGTTGCGAGTCTTGTGCTCGGTTTCTTCAAGAATAGCAACAGGATGCTCATGATAAGACAAATCTCCCTGGAGATCAATCTCTTCGAAGTTGATAGTGCACTCGGGGGTCTTGAGGCACTTGCGAAGCTGTGACACGTGAAACACATCGTGCATGTTTGCGAAGTTGGACGGAAGCTCAAATTCATAGGCGAGGTCGCCTCTTTTGCCAATGATATTGAAAGGACACACGTATCTCGCGACAAGCTTCCCTTTGATACCAAAGCGACGAGTGCCTTTCATTGGAGAGACGCGGAGGTAGACATGGTCTCCGATCTCGAAAGCCAAGTCATGGTGCTTGCTATCATAGTAACTCTTCTGGTGCGATTACGCGGATTTGAGATTTTCATGGATGACTACACATTTCTTCAGCTTCTGTGATCAAGTCGTTGCCAAGAAGTTGGCGTTCACCAGTCTCTGACCAATTGAGAGGAGTACGGCACTTTTTGCCATAGAGAATTTCGAATGGGACCTTGCCCGAACTCGCTTGGAAGCTGTTGTTGTAGGAGAACTCGGCATATGGAAGACAATCTTCCCACTTCATACCGAAAGAGATGACACAAGCCCTGAGCATGTCTTCGAGAATTAGATTGACTCGCTCGACTTGCCTACTTGTTTAAGGATGGAAAGTTGTGCTGAAGCGAATGTTGGTGCCCATGGCCTTTTGGAAGGAGTCCCAGAACTTAGAAGTGAAAATGCTTCCGCGGTCTGAAGAGATCAATTGTGGAATACCATGCAAGGATACAATTCTGGAGGTGTATAGCTCTGCCAACTGAGCTGCTGTGATATATTCTTTGATGGGAAGGAAATGAGCCACTTTTGTAAGCTTGTCAATGACAACGAAAATAGCATCATTCCCACGCTTGGACTTGGGAAATCCAGTAACGAAGTCCATTTCAATATGGTCAAACTTCCATTCTAGAATAGCAAGAGGTTGGAGGAGACCAGCTGGTCGTTGGTGTTCTGCTTTCACTCTTCAGCAGACATCACATTCATTCATGAATTGAGCAATTTCTTGCTTCATTCGAGTCCACCAATATGACTGCTTGAGGTCATGGTACATCTTTGAACTGCCAGGATGAATGGATAACAGAGAATTGTGTGCGTCATTCATTATGACCTTCCTTAGATCACCTTCAGGTACCATAATCCAGTCCTTGAAGAATAAAGTGTCTTTCTCATCAATGCGATAGTGCTTGTATTTGGATAGGCCCTTGGCAATACCGTGTTTCACCTTCTTCACCATGGTATCAAGGAGTTGTACCTCATGAATTTGGTCTTCCAAAGTTGGAGTGACTTGAAGGTTGGCAAGAAAACCTTGATGAACAACTTGGAGATTGAGTATGCGGAAAGCTTCACAAAGATCCGGTAGGAATGGCTTGAGAATTAAGATATTGCAGTAAGCCTTCCTGCTCAAAGCATCTGCAATCACATTGACCTTGCATGGAGTATATTCAATACTTGGATTGTACTCTTGAATCATTTTGACCCAACGAGTTTTCCTGAGGTTGAGGTTGGGTTAAGTTAAGATATACTTGAGGCTCTTGTGATCTGTGAAGATATCCACTTTCCTTCCCAACAAGAGATATCTCCATGTCATTAATGCATGGACAACTGCCGCCAACTCAAGATCATGAGTGGGGTAGTTCCTTTCATTGGGCTTGAACTGACGCGAGGTATAAGCAACAACTTTCTTCTCTTGCATTAAGACAGCGCTGAGACCTTGCAAAGAGGCATCACAGAAAACTTCAAATGGCTTGGATTTGTCAGGAGGAGTCAAGACAAGAGCTGAGGCTAGCTTCTCTTTTAGTGTGTTGAAAGCAACGTCACACTCAGGAGTCCAGACATACTTGACATGCTTCTGGAGGAGGTTGGAAAGTGGCTTTGCAATCTTAGAGAAATTCTCAATGAATCTTCGGCAATAGCTCGCAAGTCCAAGAAAACTACAGCGCTTCTTGACATTCTGAGGAGGTTCCCAGTTCACAATTGCAGATACCTTCTCCGGATTAACAGCAATGCCCTTGGCGGAGATGATATGACCAAGATAAAGAACTTCATCAAGCCAAAACTCACATTTGGAAAACTTCGCATAGAATTGATACTCTCTAAGCTTGTTGAGCACCAATCTCAAATGCTTGGCATGATCCTTATTATTCTTTGAGAAGACCAAGATATCATCGAGATACACCAGGACGAATTCATTTGTGTAAGGGTTGAAGATGAAGTTCATCATGCGAGAGAATGTTGGAGGAGCATTGACAAGGCCGAAAGACATGACAGTATATTCATAAGAACCAAAGCTTGTTCTGAATGCTGTCTTGGGAATATCTTGTTCACGAATGCGAATCTGATGATAACCCATATGAAGGTCAAGCTTGGAGAATACTTTAGCACCTTTAAGTTGCTCGAATAGCTCATTGATATTGGGAAATGGATAATGTTCTTAATTGTCTTCTTGTTCAATGGACGGTAGTCGACACAATGTCGGTCCTTGCCATCCTTCTTCCGGACAAAAAGAACACCACAACCCCACGGAGATGAACTCGGTCTTATCAAACCCAGATGCTCTTGTTCATCGAGTTGTTTCTTAAATTCCTTCAACTCCTCTGGTCCAAGCTTGTAAGGACGCTTTCAAACGGGTGTACCAGGCTCAAGATCGATAACGAATTCAATTGGCCGGTGAGGAGGCATTCCCGGAAGCTCTTCTGGAAAGACGTCTTGGTATTCACAAATGACTGGAATCTGAGAGATGGCATCTAACTCGCCCTTCTCATTGAGAAAAAAATAGTCGAATGGTTTCATCTTGAGTGGCATAAATGATCACATCGTCAGATGAGTGTGTCAACATAACCTCCTTGGCCACCACAATCATGTTGAGCCTTGTGCTTAAAAAGCCAGTCAATTCCAAGAATTAGATCAATATCCGAGTCACCAAGAACAATTGGTTTAGACAGAAATTTATAGTTGCCCATCTTGATACCGACATTCAGAACCAACATGCTAGCACAATATAAAAAATACACTTCCGTGATGATACGTGTTTGTCACAGTAGGTCGCGTTTTTTTCATGCATGTACATCCATGACGATTTTATGACAGAATCAAGATAGTCATACATATGCTGTCGTAGAAGTGTTCCATGACATTACCAAAATTATTATCACGGAAGTGTGCACTTCCATGACGATAAATCGCGCGTCACAGAAGTGCTTTCGTCAAGGGTGACCGACACGTGGCATCCACCATAACGAAACGCCGTTAAGCTATCGGGTTGTGTTTTGGATCCGATAAACCGTTAACAACCCGGACCAATGGGGATTTTCCACGTGTAAAATCATCATTGGCTGGAGGAAACACGTGTCGGCTCATCGTTGGGATAGATGTCATCCACTCATTGGACAGAAGGCGCCTATGATACGTCGACACGTGGCATGGCCCAACAGAGGCCCATTCCTGTGAAAAGGCCGGCCCGTTTGACTTGGTCAAAAGGTGGTGGGACGGCCCATGGAAAGCCTATTAATGGCCTGTTCGCATATAGCCCATTTACAGCCCGCTAACCCAAGGACCATTACGCCCTATCCAAATTAGGCCCAGTAGCGTCATCTGGGCCATCCAATATGATTCTAGCCCATTTTCACTTCTGGCCCATGTATGGCCCATGACGTCTTTTGACTCATATGAGGCCCTATGTAACTCTTGGCCTATTAACGGACCGTGGTGAAACTGGCCCATAATGAACAATGTATCACTTTACACCCATTAATGGCCCGTGGTGAAACTGGCCTGTAATGAACAGTGTATCACTTTATACCCATTAATGGTCCGTTATTCCGTTGGGCCGTTTCCAGCCCATGTTATCTTTTGGCCTTCTTAGAGCAAATTTATTCTTGGGCTTATTTCCAGCATTCGTTTACTTACGGCCCGTTACTGTCATTTTCTGCTTGTGGGCCAAATTCAGCCCGTGGTTACAGTTGGCCCGTTTGTGGTCCGTTAATACGTTGGGGCCGTTTTCATAGCGTCATCAAATACGGCCTATTAACGATGGCCCGTTATGGTCGGCCCATGAACGGACGATTCCAACTCTAGCCCGTTTACGGCCATAATGCGGCCTGTTATTGGCCCATGTTTGGCCAATCGATCATACGGCCCGTATAAGGCCCATTGATGATACGACCCGTAGAAGGCCCATTGTTTCTACGGCCTGTAGAAGGCCCATTGTTTCTACGGCCCGTAGAAGGCCTACTGTTTCTACGGCCCGTAGAAGGCCCACTGTTTCTACGGCCCGTAGGAGGCCCAGTGTCACTACAGTAAATATTAGCCCATGGTTATTGTGGCCTAGTTTTAAAAATAGGTTATTGCAGCCACTAGCAAACCGCAGAAAAAGAACTGCACTGACTACAAGCAAACAAATAAACAAGACAACAAATAAATAAATAAGCAAGCAACTTATGCTAGGCTATCACCGCTATTACACATATTACATCCACTGGGCATCAAAGTTCGCCACCAGTGCAAATATAGGGAACAAAGCAGCATATAAACGCCGTAGCAAAACAAGTCTAGAACTGAAACCACTTCAGAAGAGTTCAAGAAAAAATATCCTGGGTACCCATAATGCTGGCAAGATGCTTAGCAAGCTTATTAACTTTCTCTTGTTTGGCGCTTAAATCCTCCAGCGCTTGCTGTTGCACAAGAAAGTACGCATCTGAATTCTGCAGGAACTTCCTCAGTCCTTCGGCTTCTTGCCGCAGCACAGCTGACTGATGCCTTTCAGCTTGTAGCTGAGACTAAAGAAGCCGAAGTGATTGAGGCAGCGAGTTTGAAGAGCTTGTGCCAACGGTACTAGCCAGTAACTCGAACACTACATCAACGCAGGACTGTGGGGTTTTCTCACTGTCTACAAGATCGTTTTTATCACCTTTCTTGGAGACCAACAGGGTTGTCTCACTATCTTGAACCTTATCTGCATTACTTTCTCTACCATTGCATAGTGGGGTGCTCTTGTCCAATATTCTGTTTGCATACTACAAGAGAAACAAGGAGACACATCACAGGTTTAGCTTGTAGTATATGAAACTCATTTTGGTAAACCGGTTCAGTAGTAAGGTGGACAGGATAACAACATGAAACAAACATATATCTATGTACTATGGTCACTGTATTGTCCATATCATTCTAGTTTATGTTCCCTAATGAAGATAGAGACACAGTTCAACTCATATATTTTTAAGACACAGCAGCATAGACAGAATATAAGTGTGAGAAACTACACAGCATTGGCAGCACTTGTAATGTGCATCACATTAGAACATAACTGTTTATACAACTTAAACTGAATCAACATAGAGCAAGAAGTTAGAACAACGATCCAGTTAAAGAAATAGGTTTAAAACATACCTGTTGCGCCATTGGAGTTTCAATTGGATCCTTCAAATTCGAAACTAGTTGGTATGAGTAAATATAGTGATGCAACAGCAAAGGAGTATGGACCATAGCTACGGAATCTGACCTGAGAACAGTTGCTCTTCTGCTTTAAACCTGGAGTTTGGGTTAGCTGTGGTGGTCTTCGTGCTTTGGGCACTGCAGTAGCTTTACAAACTGCTCGTGTGGGGGTACTCTGTGGTGGACATGGTGCTTTGTCAACTATAAGTGGGTTACTATCCGCTGGGGTTGTGGTTAGATGGGTTGTAGTTGGTTCTCTGCCCAACGGTGTAAGTGTGCAATCTGGAAGAGTCTCGATTATGTGTGGTGGGGCTAGTTTGTGGGCCAGTACAACCATGGTTCTATCTGCATCGATGGGTAGCACTGTCTTTTGTGAAGAACGGGTTTTTGCTCCTTAGATACTGCCATCACCCCCTCCAATTCAAATGGCTGATAAACAAGAAAAGATATTGAACGTACAGACATTGTATGATAGACAGATGTGGTAATTTGCATACATGTTGTCTAACCAAACATGACACAATTTCACATATATGATGCCTAACTAAACATGATAGCATGACACAGTTTCAGATATATGATGGATAACTTAACAGGATATAATGGCATAATTCAACATATGATGAGTACCTAAACAGGATGACATGAAAAAACTATATGATGTCTTTCTAATAGGTTGGGATGAAATAATTCACATACATGTTGTCTAATTATACAGGATGGCATGATATAATTGACATAATTGATTCATATACTAAGCAGCTGGCACTCGCATGTATGATCTCTAAACTAAGCAGATAGAATTCAATATTGTGCATATGATGTCTAAACTAAGCAATGCAAGACACCATATGCATTATATGAGAAATATAAACATTGCAACTTAGAGCATACACCTCAGGTGGGATATAGGACTAGTCATCTATCTCTGAATCCTCCTCTGAGGAGCTCCTTCTAACCATCGACATATATGCTTCAACAGGTACCATTACCTGCTCTGAAGACCTTGTTTTCACTACAGATTTTTCCATAACCGGCTCAAATGGTTGATACACATGAAGAGTAGTTCAATATACACAGATTATCGACAAATGGAATACGTAATGAAAAAAAAGATGGCATGAGATAATTCACATATATGATGCCTGGCTCCATGGTGGTGCATAATTCACATATATGATAACTGGCTGAAAAACATGGCATTGCATAATTCACATATCTGATATAGAAAGCAAACAGGAGGCATTCACACAAAGCATGTCTAATCTAAGCAGATGGCATGGCAATGCAAGACACCATATGCATGATATGAGCAATATAACCCAACCAAGTTAGAGCATGCACCTCGGGGGGGGGGGATACGACTGGTCATCTCTCTCTGAATCCTTATTTTTCATATCTGTAACCAGCAAGAAATCTGCATCGAAAGGTAGCACTGACTGCTCAAAAGACCTTGCTTTCACTCCAGATTTTTCCCATGACCGACTCAAATGGCTGATGCACAGGAAGAGTAGATGAACGTATAAACACTGTTGACAAATGGAATACATTATGGAAAAAATATGGCATGATACAATTCACATATACTATGACTGGGTAAACAGGATGGCATTGTATGATTCACGTATATGATGCCTGGCTAAAGAAGTTGACATTGCATAATTCCCATATACTCCCTCCGTTCCTAAATATTTGTCTTTTTAGAGATTTCAAATGGACTACCACATACGGATGTATATAGACATATTTTAGAGTGTAGATTCACTCATTTTGTTCCGTATGTAGTCACTTGTTGAAATCTCTAAAAAGAGAAATATTTAGGAATGGTGGGAGTATGATATAGAAACCAAACAGGTGCCATTCACACAAAGCAAATCTAAACTAAGCTGATGACATATAAGATGTATAATGTAAGCAATGCAAGGCGCCATATGCATGATATGACCAACATCAGCATGCCAGGTTAGAGCAAACACCTCAGGTGGTAAAAAGGCGTGGTCGGCTCCTTTTGAATCTCCATCTGAACAGTTATCTTCCTCTGGAATACAATCTGGAAATGCAGGAGGGCGGGCACTTCGCCCACCATGGAGCGGCGTCTGCATGACATTATATTTGCACGCAACGGTCTTCTGTTTTTCTCTACATGTTCAATACGATTGTGTACAATATCTGACATGCATAATAAAAAAATAGTTAGATTTTGTAAGGCCTAAGGGGTGCATGCAAAAATCAAGACTGATGGTAGCAAACGAGTGGATGGATCCAAAACTAATGATAGCAGGTAGATTATAGCTTTAGTTTAAAAAGATAGACAATGGATCATCTATTGTTTGTTGCCCACCCAACATGAACCACATAGAAGACCCCAGATGAACCAGATAGTAGACAGATACTATTCGTTGCTGGCTCGATATGAGACCCATGGGCAATTCAAAACTCAAGATTGAACGATAAAGTAGCAGGTAATAATAACCGATGTATAACGTAAGCAAACACGAAAGACTGCGACCTCTCTTCCGGAACTGTGTAGTCCTCAGGTTCATCTGCTCAGTCGATGATGGTATTGCAGTTGGCGTGGCTGCCGGCAATGGGGAAGATGATCTGAGGCAGCGAAAGGAAGTCTGCAGGGGGGATCTCTGCTGCAGTGAACGCTTCTGTCGATGGTGCACCTCTCATGGGGTGGATGATGGCACGGCAGGAGCAGGACATAACACACAGAGTTTTCTTTGACGCTTATCTGAAAATAAAGTAAATCTGTAAGGGCTCCTTAGAATTGGAGGATTCTATAAACGCAGGGACAGGAAAAACACAGGAATAGGATAGGAATGCATGTGCAAAACAGAGCATTTGGAAACATAGGATTTCAGTCAACTTGGGTGTTTGGCTCACATGAATTGGAAGAACAGAAGAATGGAGAAACAAAGTGATGCGACGAGTGTACAACCTCTTTGGCATAGCCTTGTGTTTGGCTCACATGGGTTGGACGTGGAGGATGGTGATGATGCTGGTGTGACTGTGGAGGCGGGGAAGAAGATCCGAGGCCTCTGGAAACAATGCCGAGGGTACTGCTCTGCTGTGATGGACGGTTCCGTCGTTGGAGCAGCTCCGCTAAGGTGTACGGCAACGAGGCTGAAGCATGAAAAGACAGACAACGTTAATCTGAAGTGGGACCCTAATATCATCTGCAATAGATGATGTAAAATACATCACCAAAAAGTGCTAGATGTAAAATGCATCAGCCGCGCCATGGCCACTCTGACAGATGTTGTAAGTACTGTTCACTCTAAACTTAACTGAAGAAAATGAACTTCACAGTCGAAACTGAATTTTACTGTCGAAACTGATTGAACTAGTAATAGAGCATTGCAATAGATGTTTAGGGCGTTCGAGCACTAGTAGCAGAGAAGCAGTGATCTAAATCAGCAGACGCTCGAGCAGGGAACGCACTAGTAGAGAGCAAGTCGTGCAGTAGCACCGCGAACAAGTGCTAAAGCAGCAATCCTGTAGCTGCCGGAGGTCGTGCAACAGCAGCAGCAGCGCAAGCGAGAGCAAGAGCAGAGCGGCAGCACAAACGAAAGCAGGAGCAGTGCAGCAGCGCGACCGACAGCAAGAACAGAGCCGCAGCGCGAGCGAGAGCCGGAGCAGCTGTAGCTAGTGCCGTTGTGGGAGTCGCCGCCGAGCAAGCAACGACATGGGGGAGAGACGCCATGGATGATGTTGCCGGTGATGGTGCCGTCGATGGAGACACGCCATGTCTGCTTGGTATCGAGCACCGGCAGCCCTGTGAGACCGAATAAAAGATAAAATGCAGCGGTGAGTGCAGAACCTCCTTGGTGGCGCCGAGTTGGCCTCGGCTTCATCGGAGGAATTGGTGAGGATGATGCGGTTCCGGTGGGGCAGGTCAAGACGGTGCTGTGAGGATTGAGGTGGCACGATAGACGAGGCGAACATCGGGGCAGCTCCTTGGAGGTGGGGGACGGGGCGGCTGATCCAGAGGGACGACGAGATCGACAACGGATCCTCATCCGGTGCGGTGGATGAGGGACGGCGAGCTGTTGCGGTGGACGACGTAGTCGGGGAAGAGTCTCCGGCTGGGCGGCGGTCGGGAGGCCGACAGAGGAGCATGGGGTTTCGCGGGTTTTGGTGGCCTCGGTGTACGAATGGGGGGCGAAGGGGGAGGGGGAGCCAAGCTTAGGGACGCGCTTGTCCGAAATGTAGGGTAAGTTAGCAGCGTACCCCCACCGGTTTTGACACTGCGACGTGGAGCTTCATTTCTGCCTGAGGGGTAGAAGGGGGATTTCGCGTGTCTGTGCTGCGGGAGCGATTTTGGATGAGGATGGAGTTCTTGCGCACGTCCAAATTTCGGGATAACAAGGTGCGGCGCAGGTTGAAGAAGTGAGAGTTTCAAAGCAGGTGAGACAAAAGATACTCGAGCTTGAAAATTTTGGGATAACAAGGTGCGGATTCCTTGTTCGGCAGAACAAACTTAACGTGTAAAAAAACAATTCATACAAGACACAAGAGAGTCATGTCCCCTTTTACTATATTTCTATAGATGCCATTGAAAAAACTACAAGAAAAATGTAAAAAAAATCGGGAGAACAAGATTACCCTGCACAGTACCAAATCGATTCGCACTTCCCTCAACAACAACAAAAAACAAATCAATTCCCACCAAAGAAAGAGTAATGTCCCTTTTTATATGATTACAGATGCCATGATCTCAAATTTCAATTTTTGAATCCACGTTATGTTGAATTCGGATATATCGTTAGGTGACCTTGTGGTTTATAATTGATGTAGTCGTACATTTTGATCTTACATCATATATGAACATTTTACTCCACCATGTGAACATATATATTGTCGTCTACCATATGGACTAAATTTGAATCAATTTTCCTTATTTGAATACGATTGTTGTCAAGTTATACAATAATTTAAATATTATCTTGATAACAAAAAACATACATATAGCAGTAATCATATTTCACTATGAACTACATGTACCATATGCTCTCCAATTCAAATATTTGTATCCATTTTATGTTGAATTCAAATCATAGTACATTATTGGTCTAGGTAGCGAGATGTTTGGGATAATCTAAACCTGGTTTTCATATGTATAATTTTTGGCTGAATCGGTACAAGTTTTGGTATAAGCCTCTTGCAAAACTGAAGATTCTCTCAACAAGCCTCGTGGTTCCGAGAGGGAACATGTCAACTTTGTGTGTGAAACGATATACGCTGCCTCCCCCTGATTTTATTTACAGAGGCAACATAGAACTATATGAGTGCCCTGTTAAATTTTGGAATTATTTCGGGTTCATTTGGCCTTTTTATACATTAATTGAGTTTCTGGACTTTTAATGTGCATAATCTTAATATGAATTGCATGCACATGCTCCGGTGCACCAACGTGGGTTGAAAAATCACATGTGTGTCTTTGGTTGAATTTTTAGGTCCCATGGTAGAAATGAGAATGAAATTCAAACATCTGGGCGTCATGACTCGGCCAGAACATCGAGAAACTTTGATTTTAAATTCATGTAAATCCAAAACTCGTTTGGAAATCATGAAACTTGGCATGGTTTCATGTCATGGCACTAACATGTTGTGGTAAAAAAAATTGGGACGATTTGGAAGCTCGTGGTTCTAAGAGGGAACGTGCCACCTTTGAGTGTGAAACGATACGCTGCCCCCCTTGAGTTTCTTAACAAAGGCAACATAGAACTTCATTAGTGCCCTACTAAATTTTGGAATTATTCCGAGTTCGTTTGACGTTTTTTATACATTAATTGAGTTTCTGGTCATTTAATGTGCATAAGTCAAATTTGAACCACAAGCACATGCTCTCGTGCACCAAAGTTGGTTGAAAAATCACATTTGTGTCCTTGGGTGAATTTCTAGGTCCCATGCAAGAAATGAGAATAAAATTAAAACATCTGGGCATCGTGGCTCGGCCAAGAACATTGAGAAACTTGGTTTTAAAATACTTGTAAATCCAAAACACGTCTGAAAATCATGAAACTTGCCATGGATGTCATGTCATGGTACTACCATGTTGTTGTAAAAAAAATTGGCCGAATAGGAACAGATTTTGGTATAAGCTTTTGCAAACCGAAGCTTCTCTCAAGAAGTCTCGTGGTTCTGAGAGGGAAGGTGCCACCTTTGAGTGCGAAACGATATACGTTGTCCACCTTGAGTTTATTTACAAAGGCAACATAGAGCTACATGAGTGCCCTGTTAAATTTTGGAATTATTCCGGCTTCGTTTGGCCTTATTTACACATTAATTGAGTTTTTGGTCATTTAATGTGCATAATTCAAATTTGAACTACAAGCACATGCTCCCGTGCACCAAAGTTGGTTGAAAAATCACATTTGTGTCCTCGGGTGAATTTCTACTCCCTCCTTCTATCTATATAGGTCCTAATGTGTTTTTTGAGGCTAACTTTGACCAAATGTTAGAGCAATAATATATGGCATGCAACTTACACAAAGCATACCTTCAATTTTAAATATCAAAGGAGCTTCCAATAATATAATTTTCATAGTATACATCTCATGTGCTATTAATCTTGTCAATAGTGAAAGGTTGTCTTGAAAAACACATTAGGCTCTATATAGATGGAAGGAGGGAGTAGGTCCCATGCAAAAAATGAGAATAAAATTCAAACATCCGGGCATCGTGGCTCGGTCGAGAACATTGAGAAACTTGGTTTTAAAATCATGAAACTTGGCATGGTGTCATGTCATGGTAGTACCATGCTGTGGTAAAAAAATTGGCTGAATAGGAACAAATTTTGGTATAAGCTTCTTGCAAATCAGAGCTTCTCTCAATAAGGCTCGTGGTTCTGGGAGGGAACGTGTCACCTTTGTGTGCATAATTCAAATTTGAAATACAAGCATATGTTCTAGTGCACCAAAGTTGGTTGAAAAATCACATGTGTGTCCTCGGGTAAATTTCTAGGTTCCATGCAAGAAATGGGAATGAAATTCAAAATTCTGTGCGTCGTGACTGGGTTGGAAACATTGAGAAACTTAGGTTTTAAATTCTTGTAAATCCAAAACACACATGAAAATAATGAAACTCGGGTTGGTGCCATGACATGGTACCAACATGCTGGGGTAAATTTGCAGTCCGATTTGCGAAGGCGCACACATTAACAATCAACAAAGTCATTTTGGAACAACTGTTGTCACGTTACAATCGGAAACACAAGTATTATTGAAACTGTGGGCGTTCTACTTACTAGTACCATTTACGTGCCGCCACGCGTCCCCATTTTTTATTATCTAGGAGGCACCATGCAGGGTAGCTATTTGAGTACGAGAGGCGTGCGATCAGACCCCTGCGCGTGCTCATCGGGAGGAGAGCCCTTTGACCTCCATCTGTCGTCCACCTCTCTCCCAAGGTCTCTATTAATGGCGCCCGAGCCTCTGTTTAATGGCGTGGCTATGTCTCACTCGACTGAGATTTAAGAGAGAAAAAAGAAAATCTAAAAGCACGGATCTTGATGTAAGATCCGATGGACCTATATAGCATCTACTGCGACTTATAGCAAGACTGATGAATTTATAAGGACGATTAATTTTTTTTGATCAAAGAAGGGCTTGCCCCTCCCGATTTTCATTACTGAAAACCACCACAATTCACAAGAAGTTCAGCACAACTCCAGCCTAACACGAAGGACTAAAAGCTACCAGATTGAAATCGTAACATCCCAAGAGGCCAACAAAGGCCAAACATCTGCGCTAGAACCCAACATTTCACAACCGACGACACAATCCACATCCTAAACCGATTATTACATCAAAAGAAACCAGGAAACTAGTCTCCGCGGCGAGCGGCGATGAGCTCTTTCGTGTCCTCAAGACGCTGCTTGAGAACATCCACGGATTCCTCCAGTAGCCTTTGGCGCTCGTTGCGGAGCATGTCATTCTCGTCCATAAGTTTCTTGACGATCACGCTGGTCCTCTTCAACAAGGCACTGGTCTCGTCCTGCTGGTCTGCACTTTGGACGATCTTCTCCCTCAGCAGGTCACGCTCGGCCCGGAGCCTCTCATTGCCCTCGCTTAGTTGCTGGATGATGTCGGTAGCCTGTTCAAATGAGGCTTTCATGTCGTCCTGCAACCTCGCCTAGCCGGACATCTGATCCATCTGGCTATGGACGATCGCATGCATGCGCCTGTAACAGTCGTCGCCTGCCCGCGAGAAATTTTCCCAGGCCGCCGCGGTGCAGCGGGACATCTCTGCTGCATTCGTGGCGCGGCGGGACATCTCTGCTGGTTCCGTGGTGCGACCGGACCAGTCTGCTGCATCGACGGCATGGTGGGACCTCTGTGCTGCTTCAGCGGCATGGTGGGACCTCTGTGCTGCTACTTCCACGCGGCGGGAGATGTTGGTTGCTCTCGCAGCGAGGCGGGACATCTCTCGTGCTTCCGCTTCCATGCTCGCCTCTCCCTGGTGGCAATCTCTCGACCCAGAACTCACGCTGGCCATGGCAGACGCAAGTGAAGGATGTTGAATGACTTGTTTGTTTTTGTGGATCAGGAGTTGAGGAGGAATGTGCAGTCATCTTGGCATACTAGTATTTATAACCGAGTACTAATACGCTCCTAAGTGGGAAACCGTTTAGGTTGTGATCGGTGTGAACAGGTTTGGAATTCAATATAGCGTGGAGTAATTTGCAATGTGACGAGACGCAAGCTCAAAATTTATTGACGGTTCTAGTTTCAAAGTGCGGCACTATTCCCGGATGGAGTACTTCTTTTTCTACTCCCTCCTTTCTGGTTTTATAGGGCTTATCTCAAAATTTTAGTGTTTCCATTTAATAAGGCTCAATTTGGTTGTTCCCCAACACATGTTCAGATTCCAAGGTGAATCATTGCATGCAAGTATTAAGAGAAAATTGACCAATGCATGTACTTTATGCATGCATGCATTGCAATTAATGCATTGATAAACATATTTTTTGAGAAAAACAAGAGCATTAATTAGGTGCTTTTGCAAACTACAAAAAATATTCCACCACTCACCATCTTGGTTGGTGAGATTTTTTAATTAAGCCCTATAAACCGGAAAGGAGGGAGTACTGCTGTGTACGTGCAATAACTGGCACCGTCGTATACATATCTTACAGTTAATGGGGCGTTCGACAGGAATAGCCGCACGGCGAGCTCTAGGCCAGTCTTTTTCAGAGCATTAAACCTATCTCTCGGGACTTCTCATACGCACCATCGTGCCACCCACAAAAACGTGTACTCTGAGTTTAGTAGTATGTTATACAGGAAGAGCGGAGGTGCATGCACGCACTCGTCCTCTCACACACGCGTTTGTTTTTTCTCGAAAAGGAGGATGATGACCCCCGGCCTCTGCATCTGGGAGTCACACACGCAAATTATTGAAATATATCAAGTGTGGTGCTTTGATGTGTCGCGTCAACTCGTACATCAACAAGAAGTTTGATTATCCTCTCCCTCGCGGACTTAACTGCACCTGACTTTGGCTGTATGACAGGTTGGCCACACACCTATCGGGCCCACCTATCATACACGCAAAGGCAAGAGCGTCCCTCCCTCGCCCATGAGCGTGGTGGCTGGCAAGACTAGGAGAAGCTTTTTCTACACGCTCTCCCTCCCGCACGCGGTGGACATGTAGCAGTTCAATCGGTGTCAGATGGCCAGAAGCGTATGGTGGTACTCCTCCAGTGCAGCAGTATTCCATCATTGTTCGACTTCCCGAAGAGGCGAAGAGCCAAGCGCAGCCCGGACGCTCGTGTGGCAGTTTCATGTGTAGAGTAGTCTAGGATAGCGTGTACCATGCCTGTAAGCTTAAAATCATTGGGGTCGGCTCCATGCTATGTGGCCGTCTCGAAGTTTAAAAAATATATTAAAATAGTCTTCTGGCCCTACCCGAAAACTGCCATGCGTACTGCCCGGGAAAAGCCCCGCCCTCAACTTTTAACTACGCGAAAATAGTTTGAGCTTGTTCGTTCTATATAAATACAGTACTTATTGTATGTTTATTCACCCGTGGGGTTGTTCAATGAATGGAGGGTCGGGGAGCACAAGTGAACAATACTATAGTACTACTAGTAGTAAGTAGGAGTCGTACAGTAGTCACCTTAAATAGAGAGTTTCTTTTCTTTAATGCCACGTACACAAATTGAAACACTTGTTGTGGAGAAAAAAAGGATAATCACTCCACTATATATGGATGCAGGGGCCAGAGCGCTTGCTTTACTAGGGTTGCTCTCTTCATTCTCTCATCCTCTCCAGATATAAACAAGACAGCGGTAGTGACATTTTCTCTCTGCTCACCACTGGTCACAGATCCGGCCGGATCCCTTCGGCCGGTGTGTGTAGAGGACTAAAAGGTGCATCGTTCACACGGTCATCGCCGTCGAGGGAGGAAACCCACAGCTATCGGAGGGGCCCGATCCTCTTCCCGTGCAGTTCTCTCCGACACATGGCCGGCTCGGGAGGTCCTCCGACCCTTCTTCCTCCCTGCCGTATTGTCCGCAGATCCAACCTGCCGCCGCCGACATTGCGGCAACCCTCAAGTATAAGTTCTTCGAAAGCGGCCTTGCTCTACTGCCCCAACTCCCCACGTGTCTGCATGTGCATCTTTTTCCACTCCCATCAGCTCTTCCAAAGCCACCTAAATTTTTAGTATTATTAGAGGTAGAGCTACTTCATGCATTCCAATCTAGGGCTTTGTTCAAACAACAAAGAAAGGGGGAAAGTTGTAGCATGAATCTTGGACTTGATTCAAAGAGGAAATAATATGGTGAAAGTAGTAGAGACCGGATACCCAACATGTCTCTTGGTTGAAAAGGGAAATAATGGGAAAACGTAGTACAAACTGGATAAGGAATAGATCTATTATTGGTTGAAAAAAGGATAGAAAGTGGAGGCTGGTGGACAAGTCAACAAAGTATGTCCAGGATTAGATTTGCTGCCATCACATAGTAAAAGGTCTCCAGGTTTAGATTTGCTGCCCTCACATAGTAAAAGGTCTCAAGATTAGATTTGCTGCCCTGACATAGTAAAAGGTCTCCAGGATTAGATTTGTTGCCCTCACATAGTAAAAGGTCTCCAGGATTAGATTTGCTTCCCTCACATAGTACAAGGTCTCTAGGATTAGATTTGCTGCCCTCACATAGTACAATGGCACTCCTGATGTTTTCCCCAGCATGATAAGTAAGTTGGTCCTTTACGCTGCTGAGTGTCCTGGTGTCCCCACTGTCCCATGCCCTTAAACCAACTCTTTAGCTACTTTTGATTTACTGTGTCTGGTAAACAAGCAATGCCACCATTAAAGTAATCCCATATTTTAGGAATCTCATTGTTGATCGTAATGCTTCTGGTAACAAGAAGCATTGCTTACGTTTTAAAATTTCTACTGTCCTTGCGTGATTGCCATGAACATAACTAAGATGCTTCTTTTAATTTTGTATATGTTCCGTATATTCTTATTGACCAGCAACTATTTACTTTCTATCTTTTTGCGCAGATAGGGATGTCCATTTCACCTTGTTGCTATTGTGACCTTTTGGTGAACTGCACAAAACACTTCTTTTTGGAATGAGTGTCTTGTGCAGTTCAACTAAAATGTCACGTGGGCAACATCTCTCAATTTTGGTGGAACTGCACAAAATGGTGATTGGAGTTTCCAAAATCTCCGTCAAGTTCTGCTGGCAATCTCGTGCAACATTTTATTAGCCTTTGCAAGATGGAGCCGTCACTGTCACCACAATGGCACTTTATTTTAGTGGAACTGCACAAAAGGATAAGAAAATTATAGTTGCACCTTACATGAGCCGGACAGCCAACCTTAACGTTCCTCAATTTTAGTGCAACTACTAAAGAAGAACCTGCCAGCTCACAAGAGCAAGTACTTCTTGCTAGCTGAATGATGCAATCTTTGCTTCTTTTCAGGTGAACTGCAGAAAAAGGCGCATGAATTGAATCATGGAACTCCAGGCAGACCTCATCCAAGTGGAGCTGGAGGTTGAGTTCAAGGAGGCCGCTGTTAAAGCGAAATCATGCTCTCCTGTCTCCTTGTTTGTGTTGTGCAAGCATGCTGTGCAAACATGCTGCGCAAACAGGAATACTCAACTACAGATGTTGTGACGGTCAAGAGCATTCGCCAAGTTCTTCGATTGTATGACATGGCTAGTCAAGATGGATTTAATCCCGATATTCACTTTATCAAAAGGCTCTAATGGGTTGGTTCTGAATCTTGCAAGCTAGGAATCAATGAGATGTGTAGGCATCTTTGTTGTACTTATTATTTGAATCTTATTTGTTGGTTCTGAATCTTGAATGGTGGGAACCAATGAGATGTGTAGGCATCTTTGTTGTACTTATTATTTGGATCTTATTTGTTGGTTCTGAATCTTGCAAGCTGGGAATCAATGAGATGTGTAGGCATCTTTGTTGTACTTATTATCTGGATCTTATTTGTTGGTTCTGAATCTTGCAAGCTGGGAAACACGTCATGATGATGCAGAGGACAACAACCATAACAAACAGTTCAAACTTGATAGTATTATCTTTGTGAAAGTGCGACAAATGTGCTGATCGTGTGCGTCCTTAGAATAATAATTCTAATTGTTGTGCATGTTGATCCTGTGGCACTGATAGAACGAGCTAACGCATTGCTTGTTTTAAGTATAAATTTCTATCAAATCTGATTAAATTTAAGTAGAGTGACCACTAACTCCTGTTATTAAAGTACCAATACAGACCTGCTCGTGAACCGACGTGTGGCCGAGGGTGCATCTTCTACCGGGCGTGCAGCGGACGAGGGAGGGGTAGTAACTGTTGTTGCCTGTACACACTCAGCTTACTGTTGAATCTAGTTCCCCTAGAGATGAAAAACGAACTGCTGCCGCCGCCTACACACTCGTTCACTCGAAGAGACTCCAATGGTGATCCGAGGGGTGAGCCTGCTAGATATGGACTTCAGCAAGGAGTTCCCCTTTGAGTTTGCCGTTCAATCCTATGGCTGCATCAAGTTGAATGTGATGTACACCAACGATACGGACTCGGTGAAGCTCTGCCTCGCCTCAGTCCTATGGCTGCACCAGGTTCTAGAGCATTCGCCCGTTTCATCGGCAGCGCCGACTGCACCTTCGCTACGGTGGAGAGAAGGAAGAACGCGATGATTCAGCCATCTGGTGCAACAAGCTTGTCGACATCCAGAAGCAATACAAGATCATCAACAATAGGCAGGAGAAGGACTCCATGGTTGACCTCGCTGAGACCATCATCGACCCTTGATACGCCAACATGAAAGAAGACGACCTGAACACGTGGGAGGTACCTCTGAATCTAGCCTACATAACCTATGCGGCCAAGGACGCATACGCATGCTACGACATGTACAGGTAGATCTTGGACATGAGGGCGTGTCTGCTTCCCTTAACTGACGAGTACACGAACAACCGCAGCGTCATGATCAAGCGTGCCCGGAAGGTCTAGATGTTGTACTTTATCTATTTATAAGCACCTTTATCATCTCAGTGTTTCATGCATTAGCCTATGTGTCGAAATTATCTGTTTTGTCCGAAATATTTCTTTTAAGAACCCATTAACCTGATTGCTTTTTTTAGTGGCTATTTGCTTATGTATGTAAACTAGTTCACATGTCCGTAAAAAAACTAGTTCACTCGGCTGCCGTGCTTTGAATCTCCTTCCTCCCAACATATTCCCCTCCTCAGGTGGACCCAGCAGGTCTCTGAATTTTCTCCCACTTTCTTTTTCAATGTAAACTGAGTTTTCTCCCAGTACTTTCCCCTAGAACCAACTCAATTGTCCCACGTCTAGCCTAAAAAATAATAATACCCCACGTACTATTAACTCATCAAATTAAAATGATATTTTATTTCGTAAGTCGAAATTTCTTAAAAAAATAATAATAATTGTTTATATATAACTTGGCAAGTTAACTCCTAGTGATTGCGTACATAAGATTGCAAAGATTTTACTAACGTGCAATCATGTGTTTATGTTTTTATAACATTTCTACGTCTAGACCAACATGATATTTTCACCCAGCCCAGCAAGTCCGCGGATTTCGAGAAAAATGCAAATGGGATTTAATCGGGCTGCATAGATGCTACATCATTGTTTCACCCAGCCCACCAATTTGGACTAAAAAAACAAATGGACTGGCTGACATGTGTGCCAGTAGGTCGAAGCCTAAGAAGGCATTGGATTTACATCCAACGGCCGGCATTCTTCTTCAATCTCTCGTCTTCTTCCCCCAGCGCTGCCGGAACCACCATAGTGGGTGGTTGACTTGTGGGCCTACTAAGTTGACGAGGACGGAGGGCTTTGTCAACTTAGTTAATATGAACGATTCTAGCTCCAGTGACCGTACGATGTACATCCAGTGGCCATAGTGCTTCTTCAACCTCTAGTCTTCTTGCTCCAGCCGCCCAAAGCAGCGCCGGTCGTGTCACGTGCTCCTGCCTCTCGTGGCTGGCTATGATGCCGCGGAGGCCTCACCGCCCCCTACTACTCCCACCACTGGCCCAGGGTATCCCTCTACTCACCCACACCCCCTGTTATTCTGCGGCGACGGTAGCCTCACGCCGCAGACGAACCAGTGAACCCTCGTACTCCTCTCCGCGTGGGCATCCACTGCCGCGTCTTCCCCGGCTCCGCGTCATCCCCTTCCTAGGCCTCGCCGTCGTCCACCGCCTTGGTGCTCTCGGCGCGGCGTGGTCAATGAGGTCAACGACCGACTTCCATCGGAAGAGTACTGTACGTGGAGAGGCTGACAGCTGGGTCCACGGCCATAGCCCAGTCTTTTTGTGATTTGCCAAGTAAGTCGCTTTGTCAGGCCTGTTGGGCTGCAAATCTTTGAAGACGAGGAGAGCTTCATTCGGCTGGCCGAGAAAATGGCCTATCAGTAATGAGAAATGGGCTGTACATTTTTAAAACACATCAAACTGGCAATTAGTTTCAAATATCTTTTTTCATTTCGATATTTTAAATTAATTACTTTTATGCCTGGAGAATTTGTTGGATTTTATATTGATATACATTTATTTTTAAAATCAGTTTGAATGTGAGTCGAAATTTCGGGATTAAAAACAGTTCGGACCGCACCGAAATATGCAAAATTTCGTATAATTTTTTAACTGTGGCCACAATATGGGCTATAATGCTAACAAAAAGAATATGGGCTCCAAAAAAACCTTAAGAATTAGCAAATGGGCTGTAAATTATTAGAAATAATGGCAGATGGGTTGTATGCTGTTTTCCACAGATTTGAGGATTTCCTAAAAAAAAGGTTGACGCACAAGCAGTGACTGTTGGATATCCATCGAACGGCCGTCGTGCTTCTTCAATCTCTGCTCTTCCTGCTCCAGCCGCTCAAACAAGCTCCAGCGGGAATGCCTGCTCCCTCCTCCCTGTGGCCGGCTGTGCTGCCATGCAGGCCTCACCGCCCCACCGTACTCCCATTGCTGGCCTAGCCATCCCTCTACTCACCCACACCTGCTGTTATTCTCCGGCGACGGCATACGAACTAGTAAACCCTGATACAGTCGTACTCCCCTCCAAGTGGGAAACAACAGCCGAGTCTTCCTTGCCTCCATGTCGTTCCCTTCCTAGGCCTCGCCGTCGTCCACCGCCCTGGTGCTCTCGGCGCGGCCTGGTCAATGTGGTCAACGACTGACATGCATCTGAAGTGGACTATATGTGGAGAGGCCGACAGCTGGTTCCACGACCGCACGCAAGGAAATGCCTCCTTATTATGTGCAAAATAATGATGCCTCCACCTGACATCAGGGACCCACCGAAAGGGCCTCTGTATTTCGCAAAAAAACGTTGCCGCCGTTGACAGCTCGGACCCACCAGCAATATCTTCGCACGGAAGGAAGTGCCTCCTTATTACGCACAAAAAATGAATACTCCCCCTGTTAGCTGGGACCCAGTATAGTGGCAGGCTGACTTGTGGGCCTACTAAGTTGACGGGGATGGAGGGCTTTGTCAACTTAGTCAATATGCACGATTCTAGCACCAGTGACCGTACGATGTCCATCCAACGGCCGTAGTGCTTCTTCAACCTCTGGTCTTCTTGCTCCAGCCGCCCAAACCAGCGCCGGTCGTGCCTCGTGCTCCTGCCTCCCGTGGCCGGCTGCGATGCGGCGGAGGCCTCACCGCCCCCTACTACCCCCACCGCTGGCCAGGCCATCCCTCTACTCACCCACACCCCCTGTTATTCTACGGTGACGGCAGCCTCACACCGCAGCGAACTAGTGAACCCTCGTACTCCTCTACGCGTGGGCATCCACTGCCGCACCTTCCCCAGCTCCGCGTCATCCCCTTCTTAGGCCTCACCGTCGTCCACTGCCCTAGTGCTCTCGGTGTGGCGTGGTCAACGTGTTCAAGGAACGGCTTCCATCGGACGTGGACTATACGTGGAGAGGCTGACAGCTGGGTCCACGGCCGCAGCAAGGAAGTGCCTCCTTATTACGTGCAAAATAATTATTCCTCCACCTGACAGCGGGGACCCAGCGTACGGGCCACCGTATTTCGCAAAAAAATGTTTGCCTCTGAATGTTGGGACCCACCAGCTACATCTTCACATGCAAGGAAGTGCGTCCGGGCAAAAAAATGATTCGCCCCCCTGACTGCTGGGACCCACCAGCTACATCTTCACAGGCAAGGAAGTGCCTGACAGTCAGGACCCACCTGGTCTAAGCGTACGTAGCGTTGTCATTCTGGTTGCGAACGTGTACGTACATATATACTGGTAGACGTAGAGGCGCGCATGTGTCATAGTAGAGGCGCGTACGTGTCGTAGTAGAGGCGCGCACGTAGCATGTACACGTACGTACAGCGGCGAGGGTGCAAGAAAGAAAATACGGCCACGTATGTGTACATACAGGCGGGGTCTCGAACGCCTACTCGCGCATACGCACGGCCAGGGCTCGTGTACATGGCTGGGTTGGAACGGAGAAACAGCGTCGTCGTCGTGTTCATGGGGAGGAAATGGAATGCTCGTGTTCATGGGGAGGCAACGGAATGCGTCGTGTTCATCAGGAGGCAACAGAACGCGTGGGAGCCAACCGGCTGGGTCGAAACGGAATGCGTGGTCATGTTAATCGGGAGGGCTTGGACGGAACAGGCGATGGAAATGAGGCCTGGCGTACCGCAAAACGGAGGAAACGGACCTCCTACGTTCGGAACGGGGTCCTGTTGATCGGGAGGGGTGTGGCGTACCGCAAAACGGAGGAAACGGACCTCCTACGGTCGAAATGGGGGTCCTGTTGATCGGGAGGGGTGTGGCGTACCGCAAAACAGACGAAATGGACCTCCTACGGTCTAAACGGGAGTCCTGTTGATCGGGCAGGGTGTGGCGTACCGCAAAACGGATGAAACGGACCTCCTATGGTTGAAAAGGGGGTCCTGTTCATCGGGAGGGGTGTGGCATACCGCAAAACGGGGCTCCACGGGATACTGTTCATCTCCACCGTCGACCTCCTCCAGCATCCACAGGCTCCTCTTCATCCAGCCTCCACCGTGCGCTACTCCACCGGCTACTATTCAACCAATTATCGTCACATCTATGATGATACCGGGTTTTGTCACAATTATCGTCATAGAAGTGTCATATATATGACAGAAAAAATTTCGTTCGGCCCAAAATGTCATGGATGTGTCTTTTTTTGTAGTGTAGAGCTCACATGCTTAGCTGGAGAAACAACTTGGAATGCTTTAGGTAATGCCTTGGTGTAAAAATTGCACTTCGATGCAAATGGATATGACATGAAAGAATGTGATGCACCAGAATCAAATAAGACTTTTGTAGGAATATCATTAATTGGAATATTACCCATGATCACTTGAGAAGAATCCTCTGCTTGAGCTGCATTAATCATGTTTACCCTTGCATACTTGGGATTATGATTGACCACTGCATTGCTTGAAGATCACACAGGAGGAGGAGGTGGAAGGCGCCTTTGGTTGAAGCACTTGTTCGCATAGTGACCTTTCTGCTGACACTTGTTGCAAGTCAAGTCTGAGAGTGGACGATGATAAAGAGCACTTGACCTTGGAGCTTGAGTCTGAGACTTGTACTGACAGCCTGGATTGGGTGGGTGGGAAGATCCATGGCCACCTTTGTTCTTCTGCTGGTAGGGCTGACGAAATGGAGGAGGAGGAAGCCAGAACTTCTGTTGCTTAGCTGCCACTTGTGAGGAAGAAGAAGACTGAACTAAATCCTTGATTCTCTTCTTAGAAGCCTCACACTTAAGCTGAGCACCTTCTTGCTTGAGGGCCATGTTATAGAATTGACCGAACTTAGTAGGCTCCACGAGAACGAGAGCTAACTGCAGATCTTCTTTGAGGCCACCCCTAAAGTGATAGATCATGCTCTTTTCATCAGGAACATCCTGCCTTGTGAAGCGAGCAAGTTTCTGAAACTAGATGTTGTATTGGTACACGGACATGCTGCCTTGCTTGAGATTTCGGCACTCCTCATGCTTGCTCTCAGCAACACTTGTTGGAATGTGGTGAGCTTTGAAGTCTCGGCAGAAATCATCCCAGGAAATCACACGACCGCCTCTAGAATCTTTGTATTGTTCATACCAATCATCAGCTTGGTCCTTCAGCTCAAAAGAAGCGAACTTCACATAGTCCTCAGGTCTGACATTGCTACATTCAAAATGCTTGTTGATGTCCACGAGCTAATCATCGGCGTCCGTGGCCTCGGCACAGTAGCTGAAAGACTTCGGCTGATTTGCAAGGAACTGGTTGAGGGTAGCAAACTGAGGCTGATTGTTGAAATTCCCTTAGCCTTGATACCCTTGGTTTCCTTGACCTTGGTTGCGCTCTTGCAAGAGTTGCAAAAGCATCTGGGCGTTGGTGGCTGCCATGACAGCTTGCCATGCCTCCGGAGGTGGTGGTGGTGGTGGAGGAGGGTTCGCTTGACTCCCATCATTGCGTTCCGGATTCAGACGCGTTGGAGGAGCCATCCTAAAGAGGGTGACATCCGTTAGCATCTTGATAGATAGATAGACAAGCTGAATCAACAAATAGAAATTGCAACATATAGTATTCACAATAAACATTCGAACAAGGATGAACAAATGAATTCCAAAGTTAACATCACACATCCATTAAGGTGAGAAGCCACTTAGACAAAGGTTGATAAATAAAACAACAAGGTACGAATGGAACAAATAAGTGGTAAGGATTACCCAATCACATACCAAATATTTGCCGGAAGAATAACTAGAGCTACTTGAATTCCCACCTATAAACTCTTGAAACTTTCTGGTTATGCAATCTGGTGTTGGGGATACAGGGAGGCACAATATATATCACACAACTAACAAGCCCTACGCTCCAACTGTATCCATCCGTCAACACATAACCAAGAAACCTTCCTCAACCTTCGAAAAGCACCTGTTATACGAGTTATGGCGATACTCCCGAACTCCCACCCCAGTACTAGGTGGCGTCGAGGTTATCTCACCAACAACTTCATAAAAGAGATTTTCAATGTCGGCGAACTCAGGTATTCCAGAACTGCAACGATAAAATTTTGACGACAACACCTCGGAGCTCAACTCCCCGGGACACTGCCACAACCCCTAAATGTCAGGAGGCACCAAGAACAATGTTCTTGTCACAAGAATATCGGAACAATCCCAAGATACCTGCGTGATCCTAAAAAAATCGTGAAATTTGAGAAGAGGGAAGTCAAAACATCTACGTCAGGAGGCCTCACCAGAGCGACAAAGGGACTGAGGAGTAAAAAGAATCCTACTCTCCGGTATATATAATCCTAAGACTCAAAACATTTTGTTCTAGACTCAACAACGTCAGCGATTCGATCAAGCAGGGGGGTCCTAAGTCGGGGATGGCTATTATTACAAACTTGTAATGCCCACGATGCGGCTATAGCTCCCACGTGTCGAGGCACGACTTAGAGACATAACCGCATAGTGGTTTTGTCGCAAGAAGGGTCATCTTCACAAACATCCAATGGAATGAATAAGACAGGGATAAATAGAGTTGGCTTACACTCGCCATGTCACACAATACATAAATAATTCATACAACATCAAAGTACAATCATAGCCAGACTATGGACAACCAAATGAAAACGAAGATAAACCCTAAATGCTAGATTCCCGATCATCCCAACTGGGCTCCACTACTGATTATCAGGAAATGACTCATAGTAATGACCATGGTCCTCGTCGAACTCCCACTTGAGTTCGGTCGCATCATTTGCACTTCTATCATCAACACCTTCAACTGTTTTGGAAGTATCCGTGAGTCACAAGGACTCAACAATCTCACACCCGTGGGATCAAGACTATTTAAGCTTATGGGAAAGATATGGTAATGAGGTGGAGCTGCAGCAAACGCTAAGCAAATATGGTGGCTAACATACGTAAATAAGATTAAGATGAGAAGCTACGCAACGGTCGTGAAGCTACAAGTGATCAAGAAGTGATCCTGAAACTATTTCCTTCAAACATAATCCAAAAACCGTGTTCACTTCCCCGACTCCGCCGAAAAGAGACCATCACGGCTACAGACGCGGTTGATTCATTTTAATTAAGTCATGTGTCAACTTCTCTACAACCAAATATTAACAAATTCCCATCTGCCACATAACCATGGGCACGACTCTTGAAAGTTTATACCCTGCAGGGGTGTCCCAACTTAGCCCATCACAAGCTCTCACGATCAACGAAGGATATTCCTTCTCCCGGAAAGACCTGATCAGTCTCGAAATCCCGGTTACAAGACGTTTCGACAATGGTAAAACAAGACCAGCAAGACCGCCCGATGTGCCGACAAATCCCGATAGGAGTCGCACATATCTCGTTCTCAGGGCACAACGTATTGGACAAGCTATGAGTAAAACCAGCCCGGGGGTTAAAATAAAGATGACCCTCGGGTCTACAGAACCCAAGGGAAAGTTATAGGTTGTTAGGAAAATGTAAAACCAAGGTTCGGCCTTGCTGGAGGAGTTTTTTTCAAGGCGAACTGTCAAGGGGGTCCCATAACCCCAACCGCATAAGGAACACAAAATCAAGGAACATAACACCGGTATGACGGAAACTAAGGCGGCAAGAGTGGAACAAAACACTAGGCATAAGGCCGAGCCATCCACCCTTCGCTAAGTATATAGATGCATTAATTAAACAAGAGATAATGTGATATCCCAACATATCCATGTTCCAACATGGAGCAAAACTTCAACTTCACCTGCAACTAACAACGCTATAAGAGCGGCTGAGCAAAAGTGGTAACTTTGCCAAACAACGGTTTGCTAGGAAGGTGGGTTAGAGGCTTGACATGGCAATATGGGAGACATGATATAACAAGTGGTAGGTAGCACGACATAGCGATAGAACGAATAACTAGCAAGCAAACATAGAAGTGATATCGAGGGTATGGTCATCTTGCCTACAAAGTTCTCTGAGTTGTCGAAAAATTGATCCTCGTTAGCGTACTCAATAGGTTCCTCATTCATGTACTCGTATCCTGGCTCTACCCAAAGCAAGAACACAAGCAATGGAAGAACAATAAATCACGATGCAATGCACAAGCAACATGACGCAAGGCATGGCATGGAATGCAAGATATGATGTGCAATGCATATGGGTACTTCGGATGGCAAAGGATGATCAATGCATCACCTTGTCAAAACAAGTATGCCGCTGGAAAGATGAGGTGATTCCGGTCAAAATCGATATAAGGATCACCGGAAACGGATGCACGGTTTGCAAATGACAAGCAACACAAGAATGATGCAAATCTGCGATTAACAACATCATAGCACTTAGAATGCAACAAGAAACTATGCTACGACAGTCCAACATAGCAACAAAGCCTCTGACTATAAATTAGACATGAATCTCTACAAATCATGAACACTAAGATCCTGCTAGTCCACACTAGAACAAGCTCAAAATAGCATGGCAAAAATGCAAATGACATCAGCTTCACAGACTTTGAGAAAATACCAAGCATGGCAAAACAGCAGCATATAGCAATGTTTAGAGCAAGAAAACAACATGCTACAGGAATATATCATGGCAAACAAAGGCATGCAAAGCTAGTACTAAACACATAGAACAAAACTCCCTTACTGAACTTTATCCCAAGAGGCATGGAAAATGATGTGGCACCCATGCAAACATGGCAAGTTATATGAACATTTTCAGACTTAGTAGAAAAACAAGACCTGGCAGGAACAAATTCATGATAGTAACCTTGCAAGCTCAAATCACTCACCACAAAGCATTTCATGGCACAGCAAGGTAACCAACAGTAAGTAGACATGTTTAAGAAGCTAAGAATGGCAAGATCAAGTTCATAGGGTAAATGCATCACTAGAAAAACACATGGCAATATTGATTATCATGTTAATAATCTGCTAGGAACAATATTTAGCAAAAGTAGAGCAAGGAAAAGAGATGCTAGGTTACTCCATAATTACAACCAGAGGCATGAATGGATAGAGCGGTACCACATCTTCAAAACATGATTACTGAACTATCTCAAAATGTGCATGGATCTCATGATAGCAACAAGTTTACATAGCATCAAATGTTACAGGAAAAGGACTTGGCAAAACCACTGTCTGAAATCAACAACATTATGAAGCCTACTTTGCATGATTGTGCTAGTCACCACATAGATCAAAAAAATACAAGAATTGAACCCCTGTAAATATGGCATGTTGGAGCTCAAAAACCATGTAGACATCTGATAACCCACAAGTATAGGGGATCGCAACAGCTTTTGAGGGTAGAGTATTCAACCCAAATTTATTGATTCGACACAAGGGGAGCCAAAGAATATTCTCAAGTATTAGCAGCTGAGTTGTCAATTCAACCACACCTGGAAACTTAGTATCTGCAGCAAAGTGTTTAGTAGCAAAGTAATATGATAGTGATGGTAATGATAACAAAAGAGTAATGAAAGCAAAGTAATGTTTTTGGTATTTTGTAGTGATTGTAACAATAGCAACGGGAAAGTAAATAAGCATAAACCAGTATATGGAAAGCTCGTAGGCATTGGATCAATGATGGATAATTATGCCGGATGCGATTCATCATGTAACAGTCATAACATAGGGTCACACAGAACTAGCTCCAATTCGTCAATGTAATGTAGGCATGTATTCCGAATATAGTCATACGTGCTTATGGAAAAGAACTTGCATGACATCTTTTGTCCTACCCTCCCGTGGCAGCGGGGTCCTAATGGAAACTAAGGGATATTAAGGCCACCTTTTAATAGAGAACCGGAACAAAGCATTAGCACATAGTGAATACATGAACTCCTCAAACTACGGTCATCACCGGTAAGTATCCCGATTATTGTCACTTCGGGGTTAACGGATCATAACACAAAATAGGTGACTATAGACTTGCAAGAAAGTATCAAGAACTCTCATATATTGATGAAAACATAATAGGTTCAGATCTGAAATCATGGCACTCGGGCCCTAGTGACAAGCATTAAGCATAGCAAAGTCATAGCAACATCAATCTCAGAACATAGTTGATGCTAGGGATCAAACCCTAACAAAACTAACTCGATTACATGGTAAATCTCATCCAACCCATCACTTTCCAGCAAGCCTACGATGGAATTACTCACACACGGCGGTGAGCATCATGAAATTGGTGATGGAGGATGGTTGATGATGACGACGGCGACGAATCCCCCTCTCCGGAGCCCCGAACGGACTCCAGATCAGCCCTCCCGAGAGGTTTTAGGGCTTGGCGGCGGCTCCGTATCGTAAAACGCGATAATTTCTTCTCTCCTATTTTTTCTCCCAAAAGCAGTTATATAGAGTTGGAGTTGGAGTCGGGGGGTCTCCAGGGGGCCCACGAGGTAGGGGGGCGCGCCCTAGGGGGGCACCCCCCACCCTTGTGGCAAGGGTGTGGGCCCCCTGGTCTTCATCTTTGGCGAGGATTTTTTATTATTTATTGTAAGATATTCCGTGGAGTTTCAGGTCATTCTGAGAACTTTTGTTTTCTGCACGTAAAACAACATCATGGCAATTCTGCTGAAAACAGCGTCAGTCCGGGTTAGTGCCATTCAAATCATACAAGTTAGAGTCCAAAACAAGGGCAAAAGTGTTTGGAAAAGTAGATACAACGGAGACGTATCAACTCCCCCAAGCTTAAACCCTTGCTTGTTCTCAAGCAATTCAGTTGACAAACTGAAAGAAATAAAGAAAAATTTTACAAACTCTGTTTGCTCTTGTTGTTCTAAATATGTCAAGCTAGCATTCAAGTTTTCAGCAAAGATTATAACTAACCACATTTGCAATAATTCTTAGGTCTCATGATTACCCATATCAGTAGCATAATCAACTAGCAAGCCATAATAATAAATCTCGGATGACAACACTTCCTCAAAACAATCATAATATGATATAACAAGATGGTATCTCGCTAGCCCTTTCTGAGACCGCAAAACATAAATGCAGAGCACCTTTAAAGATCAAGGACTGACTAGACATTGTAATTCATGGTAAAAGAGATCCAATCATAGTCACACCCAATGTAAACTAACAATAATGAATGCAAATGACAGCTGCGCTCTCTAGCTAGTGCTTTTTTAATAAGAGGGTGATGACTCAACATAAAAGTAAATAGATAGGCCCTTCGCAGAGGGAAGCAGGGATTTGTAGAGGTGCCAGAGCTCGATTTTGAAATAGAGGTGAATAACATTTTTAGTGGTATACTTTCATTGTCAACATAATAACCAAGAGATGGCGATATCTTCCATGCTACACACATTATAGGCGGTTCCCAAACAGAATGGTAAAGTTTATACTCCCCCTCCACCAACAAACATCAATCCATGGCTTGCTCGAAACAACGAGTGCCTCCAACATACATCAGGTCCCAGGGGGAGTTTTGTTTGCAATTATTTTAATTTAGTTTGCATAAAGCATTGGACTGGGCATCCCGGTGACCAGCCATTTATCTCATGAGTGAGGAGCGGAGTCCACTCCTCTTGAGAATAACCCGCCTAACATGGAAGATACAGACAACCCTAGTTGATGCATGAGCTATTCGAGCATAAAAAACAGGATGATTATTTGAAGGTTTAGAGTTTGGCACATACAAATTTACTTGGAACGGCAGGTAGATACCACATATAGGAAGGTATAGTGGACTCATCTGGAATAACTTTGGGGTTTAAGGAGTTTGGCTGCACAAGCAGTATTCCCGCTTAGTACAGGTGAAGGCTAGCAAAAGACTGGGAAGCGACCAACTAGAGAGCGACAACAGCCATGTACATGCATTAAAATTAATAAACATTAGATGCAAGCATGAGTAGGATATAATACACCATGAATATAAATATCGTGAAGGCTATGTTGATTTGTTTCAACTACATGCGTGAACATGTGCCAAGTCAAGTCACTTATATCATTCAGAGGAGCATACCACCCTATCATACCACATCATAACCATTTTAATAGCATGTTGGCACGGAACGTAAACCATTATAACTCATAGCTAATCAAGCATGGCACAAGCAACTATGATCTCTAATTGTCATTGTGAACATGTTTATTCATAACAAGCTGAATCAAGAACGATGAACTCATCATATTTACAAAAACAAAAGAGGTCGAGTTATTACCAGCTTTTCTCATCTCAGTCAGTCCATCATATATCATCATGATTGCCTTTCACTTGCACGACCGAACGATGTGAATAATAATAAGAGTGCACGTGCATTGGACTAAGCTGGAATCTGCGAGCATTCAATAAACACACGAAGACAAAGCAATATGGGCTCTTTTGTTAGATAAACAATAATGCATATAAGAGCCATTTCAACAATTTAATCATGGTCTTCTCCTACTGACCCCCAAAGAAAGAAAAGAAAGAAAACTATTTACACGGGAAAGCTCCCAACAAGAAAAAGAAGAACATGAAATATTTTTGGGTTTTCTTTTTAATTACTACTACAAGCATGGAAAGTAAATTAATTAAAAGCTACAACTAAATTTTTTGGTTTTTCTTAATGTTTATTAAACACACAAGAAGAAAGCATAAAAGGAAATAAACTAGCATGGATGATACAATGAAAAAGTATGAGCACCGACATGTAGCAATGAGTGTGTGTGAACATAAATGTAATGTCGGTGAGAAATACGTACTACCCCAAGCTTAGGCTTTTGGCCTAAGTTGGTTTATGGCCACGGCTGGCCTAGCAGATATCCATAACAATAGTTGGGGTCATACTGGCTGGCAATCATCTCCGGATCCCACTGATAGTTAGACTGTCGTGCAGGATCAAATTGTGGTTCCGGTTCTGGCTCCTCGGCTGGTGCAGGGTTCCGGTAGGCATGGATAGCCGTCAACGGAACAAGGTACGTGCCTACAGTCAAATCAAACAAAGCAGGAGCAGGCAAGGTGATAGTCTCAGGATGATGTTTATTAAAGAACAATTGATATTTAAGCTCTCCTGCCCTATTCTTAACAATAAAATCATGTGCCACCATAATTTTATAATCTAAATAAACACAAGGCAACACTTTTTCTCCCTTCTCAGCATGCCTAATAGGTATGTTAAAATGTCCAGCTGGGCGTGTAGCATAGATGCCTCCAAAGATGGGACCCTTAGTACGGTTCGTACTTAACCGTCTAGCAATAATGCCGCCCATACTAAAAGTGTCATCACTGTATAAACCTTGGAGCATAATAATTATATCAGGGATAATAAGGTTTCCATAGTTTCCGCGTCCAATTAAGCAACGACTAGCAAATAATGCAAACTAACGTAAAACGGGAAAATTTATGCTAGTGATTCGTGCATCGGAAACCTTCCTAGTTTCCCCTACAGTGATAGTATTAATAAATCCCTCCACATCATCATGATGTGGTTCTTCTGTCTTGCCCCCAAAATGGACTAAACAAATCCGACAAAAATCATGAAGTGACATCTCCTTATGCTCATCATATAAATGAAACTCCACCGTAGGTGGTGAGTTCCTAGAATGAAAATGAAAGTTTTGCACAAAGCTATTTGTGAGTAAGAGATACCGATCGCATTGGTCGTGGTGGAAAGCGGTAATGCCTGCATTATGAGCCAATTCATGAAAATCTTCATAAATCCTGGATGCTCTCAAGAAATCCTCGGAAGGCCATTCACACGCCCGAACCCCCGTGGTGCGCGGCAAATTATACTTAGGCTTCGCTGCCTTTTCCTTCGAGCTTTGGCTCGATGAGCCCCTCAATAATCTCCTCATCATTTTCTGAAAAATTCTGAAATTTTTAGTAACTTCAAAATAAAAGTAAACCAAACTCAATAATATTGATAGCAACTACTCCTACAAGTGCCTAGAGCCTATATCATGCATCAAAACTACTTTTGACCATATAAATTTGACATGCAAGCTCAAGAACAGGGTCACCTAAGCAGCAAAAATTTGCAATGAATAAAGCACTAGAACAAAAACTAATTGGACCAATGGAGGAGTCACATACCAAGGAACAATCTCCCCAAGCAGTTTTGTGAGAGGTGCTTTGAGCAAGGAGATCAAAAATGGCAGCAAAGAGGGCTGGAACTCGTGCTTGAGTTGGTTTTTCGTGTTTGGGGGAGGAATATGAAGTGTGTGGCTGAAAGAATAAGTGGAGGACGGCCACCGTGGGCCCACGAGGCAGGGGCGCGCTCTAGAGGGGTGGGCGCACCCTCCACCCTCGTGGCAAGGTGGTTGGCCCCCTGGTGTGTTCTTTGTTCCATAAATCCTCAAATATTCTATGAGAAATCATATTTAATTTTCAGGGCATTTGGAGAACTTTTATTTTCGACGTATTTTTATATTGCATGGATAATCAAATAACAGACAGAAAATTATTTATTTTTACTTTATTTCAACTAAATAACAGAAAGTATAGAGAGGGTACAGAAGGTTGTGTTTCTAGTTTCATCCATCTCATGCTCGTCAAAAAGAATCCACTAACAAGGTTGATCAAGTCTTGTTAACAAACTCATTCCCAATAATACTAGGTTACTGGAGAAATTTCGAATAACACTAGGTTACCTCAACGGGGATATGCACATCCCCAATAATAAGTATATCATATTTCTTCTTGACAGTAGGAAGAGGAAATTCAAAACCTCCAAATATAATCGATGGAATTTTTCCGATAGAATTGATACTATGAACTTGAGGTTGTTTCCTCGGAAAGTGTACCGTATGCTCATTACCATTAACATGAAAAGTTTGATTGCCTTTAGTGCAATCAATAACAGCTCCTGCAGTATTAAGAAAAGGTCTTCCAAGAATAATAGACATACTATTGTCCTCGGGAATATCAAGAATTACAAAGTCCGTTAAAATAGTAACGTTTGCAACCACAACAGGCACATCCTCACAAATACCGACAGGTATAGCAGTTAATTTATCATCCATTTGCAAAGATATTTCAGTAGGTGTCAACTTATTCAAATCAAGTCTACGATATAAAGAGAGAGGCATAACACTAACACCGGCTCCAAGATCACATAAAGCAGTTTTAACATAGTTTCTTTTAATGGAGCATGGTATAGTGGGTACTCCTCGATCTCCAAGTTTCTTTGGTATTCCACCCTTAAAAGCATAATTAGCAAGCATGGTGGAAGTTTCAGCTTCTGGTATTTTTCTTTTATTTGTAACAATATCTTTCATGTACTTAGCATAAGGATTCATTTTGAGCATATCAGTCAATCGCATACACAAAAAGATAGGTCTAATCATTTCAGCAAAGCGCTCAAAATCCTCATCATCCTTTTTCTTGGATGGTTTTGGAGGAAAAGGCATGGGTTTCTGAACCCAAGGTTCTCTTTCTTTACCATGTTTGCTAGCAACAAAGTCTTTCTTATTATAACGTTGATTCTTTGATTGTGGGTTATCAAGATCAACAACAGGTTCAGTTTCTACATCATTATCATTACTAGGTTGAGCATTATTATGAACATCATCATTAACATTTTCATTAGGTTCATGTTCATTGCCAGATTGTGTTTCAGCATCAGACATAGAGATATCATTTGGATTATCAGGTTGTTCAGCAATAGGTTCACTAGAAGTTTGCACAGTTCTATCATTTTTCTTTTTCTTCTTTTTAGAAGAACTAGGTACATCCATATTATTTCTCTGAGAATCTTGCTCAATTCTCTTAGGGTGGCCTTTAGGATACAAAGGTTCCTGAGTCATTCTACCAGTTCTAGTGACCACTTTAACAGTATAATCATTTTTATTACTATTCATCTCATTGATCAATTCCTTTTGAGCTTTAAGTACTTGTTCTACTTGAGTGGTAACCATAGAAGCATGTTTGCTAACAAGTTTAAGTTCACCTCTAATATTAGCCATATAATCACCCAAGTATTTAATCATATCAGCATCTTGTTTTAATTGTCTACCAAAATAAGCATTGAAGTATTCTTGCTTAAACATAAAATTATCAAACTCATCCAAGCATTGGCTAGCAATTTTAGCAGGAGGGATTTCAGCTTTATCACATCTATAGAGAGAATTTACCTTTACTACCTGTATTGGGTTATCGAGGTCTGGAGGTTCTTCAATAAATAAAGTATTAAGATCATATGTTTCTTCAATAGGCGGTAAATTAATACCATGTATTTCTTCAATAGGAGGTAAATTCTTAACATCTTCAGCTTTAATACCTTTTTCTTTCATAGATTTCTTTGCCTCTTGCATATCTTCAGGACTGAGGAATAGAATACCCCTTTTCTTCAAAGTTGGTTTAGGAATAGGATCATTAATTGGAGCAGGAGCTGGCTCAGGAGGTGCCCAATTATTTTCATTTGTCAACATACTATTCAATAATATTTCAGCTTCATCCGGTGTTCTTTCCCTGAAAAGAGAACCAGCACAACTATCCAGGTAATCTCTGGAAGCATCGGTTAGTCCATTATAAAAGATATCAAGTATTTCATTTTTCTTAAGAGGATGATCAGGCAAAGCATTAAGTAACTTGAGAAGCCTCCCCCAAGCTTGTGGGAGACTCTCTTCTTTAATTTGCACAAAGTTGTATATTTCCTTTAAAGCTGCTTGTTTCTTATGAGTAGGGAAATATTTAGCAGAGAAGTAGTAAATCATATCCTGGGGGCTACGCACACAACCAGGATCAAGAGAATTAAACCATATCTTAGCATCACCCTTTAATGAGAACGGAGATATTTTAAGGATATAAAAGTAGCGAGATCTCTCATCATTAGTGAATAGGATGGCTATATCATTTAATTTAGTAAGATGTGCCACAACAGTTTCAGATTCATAGCCATGAAAAGGATTAGATTCAACCAAAGTAATTATATCAGGATCAACAGAGGATTCATAATCCTTATCAGTAACACATATAGGTGAAGTAGCAAAAGTAGGGTCAGATCTCATCCTAGCATTTAGAGATTGCTTATTCCATTTAGCTAATAACCTTTTGAGTTCATATCTATCTTTGCAAGCTAAAATAGCTAAAGAAGCATCTTGATCAAATAAATAACCCTGAGGAATAACAAGTGATTCTTCATCATCACTTTCATCTTCATAATCAGATTCAATATTTTCAATCTCTCTAGCCCTAGCAAGTCGTTCCTCGAGAAAATCAATAAGTGGCACAGCAGTATCAAGCATAGAGGTAGTTTCATCATAAGTATCATGTATAGCAGAAGTAGCATCATCAATAACATGCGACATATCAGAATGAATAGCAGAAGCAGGTTTAGGTGTCGCAAGCTTACTCATAATAGAAGGTGAATCAAGTGCAGAGCTAGATGGCAGTTCCTTACCTCCCCTCGTAGTTGAGGGATAGATCTTGGTTTTTGGATCTCTCAAGTTCTTCATAATGATAAGCAGATATAAATCCCAAGTGACTCAAAGAATAGAGCTATGCTCCCAACAACGGCGCCAGAAATTAGTCTTGATAACCCACAAGTATAGGGGATCGCAACAGCTTTTGAGGGTAGAGTATTCAACCCAAATTTATTGATTCGACACAAGGGGAGCCAAAGAATATTCTCAAGTATTAGCAGCTGAGTTTTCAATTCAACAACACCTGGAAACTTAGTATCTGCAGCAAAGTGTTTAGTAGCAAAGTAATATGATAGTGATGGTAACGATAACAAAAGAGTAATGAAAGCAAAGTAATGCTTTTGGTATTTTGTAGTGATTGTAACAATAGCAACGGGAAAGTAAATAAGCGTAAAACAGTATATGGAAAGCTTGTAGGCATTAGATCAATGATGGATAATTATGCCGGATCCGATTCATCATGTAACAGTCATAACATAGGGTGACACAGAACTAGCTCCAATTTGTCAATGTAATGTAGGCATGTATTCCAAATATAGTCATACGTGCTTATGGAAAAGAACTTGCATGACATCTTTTGTCCTACCCACCTGTGGCAGTGGGGTCCTAATGGAAACTAAGGGATATTAAGGCCTCCTTTTAATAGAGAACCAGAACAAAGCATTAGCACATAGTGAATACATGAACTCCTCAAACTACGGTCATCACCAGTAAGTATCCCGATTATTGTCACTTCGGGGTTAATGGATCATAACACATAATAGGTAACTATAGACTTGCCAGATAGGATCAAGAACTCTCATATATTGATGAAAACATAATAGGTTCAGATCTGAAATCATGGCACTCGGGCCCTAGTGACAAGCATTAAGCATAACAATGTCATAGCAACATCAATCTTAGAACATAGTGGATACTAGGGATCAAACCCTAACAAAACTAACTCGATTACATGGTAAATCTCATCCAACCCATCACCGTCCAGCAAGCCTACGATGGAATTACTCACGCACGACGGTGAGCATCATGAAATTGGTGATGGAGGATGGTTGATGATGACGGCGACGAATCCCCCTCTCCGGAGTCCCGAACGGACTCCAGATCAGCCCTCCCGAGAGGTTTTAGGGCTTGGCGGCGGCTCCGTATCGTAAAACGCGATAATTTCCTCTCTCCTATTTTTTCTCCCCGAAAGCAGTTACATAGAGTTGGAGTTGGAGTCGGGGAGTCTCTAGGGGGCCCACGAGGTAGTGGGCCCCCTGGTCTTCATCTTTGGCTAGGATTTTTTTATTATTTATTGTAAGATATTCCGTGGAGTTTCAGGTCATTCTGAGAACTTTTGTTTTCTGCACATAAAACAACATCATGGCAATTCTGCTGAAAATAGCGTCAGTCCGGGTTAGTTCCATTCAAATCATACAAGTTAGAGTCCAAAACAAGGGCAAAAGTGTTTGTAAAATTAGATATGACGGAGACGTAGATAGGATACACACACAAAATGTAATGAAAATGACAAATCACCATGTTCTATTAACAGACAACAGTTAACATCATGTAGCACTTCTAAAACGATGACAATGGCATCAATATAGACAATAATATTCATGCAAATGACAATAACATGAAGATAATCACGAGACGAATATTTTGACATATCATATACATGAATCGTAGCACCAAGCACGAAGATATAGCATGTTAAAGAGGGCATCACAATATGCAGATTTCGGGACTTGGAGAAAAACATACCCTCCGAGAACGTGGACGGGATGGAGCGGGATGACGAGATCCGGGGACGGCCGGGCGTTCGGTTCGATGGATGCGTGGATCTGGTGCACCTTCTCAAGATCCACCAGAAGAAGACTCCGGCGAGCTTGGGGGCGGTCACCGGCGAAGCCGACTACCTCCGGCGAGGCGTCGCAGCTCTGGGGCGACGGGGTCTGGCGGGGTCGTCGCCGGTGCGGCGCGCGGCGCGGAGGGGCGAAGCGGCGAGGTCGGCGGGCGGAGGTGGCGACGCCGGCGAGGGGACGTCGGGGCGGCGGAGGCGCTTTGGCGGCGGTGGGAGACGAGGAGGCGGCGGCGCAGGGATCCGGTGGGACGCGGGCGCGGGGGCGCGGCTCGGGCCCGGCACGAGCGCTGGCGGGCCTGCCGTGGTCCTCGCAGTCCGCAGCGGTGGAGGCCGGTGCAGGGATAGATGGTGCGCGGAGAGAGGATGCGGGCGGCGGCGCGGATGTGTCCGGCGCCTCCGGACGTGTCAGGCGCGCGGAGGGAGAGGAGCTAGGGTTTTTGAACCCGGAATTTGGAAGGTGATCACATATTTATAGGTAGGAGGAGCTAGGATTGTCCAAATGAGGTGCGGTTTTCGCCCACACGATCGTGATCCAATGACGGAGAGCATGGAGGGGGGTTTAGATGGGTTAGTGGGCTGTTTTGGAGGGTGTTGGGCTGCAATGAAGGATAGGCTTTTACGGTTACACGGTTAACCGTTGGGGCATCAAACGACCTCCAAATGGAACGAAATTTGACAGGCGGCCTACCGGTGATGTTCCAAGGCCACTCGGCAAATCTCGACCCATTCCGAGAACGTTTTTCTCCCGCTCACGAAACAAGATTAGAGGGGTGCAACGGGTGCATATGGGAGCGTCGGATTGCGAAACGGAGAACGGGGAAAAGGACCGGATGCATGAGACGAACACGAATGAAAATGAGATGCACATGATGACATGAGATGAAATGCATGACAGGAACAAAATGAAAAACGAAGACAAAACCCAACTACGAAGGGAATATCATATCACATAGCCGAAAATGGCAAGAGTCGGAATTACAAATATGGAAAGTTACATCGGGGGTGTTACACTGTTAGACCTCACTCTTGCAAGTGACTGTGAAGGGATTGACAACCCCTTTTTCGCGTTGAGTGCAACTGTTTGTTAGTTTGTGCATGCGCATATATCGGGGCTTGCTTGTGCCTCCTACTGGATTGATACCTTGGTTCTTAACTGAGGGAAATACTTATCTCTATTTGTTGCATCACCCTTTCCTCTTCAAGGAAAAAATCAACACAAGCTCAAGAAGTAGCCGGAGCTAGAAGTACAATCGCAGTGCTTCTTGTTGGGGAACGCAGCATTTAAAAAAAATTACCTACGATCATGAAAGATCTATCTAGGAGATGCAGAACAACAAGAGGTGAGAGTGTGTCTGCGTACCCTCGTAGACTGAAAGCGGAAGCATTTAGTAACTTGGTTGACATAGTCGAACATCTTCACGATCCAGCCGATCAAGTGCTGAACGCACGACACCTCCGCGATCTGCACACGTTCAGATCGGTGACGTCCCTTGAACTCTAGATCCATGTGAGGCCGAGGGAGAGTTTCGTCAGCATGACGACGTGGTGACGTTGATGATGAAGTTACCAACGCAGGGCTTCGCCTAAGCACTATAACAATATGACCGAGTTGGAAAAGTGTGGAGGCGGGCACCGCACACGGCTAAAGATCAAGTTGTGTGTCTATGGGGTGCCCCCCTCCCCCGTATATAAAGGAGGGGAGGAGGAGGGCCCGCCTCAAGGGGCGCGCCCAAGGGGGGATTCCTACTCCTAGTAGGAGTAGGTTTCCCCCTTTCCTAGTCCAAGTAGGAGAAGGGGGAAGGGGAGGAGGAGAGAAGGAAGGAGGGGGTGCCACCCCCTCCCCTTGTCCAATTTGGATTGGAGCAAGGGGGGCGCACGCCATGTCCTGGCCAGCCCTATCTCATAATACGAATCATCATCGAATGTTAAGCGTGCGGACCCTATGGGTTCGAGAACTATGTAGACATTACCGAGACACATCTCCGGTCAATAACCAATAGCGAAACCTGGATGCTCATATTGGCTCCTACATATTCTACGAAGATCTTTATCGGTCAAACCGCACAACAACATACGTTGTTCCCTTTGTCATCGTTATGTTACTTTCCCGAGATTCGATCGTCGGTATCATCATACCTAGTTCAATCTCGTTACCGGCAAGTCTCTTTACTCATTCCGTAATGCATCATCCCGCAACTAACTCATTAGTTGCATTGCTTGCAAGGCTTATAGTGATGTGCATTATCGAGAGGGCCCAGAGATACCTCTCCGACAATCGTTGTGACAAATCCTAATCTCGATCTATGCCAACTCAACAAACACCATCGGAGACACGTGTAGAGCATCTTTATAATCACAAGTTATGTTGTGACGTTTGATAGCACACTAAGTGTTCCTCCAGTATTCGGGAGTTGCATAATCTCATAGTCATAGGAGCATGTATAAGTCATGAAGAAAGCAATAGCAAATAAACTAAACGATCATAGTGCTAAGCTAACAGATGGGTCTTGTCCATCACATCATTCTCTAATGATGTGATCCCGTTCATCAAATGACAACACATGTCTATGGCTAGGAAACTTAACCATCTTTGATTAACGAGCTAGTCTAGTAGAGGCATACTAGGGACACTCTGTTTGTCTATGTATTCACACATGTACTAAGTTTCCGTTTAATACAATTCTAGCATGAATAATAAACATTTATCACGATATAAGGAAATATAAATAACAACTTTATTATTGCCTCTAGGGCATATTTCCTTTACTCTCCCACTTGCACTAGAGTCAATAATCTAGTTCACATCATCATGTGATTTCACACCAATAGTTCACATCTTTATGTGATTAGTTCACATCTTAATGTGACGAATACCCAAAGGGTTTACTAGAGTCAATAATCTAGTTCACATCGCTATGTGATTAACACCCAAAGAGTGATCATGTTTTGCTTGTGAGAGATGTTTAGTCTATGGGTCTGCAACATTCAGCTCTATGTATTTTGCAAATTTCCATGTCTACAATACTCTGCACGGAGCTACTCTAGCTAACTGCTCCCACTTTCAATATGTATCTAGATTGAGACTTGGAGTCATCTAGATTGGTGTCAAAAGCATGCATCGACATAACTCTTTACAACGAACTCTTTTATCACCTCCATAATCGAGAAATATTTCCTTAGTCCTCTAAGGATAATTTTGACCGTTGTCCAGTGATCTACTCCTAGGTCACTATTGTACTCCCTTGCCAAAATCATGCTAAGGTATACAATAGGTCTGGTACATAGCATAGCATACTTTATAGAACTTATGAGTGAGGCATAGGGAATGACTTTTCATTCTCTTTCTATTTTTTGCCGTGGTCGGGTTTTGAGTCTTTACTCAACTTCACACCTTGCAACATAGGCAAGAACTCCTTCTTTGACTGTTCCATTTTGAACTACTTCAAAAACTTATCAAGGTATGTACTTATTGAAAAACTTATCAAGTGTCTAGATCTATCTCTATAAATCTTGATGCCCAATATGTAAGCAACTCCACCGAGGTCTTTCATTGAAAAAATCTTATTCGACTATCCTTTTATGCTATCTAGAAATTCAATATCATCTTCGATCAACAATATGTCATCCACATATAATATCAGAAATGCTACAGAGCTCCCACTCACTTTCTTCTAAATACAGGCTTCTCCAAAAGTATGTATAAAACTATATGCTTTGATCAACTCATCAAAGTGTATATTCCAACTCAAAGATGCTTGCACCAGTCCATAGATGGATCGCTGGAGCTTGCACACTTTGTTAGCACCTTTAGGATTGACAAAACTTTCTGGTTGCATCATATACAACTCTTATTTAATAAATCCCTTAAGGAATGTATTTTTCATATCCATTTGCCAGATTTCATAAATGCGGCAACTGCTAACATGATTCGGAAAGACTTTTTAGCATCAATACGAGTATAAAATTTCATCGTAGTCAACACCTTGAACATGTCTAAAACCTTTTGGGACAATTTGAGTTTGTAGATAGTAACACTACTATCAGTGTCTGTCTTCCTCTTGAAGATCCATTTATTCTGAATGGCTCACCGATCACCGAGCAAGTCAATCAAAGTCCATACTTTGTTCTCATACATGGATCCCATCTCAGATTTCATGGCCTTAAGCCATTTCGCGGAATCTGGGATCATCATCTCTTCCTCATAGTTCGTAGGTTCGTCGTGGTCTACTAACATGACTTCTAGAACAAGATTACTGTACCACTCTGGTGTGGAATGTACTCTGGTTGACCTACAAGGTTCGGTAGTAACTTGATCTGAAGTTTCATGATCATCATCATTAACTTCCTCACTAATTGGTGTAGGCATCACTGGAACTGATTTCTGTGATGAACTACTTTCTAATTTGGGAGAAGGTACAATTACCTCATCATGTTCTACTTTCCTCCCACACACTTCTTTCGAGAAAAACTCCTTCTCTAGAAAGGGTCCACTCTTAGCAACAAAGATCTTGCCATTGGATCTGTGATAGAAGGTGTACCCAATAGTTTCTTTTGGTTATCCTATGAACACACACTTCTCTGATTTAGGTTTGAGATTATCAGGCTGAAACCTTTTCACATAAGCATCGCAATCCCAAACATTAAGAAATGACAGCTTAGGTTTCTTGCTAAACCACAGTTCATACGGTGCCATCTCAACGGGTTTTTAGACGGTGCCCTATTTAACGTGAATGTAGCTATCTCTAATGCATAACCCCAAAACGATAGTGGTAAATCGGTAAGAGACATCATAGATCGCACCATATCTAATAAAGTACGGTTACAATGTTTGGACAGACCATTACGCTGCGGTGTTTCAGGTGGCGTGAGTTGCGAAACTATTCGACATTGTTTCAACTGAAGGACAAACTCATAACTCAAATATTTCGTCTCCGCGATCAGATCATAGAAACTTTATGTTCTTGTTATGATGATTCTCCACTTCACTCTAAAATTCTTTTAAATTTTCGATTGTTTCAGACTTGTGTTTCATTAACTAGATATACTCATATCTTCTCAAATCATCTCTGAAGGTCAGAAAATAACGATACCCGCCACGAGCCTCAACACTCATTTGGATCGCATACATCAGTATGTATTATTTCCAATAAGTCTATTGCTCGCTCCATTGTTTCGGAGAACGGAGTCTTAGTCATCTTGCCCATGAGGCATGTTTCGCAAGAATCAAGTGATTCCAAAAGCCCGTCAGCATGCAGTTTCTTCATGCGCTTTACACCAATATGAACTAAACGGCAGTGCCACTAGGATTTGCACTATCATTATAAACTTTGCATCTTTTGGCATCAATATCATGAATATGTGTATCACTATGATCGAGATTCAATAAACCATTCACCTTGGGTGTATGACCACAGAAGGTTTTATGCATGTAAACAGAATAACAATTATTCTTTAACTTTAAATGAATAATTTTTTTGCAATAAACATGATCCAATCATATTATGCTCAACGCAAACACCAAATAAAATTTATTTTAGGTTCAACACTAATCCCGAAGGTAAAGGGAGTGTGCGATGGTGATCTTATCAACCTTTGGAATCATTTCCAACACACATCGTCACCTTGCCCTCAACTAGTCTTTTTTCATTTTGTAACTCCTGTTTTGAGTTACTAATCATAGCAACTGAACCAGTATCAAATACCCAGGGGCTACTATGAATACTACTAAAGTACACATCAATAACATGTATATCATATATACTTTTGTTCACTTTGCCATCCTTTTTATCCGCCAACTATTTGGGGCAGTTCCGCTTCTAGTGACCATTTCCTTTGAAGTAGAAGCACTCAGCTTTAGGCTTGGGTCTAGCTTTGGGATTCTTCATTGGAGTGACAACTTGCTTGCCATTCTTCTTGAAGTTCCCTTTCTTTCCCTTGCCCTTTTACTTGAAACTAGTGGTCTTGTCAACCATCAACATTTGATGCTTTTCTTGATCTCTACCTTCGTTGATTTCAGCATCACGAAGAGCTCAGGAATCATTTTCATAATCCCTTGCATATTATAGTTCATCACGAAGTTCCAGTAACTTGGCGATAGTCAGAAGAGAACTCTGTCAATCACTATTTTATCTGGAAGATTAACTCCCACTTGATTCAAGCGATTGTAGTAGTCAGACATTCTGAGCACATGCTCACTGGTTGAGCTATTCTCCTCCATCTTGTAGGCAAAGTACTTGTCAGAGGTCTCATACCTCTCGACTCGGACATGAGTCTGAAATACCAATTTCAGCTCTTGGAACATCTTATATGCTCTGTGGCATTCAAAACATTTTTGAAGCCCTGGTTCTAAGCCGTAAAGCATGCCACACTAAACTATCAAGTAGTCATCATACCGAGCTTGCCAAACATTCATTACGTCTACATATGCTCATGCAATAGGTCCGTCACCTAGTGGTGCATCAAGGACATAATTCTTCTGTGCAGCAATGAGGATAATCCTTAGATCATGGAGCTAGTCCACATCATTGCTACTAACATCTTTCAACATAGTTTTCTCTAGGAACATATCATAAATAAAACAGGGAAGCTATACGCGAGCAATTGATCTACAACATAGATATGAAAATACTATCAGGACTAAGTTCATGATAAATTTAAGTTCAATTAATCATATTACTTAAGATCTCCCACTTAGATAGACATCCCTCTAATCATCTAAGTGAACCATATCAACTAAGCCATGTCCGATCATCACGTGAGATGGAGTAGTTTTCAATGGTGAACATCACTATGTTGATCATATCTACTATATGATTCATGCTCGACCTTTTGATCTCAGTGTTCCGAGGCCATATCTTCATATGGTAGGCTCGTCAAGTTTAACCTGAGTATTCTGCTTGTGCAAAACTGGCATGCACCCGTTGTATGTGAACATAGAGCTTATCACACCCGATCATCACATGGTGTCTCAGCATAACGAACTGTAGCAACAGTGCATACTCAGGGAGAACACTTATACCTTCAAATTTAGTGAGAGATCATCTTATAATGCTACCGCCGTACTAAGCAAAATAAGATGCATAAAAGATAAACATCACATGCAATCAATATAAGTGAGACGATATGGCCATCATCATCTTGTGCCTTTGATCTCCATCTCCAAAGCACCGTCATGATCACCATCGTCACTAGCTTGACACCTTGATCTCCATCGTAGCATCATTGTCGTCTCGCCAACTATTGCTTCTATGACTATTGCTACCGCTTAGTGATAAAGTAAAGCAATTACACGGTGATCGCATTTCATACAATAAAGCGACAACCATAGGGCTCCTGCCAGTTGCCGATAACTTTGTTACAAAACATGATCATCTCATACAATAATTTATATAATCATGTCTTGACCATACCACATCACAGCAAGCCATGCAAAAACAAGTTAGACGTCCTCTACTTTGTTGTTGCAAGTTTTACGTGGCTGCTACGGGCTTCGAGCAAGAACCTTTCTTACCTACGCATCAAAAACCATAACAATTTTTCATCAAGTGTGTTGTTTTAACCTTCAACAAGGACCGGGCGTAGTCACACTTGATTCAAATAAAGTTGGATAAATAGACACCCACTGGCCACCTGTGTGCGAAGCACGTCGGTAGAACCAGTCTCATGAATGCGGTCATGTAATGTTGGTCTGGGCCGCTTCATCCAACAATACCGCTGAATCAAAGTGTGACATGCTGGTAAGCAGTATGACTATTATCACCCACAACTCTTTGTGTTCTACTCGTGTATATAACATCTACGCATAGACCTAGCTCGGATGCCACTGTTGGGGAACGCAGTATTTCAAAAAATTTACCTATGATCATGCAAGATCTATCTAGGAGATGCATGCCAACGAGAGGGGAGAGTGTGTCTATGTACCCTCATAGACTGAAAGCGGAAGCGTTTAGTAACACGGTTGACGTAGTCGAACGTCTTCGCGATCCAACCGATCAAGTACCGAACACACGGCACCTCCGCGATCTGCACACATTTAGCTCGGTGACGTCCCTTGAAATCTAGATCCAGATGAGGCCGAGGGAGAGTTTCATCAGGACGACGGCGTGGTGACGGTGATGATGAAGTTACTGACGCAGGGCTTCACCTAAGCACTATGACAATATGACCGAGGTGGAAAACTATGGAGGGGGCACCGCACATGGCTAAAGATCAACTTGTATGTCTATGGGGTGCCCCCTCCCCCGTATATAAAGGTGGGGAGGAGGAGAAGGGCCGGTCTCAAGGGGCGCGCCCAAGGGGGATTCCTACTCCTAGTAGTAGTAGGTTTCCCCCTTTCCTAGTCCAGGTAGGAGAAGGGGGGAAGGAGGAGGAGGAGAGAAGGAAGGAGGGAGGCGCCGCCCCCTCCCATTGTCCAATTCAGATTGGTGCAAGGGGGGCGCGCACCACCTGCTGGCCAGCCCTCTCTCTTCTCCACTAAGGCCCATGAGGCCCAATAGCTTCCCGGGGGGTTCCGGTAATCCGCGGTACTCCGAAACTTAACCGAAACGACCCGAACCATTCCGGTGTCCGAATGTAGTCTTCCAATATATAACTCTTTATGTCTCGAGCATTTTGAGACTCCTCGTCATGTTCGTGATCTCATTCGGGACTCCAAACAACCTTCGGTACATCAAATCACATAAACTCATAATATGAATCGTCATCGAACGTTAAGCGTGCAGACCCTACGGGTTCGAGAACTATGTAGACATGACCGAGACACATCTCCAGTAAATAACCAATAACGGAACCTGGATGCTCATATTGGCTCCTACATATTCTATGAAGATCTTTATCGGTCAAACTGCACAACAACATACTTTGTTCCCTTTGTCATCGGTATGTTACTTGCCCGAGATTCGATCATCGGTATCATCATACCTAGTTCAATCTCGTTACTGGCAAGTCTCTTTACTCATTCCGTAATGCATCATCCCGCAACTAACTCATTGGTCACATTGCTTGCAAGGCTAATAGTGATGTGCATTACCGAGAGGGACCAGAGATACCTCTCCGACAATCGGAGTGACAAATCCTAATCTCGATCTATGCCAACTCAACAAACACCATCGGCGACACCTGTAGAGCATCTTTATAATCACCTAGTTATGTTGTGCGTTTGATAGCATACTAAGTGTTCCTCTGGTATTCGGTAGTTGCATGATCTCATAGTCATAGGAGCATGTATAAGTCATGAAGAAAGCAATAGCAATTAAACTAAATGATCATAGTGCTAAGCTAACAGATGGGTCTTGTCCATCACATCATTCTCTAATGATGTGATCCCATTCATCAAATGACAACACATGTCTATGGCTAGGAAACTTAACCATCTTTGATTAACGAGCTAGTCTAGTAGAGGCATACTAGGGACACTCTGTTTGTCTATGTAGTCGCACATGTACTAAGTTTACGTTTAATACAACTCTAGCATGAATAATAAACATTTATCATGATATAAGGAAATATAAATAACAACTTTATTATTGCCTCTAGGGCATATTTCCTTCACTTCTCCCTTTAGCTTATTAACCGAACAATGCGGAACATAAGAGGGCGAACACAAGCGCCGGGCAACCCAACTATTGACCAAAGACATAATTTAGAAACAATTCATATAGTGCAATATCCTCGACATCGAGCACATGGGATAAAAATAGTGCTGGACTTATGCTTAAGGTAGGTTTTACGGCAGAGCCCCCGGTCTCATAGCCAGCTGCATCTTAAAAAAAGGTATGTACCGAAGTAGTTTGTTTCGGCATGATAAAGTGGAAAAAGGTATGCAACGTAAATGACTGCAATGGGATCTTGAAAAAATGGTCTTTATTTCCGATGAACTAGTTACGTCCAACCGTACAATTCAAACTGCCGAAGCTACTGTTAGAGATACTTCACAAATCTATTTGATAGAGGAATGGTTTACGCGGGGCCTGCTTGAGTGGTTTTACGTCCCTACTGCACCCTGCTGCACATCTGCACCTTTGCTCTTTGGGAGGGTTCGGTAGACAAGAAGGATAGAGATCGACGAGTGGGCCCTTGAGAGACGGTCTTGAAAACTCGCCGTGGTAAATCAGCTTTACGCTAGTTAGGTCCTAGATGGAACCTGTTAATGGTCCAAATACATGTTTGGCCATAGCTCGGTCGAGCAGGGTTCTTGGCCCGTGAATCGTTTTGTGCCCATAGCTACCCATGGTATTTTAAGCGCAAAATTGTGCACATGAGGTACGTATCTCGCGGTTGGAAAGGCCATGTTGTTTGGAGCGTATTCCTATTTCGCGAGAGCATGGGAAGGCTCAAAAAGGGACCGTAGCTTGGGCACGTTTGTGCGCATCTAGCGTCTTAGGGTGGGACTGGGTTTTTGATGCCCCCTTACCACCCACGATTTCGGCTGCCAGGAACGCGGTGTGCTCCTTAGTTCGGAGCAAGTGCTCAGTGTTGTCGTTGACGGTAATGACGCCCTTAGGTCCAGGCATCTTGGGGTCCAGATATGCGTAGTGGCGGACGGTGTTAAATCGTACGAACTCTGTATGGGCGAGGAGTGTGATAACCGCTGCGAAAAGGGATGATAACCCACAAGTATAGGGGATCGCAACATTTTTCGAGGGCAGAGTATTCAACTCGAATTTATTGATTTGACACAAGGGGAGCCAAAGAATATTATCAAGCACTAACAGTTGATTTGTCAATTAAACCACACCTGAAAGTCTTAATATCTGCAGCAAAGTAAAATGGAAGTAACGGTAGCAGTGGCAAAAGTAACATTATTGGTTTTGTAGTAATTGTAACAGCAGCAACGGAAAAGTAACTAAGCGAAGATCAATATGTGAAAAGCTTGTAGGCAATGGATCAGTGATGGATAATTATGTCGGATGTGATTCCTCATGCAGCAGTTATAATAGGGTCACACAGAACTAGCTCCAGTTCATCAATGTAATGTAGGAATGTATTTCAAATATAGTCATACGTGCTTATGGAAAAGAACTTGCATGCCATCTTTTGTCCTACCCTCCCGTGGCAGCGGGGTCCTATTGGAAACTAAGGGATATTAAGGCCTCCTTTTAATAGAGTACCGGAACAAAGCATTAACACTTAGTGAATACATGAACTCCTCAAACTATAGTCATCACCGCGAGTGGTCCCGATTATTGTCACTTCGGGGTTAACGGATCGTAACACATAGTAGCTGACTATTGACTTGCAAAATAGGATCAAGAACTCACATATATTCATGGAAACATAATAGGTTCAGATCTGAAATCATGGCACTCGGGCCCTAGTGACAAGCATTAGAAATAGCAAAGTCATAGCAACATCAATCTCAGAACATAATGGACACTAGGGATCAAACCCTAACAAAACTAACTCAATTACATGATAAATCTCATCCAACCCATCACCGTCCAGCAAGCCTAGGATGGAATTACTCACGCACGGCGGTGAGCATCATGAAATTGGTGATGGAGGAAGGTTGATGATAACGATGGCGACGGATTCCCCTCTCCGGAGCCCTGGACGGACTCCACATCAGCCCTCCCGAGAGAGATTAGGGCTTGGCGGGGCTCCATATCATAAAACATGATGAATCCTTCTCTCTGATTTTTTTCTCAACGAAGATGAATATATAGAGTCGGAGTTGAGGTCAGTGGAGCCTCAGGGGGCCCATGTGATAAGGGGCGTGCCCCCCACCCTCGTGGACAGGGTGTGGGCCCCCTGACGTTGATTCTTTCGCCAGTATTTTTTATATATTCCAAAATATTCTTCGTGAAGTTTTAGGTCATTCCGATAACTTTTATTTCTGCACAAAAATAACACCATGCCAATTCTGCTGAAAACAGCGTCAGTCCGAGTTAGTTCCATTCAAATCATGCAAGTTAGAGTGCGAAACAAGGTCAAAAGTGTTTGGAAAAGTAGATACGATGGAGACGTATCAACTCCCCCAAGCTTAAACCTTTGCTTGTCCTCAAACAATTCAGTTGACAAACTGAAAGTGATAAAGGAAAACTTTTACAAACTCTATTTGATCTTGTTGCTGTAAATATGTAAAGCCAGCATTCAAGATTTCAGCAAAGATTATGAATTAACCGTATTCACAATAACATTTAGGTCTCATGTTTACTCATATCAATGGCATAATCAACTAGCGAGCAATAATAGTAAATCTCGGATGACAACACTTTCTCAAAACAATCATAATATGATATAACAAGATGGTATCTCGCTAGCCCTTTCTAAGACCGCAAAACATAAATGCAGATCACCTCTGAAGTTCAAGGGCTGACTAAACATTGTAATTCATGGTAAAAGAGATCCAGTCACAGTCATACTCAATGTAAACTAATAGTAATGTAGGCAAATGACAGCGGTGCTCTCCCACTGGTGCTTTTTAATAAGAGGGTGATGGCTCAACATAAAAGTAAATAGATAGGCCCTTTTCAGAGGGAAGTAGGGATTTGTAGAGGTGCTAGAGCTTGATTTTGAAATAGAGATAAATAATATTTTGAGTGGCACACTTTCAGTGTCAACATAACAACCGAGAGATCTCGATATCTTCCATGCTACACAAATTATAGTTGGTTCCCAAACAGAATGGTAAAGTTTATACTCCCCCTACCACCAACAAACATCAATCCATGGCTTGTCCAAAACAACGGGTGCCTCCAACTAACAACAATCCTAGGGGAGTTTTGTTTGCAATTATTTTAATTTAAGCATGGTACTGGGCAACCCGGTTACCAGCCATTTTCTCGTGAATGAGGAGCGGAGTCCACTCCTCTTGAGAATAACCCACCTAGCATGAAGATATAGACAGCTCTAGTTGATACATGAGCTATTCGAGCATACAAAATAGAATTTTATTTGAAGGTGTAGAGTTTGGCACATACAAATTTACTTGGAACGGCAGGTAGATACCGCATATAGGAAGGTATGGTGGACTAATATGGAATACAATTTGGGGTTTATAGAAGTGGATGCACAAGCAGTATTGCCGCTTAGTACAAGTGAAGGCTAGAAAGAGACTGTGAAGCGACCAACTAGAGAGCGACAACAGTCAAGAACATGCATTAAAATTAATCAACACTGAGTGCAAGCATGAATAGGATATAATTCACCATGAACATAAATGTCATGGAGGCTATGTTGATTTTGTTTCAACTACATGCGTGAACATGTGCCAAGTCAAGCCACTCGAATCATTCAAAGGAGGATACCACCCTATCATACCACATCACAACCATTTTAATAGCATGTTGGCACGCAAGGTAAACCATTATAAACTCCTAGCTAATTAAGCATGTCATGAGAAACTATAATCTCTAATTGTCATTGCAAACATGTTTCATTCATAATAGGCTGAATCAGGAATGATGAACTAATCATATTTACAAAAACAAGATAGGTCGAGTTCATATCAGCTTCTCTCATCTCAATCAGTCCATCATGTATCATCATTATTGCCTTTCACTTGCACAACCGAACGATGTGGATAATAATAATAGTGCACGTGCATTGGACTAAGCTGGAATCTGTAAGCATTCAATACAAGGGAGAAGACAAGGTAATATGGGCTCTTTGTTAGATCAACAATAATGCATATGGGAGCCACTTAATGTTTTCATCATGGTCTTCTCCTCTCGACCCCAAAGAAAAGAAAAGAAACAAAACTATTTACATGGGAAAGCTCCCAACAAGCAAAAGAAGAACGAGAAATCTTTTTGGGTTATCTTTTTATTACTACCACTACATGCATGGGAAGTAAACTAACTAAAAGCTACAACTTTTTTTTTGGTTTTTCTTAAGGTTTTTCAAAGACACAAGAAGAATGCTGGAAAGGAAAATAAACTAGCATGGATATTACAATGAAAAAAGTATGAGGACCGACAACTGGCATGAGTGTGTGAACATGAATGTAATGTCGGTGTGAAATATGTACTCCCCCAAGCTTTGGATTTTGGCCTAAGTTGGTCTATGGCCATGGCTCAAAGCTGCCCTCTCCGGTGTACGGAGGAGTGTCCTCTGGGTGCCACTGGTTGGCAATCTCCTCCGGATCCCACTGATAAATAGACTGATGGTAAGGATCAAGTGGCGGCTCCGGCTCAGCTCTGGAGCTGATGTCAGGCTCCAGTATGCATGAACGGCCTCCCGCAACACGAGGTACGTGCCTGAAAATATGTTAAACAAAGAGGGAGAAGGCAAGGTAATAATCTCATAGTAGTTTTTATCAAATATCAATCTATATTTAAGCATCTTCTTTTTATCCTAACAATAAAATCATGTGCTACCATACTTTTATAATATAGAAAAATAGGAGGTAGCAACTTTTCCTCTTTCTCATAATGCCTAATAGGTATGTTAAAGTGTGCAGGAAGGCGCGAAGCAAAGATGCCTCCAAAGATGGGACCCTTTGTGTGGTTCAAATTTAACCACTTGGCAACAATAGCGCCTAAACTAAAAGTGGTATCATGAAACAAACCATGGCGCAAAATAACAATATCAGGAGCACTGAGATTTCCACTGTTCCCGTGACCAATTAAGCATCTATTGGCAAATATTGCAAAGTTACATAGAACAGGAAAATGTGTGCTAGTAATTCTTGCATCGGAAACTTTCCTCGTTTCCCCTACATCAATAATATCAATAAATCCCTGCACATCATTACGATGTGTTTCCTCTATGCTGCCCGCAAAGGGTATCTTACAGACCCTACAAAGCTCATATAGTGACATCTCCTTAACCTCATCATATAAATGAAATTCCACCGAAGGTGGTGATTTCTTAGCATGAAAGTAAAAAATTGCACGAAAATATTAGTGAGGAGATACTATTCGCGCTGGTCACGGAGGAAGTCGATGAGGCCTGCATTCTCAGCCAAATAGTAAAAGTCCTCATATATATCGGCAGCTCTCAAGAACTCATCACAAGGCCATTCGCACGGCCGAACTTCCGTAGTGCGAGGGAGATTATATTTGGGCTTCTTATTCTCTTCACTTTGCTTATCCTTCGAGCTTCGGCTCGAAGAGCCCCACAACAATCTCTTCATCATTTTCTTTCTCTGAAAAATTTCTGAAATTTTTAGTAACTCAAAATAAAAGTGAACCAAACTCAACAAGATTGATAGCAACTACTCCTACAAGTGCCTAGAGGCTATATCATGCATTAAAACTACTTTTGACCACATAAATTTGACATGCAAGCTCAAGAACTAGGTCACCTAAGCAGCAAAAGTTTGCAATAAGTAAAGAACTAGAACAAAAACTAATTGGACCATTGGAGGAGTCACATACCGAAGAACAATCCCCCAAAGCAGTTTTGTGAATGGAGCTTTGAGCAAGGAGATCGAAAATGGCAACAAGATGAGCTAGAACTCGGGTTTGAGATGGTGGAAGATTTTTTCTGGAGGAAGGCGAAGTGTGTGGGTGCAAGAATAAGTGGAGGGGGCCCATGTGTGGTCCATGAGGTAGGGGGCGCGCCCTGGACCCTCGTGGCCAGGTGGTGTGGCCTAGGTGTGTTCTCAGTGCCAATAATTCTTGAATATTCTAGAAAAAATCAGATAAAATTTTCAGGGCATTTGGAGAACTTTTATTTTTGAGGTATTTTTTATTGCAAGGATAATTCAGAAAACAGACAAAAAATACTATTTTTGCTTTATTTAATCTAAATAACAGAAAGTAAAAGGAGGGTATAGAGAGTTGTTCTTTCTAACTTCATCCATCTCATGCTCATCAAAAGGAATCCACTAACAAGGTTGATCAAGTCTTGTTAACAAACTCTTTCCGAATCGCATGAAACCGGAGAATTTTCGAATAACACTAGGTTACCTCAACGGGGATGTGCATGTCCCCAACAATAAGAATATCATATTTCTTCTTGACAGTAGGAAGAGGAAATTCAAAACCTCCAATAATAATCGTTGAAGTTTTTCCAATAGAATTAATACTGTGGACTTGAGGTTATTTCCTCAGAAAGTGTACCGTATGCTCATTACCATTAACATGAAAAGTGACATTGCCTTTGTTACAATCAATAACAGCCCTGCAATATTCAAAAAAGGTCTACCAAGGATAATCGACATACTATCATCCTCGGGAATATTAAGAATAACAAAGTTCGTTAAAATAGTAATGTTTGCAACCACAACAGGCACATCCTCACAAATACCGACAGGTATAGAAGTTTATTTATCGGCCATTTGCAAAGATATTTCAGTAGGTGTCAACTTATTCAAATCAAGTCTACGATATAAAGAGAGAGGCATAACACTAACAACGGCTCCAAGATCACATAAAGCAGTTTTAACATAGTTTCTTTTAATGGAGCATGGTATAGTTGGTACTCCTGGATCTTCCCGTTTCTTTGGTATTCCACCCTTAAAGTATAATTAGCAAGAATGGTGGAAATTTCAGCCTCCAGTATCTTTCTTTTATTTGTAACATTATCTTTCATGTACTTAGCGTAAGGATTCATTTCGGCAAAGCGCTCAAAATCCTTATCATCTTTTTTCTTCGATGGTTAATTTGGGAGGAAAAGGCATGGGTTTCTGAACCCATGGTTCTCTTTCTTTACCATGCTTTCTAGCAACAAAGTCTCTCTTATCATAACGTTGATTCTTTGATTGTGGGTTATCATGATCAACAGCTGGTTCAATCTCTACATCATTGTCATTGCTAGGTTGAGCATCAACATGAACACCATCATTAATATTATCACTAGGTTCATGTTCATTACCAGATGGTGTTTCAGCATTAGAAATAGAAATATCATTGGGATTCTTAGGTGTGTCAACAACAGGTTCACTAGAAGCATGCAAAGTCCTATCATTTTTCTTTTTCTTCTTCTTAGAAGAACTAGGTGCATCAACATTAGTTCTATGAGAATCTTGCTCAATTCTCTTAGGGTGGCCCTCAGGATACAAAGGTTCCTGATTCATTTTACCCCCTCTAGTCACAACTCTAACAGCATTTTCATTTTACTTATTATCTAATTCACTGAGCAAATCATTCTGAGCTTTAAGTACTTTTTCTACTTGAGTGGTAACCATAGAAGCATGTTTACTAATAGGTTTAAGTTCACCTTTAACTGTAGAAATGTAATGACTCAAGTATTCAATCATATAAGCATTGCATTTCTATTGTCTACCAACATAAGCATTGAAGTATTCTTGTTTAACAATAAAATTATTAAACTCATCTAAGCATTGGCTAGCAGACTTATAACGAGGAATATCACCTTCATCATCTATAGAGAGAATTTACCTTTACTACCTATGTCGGGTTATCAAGACCATGTATTTCTTCAATAGGTGGTAAATTCTTAACATCTTCAGCTTTAATACCTTTTTCTTTCATAGATTTCTTTACCTCTTGCATATCTTCAGGACTGAGAAATAGAATACCCCTTTTCTTCAAAGTTGGCTTAGGAGTTGGTTCAGGAAGTGTCCAATCAGTTTCATTACTCAACATATTATTCAATAGCAATTTAGCTTAATCAATAGTTCTTTCCCTGAAAACAGAAGCAAGACACCTATCCAGGTGGTCTTTGGAAGCATCAATTCGTCCATTATAAAAGATATCAAGTATTCCATTTTTCTTGAGAGGATGATCAGTCAAAGCATTAAGTAATCGGAGAAGCCTCCCCCAAGCTTGTGGGAGACTCTCTTCTTCAGTTTGCACAAAATTATATATTTCCCTTAGGGCAGGTTGTTTCTTATGAGCGGGGAAATATTTAGCAGAGAAGTAATAAATCATATCCTGGGGACTACGCACACAACCAGGATCAAGAGAATTAAACCATGTTTTAACATCAGCCTTTAATGAGAACGGGAACAACTTAAGGATAAAGTAATAGCGAGTTTTCTCATCATTAGTGAACAGGGTGGCTATATCATTTAATTTAGTAAGATGTGCCACAACAGTTTCAGATTCATAGCCATAAAAAGGATCAGATTCAGCCAAAGTAATCAACTCAGGATCGACAGAGAAATCATAATCCTTATCGGAAATAAAGATAGGTGAAGTAGAAAAAGGAGGGTTTTATTTCATTCTAGCATTCAAAGACTTTTCTTTTAGCTTAGCTAACAGTTTCTTAAGATCATATCTATTATTGCAAGCTAAAAAGTCTCTAGCAGTTTCTTAATCCATAACATAACCCTCAGGCACAACAGGCAATTCATATCTAGGGGGAGAATCTTCATCATCACTTTCATCAATATTATCAGTTTCAATAATTTCATTCTCTCTAGCGCTAGCAAGTTGTTCATCCAGAAATTCACCTAGTGGCACAATATTATCAAGCATAGAAGTAGTTTCATCATAAGCATCATGCATAGCAGAAGGGGCATCATCAATAACATGCAACATATCAGAATGAATAGCAGGAGTAGGAGTCACAAGTTTACTCAAAACATAAGGTGAATCAGGTGCAGAGCTAGATTGCAGTTCCTTACCTCCCCTCGTAGTTGAGGTAAAAATCTTGGTTCTTTCATCTCTCAAGTTCCTCATAGTGATCAGCAGATATAAATCCCAAGTGACTCAAAGAATAGAGCTATGCTCCTCGGCAACGGCGCCAGAAAATAGTCTTGATGACCCACAAGTATAGGGGATCACACCAGTTTTCGAGGGTAGAGTATTCAACCCAAATTTATTGATTTGACACAAGGAGAGCCAAAGAATATTCTCAAGTATTAACAGTTGAGTTGTCAATTCAACCACACCTGAAAGACTTAATATCTGTAGCAAAGTATTTAGTAGAAAAGTAATATGGAAGTAATGGTAGTAGTGGCAGAAGTAACATTATTGGTTTTGTAGTGATTGTAACAGTAGCAACACAAAAGTAACTAAGCAAAGATCAATATGTGAAAAGCTCGTAGGCAATGGATCAGTGATAGATAATTATGTTAGATGCGATTCCCCATGCAACAGTTATAACATAGGGTGACAAAGAACTAGCTCCAATTCACTAATGTAATGTAGGCATGTATTCCGAATAGAGTCATACGTGCTTATGGAAAAGCACTTGCATGACATATTTTGTCCTACACTCCCGTGACAGCGGGGTCCTATCGGAAACTAAGGGATATTAAGGCCTCCTTTGAATAGAGTACCGGAACAAAGCATTAACACTTAGTGAATACATGAACTCCTCAAACTATAGTCATCACCGGGAGTGGTCCCGATTATTGTCACTTCGGGGTTACCGGATCATAACACATAGTAGGTGACTATTGATTTGCAAAATAGGATAAAGAACTCACATATATTCATGGACACATAATAGGTTCAGATCTGAAATCATGGCACTCGGGCCCTAGTAACAAGCATTAAGCATAGCAAAGTCATAGCAACATCAATCTCAGAACATAATGGATACCAGGGATCCAACCCTAACAAAACTAACTCGATTACATGATAAATCTCATCCAACCTATCACCGTCTAGCAAGCCTACGATGGAATTACTCACGCACGGCGGTGAGCATCCTGAAATTGGTGATGCAGGAGGGTTGATGATGATGATGGCAATAGATTCCCCTCTCTGGAGCCCCGAACGGACTCCAGATCAGCCATCCCGGGAGAGATTAGGGCTTGTCAGCGGCTCCGTATCGTAAAACGCGATGAATCCTTGTCTCTGATTTTTTTTCTCCCCGAACAATAATATACAGAGTCGTAGTTGAGGTCGGTGGAGCCTCAGGGGGCCCAGGAGATAGGGGGCGTGCCCCAGGGGGTGGGCGTGCCCCCACCCTCATGGACAGGGTGTGGGCCCCCTGACCTTGATTCTTTCGCTGGTATTTTTTATATATTCCAAAATATTCTCCGTGAAGTTTCAGGTCATTCTGAGAACTTTTATTTCTGCACAAAAATAAGACCATGGCAATTCTGTTGAAAACAGCGTCAGTCTGGGTTAGTTCCATTCAAATCATGCAAGTTAGAGTCCAAAACAAGGTCACAAGTGTTTGGAAAAGTAGATACGATGGAGACGTATGAAGGGATGATGTCAAAGATCAAGTTTTCACTGCGGAAGTTGCCGGGCGAGCCAAAAACAACTTCTAAGGTGACAGTGCCCGAGTAGCATGCCTTAACGCCTGGGATTACCCCCTTAAAGGTGGTATTGCTAGGTTTGATCCTTGATGGATCGATTCGCATCCTCCTCACTATATTTGAGTAAATCAGATTGAGGCTGCTACCATCGTCCATAAGGACTCTGGTGAGGTGGTATCCATCCACGATGGGATCGAGCACCAGAGCCGCTGTTCCTCCATGACAAATACTGGTCGGATCGTCTCTATAGTCAAAGATGATCGTCTCTATGGCATAGACATCCCGAAGTGCACTCTTCCGCTCCTTCTTCGGTATGTGTGTGACATAGATCATGTTCACATTTTTTACCTCGGGAGGGAAATGTTTCTGGCCTCCATTGTATGGGCTGCTAGGCTCATCATCGTCCTTGTTGCGGGTACTCTTGCCTTGTTCCTCGGCTGTAAGCTTGCCGCCCTATTTGATCACCCAACATATACGGGTGGTGTGGTTGGCGGGCTTGTTTGAGGTGCCATGGATCTGGTAGTGTCGGATTCGGGGTTCCACGGACCCTTGAGAGGTTTGAACACTGGGGTGCGTGCGAAGAACTCGTCCTCCCCCAACCTGCCTACGCGCCAATCCTACGGCCTAGCTCGATGAACCCAATGAACAAGAGACTCAGCAGTTTACCCAGGTTCGGGCCACCTTGCGGTGTAAAACCCTACTCCTGCTTTATGGTGGATTGGCCTCGAGGGGCTAAGGATGAACTAGTACAATGGATGAACAGCCTCAGGAGGTGAGGTGTTCTTGGGCTCGGTCAGCTGGTGAGGTGGTCAGGGTGGAATGGATCCCTCCCTCTACGGTGGTATCCAGGTCCTATTTATAGTGGCCTTGGTCCGCTTACCAAATGTAGGCGGGAAGGGATCCTTGTAGCGACCAGACCTCAAACGGTCCAATCTCTGTGCTTAGGTGTCATCCCTGGATCAGTAATGCTGACACCACACAGTACTTGAAGGATTTATAACAGAGTAGCAATCACACACTTATTACATCAAGAGTCTCAAAAGAGAACCTACTACAATAAATATGGCTTAAGGCCATCTAATAATGATAACAGTGGAAGGCTTGGATGATAAGTGAGTCCATCAACTCCAACGGCATCACTGAGTATAGAACCACGACCTAAAAGCACCTTAATCATTGTCTGAAAAGTCTGCAACATTAACGTTGCAGCCCGGAACGGGCCAGCACATGGAATATGCTGGCAATGTAACACATAGAGAGCAATGAAAGAATAAGTCTATACTACATGCATATTTGGCTGGTGGAAAGCTCTATAGTTACAGTTTTTTTGCTTAAAGCCAATTTTTCCCTACTGCAAAGGAATATAAATTTTATTTAACTATCATGGTGGCTGTTAAACATTGAGAATGGTTGACAGCATTCTCAATCCCAATTAAACATCATCATTAAACAAAACCCAACAAAATTTATTTTAGAGTCACATGATGAGATTCACATGATAATCCAGGTACTAGATACTCAAGATGTCCATAACCGAGGACACGACTAACCATGATTAGTTTATACACTCTGTAGAGGTTTGTGCACTTTTCCCCACAAGACTCGATCGCCTCCATTTGATTTCTCGCACTACATGGTGTTTGAGAAACGGATGACCGAGACATAGTCTTTCAGAAGCGCTAGCACCTTACGATCGGGTAGACAGTTACACCTACTTTCCCCTACATCTGCTAGTCTACCACTGTAAGAGTTTGCACGAGTTAATAAACTATGCTAGATCCCATAGTAGCTTGTGGCTGCACACGGAAGTTTCTAGCATGAATAATCTCATGATCCCTTTGAGCCTGGGTGGCGGTCCAAAAGAAAACAGGCAATCGCTGGAATACCCAGGTGCCTCAATCCACCCAGATGTGTATTTAAGTTGCCACCTTAGATAAACCATTAATTTAACAATCTCACATCTGTCATGGATTTGACTCACCCAATCCACGTCTACTAGCATAGCATGGCATAATAAGCAAACGTAGAAGTAACTTCCAAATGTTTGATAATAATAGGTAATAGGTACTACCTCATCTACTCCCCAAACCCACAATTTAATTGGATCCTAATCATGCAATGTGTGAGGGTTGATCTAATGCAATAAAAACTGGGTAGTAGGAGGTATGATCAAAGTGTTACTTGCCTTGCTGATGATCCGCGAAACCAAGCGATTCGAAGTAGTAAGCGGCGCACTCCGGGTACTCTATCGCAAACAAACAAACATACAATAAGTACTCAACTAATGCATAGGTAAAACTCGAATAAGAGATCTAACTAGAAAGTTCAACTTAAGAACTCCGGTTTGCAAAAAGAATCAAATCAAACAAAGCAACGAAAGACAGACGGCAAAAGAAACAAGCTTCGTTTACTATTCTGGATCTAGGGCAATTTTTACAGTGGAAAAAACTTGTTTGAGTTGGTTAAATGGAAAGAGGGTTTCGAGATGAAACTCCAGGCGCTTGAATCGCCTGATTCCGATAAACGAGCGAAAAGTTATACTAGAACGAAAAACGGATCGGGAATCGCGATCAGAAAAATCGCGGATTCAATCCGAGAAAAAGAAAACGACGAAAAGATTAATGAACGGACGTTCGTTAACTGGATCTAATCGAAGAACGCGTTCGTTGAAACGAACGAACGAGCGAACGCTCGCTAATTAGATAAACCGGAAAAACTGATCTATAAAAAAACGAACTAAAAAAACTGAACAAAACCGACAGAAAACCGATCGGTTTCTCGAAAAAAAACCGGTGGCGGCGAGGTCAACCTCTGGCGGTGGTGGATCCGGCGGCAGCGGTGGCGGATCCGGCGGCGGCGACGGCGAGCGGCGCGGCGGGCGGCGGCGGCGGGCTAGGGCGGCGGGGCTGGCGGCTAGGGTTTGGTGGGGGTCCGGCTGGGCCTCCCTGGCTTATAAAGCCGGCCGGGCCAAGTGTCCAGGTCGGACACGGCCCGATAAGTCGGTTGCATTTTTTAAGTTACGCTTAGAAAAAAACAAAAGGAATACTAAACGGACTCCAAAAATCCCGAAATAAATTTTCCCCGGCTTCTAAAATCGAGCCGTACGAGATGAACATTTATTTGGGGCCTAAATGCAATTTTGAAAAAGGCGCATTTTTCCTAAATTCAAATAAAATAGCAAATAAAACCAAAATAAAATCTTATTTGATTTTTTAATTAAATCCTCAATATTTCTTTATTTTTGGGAAAGTCATTTTATTCCCTCTCTCATAGTTTGATAATAGAAATAATTGAAGATAAAATAAATAAAATCAAATGATCCTGTTTTCAAAATTTGAGAAAACTCAAATATGAAAATCAAGAAATCCCCAACTCTCTCCTAGGGTCCTTGAGTTGCGTAGAATTTTCTAGGATCAACCAAAATGCAATAAAATATGATATGCAATGATGATCTAGTGTATAACATTCCAAATTGAAAATTTGGGATGTTACAAGCCTACCCCCCCTTAAGATGAATCTCGCCCTCGAGATTCGGGTTGGCTAGAAAATAGGTGAGGGTGGTCCTTTAGCAATTTTTCCTCTAGCTCCCAGGTGGCTTCATCCTCCGTGTGGTGGCTCCACTGAACTTTGCAAAACTTTATAACCTTGCTGCGGGTGACTCGACTGGCATATTCTAGAATATTGACTGGTTTCTCTTCATAGGTCAAATCACTGTCCAACTGAATCGCTTCCAGCGGCACTGTATCTCTCAGCGGTATATCAGCCATCTCTGCATGGCACTTCTTCAACTGGGAAACGTGGAACACGTCGTGAACTCCTAACTATCCTTTGGGCAATTCCAACTTGTAGGCTACTTCTCCCATACGCTCCAAATTTTGTATGGGCCTACAAAACGTGGCGCTAACTTTCCCTTAACTCCAAAGCGCTTAACTCCTCGAAGTGGAGATACTTGAAGATAAACTCGGTCTCTGACTTCATAAACTGTCTCCTTGCGTTTAGAATCTGCGTAGCTCTTCTGCCTGGATTGAGCTACCTTGAGCCTATCGCGAATCAATTTCACTTTCTGTTCAGACTCCTTAATCAGATCCGGTCCAAACAACTGGCGGTCTCCAACTTCATCCCACGACAATGGGGTCCTGCACCTCCTTCCGTACAAGGCTTCGAAAGGGGCCATCTTTAAACTGCATTGATAGCTGTTGTTGTAAGAGAACTCTTCATATGGCAAATTGTCGTCCCAACTAGATCCGTAATCTAGCGCACAAGCTCTCAGCATATACTCCAAAATTTGATTGACTCTCTCGGTCTGTCCATCTGTCTGAGGATGGAAAGTTGTACTGAATTCCAGCCTGGTACCCAAAGTTTCATGCAACTGATTCCAGAGCTTTGAGGTAAATTGGGTTCCTCTATCTGATACAATGCTCCTTGGAACTCCATGCAAACAGACGATCCTAGTCTTGTATATCTTTGCCAACTTTGCACAAGTATAGGTAGTCTTCACTGGAATGAAATGAGCTACCTTTGTCAAACAATCGACTACAACCTGTATCGAGTCATAGCGTGAACGAGTTCTGGGTAAACCCGTAATAAAATCCATGCCTAACTTATCCCACTTCTATTCAGGTATCGGCAATGGATGCAGCAATCCTGCTGGCTTCTGATGCTCTGCCTTCACTTTCTGACATACATCACAAACTGCTACATACTCCGCAATATCCTTCTTCATTCCGGTCCACCAGAAAGTATCCTTCAAATCCAAATACATCTTGGTATTTCCTGGGTGAATCGAATATGGTGAAACATGTGCCTCTTGCAGAATTAACTTCCTGATCTCTGAATCATTAGGCACATAAACACGGTCTTCAAACCATAAGCTATCGTGCTCATCTTCACGAAATCCCTTAGCTTTTCCTTTGCTCATTTTCTCCTTTATAGAGGCAATCTCCTTGTCAGTCTTCTGGGCTTCTCTGATCTTATCCATCAAAGTAGACTGAATCTCCAATGCTGCTATATAGCCTCTTGGAACTATTTCCAAACATAGCTCTTGAAGATTTTTGGCTAACTCCCTTGGTAAATCTCCCGTCATTAAGGTGTTGACATGACTTTTACGGCTCAACGCGTCAGCTACTACGTTGGCCTTTCCGGGGTCGTAATGCAATCTCATATCATAATCCTTGATGAGCTCCAACCATCTCCTTTGCTTGAGATTCAACTCCTTCTGCGTGAAAATATACTTCAAACTCTTGTGATCCGTGTACACCTCACAATGGTTTCCAATGAGAAAGTGTCTCCAGGTTTTCAATGCATGCACTATGGCTGCTAACTCCAAATCATGCGAGCATTATTTAAATCATGAGGCTTAAGCTGTCGTGAGGCATATGAAACAACTCTTCCTTCCTGCATAAGTACTGCTCCAAGTCCTCGACATGAAGTGTCGCAATACACCTCATAATCCTTGGTTTGATCCGGCAAAATCAACACAGGTGATGTAACCAAACGTTTCTTTAACTCCTGGAAACTAGCCTCACATTCCTCAGTCCATGTGAACTTGGTATCCTTTTTCAACAACTCCGTCATAGGCTTTGCAATCTTTGAGAAATTCTCAATAAACCTCCGGTAGTATCCTGCGAGTCCAATAAAACTCCGAATCTCTCCAACTGTTGTTGGGGCTTCCCAATTTGTCACGGTATCAACTTTAGTGGGGTCTACTTCTATACCTTCTCCGGATATAACGTGTCCAAGAAATCCAACTTCCTTCAATCAAAACTCACATTTGCTAAACTTGGCATATAACTAATGTTCTCTGAGCTTACCAAGTACCAAACGCAAATGCTCCTTATGCTCCTCTTCATTCTTCGAGTAAACCAGGGTATCATCAATGAACACCACGACGAGCTTATCCAAAAACTCCATGAATACTTTGTTCATCATGTTCATAAAATATGCAGGTGCGTTAGTCAGACCAAATGACATAACGGTATACTCGTACAGCCCATACTTGGTGGTAAAAGCCGTCTTAGGTATATCCTGTTCTCGAATCTTCAACTATTGGTATCCTGATCGCAGATCGATCTTGGAAAATACCTTAGCTCCTTGCAATCGATCAAACAGATCATTGATCATTGGTAGTGGGTACTTGTTCTTGATGGTTACTTCATTCAATCCTCGATAATCAACAACCATCCTTAAAGATCCATCCTTCTTCTCCGCTAGAAGTACTGGCGATCCCCAAGGCGAATAACTTGGGCGAATATATCCTTTATCCTGTAACTCCTTAATCTGCTTCTTAATCTCTACCAAATCCTTTGCGGGCATCCTATATGGTCTCTTCGATATTGGCCCTGTGCCTGGCAAAAGCTCAATCAAAAACTCAATATCTCTATCCGGTGGCATGCCTGGAAACTCCTCTGGAAATACATCAGGGAAATCCTTCACCACTGGTACTTCCTCCTGCACAAATCTTGTTAAACAATTTACTTGAGTCCTCTTTGGCACAAGTCGGGATACATACTTGATCCTTCTCCCTTCTGGGGTGGTAAGCAAGATCGACTTACTAGCGCAATCGATGTTTCCTCCATACATCAACAGCCAATCCATACCCAGAATTACATCCAATCCTTGTGATTCCAAAATGATTAAATCCGAGGGAAACACATGCTTACCTATACTCAATGGCACTTGAAAACATCCTTGACTAGCCATATACTCCGCTCCTGGTGAGCTTACTAACATAGGTGTTCTAAGAATTTTGGTGGGCAGATTATACTTATCCACAAATCCCCTTGATATGTATGAATGCGATGCACCAGTATCGAAAAGAACGAGTGTAGTAAATGACTTAACCAAAAACTTACCGATTACAGCATCCGGCTGCTCTTCAACCTCCTCCACGTTAACGTGGTTCACCTGTCCCCTGTTGAAAGGGTTCGGCTTCTTCCCAGAGCATCCATTGCCATTTCCATTCTGGGATTCAGGACATTCATTAGCATAATGTCCGGTCTTCTGGCACTTGAAACAAGTGACTTGGCTCAGGTCTCTCTTGGCTGGGGTTGATGGGTTGGTGTGGTTCTGGCCATTGCTTCCTCCATTCCCATTACCATTCTTGGTGCCATTGTGATTGTGTGAGCTACCTCCTCCATGGGTATGCTGAAAATGTCCTCCTGGTCTAGGGGTAAAACGTGGCTTCTGCTGAGCTCCTGAATTCTACTTCCCTTGTCCATACTTCCTCTTGCGGGTCTCAATCTGCTGCTTCCCTTCAATCATAAGAGCACGGTCTACCAACTCCTGGTAGTTGTTGAAGGTTGCTACCATCAACTGCATGCTCAACTCATCATTCAGTCCTTCCAGAAACTTCTCCTGCTTAGCTGCATCCGTAGCTACGTCATCTGGGGCATAACATGCTAACTTCTAAAGTCCTCCACATACTGGCCAACTATCCTTCCTCCTTGGCGCAAGTTGTGAAACTCTCGCTTCTTCATGGTCATAGCTCCTGCTGAAACATGGGCAGTACGGAAAGCTTGCTGAAACTGGTCCCACGTGACAGTGTCGACAGGGAAAGTGGCTGTGAAATTCTCCCACCATGATGTTGTGGGTCCATTAAGCTGATGGGCGGCAAACTTCACCTTTTCCGCATCTGTGCATCCTGCGATGGTCAACTCCCTTGCTGTCTTACGGAGCCAATCATCTGCTACTATCGGCTCGGTGCTACAAGAGAACACCGGCGGATTCAGCCTAAGGAAACGGGCTAAGTGATCAATGGGTGGTGGTGGTGGTGGGTTGTTGTTGTTGTTCCCCTGATTCTGATTCTGGACTAGCAACTGCATCAATGTGTTCTGCTGCTGGATCAACTGGGTGAGCTCCGGTGGGAAGGTAAATCCAGGGTCACGTCTCGGAGGCATCTGAGGGTTTAGAAAAGATGAGATTTAAGAATGGAGGGGGTCTAAAGAGAAAACACTACGCATATGCACATGAGGCAAAAGCAAACAATTCACTTCAATCAATCAAACAAGGCATACAATCGATCTAACTATCGCAAAAGTGCTCGGGCTGCTATATTTACATGGTGGAATACTACTACTGATGGGTGGTCTACTAGAAATATTCTTCGGTTGTAGACTCCATGATATCTGCTCGAGCTTCATCAACATAGTCATCATCGCTATCATCTGGATCCGAGTCGGTGTCGTCGATGATGATGTAGTCTTCCGGGCGAATTTCCTTGGGTTCTTCGTCTTCTTCTACTGGTGTAGGGCCTCCCATGAATATTCTGATCTTCTTGATCAGGTCGTCATTCTTCTCCACTAGTACTTCGATTTCCTCTTCATAACCTTCACGCGTAGCCTTGAGTTCTTCCTCCAGTTCCTTGATTCTTGTTCTCGCCTTCTTCAGATCTATCATGTCCGCGCACATCTGGTTCTCCTGACGTCGCATGTGTTGGTTTAGCTCCTGGATAAAAGCTGCAACTGATCTATCCTTCTTGGTGTTGATCATCTCCCAGTGCTCATCTCGGCGCCCACAAATCTGGTAGATAGTATCCTTGAGATCATTGCGGTAAACTTCTCCAATGCGTCCCATGGCGATGTGAGCTGCCATGCTCTTTGCTAGATTCCAAGTTGGTGCATCAAAAGAAAACTCTATGGGCTCAGTGACTGGCATGAACGTCCTTCCTGGAACTTGAACTTGAATCATCCAGTGCTCTTCTTCAGGTAGAGTGGCGTTGTAGGTCCCGGTGAAGCTTGGTACTCCTATGTTTAGGTATCTAGTGACTTCCTTCAAGTGGCGTCCAAAGGGTGTATCTTCATCCGATTGCATGAACTTATTCCTTGCATCCGCCATCCTAAAAGAGTAGAAAAGATGAGAGGTAAGAATGAGAAGAGAGTGAGTAGTGATCTAGGTCTTTTAGCTTAGTGGTCCTGTCCTACAGTCAGCGTGTGCTATGATACCATCTTGTAGCGACCAGACCTCAAACGGTCCAATCTCTGTGCTCAGGTGACATCCCTGGATCAGTAATGCTGACACGACATAGTACTTGAAGGATTTATAACAGAGTAGCAATCACACACTTATTACATCGAGAGTCTCAAAAGAGAACTTACTACAATAAATATGGCTTAAGGCCATCTAATAATGATAACAGTGGAAGGCTTGGAAGATAAGTGAGTCCACCAACTCCAACGGCATCACTGAGTATAGAACCACGACCTAAAAGCACCTTAATCATCGTCTGAAAAGTCTGCAACATTAACGTTGCAGCCCGAAATGGGCCAGCACATGGAATATGCTGGCAATGTAACACATAGAGAGCAATGAAAGAATAAGTCTATACTACATGCATATTTGGCTGGTGGAAAGCTCTATGGTTACAGTTTTTTTGCGTAAAGCCAATTTTTCCCTACTGCAAAGGAATATAAATTTTATTTAACTATCATGGTGGTTGTTAAACATTGAGAATGGTTGACAGCATTCTCAATCCCAATTAAACATCATCATTAAACAAAACCCAACAAAATTTATTTTAGAGTAACATGATGAGATTCACATGATAATCCAGGTACTAGATACTCAAGATGTCCATAACCGAGGACACTGCTAACCATGATTAGTTTATACACTCTGCAGAGGTTTGTGCACTTTTTCCCACAAGACTCGATCGCCTCCGTTTGATTTCTCGCACTACATGGTGTTTGAGAAACGGATGACCGAGACAGTCTTTCAGAAGCGCTAGCACCTTATGATCGGGTAGACCGTTACACCTACTTTCCCCTACATCTGCTAGTCTACCACTGTAAGAGTTCGCACGACTTAATCAACTATGCTAGAGCCCATAGTAGCTTGTGGCTGCACACAGAAGTTTCTAGCATGAATAATCTCATGATCCCTTTGAGCCTGGGTGCCTTAATCCACCCAGATGTGTATTTAAGTTGCCACCTTAGATAAACCATTAATTTAACAATCTCACATCTGTCATGGATTTGACTCACCCAATCCACGTCTACTAGCATAGCATGGCATAATAAGCAAACGTAGAAGTAACTACCAAAGGTTTGATAATAACAGGTAATAGGTACTACCTCATCTACTCCCCAAACCCACAATTTAATTAGATCCTAATCATGCAATCTGTGAGGGTTGATCTAATGCAATAAAAACTGGGTAGTAGGAGTTATGATCAAATGTTACTTGCCTTGCTGATGATCCTCGAAACCTAGCGATTTGAAGTAGCAAGTGGCACACTCCGGGTACTCTATCGCAAACAAACAAGCATACAATAAGTACTCAACTAATGCACAGGTAAAACTCGAATAAGAGATCTAACTAGAAAGTTCAACTTAAGAACTCTGGTTGGCAAAAAGAATCAAATCGAACAAAGCAACGAAAGACAAACGGCAAAAGAAACAAGCTTCGTTTGGTCTTCTCTCGATCACACGGCGAGACTATTTTCAGAATACAAAATTTAACTTAGGCGAAAGGATGCCCATTGTATAATCAGACCAAAGCAATGAAGCACCTAGTGTTGGCCAATAAATAGTACAGTACTACTTTTCTGCAATCCATGAAGTGACTATCCAATCTTTCTGTGTCTAATCCAGTGGCTAGTGCAACAGTAGAGTAGTTATTTTATTACAGGGTATAGTACAATGGTTTTACTGAACAGATTTCAATAAACTTTGGCACCGGAAGTTTTCTATAAGAATTAACAATACAAAATGTAAATGTAACAAATTTCAGCATTGGTATACTAGCTGTGCATGAGCATTAAACCAAATACAAAAGTTTGAAGGTAACTAGCATTATTAACTAATGACAGTATAAAAAATTGCAAACCATGTACCTCCAAGGTAAATATCATTTCAAACTTGGGGGGACCTTAAAAATTGCTATCCCAATCTTGATAATCGATCAAACATAAAAACTTGATCGAACAAATCAAGAGAACAGCCAGAGGAGGAGGTGCCCACTCTTGACCTTTCCTCTTGTCTTCATATTTTTTTGTGTAGTTTAACCAAAATAAAATGACATTGGCGCCTCGGCATTTTGGTGAAACTGTACAAAAGATTTAACTTATCTCATGAAAGTGAGGTATGTAATATATAAGCATTAACAGTGCAAAAATCTGAAGGTAGTAACAAGTTTCATCGTTGGTATACTGGCTGTGCAACATCATTAGAATGCCTTAGCTGAAAAATCTTTAATACATCCACAATCAACAGCTAACCCTGAAATAATCCAGTGACATTAAAAGGCATTGCTTAAATTTATCAGTGGCATTAGACTGAGTGCGGCATTAGTTAAATGTGGCATCACTTTAGCAGTAGCATTGCTTGACTTGACTGCTGGCGTTATACTAACAGCAAAAAAGTGACAATAAGAGCATGGGAGGCCCATCGGACAGTGGGCGCAACAGTACGATGTACCTCCACAGACGCATAGAGTGGTGAGGGAGGTATGGTTGCCCAGAGCAACAAATATCCAGGCAGCATATGTGGATTACGTCCCATTTTTGTTCTCTTTAGCCACCTTTTTCCTATGTGAGGACAACAAACGGATCGACCTGGTCATTCTCTATTGTGTTCTCATGCCTTTCTACCCTTCTTCAACCAAGAGACACGAGACTCGTTCCTTAGCTACTAATTTCCCCATTTTTAACCTAGATGCGGGTTCGATGCCTACTCTCTTGGGCAGTACAATCTCCCTTCCTTTCCTTATTCAACCCGGACATGGATTAGTCTGCATGAAGTAGGGTTTCCTTTAATAGTGCAAATTAACATTTTCCTCTGCGTGACCAGCAGAGCAGAGGATAGGAAATTGGGAAGATGGTGGAGTGGAAAAAGATCCACGTGCAGTGACATGGCAGATGGGGAAATAGAACAAGGATATGGTTCGAAAACAGGTAGCATACCTGAGGGTCAGCGAGAAGTGGCTTCACTCGTGGTCATCGTCCTCCGCACGTACTATGGCAGTGAGCTTGGGGACGGAGGCCATCCCACGCGAGCGCTAGGTCTGAGAGGACGGCCATGTCGTCAGTGCGTGACCTTGCTCGCCGACGACAAGTGCGTCAACGCTGCACGTCCTTTTCTTCCCCGGCCGATCTGTGACCACCGGTGAGGAGGGAGAGAGAGGCCGTCTTTTTTAGATCTGGGGAGAGGGTGATAGTGTGAGAACCAAGTGGGCAGCCCTTAGCAAGAAAGCTCTGAAGCTCCAGCCTATATATCTTTTTTATACTACTAGTGCTAGAGGTGGAGTAGTGGTAGAGTAGTTTATATTTTCTCTGCAAACAGTACCAGTTAGTCGTGCTTCAAAACTGAAAGCGCGCCATTAAAAAAATAAAGTCGATAACTAATGCGGCACCTCAGGCCAATGCGGCCAGATCACATTTTGCACGAGAAATTACACACCATGTTTCATTGACATGTGGTCCCGTTCCAACATGTTAGTGAGATGACGGCAAGTCCTTTTGTACAATTTCCGAAAGGACGTGTAGGCCGGGGCGCCTCTTCGTGTACCGTGGCAAACTGGCAACCGTCCATCAACTCTTCGCCTTTCCCTCTTGATTTGGAACTGTTGTCGCACGCTCTTCCTCCCTCCTCCATTTGCCTTCACCCTTCCTTCTGCCATTGTTTGATCTTCTTCTTCATGGAGGGAACAAGCCGGAAACGACCCCGTTATTCTTGCCCCGATCTGAAAGATGACGTGGTGGGGGAACTCATTGATCGGTGTGACGTCATCACCTCGGTTAGCATGGAAGGTTCGTTCAAGACCATTCTCGACTCAACTAATAACATCATTACAAGGAACACAAGGGTCCAGGAGCGGTTTAATCTCCCTTATCTTCTTCGCTATAAGCCTGTTCGCATGGGTGCAGACGACAGAGGCCTCGCCTTGTGCAAGTTGATGCCGCTTGATAATGATACGTGTGATGTCAAGATGCCATCTCTTAAGGGTAAGGCCTGGGCTGGCGCAAATGGAGATTGGGTTGTTTATATTTGGTACAATTGCGAGTGGGAACTTGTGAATGTGTTCACTCGTCAGCGGATTCCACTTCCAAAAATCTCAGAGTGCCCTGAGGTTGAGCACATAGATGATCTACATACGTTCAAATACGATCATGGTGACTGTCGTCTATGGAAGATAGCAATTTGTCGAGTTCCCAACCGCTCTTGGAATTACGAGAACTATGAAGTTGTTGTTATCTTCGACAAGCTTGTTGTCGTCCTTTGTGGTTCGACTGGATGGATATTGCTCAAAATCAGTTTCTATACAGGGATGTGTACTATGATGCAATTCAATACGAGGGTCTTGTGTTTGCTTCCACCACTCGTGGCACTATTTTTGCATGGGATCCTCGCAGTTTCGGTACGTTTGTCTTCCACCGTAATTATAATTGTTTCATCCACATGCATGCGAGTTAGCAAGTTTCCCTTCTCTACTAATTAACCTTCTTCTTGTGTTTCCAAGATCATGTGAACATTCCACCACCTATACTTGAAAATTTTTATAACCAAGGGGGAGATCATGATGGTGATGATCACGAGCATGAGGACGAGCAGGGCCCATATACTCAGTGGCGGCTGGAAACTAATTCTGATGGATCACCCCTTCTTGTTTGTATATAGCCCACTGCTGATATTACTACTAAGGAAGCAGGTGTTGTCTCCCATGGTCGCACTCTCCGGACCTATTCCAACACCCGTTTCATGGTATTAGGGATGGATACTGGTGTTCTAGCGCCAACACCTTCTCCCTGGTACAGTATTGATAGTCTTGAAGAAAACTCGCTCTTCCTTGGACAAAAGTATCCAATGATGGTGAAAGGCGATCCAACTGATGTTGACACAATGTTACTACCATTTATGAGAAGCAACTGTATCTATATGTCGGACATTGCGGTGGTTCCCTACCGTGGTCGTGATATAGTAGGCCGCTTCAACCTGGATGATCAGTCATGCGTTGGTATCGAGATTGACAGTAGCTGGCCCTTCCTAGAGAATCACTTGTGGTTCTAAGCAAGTGTTTCCAACTCCGAGGATTGGTTGAGTTGAAGTTCATTTCATTGCTTGTTATTTGTTGTGTGATGAAAACTTTAGTATTTATAATGTATCCTCGTTGTCGTTGTGGGTTCATGACCTGTTGTATGTAATAAAATGATATGCCTGTGATAAACTTACTAAATTTATGAATGACTTTCGAGTCGCTTCTCTGAGTGGGTGCTGCGACAATGCAAAAAAATATTTTCCGAATACATAATTGTACGTGCATTGCAAGAGGTTATCGGATGAGGCCAATCAACAATAGTACACTATTTGTACTAGCTTCACATGCTGCTCTATCTCTACGTCACGTATGTAATACAACAAGTTTTAAACTTGAGACTAGCCACCCATCCTCACAAAGAACACTTTTTAACCTAGCATAGACTCCAGGAAATTTGTCCATAGTGTGAGGTGGGCCATATGTTAATGTGTTCGCTGTACGTAACCATCACCTCGAATCCTCGATACTACTACTATAAGTAGTAGGAGTAGTAGGGTGGCATGGGCCAGAACAAGCATTCACGTCCAGGAGTACGGCACACGCCACCAGCACGACTTCCATCTGACACCATATTTCTTGGAGTCCATGCTACAACAATCTCTTCAACCTCATCATTTCTCTAACTCAGCCATCGCGCGGCGGACGAGGTGGGGGTTTGCCGATAGTCGGTTTCCTCAACTGCGGCCCCACCTGTAAGCCCAACTCCAATGCACGACCCCAAACGGACCTCCGTTTTGCCCGAATTCTATCCGTTTGGGTAGGGCAATGGGGTTGCGTCCAGGCCATTTCTCGGATGCGGTGGTTGTGCGCCGAACGCGCGGACGCATCCCGACCGTTTACATTTTTCTTTGCAAACACATACCTTTTTTCATCATTGATTTTTTGGTACATGGAAATACATCACCAAAAATTTGACTAGAAAAAAAAGACCAAAGAAAACAAGAACCACAAGAATACATTTTATAAGATATCCAACTTCCATAACTGCTCCTGTAAGTTGGATTAGTGCCTTCTCGATGCATTCATTGTTGATCTACGGAGGCTCGTTCTTGCGTGCTTCTTTCTTCTTCGAATGTGAAGAAGTAGAGGTGTCTAGCCTCTATTCTATCAACAAGTGCACTAGTCTCATCTCTAGCCTCTATGCTAGCTAAAAGTGCTAGAACATCTACTAAATTGTGCTCTGTCAATATATCATTGTACTCTTCTTCCCAATACCAAAACTTGCATCCATTCTACACAATAAAATTTCAAGTTAGCACAACTAGTCTAATCTGAGAGCACAACCAAAGATTTGGTCGAGTTCTTCCTCCTGTTGCCGACACGTGGGACATCCAACATCCAGGTCGTGCCATGCAAGAAAATAGAGTGGTAGTTGAAGCCACGTGATGTGCATCTTGGGTTAAACTGTAAATAGAATCTTACTACTCTTGAGTAACTCCAAAAGCGGCCACAAAAGATCTTTATTGGATTTGTTCTTCATCACCAGCACGTCGAGGCAAAAGATGTGCAGGTTCAGTGGGTCCTCTTGCGTTTTCATTGACATGTGGGACCGCACATGATGGGCTCCGCGCGTCTGCTGGCTGGCTGAGAAGAGAGATAGAGGAGGGCTGAGCATGGACTCCAGGAAATTTGTTCTACGTAACCATCACCTCGATATAGTGGGGTGGCATGGGCCATAACTAGCATTCATGTCTAGCAGTACGGCACACGCCACCCACACGAGTCCCATCCGACACCAATTTTCTTGGAGTCCATGCTACAGCCATCTCTTCTCCCTCCTGTTTTCTCAGCCATCGCGCGGTGGGCGGGGTGTGGGTTTGCCGATAGTCGGTTTGCTCAACTACAGTCCCACTTGTAAGTGAAAATGCAACACAACACGCATTCCCCCTTGAGCGGCATGCCGGACCAACCGTGTGAGGGTGCGACGCAAACACGGCAGGCTTTCCTTCTAAAATTGTAACTTGTAAAATTTGGTTCTACTCCATGGCGCGACCTATAGATAGAAATGACGATTTTCCCTAGAGTAATGAGAAGTTTGGTTCTGGCGTGGTTCATGATTGGAGTACGTACGAAAATTATTGAGTTGATGCGAAAGGTAAGATAATTACTAGTAATACCATATACTACTACATGGATTTGACGGAAAGATAAAGATACATATGGATCCATCAATGAAATCCTCACGCCCTAGTGCACCGGGTCACCAACCGACGTTGAGGAGCAGCGGCATTGGCAGCAAGCTCAACGTGCTCCTGAACAATGTCGTCCAAGGTTACCCTGTGGTCCAAGAAGGCCAGCGTCCTATCGTCCTCCTCTTGCATGTGGTAGTCCTTGTGGAAGATTTGCGCGTAGACGTTGGTGATTATGTCGATGGTGTCTTGCTGCGCCAGACGCTGCGCCGTGAGCGCGACCTCGAGGTGGTCATTCTCCGGCACGACAGCGGGCAGTCGCAGGGCCACCAGTGCGTCGAAGAGGTTGTCACCATAGAGGCCGTTGAGGGTGGTAGGTATCGCAGAGCCTGGGCGCGTGGGTTGGAGGCATATGTCAAGGTTGTCCGCGAGCTTCTTGACGATGGTGAACTTGTCGAGGAAGCTGGCGAGGACCTCATCGAACAAGGAGACGAAGCTATCGTCCAAGTGGCCCTCGACCTAGAGGCCTCAAGCACTACCTGGAGACGTTCCTCGGTGCTGGGCCGCAGGCCGGCATCGTTGACCATCTGGCACAGCCGGCTGACGCTCGCGCTCATCGCCTCCATGGGTCTTGCTTTTAGTCAACTGATCTTGCGCTTGGAGTGATCACTCTTGCCCTTGGGTGCATAGGTGCGTAGGATATCGTAGATTGGACTGGCGGGAGCCTTTATATGAGAAGTGCAGACTGCGTTGAATTCACGTGCGTGTTGGCCATCTACTCCTCGCTCCTCTACTGCACCTGCCTTTGGCTGTATGACATGTTGGCCATCCACCCGTTGGGCCCACATTTCATACACCCAAAGGCAGGTGTAGTAAGTCAATGAAGCTGCGTCCCCCTCCGCGCTGGTGCAGTATAGTCATCTCATCGGACCTCTAGTTGGGGCCAAACGAGAGAACTTTCACGTTTACTGGTTTATTGGTCCACTTTGCATTTTGCACCAAGTTTTGACCTTTGATTTAACTAATAAAATGTTAATTCATGTAACCAAAAATGGTGTGTAAGTCACCTTACGAAAACCAAATAATCCCAAAACACTTAAGCACGGTACATTAACTCCCTCCTCGTTTCTTATTTCGTGACATATCAACCAATGAGAGATGTGGGCCGTGCATGCTTTCAATGACTTGAGACTACCAAACATCACATGCGGTGGTTAGTTCATTGCATGTAATCCTATTAAGTAGCAAAAAGACATTAAGTTATCTCGCTGATAGGAATAAAACAATACAACATGTATTTATTTACAGAGGGAGTAGTACATTTTTTGTGACATGCATTACTAGATGTTGCTAGTCAAATACTAAATCCAGATGGACATGGTAGTACTAATAAATCCGGACGGTGGTGCTAGTACTAGAAGTAGTACTACCAATGTAGTAGCACTGTACTACCCATTGGTCAAATTATTACGTGCTGCTCCTCACAGTGAACTGACAAGACCCTACGCCGGAGATGACACCTGAGTATGGGCGCCGTGTTTGGCATACCATAGTCAGAACCACCATCTACAGTCACTATCATCATGGTTGTAGACCTACCCTGCTTACAACTAGCCGTGTTTGACATAATTTCCCGTGCGTAGATGCCCATGCATTGCACGGAACACCAAGATGGGGGGTGGACGGTGTCGGCAGCGGCCATCGCGCTAGAATTTTCCATGGCCTTCTAGATGTGGTGGGAAGGAGATAAGGCTGATTGTGAGAGACAGGGAGTTGTTTGTAAATAGGGAACAAGTGCGGGCATCTTTTTTGCAAAACTGGAGAAGTTTGGTTTGTATGCGTCAGATCTAGATCCGATGGCTATTGGTGAAAGATGGCAGGCACAACATCATTACCAACTCAGGACCTATTTGATTCACAGGATTTTGAAAACGTAGGAATAGGACACAGCAATATTACAAGTTTCAAACTGATATTACAAATGTTAGGAGTAATGCCGCACCTACGAAGAGGGAATTACTAGGAAGTTTACGTAAGAACTTTCGTTACTTTAGGTGGATGCAGCATTATCGTACAAACTAAAATCCACCGCCCTGACAAGTCACTAATGGGCAAATAAGTTTTCGAGTCTCTAGCCAGTTGATGTTTCAAAAACAAATTCAGCTTCTGCGGAGACTTTGTCATTTAGGCTTAGACGCTCGCAGTGATCAGCACGCCATTCATTGTTGCGCCAGAGAACGCCAAACCTCATTACCTTGAGCACACTTGCCTCCAGAACAAAGAACCTGGCCAATTTAATCTCAGATGTGCTGCCTCGGTAGTCAATCAAGTCAATTTGTATAAGATGGAGATCAAGGCATTCGATGAGATTGTTATAGTGCATCACATTTTTCACTTTCGGGTCTTTTTTTATCTGCAAAAGAAGAGAACATATTAGAGCAGCTGGCTGTATAAGATTGCCGTGTCATCAAGAGGTACCAATATAATTCGCTCCTACGATAGGGTTGGTTGGCTAGTGATATTTTTTCACTCTCTCTCTCTTTCTCTTTCCTCTCATTTACCTAGGAGTACGTGAAGAGCTTGGGCATTTATTGCCTTCCACTATGTGGCCAATGCCATATTTTGCAAAAGTATGCCACATAATACGCATCAATCTCAAATCAAAAGATTTTGGCACCGCTCTCGCGATGTGAGAGAGTTGGCACCACTGTGCACACAGACCCACATGTATAAACAAATCAATCAAACTAACTACACCAGCCTTTCACTCTCCCAAACAAGTGTTTTTTATTGCCTCGGTCCTCTCTCTCTCTCCCACGCAAGTGTTTTTTAATTGCGTGAGTTAATTTGGCATCGGAGCAAAGTAGGTTACCCAGATTGGGGCACCAGGTGAGCAATGGAGGGGCATCGATGCCAAATGCATCACAAGTGAATTTGGCACGTGTTTTGGCCTACATAGTGGAGGGCCATTATAGCCCACTTTTGTACTACCTCTTATTTAGTATAATATTTTAACCATAGATTTACGTAAGAAAATGCCAATGCATGTCACCAAAAATTACACCATTTGAAATTATGTTCAAATACGAATCCAACGATATAGTTCTTAGTGACATGCATTAACATTTTGTCACTTAAATCTATGGTCAAATTTTGATACTACAAAATAGGAAGAGTAAACTAGGACGGAGGTAGTACTTTCTCTTAGGGTAACCATAGAGTTACTGGAGTAGTCTAAGTTAATTTCCACTATGACTAGCCTAGGCTACTATAGTAGTACAACAAAAAAACGATGCAGGTGATCACGTGAGAAAAAATACTAAAAACATTTCTTTCGATGCAGTGTGTAGATGCAGTTTTGAACACTACACTTGTCATCGTAATTTGGGAAAATTACGAAAAAATCGAGCTACGTTGTAATTACCGTTTACTAATAGGAAAGAAGTTTCACCTCGATGAGTAACTTCTCCGTGCACAGAAAGCATGTAAGGAATCCAACAACTTGATCCAGATTGGGGCCGATTGATTTTATTGCCAAGATCTTCACTGTGCGCATAGACTGGGTCAAGCTTGTGGGAATCATTTTTTGGAAGACGGTCATAAATACATCAAGAAGAAATTTAAAAATGTGAATTTCAAGAAGACGGAGAAGAAGATGAGTGTTGTACCTGAACGATTACGGATCCAATAAAGAGTTCAGAGAATTTGGCAGACGAGTGCACCAACGTTGTCAATTTTGGTGCGTCAATGACCCTGATTTTTGTTGGACCATCTAGATCCAATACAAGAAACCTTTCAAGGAAAGGCGCATTGTCAATGACCATAACATGGAATAGCTGGAGTGATCTCTTCCCAATTGATGTCTTGTTGCGGGGCCAGGAAGACACATAAATCCATCAGAGATTCGTCGAGGCGATGTGGAGGCTAATGAACCCGTGGATCTTCTCAAGACGAAGGTACTCGAGCGCAGTACAGCTACGGAGCAGGTGCTCCATAGCCTTCTTCGAGACGACAACGTCGAAGAGGTCGAGCTGCTTGAGTTGAGGGAGAAGAAGGGCGGGCGCGACATTAATCTGGGGAAGATAGCAGGAGCTGAAGCTGGCGCGACGCAGCGTTGGCGCGAGGCGAAGCGCGGATGGCGGCAGAGAGCGACATCATCCAGCTTCAAAGTTGAGCTCCTCGAGCTGATCTAGGGCGGGGGATAAGAACCACTCGTCGAACTTGGGTTGGACCTTGCAGTTGGTACTGAACATGCGGATGTCAAGGCGTCTGGCTGGCCCAGGGTGCGATGAAAGGATCTTGGAGACTGCGGCCATGCATTTGCAATCCCCGACGCAGAGGCAGCTGTCGACGGTGAGCTTGAGGGGGACGTGGTGCCAGAGGGGGCGCCACCGCTGGGAGAGCAGGGCAGTCCGCACGGCAGATTTGGTGGGGAGGAGGCCGATGATGACATGCAGCATGTCGCCAGGGAGGCTGCTGATGAAGTCCAGTCTCGCCAGATGCGGTTTCGGCTCGAGCCGCCTCAACTAGTTGGCTGCCTCGCCGTCCATCTCAACCGGCGGCGACGCCAGTGTACACGTGTGTTGGTGTGTGTTGTGTGCTGGGTGTGTGCGAGTGCAAGTGCATCCTTTTGTGCATGCCGTCGCGCAGTGGTGAATTGTGCGTGAGTGCATCCTTCACGCAGAAGAAGTGTGTCCTCAATACGCCCTCAATTTACTAGCGTGCGGGGTGCTACCCCGAGTGGTTTTAACTTTGTTTACTTCACCGCGTGTCAGATGGGCCTCTAGTTTACTTATTTTCACCCACTGCCACATGGGCCAGCACACGAAGATATAGAACATGAGCTGACAAGGCAGCATGTGGACTGGTTGACCGGTCAACTAAACAATATATGGAGCTATACGCTGACACAGTGAGCATATAATCCGTCGTTATAGAGTGTTCAACTGAGAGGGGAGGCTAGTGAGACATAGCAGAGAGAGAGAGAAAAAGAGCTACTCCCTCCGTTCGATAATGTAGTTCCAACATTTTTTTTAAAGTCAAACTTTTGAAACTTTGACCAAGTTTATAAAGAAATTACTTATATCTACAATACCAAAGATAAATGATAGTATGAAGTAAGTACATGTTGTGATGAATCTAATGATCATTCGAGATGTAAATGTTTTTCTCCACATATACCTGGTCAAACTTTTCTAAGGTTTGACTTTTCAAAACATCCATATGCTTATGGACGTGAGAGAGTCCCTAACTAGAGAGAGAGAGAAATAGAAAGAGTGAATGAAAAAAGTGTGTGTGCGTGTGTGAAAGAGACATGGACAACACTCGATAAAAGTCGAGAAAAAACATGTGTGTCTTATGCAAACATATCACACATGCATCTTCGACAACGGAAGCAAGGTGAGGAGATAGTGTGTGCTTGTTTCCAACCGAGAGAGCAAGACCCCTAGCACGTGGCCAAGAGGGGTCTGACAAACAAGGGAGAGAGGTCGAGAGAGACGTACGGAGAAAATGCAGACATGGGGAGGAGAGAGTGTATGTTTGTCATAGAGAGATCCCCTGGATATCGTGATGGGACTACATGGGTGGGAGATCGAGTGGCAAGGTGTGTGCGCGATAGAAGATACCCCGAGAGATATCGAGATAGACGTATGGATGGAAGGATACAATACGTGTGTTCCTGATGGCTAGTGAGAGATAATCATACTTAAGGGGGAGTGCTTGCACCTATGATGGAGTGAGGGATTGTGGTACTTATTAGGGGGGGTGTCACATAGAGAGAGAACAAGGGCGGAGAGTGCTGGATGGGTCTATATGTATAGCGTGAGCGAGACGTGTGTATGTGTGAACCAGGGAGATATAAAGTTTGAGAGAGATTGAGGAGCCCCAATAAGGCTGAGTGGTGCATCAGCTAGCTGAGAGGGGGGAAGAGATTTTCCATCTGCTCGATAATGCAATGCATGTAAATTTTTTAGAATTTAAACTTTGGAAACTTTGATCAGGTTTACGCAATTGTTATTTATATCTACAATACCAAAGATACATCATACAAAACTACATCTCATGGTGAATGTAATGGTATATGTTTGCCATTCTAGATGTAATTGTTTTCTCCACGTACATGGTCAAACTTTGTGATGTTTGACTTTTCAATAAATCAATATGCCATGGACTGAGGATAGTGCCTAAGTCGAGAGAGATCAAGTGTGTGTGTGAAGGAGAATGAGTAAGTGTGCAAAAAGAGTATGTGTGTGAAAGAGAAAGTGAAAACAAACGATAAATTAGAGAGAGAGTGTGTTTTTTCGTTTCTTAGGCGAACATCTCACGCATGCAACTCCAAGATAGAAAAGCGAGGTGAGGAGATACACGAAGATAGCTAGTGTCTGATTGTTTGCAACGCAGAGAGACACCCCTATAGCACATGTCGAATAGAGGTCTGGCTAACAAGGAACAAAGGTCGAGATGGGCACATGGAGAACATGGACATATGGGGAGGGCGAGAGGGTGTGTTTGTGATAGAGAGATCCCCTCGAGATCGTGAGGGGACTATATGGGTGGGAGATCGAGGGAGGTGTGTGCGCGATAGAAAGATGCCACGAGAGAAATCGACATAGACCATGCACATCTCTGTGATGGAGACTAAGATTAGCTAGTCATATACATATAGGGGGATTGTGTGTGCCTACAATTGAGTGAGAGACCATCATACTTGGCTAACTAGGCATGAGATTGTGTGTGTGCGCGTGAGATGGAGAGAGAACGAGGGAGAGAGATAGAGTTTTAGATGGGCCTATCGAGTGCGAGTGAGATATGCATGTGTATGTGTGACCTAGGTAGATGGAGAGTTTGAGAGAGAGGGGGGAGCTCTAAGACGACAAAGTGGTGCGTGAGAGTTACGAGCAACGAGCCAAGGAATTTGTGTGCGTACGATGAGTGCACCCAAGATATCTAGCTTGGACTAGAGAATCATACATAGTGTGCGAGAGAGACCTATAGATGGAGTATATATGCATGCAAACTAGAAAGACCCCCTCCCCTCCCACACACACACACAAAGAGAGAGAGAGAGGGATGAACAAGGTTTGTGTGTTGGATGCGTGCGACAGAATTGAAGATTGTTGGAGAGATAGAGAGAGAGAGAGACAGAGAGAGAGCAGGAGTCCAGGAGATGGGGAGGTCGCGTTTTATGCATCAAAGACTGATATAAACCATGTTTTGATATAAATTTGCATTCAAATATTTAAATTGGAGAATGTGTTGTCTGCAATCCACACATGAACGGATATACACGTATATCAAACAAGTTCATTAATTTGACTTTCAACATGTTCATGGAGTACTATAATACTGTACAACATGCTACTCGATTGAGGTGTTCAATTTTGGATTTAGTTCACTATTTTGACCTGGTGAACGACCTATTTCATTGAATCGAGATATTTCATTCTGGGTTTGATTCCCGTTTTTGAGTGGGTCAACTATTTGTCATATAGTAAATCGCTAGCAACGAGCATGTAAAACACATTACTCCCGAGCATCATCTCTCCATCTAAAGAGAAGTGGCAAGCTAATACTTCAAAATTTGATTCGAATCGACTTGGTAAGGTAGATGTGGATGCTCGTTCTCCCAAATTTTGAACGAACCGTTAAACATCCTCTGCTCGATGGAATTCGCCCAAGAAAATAAATGGGAGACGTGAAATTACCGTCCTATGTGGGACACGCATCAATTGGCCCGTTGTACATCGAGGGTAGGTTCGTAATTTCATCCAAGCGCGCCTTCTCCTCGGCCGAAATGACATGTGCCGAATAATTCATAAACCATGGTCGGCAAAACATGCTCTCCTCGCCCGAAATAGCTCGCGTCCACTATTTCAAAACATGCTCTCCTCGCTCGAAATTTGTCGCGCCCACTATATTTCAAAACACGCCTTCCTTGCCAGAAATCGCTCTCAGCCACTATTTGGGGAGAAGCAAAGTTACTCTACTATTCCTAACCCTCAGTACACAGACCCAAGCCGAGAAGCCTAAAGGCAGGGGTAGAACTCTAACTCCCCCTCACATTTCAGACAAATGCGTCCGTGAAACATGGTTCCACTCCCCTCCCAATCCCCCCCCCATTCATACCTCGTGGGCACCAAATCACCTTCTCCCGAGCTGAGAAACCTCAGCCCCTCCTCCATGGCGCCCCCACCACACCAATTTCACAGCCGCCCTCCTCCCTAATACCGGAGACGCTGTCCATTTGCCGCCGTGCACTGGGCCGTGTGCCTCTTACTCTGTGCTGCTGAAGCTGCCTCGAGGACGGCCACGTGAACTGTACCGGAGCCGATTCACCCCTGCCGTTGTTCACGGCACCGGAGCGGCTCCAACTTCGGATCCGTCCAGAGTCCCGGCGCTGCTTCCCCGTAGCCGCCGACCGTCGCGACATCACTATTTCCGTGCCGCCGGTCGCCACCACAACCGCGCCGGCCTCACCGACTCGGCAGCTGGACCTGCCTACTTCACCATGCCGCTAGATAGGTTGCACCCTCATCTCAAATCACTTTATTTAGGCGTCAGTTGTTTGAATTTTTATTCTGGGCGAATCGATTCCCAATGGGAAGCAGCACCCTTCGAGGCGGTGGAGCTCCTAGGCTGCAGGTTGGCTGGTGTCTAACGTAAGGGTGCGGGGCCGCAAGTTCACCGCGGCAGCAATGCTTAGATGGCTATCTTAGAGTTGCCTGGGTTGAAGGTACTGCCGCCGCCGGATCTGGATGACGGGGAGTCTTTGTGGATTGGCCCGTGGGCGGCGCAACCACGGTAGTGCGGTTGGGCGGGGAGCGTGGTTTTGGCCGAGGGCACAGACGGTGGAGGCAGGCTGCTCTACCGTTGGTCGCTGGCTCATCGGGGAAGATTTCTAACAGTGTCTGCCGGGAGGCACAAGACGGCCATTAAGCCATCCGGCATAGATCGGACAGTACCAAAATAAAATAAAATCGTGTGACCCCAATTTAATCTTCAGTCAACAGACGTGTGACCACTCTTGTACCTTGCTGTTGATCTCTTAGTGTATTTCTTCAGATCAGAGAGATGTGTCGTTCTTAACATTATGCGTTATCTGCATCTTCAGCCGCACCGTATTACGACTCACCGCAGCTGCTCCAACAAGGGAAGCATACACCAGAAGGGAGCTATAGTCCCCACTCAACAGTTCCCTGCATCGAATGTGTGTGCTAGACATGGACAGCCACAACATCTGCAGGGCCATCGACAAGTCAGCACATGATGCTCACTCCTATGGATGGCGGCTAGATAGGTTGTACCCTCATCTTACTTGTGTGCAACATTTATGGCTTTGTTATTCATCTAAGCATGGAAAATTGATTATCACATTTCACTGTATATTCATGCTGATCTCTTATGGGTCTTGTTCAGGAGTTAACGTTGTTCCATAGTTCAGCTAAGATACTTGTTCTTTAGGTAACATTGTTCCATAGTTATCATCCATCAGCCAATGCTATCCCACAGGCTGGTGATTATAGTATTATACCACTTCTAGTATTACCTATGTTGTTCTTTAATACTTTGGTGTGCCATCTAGTTAATCTCGAGTACAAACGATACATATTCTGTAGCTTTCATTTGTGTTCTCCCTTTACTTTTTGAGACCTGTTGCTGCTAGTTAACCCCAGTCCTACTATTTATGTCGTCTCCTACAGGCACTCATTACATAAATCTAACTAATAGTTGTCTTCCATGCATGTCAGATATAATTGCACACACTGATATATCCACAAGAACCTCACAGAGCAATGTAAAGGCCAAGAAACTTGATGTCAATGATACCCAATATGATGGAACATGTAAAGGCAGTTCTTTAGAAGACTTGCTGAAAGATGTTGAATCATCTTCACCCCACAAGGTCCTTGATCTAACTTGGCCCGTGATATGGGTACAACATGCATATAATGTCCTGGAGTGTATCTACTCTGTTGCAATGCCATGTTCTTAGCATGCTGATCATGCATGTAAATATGTAATGCCTTCCTATTTTTCAGTACCTATTCCATTCAGGATAACATGTTTTCAAATTCAAGTACTATCATTCTACTCTATCGCAATGCCATCTTCTTAATTTGGACATCATGCTTCTGAATATCTTATGCATCGTTATTCATCAGTATGTACTTCATCTGTCTACCATACCATGTTTTTTACATTGAAGTGCTATTCTAGTGCTTTGTTGCAATGCCATCTTAGTTTCCCAATCATACACGTGTATGTTGCCTTAGTTTTTTCTGTACGTATTCCGCTAGCATACAGTTTTACATTCAACTAGTGTTTTTTACTGTGTTTTCCTGTCGTATCCCTAGCTCTTACACCATACTCCCTCCGTCCGGATTACATGTTGCCAAAATGGATAAAAAAGGATGTATCTAGAACTGAAATACGCCTAGACCCATCCATTTTTCCGGATGGAGGGAATACATGTCAATATGTCATGCCTTTCTATTCTTCAGTACCTATTCCATCTCTCTGCTGTAGCATGTTTTATAATTGAAGCACCATTTCTCTATACAAGGCATGCATGGGGAAGACGACTATGTTAGAATCTGAAGGGTTACAAACTAGGTCTTTGCAAAAGATCCAAATGCCAGGAGATAATAAACCAACTCCAGTTTTTATAAATACTGCTCCAGCACAGAGAAACCCAACTCCTACTGATAATAAGCAGATTCCAGTGACTAAAGAACTAGTCCGCTCCAGTCTAGCAAAAATATGTCAACTCCATTCTAAGAAGCGTGTGCGTATCCTTGCATCATGAAATTTTATAGCATGTTGATCATATTTTTTGCATGTTTCTTACCCGTCTCTCTTTTAGAAAATAAGCTTAACAGATAGAAGAATTTCTTCACTGGTATCGTTTGTGAGGAAAGATTCTTGCGGGAATTCTCTGTGCTCCAATGCAGATGTATGTACCTGTTGTATATCACTATATTTTTTACATCAGCATGTATTTTGTTAATCAGCGTGAATCCAACCTTTATCTGATCTAAATTTAGTTGTAGCAAAATGTATGATTAAAGGCCACAATGTTGATTTTTGTAAGGAAAACTGCCTGGTAGTTTTGCATCCTGAGCTGCATGAGTGTACTATCTCATGTCAGTGGGTTTGATTACTTTTGTTTTGTAGTGGGTTTTCAGTGTTTTTTTTACTATGTTGTCCTGTCGTATCCCTAGCTCTTACATCATACTCCCTCCATCCGGATTACATGTCGCAGAAATGGATACAACTGGATGTATCTAGAACTGAAATACGCCTAGACCCATCCATTTATTTCCGGATGGAGGGAATACATGTCAATATATCATGCCTTTCTATTATTCAGTATCTATTCCATCTCTGTTGTAGCATGTTTTATAATTCAAGCACCATTCTTCTATATAAGGCATGCAAGGGGAAGATGGCTATGTTAGAATCTGAAGGGTTACAAACCAGGTCTTTGCAAAAGATCCAAACGCCGGGAGATAATAAACCAACTCCATTTTTCATAGATACTGCTCCAACACAGAGAAACCCAACTCCCACTGATAATAAGAAGATTCCAGTGGCCAAAGAACTAGTCCGCTCCAGTCCAGCAAAACAATGTCAACTCCATTCTAAGAAGCGTGTGCGTATCCTCGCATCATGAAATTTTATAGCATTCTAATCATATTTTCTACATGTTTTTTACCCATCTCTGTTTTAGAAAATAAGGTTAAATGATAGAAGACTTCCTTCATTGGGATTGTATTCGAGGAAAATATCTTGCGGGAATTCTCTGTGCTCCAATGCTGATGTAAGTACCTGTTGTATATCACTATATTTTTACATCAGCATGTATTTTGTTAATCGGCGTGAATCCATCCTTTGCCTGATCTAAAATTAGTTGTAGCAAAATGTTAAAGGCGCCAATGTTAATTTTTGTAAAGAAAACTGCCTGGTAGTTTTGCATACTGAGCTGCATGAGTGTACTATCTCATATCATGCACATTACTGAATTGTAGTGCTGCTTTGGTTGCCCATTCATTCATTGTGTCAATGTTGCTTTCGTATTACCTCATCTGGCTGATGATAGCTATGCCATATTGTGTTAATTTGGTGTTGGCTAGTTTCCCAAATGTTTGTTGTGCCAATGTTGCTTTCCTATTATCTGACTTGGCCAATGATAGCAATGCTAGTGTCTTAATTTGGTGCAGGATGCTGAAGATAAGAAGACAAACTCCGAAAACAGCAAGGCAACCCCATTGTTTCTTTCCAATAAATCTAGGTCAGGTAATATGGCAATAACTCATGATTAATCTGTTTGGTTCCCCTCCTAATTTATGTTATGATGCAGTGGTCGAGACACTCTCCACTATCAATAATACAAGCCTGCCAAAATCGTCATCTCAATCTGTTCAGTATCCTCTGTCTCGAATGCAACGGAAAAAGTGTATGTTTGTTAACCAATTAATGGCTGAAGGAATGATGGAAATGGTGGAGGAATCAGAGGTGCAGAGTCGTGCGACACAACAGCTGGTCAATGCTTTCAGAGACAGTGTAGCAAAGCAGCAAGAACTTGCCCACATGCTTATGGGCGTCATCTGTGCTGAGGTTGCAGTTTGTGACGTTGTAGATTGTTAGGTTCTGTTCATTTTTTTTGCACTGGCATCAATCTTTGATTACCTAGTGGATGTACTTTCCTGTAATATATGCTAGATGTGCAACATTTTTCCTTGTATGTCGTACCTTTGCTTGATCGGTTTTGGTCCTGTGCATAATTGCTCGTCGTAATGGGCTCAGATTTTCTGATTTGGCCTAAATACATGTACGAACTTTAGTGGGCCCATTAAGTTAATGGGTCGTTACCAGGCCGAAAGTTAATGGTCGGCCCTCTTAACTCACGGGTCGTTAACGAGCAGACATCAAAGCGAGCAACAGGTGGGCCCAATTGATTTCACGGGCCGTTAACAGGCCGTTACTAAGTTCGGGCTACATATGGCCCAACTATATTGTGGGCCTTTAGCAGGCCGAAAGAGACAGCGGGCTTGTACTGGACCATGAAGAGCATGGGCCGCTAAGAGGCCGAAAGTCAGGTCGTACTGTAAATGGCCCAACTGTGTTGTGGGCCTTTAGCAGGCCGAAAGAGAAACTGGGCTGGTATTGGACCATGAAGTGCATGGGCCGTTAAAAGGCCAAAACTCAGGCCCGACTACAAATGGCCCAACTCATTTATGGTCCGTTAACAGGTTGAAAGGCACACAGGGCCGGGAATTAGCCCAACACTTAAATGGGTCGCTAAAAGGCCAAAACTCAGGTCGGAGTACAAATGGCCCAACAGATATATGGGCCGTCAACAGGCTAAAAGACACACCAGGCCGGAAATTGTCCCAATACTTAAATGGGTCGCTAAAAGGCCGAAACTCAAGTCCGACTACAAATGGCCCAACTGTTTATGGGCCATCAACAGGCTGAAAGACACACCAGGCCGGAAATTAGCCCAACATTTAAATGGCTCGCTAAAAGGCCGAAAGATGTACATCGTGAAAATTGGCCCATCCACTGAATGGGCCGTTAACAGGCCGAAATCTCATCAGGCCGATATTGAGCCCAAATATATAGCGGGATGTTAACGGGCTCGAACTGATGATGGGCTGCAATGGTGTCAAATCTTTAACGGGCCATTGACGGACCGAATTGGCACATCTCATATGGGACGTGGGCTTAAAGGGACCTAACACAAGTAGGCCTTATATGGGTCGGCCTGCTAATTTTTACTGGGCCAGCCTTTTTCACCGGAATGGGCCACTATTGGGCCGTGCCATGTGTTGATCTATCATAGGCGCCTCCTGTCCAATGAGTGGATGACATATGTCCCAACGGTGAGGCAACACGTGTTTCCTCCGGCCAATGATGATTTTACATGTGGAAAATCCCCATTGGTCCGAGTTGTTAACGGGTTATCGGATCCAAAACTGGACCCGGTAGCTTAACGGCGTTCCGTTACAATAGATGCCACGTGTCGGTCACCCTTGACGAATGCACTTCTGTGACGCACGATTTATCATCATGGAAGTGGACACTTCCGTGATGATAATTTTGGTAATGTCATGGAACACTTCTAAGACAGCACATGAATGACTATCTTGATTCTATCATAAAATCATCATGGATGTACATGCATGAAAAAAAACGCGACCTACTGGGACAAACACGTATCATCACGGAATTGTATTTTTTGTAATGTTATCTTGATTTCAGTAGGCCTTGAGCGGGTCCTGAGGTCGCATACATGCCTTCCTTCCGAGCCGAGCTCTTCGGGGCTCGCGAGGTTTTAGGTCTCCCGACGGGCCTACCGGCTCGCCTAAGAGAGCCTCGCGAGGAACGAATGCTGGACTACACGTAGGTATGCACGCGGTGATTGCATCCTTGGCCTTGGGGGCCTTGCCATCGGCCGGGCCAACCCTAGCGTGCTTGGCGCGACATACCATGCCCAGCCCCCGCTCGCGAGTCGCTCGCAGGGGGGAGCAGGTGCGAGCCCCTCAAAAAACATGCAACCAGAAGGCGAGAAACCGACACAAATCAAGAGAAAATCCCCCCATTTTTGATAACACAAAGAGAACTTCAAATCTCAATCCAAAAGGCGGCGAATCGGGTTACAGAAAAGGGGGCAAAAGTAAATAGCCGCATTCGGCACCTAGCTAGTATTCTTGTCTTCTCACCAGCGTGGAGCTAAGTGCTTTCACTGGGTGTGAGCCTAGTCATTGGGGGACGGTGTCGATGGCCAGCGCGGAGCATGGTGCTTCCACTTGGACATGGGTGGGAGCCCCCGTGATGCCCGAGGGCGGCACTCAGGAGACTCCTGGGCATGTACAGCCCCACTCATTATTATGTGAGAGTGTTACGAGCGGAGACCTTCACAGGCGCGAGGCTTGCTTCATATCGCCAGATGAGGGGCCCGCCCTACGACACCCCCGACCACCGTTGGGGTGTCCGGAAGCCAAGACGAGACCAAGGGGCAAGGGGGAAGCTGGCGGCGCCCTCGGTGACCACGGGCCCTCTACCGGGGGGAAGGGCTCGCCGGTGCCTTCCCCGGCAGAGGACCTACCTCCGTGCAGCACCTTGCTACATGCGGCATGGGGGAGGCCCTGGCTCCGGGCCCCTCCCGCGCAGCCCCAGTGCGCCTCTCCCGACTGGAGTGGAGCTGTCGCCCGGGGGTCTCTGGCCGCTGTTGTGGCCTGGTTCACCTGCGGTCCATGGTTAGCCTAAGCATTCTCCTAAGATACTGGCTGTACCCAATGGTTATTGTCGTTGAAGGGCTCAATGAAGCTTCCTAGCACCTCATGGAAACCCTCAGCCTCTTGCGTCCCTTATGCCCAGCCTGGCTCGGGGAACGAGCCGAGGCCTTCCCCGGGCGCGTACTCCAGGTCCATCATGCGGGGTACGGAGGCATATAGGGTTGCTGTGTCGGGGCCATCACCTGGGTGCCCCGCGCCACGGGCCACCGGGCCCGGCGCCTGGCCCTATTGTCCATGGGGTGACATCCCGCCACAGCCCTGCAGGGGACCGCCAGAGCTTGCCTCGCCTGGAGGTGACGCAGTTCTGTTAGGAAGAGCGGCGTCGCGGGCCATGTTGCTATTGCGGGTCCCCAAATAGCTGGTATGAGTAAATACAGTGATGCAAGAGCAAAGGAGGGCCCAGAGATACCTCTCCGTCACACGGAGTGACAAATCCCAGTGTCGATTCGTGCCAACCCAACAGATACTTTCGGAGATACCTGTAGTGCACCTTTATAGCCCCCCGGTTACGTTGTGACATTTGGTACACCCAAAGCATTCCTACAGTATCCGGAAGTTACACAATCTCATGGTCTAAGGAAATGATACTTGACATTAGAAAAGATTTAGCAAACGAACTACACGATCTTGTGCTATGCTTATGATTGGGTCTTGTCCATCACATCATTCTCCCAATGATGTGATCCCGTTATCACCGACATCCAGTGTCCTTGGTCAGGAAACCACGACCATCTATTGATCGACGAGCTAGTCAACTAGAGGATTACTAGGGACATGTTACGATCTATGTATTTACACTTGTATTACGGTTTCCGGTTAATACAATTATAGCATGAACAATAGACAATTATCATGAACAAGGAAATATAATAATGACAATTTATTATTGCCTCTAAGGCATATTTCCAACAGTTTCCCACTTGCACTAGAGTCAATAATCTAGTTACATTGTGATGAATCGAACACCCATAGAGTTCTGGTGTTGATCATGTTATCCTCGTGGAAGAGGTTTAGTCAACGAATCTGCGACATTCAGATCCGTATGAACTTTACAAATATCTATGTCTCCATCTTGAATGTATTCACGAATGGAGTTGAAGCGACGCTTGATATGTCTGGTCTTCTTGTGAAACCTGGGCTCCTAGGCAAGGGCAATAGCTCCAGTGTTGTCACAGAAGAGAGTCATTGGGCCCGACGCATTGGGAATAACTCCTAGGTCAGTGATGAACTCCTTCATCCAGACTACTTCCTGTGCTGCCACTGAGGCTGCTATGTACTCCGCTTCACATGTAGATCGCACCACGATGCTTTGCTTGCAACTACACCAGCTGACTGCCCCACCATTCAAAATGTACATGTATCCAGTTTGTGACTTGGAGTCATCCAGATCTGTGTCAAAGCTAGCATCGACATAACCCTTTACGACGAGCTCTTCGTCACCTCCATAAACGAGAAACATATCCTTAGTCCTTTTCAGGTACTTTAGGATATTCTTGACCGTTGTCCAGTGTTCCATACCGGGATTACTTTGGTATCTTCCTACCAAACTTACGGCAAGGTTCACATCAGGTCTGGTACACAACATGGCATACATAATAGACCCTATGGCTGAGGCATAGGGGATGAGACTCATCTTTTCTCTATCTTCTGCCGAGGTCGGGCATTGAGCCATGCTCAATTTCATACCTTGCAATATAGGCAAGAACCCCTTATTGGACTGATCCATATTGAACTTCTTCAATATCTTGTCAAGGTATGTGCTTTGTGAAATACCAATGAGGCGTCTCGATCTATCTCTATAGATCTTGATGCCTAATATGTAAGCAGCTTCTCCAAGGTCCTTCATTGAAAAACACTTATTCAAGTAGGCCTTTATGCTTTCCAAAATTTCTATATCATTTCCCATCAATAGTATGTCATTCACATATAATATGAGAAATGCTACAGAGCTCCCACTCACTTTCTTGTAAACACAGGCTTCTCCATAAGTCTGCGTAAACCCAAACGCTTTGATCATCTCATCAAAGTGAATGTTCCAACTCCGAGATGCTTGCACCAGCCCATAGATTGAGCGCTGGAGCTTGCATACCTTGTCAACATTCTTGGGATTGACAAAACCTTTCGGCTGCATCATATACAATTCTTCCTTAAGGAAGCCATTAAGGAATGTCGTTTTGACGTCCATTTGCAGTATCTCATAATCATAGAATGCGGCAATTGCTAACATGATTCAGACGGACTTCAGCTTCACTACGGATGAGAAGGTATCATCGTATTCAACCCCTTGAACTTGTCGATAACCCTTAGCGACAAACCGAGCCTTATAGATGGTCACATTACCATCTGCGTCAGTCTTCTTAAAGATCTATTAATTCTCTATGGCATGCCGATCATCAGGCAAGTCTGTCAAAGTCCATACTTTGTTTTCATACATGGATCCTATCTCGGATTTCATGGCTTCAAGCCATTTGTTGGAGTCCGGGCCCGCCATCACTTCTTCATAGTTCGAAGGTTCACCGTTGTCTAACAACATGATTTCCAGGACAGGGTTGCTGTACCACTCTGGTTCAGAACATGTCCTCATGGACCTACGAAGTTTAGTAGCTTGATCCGAAGACTCATGATCAGCATCATTATCATCCTGTCTAGTCGGTGCAGGCACCACAGAAACATCTTCCTGAGCAGTGCTACTCTCCGGTTCAAGAGGCAGTACCTCATCAAGTTATGCTTTCCTCCCACTTACTTCTTTCGAGAAAAACTCTTTCTCTAGAAAGGATCCATTCTTGGCAACAAAGATCTTGCCTTCGGATTTGAGGTAGAAGGTATACCCAATAGGTTCCTTAGGGTATCCTATGAAGACGCATTTTTCTGACTTGGGTTCGAGCTTTTCAGGTTGAAGTTTCTTGACATAAGCATCGCATCCCCAAACTTTCAGAAACGACAGCTTAGGTTTCTTTCCAATCCATAATTCATACGGTGTCATCTCAACGGATTTCGACGGAGCCCTATTTAAAGTGAATGCGGCAATCTCTAAAGCATAACCCCAAAATGATAGCAGTAGATCGGTAAGAGACATCATAGATCGCAACATATCCAACAGAGTGCGATTACGACATCCGGGCACACCATTTGGCTGAGGTGTTCCAGGCAGCGTGAGTTGTGAAACAATTCCACATTTTCTTAAGTGCGTGCCAAACTCATGACTCAAATATTCCCCTCCACGATCTGATCGTTAGAACTTTATTTTTCTATCACGTTGATTCTCTACCTCACTCTGAAATTCCTTAAACTTTTCAAAGGTCTCAAACTTGTGTTTCGTTAAGTAGACATACCCATATCTAATTAAGTCATCAGTGAGGGTGAGAACATAAAGATAGCCACCGCGAGCCTCAACGCTCATTGGACCGCATACATCAGTATGTATGATTTCCAATAAGTTGGTTGCTCGCTCCATCGTTTTGGAGAACGGAGTCTTGGTCATTTTGCCCATGAGGCATGGTTCACATGTGTCAAATGATTCATAATCAAGAGACTCCAAAAGTCCATCTGCATGGAGTTTCTTCATGCATCTGACACCAATGTGACCAAGGCGGCAGTGCCACAAGTATGTGGGACTATCATTATCAACCTTACATCTTTTGGCATTCACACTATGAATATGTGTAACATCACATTTGAGATTAAACAAAAATAAACCATTGACTAGCGGAGCATGACCATAAAACATATCTCTGATATAAATGGAACAACCATTATTCTCGGATTTAAATGAGTAGCCATCTCGCATTAAACGAGATCCAGATACAATGTTCATGCTCAAAGCTCGCACTAAATAACAATTATTGAGGTTTAAAAACTAATCTGTAGGTAGATGTAGAGGGAGCATGCCGACAGCGATCACATCGACCTTGGAACCATTCCCGATGCGCATCGTCACCTCGTCCTTTGCCAGTCTCCGCTTATTCTGCAGCTCCTGTTTTGAGTTACAAATATGAGCAACTGCACTGGTATCAAATACCCAGGAGCTACTACGAGCGCTGGTAAGGTACACATCAATAACATGTATATCACATATACCTTTGGCATTGCCGGCCTACTTATCCGCTAAGTACTTGGGGCAGTTCTGCTTTAGGTGACCATTTCCCTTACAATAAAAGCATTGAGTCTCGGGCTTGGGTCCATTCTTTGGCTTCTTCCTGGCAATTGATTTACCGGGCACGGCAACTCCCTTGCCATTCTTCTTGAAGTTCTTCTTACCCTTGCCTTTCTTGAAACTAGTGGTTTTATTCACCATCAACACTTGATGTTCCTTTTTGATTTCCACCTCCGCTGATTTCAGCATTGAATATAGCTCAGGAAAGGACTTCTCCATCCCTTTCATATTGTAGTTCATCACAAAGCTCTTGTAGCTAGGTGGAAGCGACTGGAGGATCCTGTCAATGACCGAGTCATCTGGAAGATTAACTCCCAGCTGAGACAAGCAGTTGTGCAACCCAGACATTTTGAGTATATGCTCGCTGACAGAATTGTTTTCCACCATCTTACAACTGTAGAACTTGTCGGAGACTTCATATCTCTCGACCCGGGCATGATCTTGGAAAACCATTTTCAGCTCTTGGAACATCTCATATGCTCTGTGCTGCTCAAAACATTTTTGGAGCCCCGATTCTAAGCTGTAAAGCATGCTGCACTGGACCAGGGAGTAATCATCACTACGCGACTGTCAGGCGTTCATAATGTATTGAGTTGCTAGGAAAATGGGTGTGTCACCTAGCGGTGCTTCAAAGTCATATGCTTTCTTGGCAGCTATGAGGATGATCTTCAAGTTACGGACCTAATCTGTATAGTTGCTACCATCGTCTTTCAGCTTGGTTTTCTCTAGGAATGCGCTGAAGTTGAGGGAAACATTAGCGTGGGCCATTTGATCTACAAGACATATTGTAAAGACATTTTAGACTAAGTTCATGATAATTAAGTTCATCTAATTAAACTACTTAATGAACTCCCGCTCAGATAGACATCCCTGTAGTCATCTAAGTGATACATGATCCGAATCGACTAGACCGTGTCCGATCATCACATGAGACGGACTAGTCATCAACGGTGAACATCTCCATGTTGATCGTATCTACTATACGACTCATGTTCAACCTTTCGGTCTCTCGTGTTCCGAGGCCATGTCTGTACATGCTAGGCTTGTCAAGTCAACCTAAGTGTTTTGCATGTGTAAATCTGGCTTACACCCGTTGTATGCGAACGTTAGAATCTATAACACCCGATCATCACGTGGTGCTTCGAAACAATGAGCCTTCGTAATGGTGCACAGTTAGGGGGAACACTTTTCTTGAAATTTTAGTGAGGGATCATCTTATTTATGCTACCGTTTTTCTAAGCAAATAAGATGTAAACATGACAAACATCACATGCAAATCATAAAGTGACATGATATGGCCAATATCATCTTGTGCCTTTGATCTCCATCTTCAAGGCGCGGCATGATCACCATCGTGACCGGCATGACACCATGATCTCCATCATCGTGTCTTCATGAAGTTGTCTCGCCAACTATTACTTCTACCAGTATGGCTAACGGTTAGCAATAAAGTAAAGTAATTACATGGCGTTTTCATTGACACGCAGGTCATACAATAAATTAAGACAACTCCTATGGCTCCTGCCGGTTGTCATACTCATCGAGATGCAAGTTGTGATTCCTATTACAAGAACATGATCAATCTCATACATCACATATATCATTCATCACATCCTTTTGGCCATATCGCATCACATAGCATACCCTGCAAAAACAAGTTAGACGTCCTCTAATTGTTGTTGCATGTTTTACGTGGTTGTAATGGGTTTCTAGCAAGAACGTTTCATACCTACGCAAAAACCCCAACAGTGATATGCCAATTTCTATTTGCCCTTCATAAGGACCCTTTTCATCGAATCCGATGCGAGTAAAGTGGTAGAGACAGACGCCCGCTAGCCACCTTATGCATCAAGTGCACGTCAGTCAGTGGAACCAGTCTCACGTAAGCGTACATGTAAGGTCGGTTCGGGTCGCTTCATCCCACAATGCCGCCGAATCAAGATAAAACAAGTAACGGTAAGCAAATTGAACAAACCATCACCCACAACTACTTTGTGTTCTACTCGTGCATAGAATCTACGCATAGACCTAGCTCATGATGCCACTGTTGGGTAACATAGTAATAATTCAAAATTTTCCTATGTGTCACCAAGATCAATCTAGGAGATGCTAGCAACAAGAGAGAGGGAGTACATCTTCATACCCTTGAAGATCGCTAAGTGGAAGCGCTACAAGGAACGCAGATGATGGAGTCGTACTCGCGGCAATTCAAATCGCGGAAGATCCGATCTAGCGCCGAACAGACGGCGCCTTCTTGTTCAACACACGTACAGCCCGGGGACGTCTTCTCCTTCTTGATCCAGCAAGGGGAGAGGAGAAGTTGAGGGAGAGCTCCGGCTGCACGACAGCATGGTGGTGGAGCTTGCAGTTCTCCGGCAGGGCTTCACCAAGCACTACGGAGGAGGAGGAGGTGTTGGAGAGTGGGAGGGGCTGCGCCAAGGGAAGGGTGTGGCAGCCCTCCCACCCCCCACTATTTATAGGGGAAGGGGAGAGGGGGCCGTCGTCCCCCCCCCCCCCCCGATCCCATCTACAAGGGGGGCGGCGGCCAAGGGGGGAACTTGCCCCCCAAGTCAGGTGGGAGGCGCCCCCAACCCTAGGGTTTCTAACCCTAGGCTCCTAGGGCCCCTTGGGGGCGCACCAGCCCACCATGGACTGGTTCCGTCCCTTGTTCAGCCCACTTGGCCCACCGGGGCAGGCGGCCCCACCCGGTGGACCCCCGGACACCTTTCGGTGGTCCCGGTACAATACCGATATCCCCCGAAACCATTCTGGCGACTGAAACTAAACTTCCCATATATAAATCTTCACCTCCAGACCATTCTGGAACTCCTCGTGACGTCCGGGATCTCATCCGGGACTCCGAACAACCTTCGGTAACCACATACTATTTCCCATAACAACTCTAGCGTCACCGAACCTTAAGTGTGTAGACCCTATGGGTTCGGGAACCATGCAGACATGACCGAGACATCTCCCCGGCCAATAACCAACAGCAGATCTGGATACCCATGTTTTCTCCCACATGTTACATGATGATCTCATCAGATGAACCACGATGTCGAGGATTCAATCAATCCCGTATACACTTCCCTTTGTCTATCGGCATGTTACTTGCCCGAGATTCGATCGTCGGTATCTCCATACCTCGTTCAATCTCGTTACCGGCAAGTCTCTTTACTCGTTCCGTAACGCATGATCCCGTGGCTAACTTCTTAGACATATTGAGCTCGTTATGACGATGCATTACCGAGTGGGCCCAGAGATACCTCTCCGTCACACGGAGTGAAAAATCCTAGTCTCAATTCATGCCAACCCAACAGATACTTTCGGAGATACCTGTAGTGCACCTTTATAGCCACCCAGTTACGTTCTGACGTTTGGTACACCCAAAGCACTCCTACGGTATCCGGAAGTTACACAATCCCATGGTCTAAGGAAATGATACTTGACATTAGAAAAGCTGTAGCAAACGAACTACACGATCTTGTGCTACGCTTAGGATTGGGTCTTGTCCATCAGATCATTCTCCCAATGATGTGATCTCGTTATCAATGACATCCCATGTCCATGGTCAGGAAACCACGACCATCTATTGATCAACGAGCTAGTCAACTAGAGGCTTACTAGGGACATATTATGATCTATGTATTCACACATGTATTACGGTTTCTGGTTAATAGAATTATAGCATGAACAATAGACAATTATCATGGACAAGGAAATATAATAATAACCAATTTATTATTGCCTCTAGGGCATATTTCCAACACTATACTCTTTGCCCATATAATAACCGCATGGTAGATTTGTGGGCTATACTTTTAATAACCATGCTCGTAGAGAAGAGGTGTACACACCCACGCACGTAGTACTAGCAGCACTCTTTGCGTGTTTTGCATCTTCCCCAACCACACACGTGAAGGAAATATGCCCTAGAGGCAATAATAAAGTTGTTGTTTATATTTCCTTATATCATGATAAATGTTTATTATACATGCTAGAATTGTATTAACCGGAAACTTAGTACATGTGTGAATAAATAGCCATATAGAGTGTCCCTAGTATGCCTCTACTTGACTAGCTCGTTAATCAAAGATGGTTAAGTTTCCTAGCCATAGACATGTGTTGTCATTTGATGAACAGGATCACATCATTAGAGAATGATGTGATGGACAAGACCCATCAGTTAGCTTAGCATAATGATCGTTTAGTTTTTCTTCTATTGCTTTCTTCATGACTTATACATGTTCCTCAGCCTATGAGATTACGCAACTCCCGAATACCGGAGGAACATATTGTGTGCTATCAAACGTCGCAACATAACTGGGTGATTATAAAGATGCTCTACAGGTGACTCCGATGGTATTTGTTGAGTTGGCATAGATCAAGATTAGGATTTGTCACTCCGTCACTACTAGGGAAAGGCTAGCAACAGCGCGGGTTTTAGGCCTATCAGCAGCGCGGGTGCCCGCGCTACCAATAAGGCGCTACAGCTAACTCTTAGTAGTAGCGCTGTCTGTACCCGCGCTACCACTATTGACTATAGCAGCAGCGCTTTTCAGGAACGCGCTGCTATTACTTAGCTGTAGCGATTTCCCGGTCCAGCGCTACTGTTATATCTTTCACCATTTCCCCATTCCAGCTTCGATAAACTACAATTTCCAGATACTAGGTACTACTAGATATCAATTTCATAAAGCATTATAGGTACTAGGTAGTACTCCCTCGGTTCGAAATTACTCGTCGTGGTTTTAGTTCAAATTTGAACTCAAACCACGACGAGTAATTTGAACTAAAACCACGACGAGTAATTTCGAACCGAGGGAGTACTAGATAACAATTTCATATATACTCAACATGCATCCTCAAGCAGTACAAGGTGACATCGACGACAATCATCATATTTAGTTCTAGATGATATCGACGACGATCATCATATGTAGTTCTACATGATATCGACGATGATCATCATATGTAGTTCTAGATGATATAGCCACACACACATATGTAGTTCTAGATGATATCGACAACGATCGTCATCCTCAAGCCTGGGCGGTGGGTGTTCCTGATAGTAATTAGGATGGCCTGTCCAGCATGAAGATTCTTGCCAACGAGGAATCTCTTCCACCCAACCGAGTTCAAGTGTGTGCGACCATCTGTGCCCATGCGGTAAGTACATGTGGTGACGAAGCCCCTTGCGGTAAGGCGTAGTCCAACTGAGCCTTCTTAATCAGGCTCGATACCATAACTCACAGATAGGTTCTTTGGCAATCTCTGAATAAGAAAAACATATCAATTAATAAATAGCCTCACACATACTCTTGCAAATATATTTCTATTAAGTCTAGATTTCTACACTATCAAAAGACACAGTACTACGCATTTGTACTAATTAATCATGAATTCTACTAATAAGTATATATATGGATTATCTACACTATTAATAGTTCCTTGGATTCTACACTAATAAGCATGTGATCAGACTCTACACTAAAGTATATCATCGACTAGATTCCACAAAGCATATCATTGGACTCTACACTAAAGTATATCATCGACTAGATTCCAGAAAGCATATCATTGGACTCTACACTAAGCATATCATCAGATTCACTAAGCATATAATCGGATAATTTGCATTTGTAAGTATAACAATAAAGCATATATATTTCATCAAATTACTACATGCAGTACGTATAACATACCATTTCATGCCGATCGACCATGGTACTTGTCAGGCGGGTCACGAATGGCACCTCGACAAAGTCATCACGTGGCGGAATTATGTCCCATAGGTTGCACACCTCCTCCTCGCTCAGCCTCATTCTTTGAGCTATGATGGCTTCATGAAGTGGGTTCTCATCATCTTCATTGAGTGGGTCCTCATTATCTTCATCATCTTCGTCATCTTCATCATCTTCCACCAGGTTGATATAAATGACAACCAGCTTGGGTCTTTCTGCTCTGAAGGAGAATCTGATCAACTCACCACCAGTAAGACACATGCGAGCGAGGAAACGGGCCCATCCATCTCCTCCAATCTACGAAATATTGCGTCCTTTCTCGACCTCCATAGTGTACGGCCCCCCAGGAGCCTCAAATGTCACAGTGTCTCCTGTCAGCTTGTTGAATTTCAACCTCACATTGCATGGGACGATCTGTGTAAGAAAAGCAAAATGACACAATGCAGTAATGCCAACACTAAAAATAAAATAGTTGTTACATTTCATCTAATTTCTTACCGCCGCATGATGAAAACTCGGATGGAAGTAGATGCCAAACAGCTTGCCAGTTGCAAGGCTGCTGGCGCACCTTGACTTGCACAGTCGAGATAGTGGTGCTGGTGGTGGCGCCATTTTCCTAAAGCAATATGAGCAAAGGATCAACGATTCACTTCACAGGAAACAAGTGGCAAATTTAACTAAAATGGCACCTACATTTTGCCAAAAAATAACTTATTACAAAAAAACTAAATCGAGCATACTAAATCAACTAAATCAACTAGCATACTAAATCCACTAGCATACTAAATCAACTAAATCAAAATGTTCTAAATCAACTAGCCTACTAAATCAACTAAATCAACTGGCCTACTAAATAAACTAAATCAAAATGTTCTAAATCAACTAAATCAACTAGCCTACTAAATCAACTGAATCATATCAACTAAATCAAAATGTTACATATGAAAGCCTACTAAATCAAAATGTATCAGGGAGGAGGGACAAGGAGGGGCGACTCAAGGAGGGAGAAGATAGTAGGACGGAGGAGGAAGGCGGAGTGAGGAGGGGCCGGCCGGCGGCGAGTGGAGGGAGGACGGATCGAGGAGGAAGGCTGTAACACCCCGGATGTAACTTTCCCTATTTGTATCCAACTCTTGCCCTTTCCGGTGTTAAGTTATATTTATTTCTCGGGTTCGGGTCCTTGTCTCCGTGTGGGTTTTTCTTTTCCGTGCATCTCTTATCATGTCATCTCGTGCATTGCTTTTGCATACATGTTCATCTCATGCATTCGAGCATTTTCCCCGTTGTCCGTTTTGCATTCCGATGCTTCGTTCTCCTCCGGTGGCCATTTCTAGCTTTCTTTCGTGTGTGGGGATTAAACATTTCCGGATTGGACCGAGACTTGTCATGCGGCCTTGGTTTACTACCGGTAGACCGCCTGTCAAGTTTCGGGTTATTTGGACTTCGTTTGATACTCCAACGGTTAACCGAGGGACCGAAAAGGCCTCGTGTGTGTTGCAGCCCAACACCCCCCAAATTTGGCCCAAAACCCACTAAACTCTTCTCCATGTCCTAGAGCGTTCGATCACGATCGCGTGGGCAAAAACCGCACCTCATTTGGACTCTCCTAGCTCCCTCTATGCCTATATATACACCCCCCATTTCAGATCTCGTCTTCCTCCCCGTCCTCCTCGTTTTAAAAAAAAAAACAGCTCCACCGCGCCGACGGACGTGTCCGCCCCGGCCGGACAACGTCCGCCGCCGCCGCCTCCCGTCCAGTCCGCGCGCGCCACGTGGGCCGCGCCCACATCGCCGCCGCCGGGCCCGCCTGGCCCGCGCGCCGGCCCCCTTCCTCCTCCTCCCGGGCCAGAGGTGGCCGCCGCCACCGACCGCTGCCGCCCGAGGCCACCGGCCTCCGCCGCCGCCCGTGGCTCCGGTGGCCGGAGCCACCACCGCCGCCATCGCCGCCCGCCGCCTCGCCCGGCCCCGCCTCGGGCCCCGCCGCCTCTTCGCCGCGCCGCCGCCGCCGCCCCCGCCGGCGCCGCCGACCGCTGCCGCTGCCCCGGCCGGCGAGCCCCTCCTCTCCTCCGGCGTCTTTCTCCGGCGAGCGCGAACTCCGGCGCCGAGCTGCTACAGTGCCGCCGTGAACAGTGCCCGAAACCCTAGATCTGAGATCTAAAACTGAGGGTTGACTTTTTCCTCTCCCCCCCTTAATTTTTGTGCAATCTTTGACTACCCGTAACTTTGCATCCGTAGCTCCGTTTTGGGCATATAATATCAAAATCTTCGCCTCGACATGTACATCATTTTATTCCATTGCATCATTTGCATTTGATCTCATCTTGATGCCCTAAATGCTGTTAGAAGGAGGCTTCGTGAGTTAAATTGCAGATCCGTTAGTTCATCATGCACTTTTGTCATTTTTGCCATGTTTAATCCGTGCATGATATGCCTGTGCCCCTTTGGGATGGATTGTTAAGCATTTTGTCTTCTTTCCAGAGGTGCCACCCATGCATTTTTAGGATGTGTGTGTTGTCTTGTGCAAGCTTGCGAAGAGAGGTACCTGAGATTGCTGATTTCAGGGACTTAGTGATTTTCACTAAGTCTGGGATATTTTAGTTCGTGATGCTATATGTCCAGCTTGTTTCCTAGTGATCCGTGCCTCTTTTGAGGATGATCAGTAAGGGAGTTTTGATATTTATGTTATGCTCTATCCATCCATGTCTTTGTTTGCATATGTGGAGTGCTCTAGGTTGACTCAATCGAGCTCAACTTTTGCTTCGTTGTTAATTTGGGCAGATCGTCAACTTGTTTGCGATTTTGCCGATGCTACCGTTAGTGTTCCATGCATGCTATGCCTTTGTTCTTGCCATGTGTAGCTAGAATATTGTGTTTTCTTTCTGGATATATGCTTACCTTGCCATGACTTGCACCGTAGTGAGTGCATCGAGCTCATTTACATGCCTTCGTGAGCTATAATTTCAGCATGTCTCAGTTTTCACTAAGTCTGAAAACTGATTGTGTTCGAGCTATGTTCGTGAGCTCGGTAGAGTATTTTGTGAACCCTTTTGACCCCAGGTCACTTTGGGTCTTTTGTTAAGCTTGTTGAGTACCTCCATGCCATGTTCTTACTTGTCATGTTCAGGTTATCTATCATGTTGTTTTGCTGCTCCGAAGAGGGCTTCATGATCTGAAATTTCAGGCTAGTGTTAATTTCACTAAGTCTGGAATCTGTTTTGCATATTCATTTTTGCCATGCTTGTTTGAACCTCTTAATGGATGAATTTTCCTATGGCTCAGTGCTAGTGTTTTATTAACCATCTTGTGTACATCACTGCCATGTATTTTGTTTTCATGTTTGGTGGCTGTAGCATGTTCATTTCGTTGCATTCAGATGCCTACTTGCTGTAAATCGCAGACCGGTGCCATATCTTAAAACGCTTGCCATTTCCAAACCGTAACTCCGATTCCAATGATCTTTATATCGTTTTCAAGCGATTTCATCCCCTCTATCCAGTGGCACACTTGGTTTTCCAAGTTGAGGCCGGGTTCATGCATTTCCTGTCATATCTTGCATTTTGCATCCCGCATCGCATCCCGCATAGCATATCATCATTTCCTCATATTGCTTGGTCTTGCACGTGGTTGATTGTATCCTTGTTGCTTGTTTGTATTGTTGGGTAGAGCCGGGAGACGAGTTCGCTACCGAGGAGCCCATTGAGTTTGCTTGTGAGGATCCAGTCAACTCTGACAACTGTGCAGGCAAGATGATCATACCCTCGAAATCACTACTATCTTTGCTATGCTAGTTTGCTCGCTCTTTTGCTTTGCCACTGCTACGATGCCTACCACTTGCTTGTCAGCCTCCCAATTGCATGATTGAACCTCTAACCTACCATTGTCCTAGCAAACCGTTGATTGGCTATGTTACCGCTTTGCTCAGCCCCTCTTATAGCGTTGCTAGTTGCAGGTGAAGATTGGAGCCGTTCCTATTGGAACATCTTTTATTTTGCTTGTTGGGATATCACTATATTGCTATGATATCTTAATGCATCTATATACTTGGTAAAGGGTGGAAGGCTCGGCCTCTCGCCTAGTGTTTTGTTCCACTCTTGCCGCCCTAGTTTCCGTCATATCGGTGTTATGTTCCCGGATTTTGCGTTCCTTACGCGGTTGGGTTATAATGGGAACCCCTTGATATTTCGCCTTGATTAAAGCTTTTCCAGCAATGCCCAACCTTGGTTTTACCATTTGCCACCTAGCCTTTTCTTTCCCTTGGGTTCTGCAGACTCAAGGGTCATCTTATTTTAACCCCCCCCGGGCCAGTGCTCCTCTGAGTGTTGGTCCACCTGTCAGCTACCGGTGGCCACCAGGGGCAACTCTGGGCTGGCCTACCCGTACCTAGGACAATCTGAGTGTGCCCTGAGAAAGAGATATGTGCAGCTCCTATCGGGATTTGTCGGCACATTCGGGCGGTGTTGCTGGTCTTGTTTTAACCTGTCGAAGTGTCTTGAGTTACCGAGATACCGAGTCTGATCGGAACGTCTTGGGAGGAGGTCTTTTCCTTCGTTGACCGTGAGAGCTTGTCATGGGCTAAGTTGGGACTCCCCTGCAGGGATTGAACTTTCGAAAGCCGTGCCCGCGGTTATGGGCAGATGGGAATTTGTTAATGTCCGGTTGTAGATAACTTAAACCTTAATTAATTATAACGAATCAACTGCGTGTGTTGCCGTGATGGCCTCTTCTCGGCGGAGTCCGGGAAGTGGACACGGTGTTGGAGTTATGCTTGCGCAGGTTGTTCCTCTAGTTTCTCACTCGCGCCTTGCCTCCTCTTCTCGCTCTCTTTTGCGGATAAGTTAGCCACCACATATGCTAGTCGCTTGCTGCAGCTCCACATACTTGCCTTATCCTGTCCTATAAGCTTAAATAGTCTTGATAGCATGGGTGTGAGATTGCTGAGTCCCCGTGGCTCACAGATACTATAATTCCAGATGCAGGTCCAGGTGATTCTGCTCCAGGTGACGAGTACGAGCTCAAGTGGGAGTTCGACGAGGACTCTCAGCGTTATTATGTTTCCTTTCCCGACGATCAGTAGTGGTGCCTAGTTGGGGTTATCGATTCAGGGCCTTGTCGCATGTTGGGGGTCTTTTCTATTTTGGCGCCGTAGTCGGGCCATGAGTGATTTGTATGATGAATGTTATTTATGTACTCTGATGTGACGTGGCGAGTGTAATCCAACTATGTTATCTCCCCCTTTTATTATGTATTACATGGGATGTTGTAATGATTGCCTGACTTGCGACATTGCTTTCAATGCGGTTATGTCTCTAAGTCGTGCCTCGACACGTGGGAGCTATAGCCGCATCGAGGGCGTTACAAGTTGGTATCAGAGCCTTCCCCGACCTTAGGAGCCCCATTGCTTGATCGCTTTTAGCAGCCGAGTTGTGTCTAGAAAAATGTTTTGAGTCCTTAGGAATTGTATATCGGAGAGCTTAGGAATTCTTTTTACTTCCCAGTCTCCTCATCGCTCTGGTAAGGCATCCTGACGTAGAGTTTTGACTCTTCTCTTCTCAAATTTCACTAAAAAAAATTTTAGGATCACGCGAGTATCTTGGTTTTGTTCCGATGGTTTTGTGACGAGAACATTGTTCTTGGTGCCTCCTGTCTTTAGGGGTTGTGGCAGTGTCCCGGGGAGTTGAGCTCCGAGGTGTTGTCGTCACAATTTTATCGTTGCAATTCTGGTATACTTGAGATTTGTGCGCGACATCGAAAAACTCTTTTATGCAGTTCGTTGGTGAGATAACCTCGACGCCACCCAGTACTTGGGCGGGAGTTCGGGAGTATCGCCATAACTTGTATAACGGATGCTTTTCGAAGGTTGAGATAGATGGTTTCCGAAGGTTTCTTGGTTATGTGTTGAAGGATGGATACAGCTGGATGTAGGATTTGCTAGCTTGGGTGAGATATTATGCTTCCCCTGTATCCCCAACACCTGATTGCATAACCGGGAAAATTTCGGAAATTTCATAGGTGGGAATTCAAGTAGCCTTAGGATATCTTTCCGACAGATGTATGATATGAAATTGGGGTTCGACGTCTAGTGGTTCGCCTATTCACGGTCGATTTTACAGTGGTCTCGTTGTGTCTTAAAGAGTCCTTGGCTATGCTGACTCGGGGACGCTTCGTATGTCATGTGCACTGCCTTGTACATGATGGTGCTGTACGATCGAGCCCGTGTAGGTCCCACCACGAAAACTTCGGACGAAATTTCTATCATGTATTTGTTCCGGCTTATTCCGCAAGCCAACCCTTGGTTTTATTTCGAGTTGTGGCATTCGTTTTGCTTCGACGTCATATGTTGATTCCATTCCTCGTTGTTGTACCCCTTCTACCTGATTCTTCGTGGCTTCGCAGTTTAGGAATATGTGACCACTTCAAGAGAAATGCATTCGTTCATTTTGTTCGGATGTGAAGATTATATGTTGCAATTTTTTCATTCCGTTGGATTCAGCTTCAATATTTATCTGTCATGTGCTAATGGTGGTCAACATCTTCAGGATGGCTCCTCCAACGCGCACGACTCCGAATCCTGATCCACCTCCACCTCCACCTCCTCCAGAGGCATGGCAAGCTGTGATGGCCGCAACTAATGCAAATACTCAGCTGATCATGCAAATTCTCCAAGAGCGCAATCAAGGCAGTCAAGGGAATCAAGGCAGCAATCAGAGTCACTTTGCTACACTCAACCAGTTCCTTGCTAACGGGCCAAAGACTTTCAGCAATTGTGGTGAGGCAACCGATGCTGACGATTGGCTTGTGGATCTGTGTAAGCATTTCGAGTGCAGCAACGTCAGGCCTGAGGACTTTGTCAAGTTCGCTTCCTTCCAACTCAAAGATCAGGCTGCAGAGTGGTTCCAGCAGTACAAGGATTCCAGAGGTGGACGTTTGATCACTTGGGATGATTTCCGTCAAGATTTCCGCGCTCATCACATTCCGCAGAGCGTGGTTGAAAGCAAGCGTGAGGAATTCCGCAATCTGAAGCAAGGCTCTTTGTCTGTCTATGACTACAACAAATTGTTCCAGAAACTTGCCCGCTTTGCCAAGCAGGACGTGCCTGATGAGAAGAGCATGATATATCAGTTCAGGGGTGGTCTTCGTGAGGAAATTCAGCTCGCTCTTGTTCTCTTTGAGCCCTTCAGATACGATGAGTTCTACAACATGGCACTGAAGCAAGAGGCTGCTCAGTTGAGGTGTGATGCTTCCAGGAAGCGAGTCAGAGATGTTACTCCGTCTTCCTCTACTCAAGTGGCTAAGCAGCAGAAGTTTTGGCTTCCTCCTCCTCCGTTCCGTCAGCCGTATCAGCAGAAGAGCAAAGGTGGCAGTGGTTCTTCCCACCCACCCAACCCAGGCTTTCAGAACAAGACTTCGTCTCAAGCTCCAAGATCGAGTGCTCCGTATCACCGTCCGCTTTCAGAGGTCACGTGCAACAAGTGCCAACAGAAGGGTCACTATGCCAACAAGTGTTTCAACCAGAGGCGTCTTCCTCCTCCTCCTCTTGTGAGATCGGCAAGTACAGCTGTGGTCAAGCATAACCCTAAGCACGCCAAGGTCAATTTGATGAATGCAGCTCAGGCAGAGGACTCGTCAGATGTGATCATGGGTAACCTTCCTGTTAATGATATTCCTGCAAAAGTTCTTTTTGACACTGGTGCATCGCATTGCTTCATCTCGAGACTGCTTACAAATAGGCATGAATTGGTTTCACAAGTTTTGCCTAGTCCTTTAGCAGTTGTCTCTCCCGGCAAGCGCATGCAGGCTAACTCCATCGTTCCAGATGTTTCTATCACGATGGGCGAGTTCAAGTTTCTTGCTTCTCCTACAGTTCTCGGTGACTCGGATATTGATCTTATTCTCGGGATGGACTGGCTCTCTAAGCATAAAGCTCAGCTTGATTGTGCAGCCAGGCAGATTCAACTGACTCTTTCGTTTGAGGATGTCATTGTCTTTGCCGCTCGGGATAATACCATCCGGTTGTTTTCTCTCAATGAGAAGGGTGAATTGGATGCTATTTCGCAGATTCCGGTTGTTTGTGAGTATCAAGACGTTTTTCCAGAAGAACTCCCAGGGATGCCTCCAAACCGGCCGGTTGAATTTGTTATTGAACTTGAGCCCGGTACGGAACCTGTGTGCAAACGTCCCTACAAGCTCGGCCCCGAAGAGTTGAAGGAGTTGAAGAAACAACTCGATGAGCAAGAAAGATTGGGTCTCATCCGGCCTAGTACTTCTCCGTGGGGTTGTGGTGTTCTTTTTGTGAAGAAGAAGGATGGTTCGAGCCGACTTTGTGTTGATTACCGTCCAGTGAATAAGAAGACCATCAAGAACAAATACCCACTTCCCAACATCAATGAGCTGTTCGAACAACTCAAGGGTGCTCAAGTATTCTCCAAGCTTGATCTCCGTATGGGTTATCACCAGATTCGCATTCGTGAAGAAGATATTCCCAAGACAGCATTCAGAACAAGCTTTGGTTCATATGAATACACTGTCATGTCTTTTGGCCTCGCCAATGCTCCTCCGACGTTCTCTCGCATGATGAACTTCATCTTCAACGCCTACACCAATGACTTTGTTTTGGTCTATCTCGATGACATTCTGGTTTTCTCGAAGAACAAGGAAGATCATGCCAAGCACTTGCGTTTGGTTCTTGATAAGCTCAGGGAACATCAGTTCTACGCCAAGTTCTCCAAGTGTGAATTTTGGCTCGATGAGGTTCTTTATCTTGGTCATATCATCTCTGCCAAGGGCATTTCCGTGAATCCTGAGAAGGTGTCTGCAATTGTGAATTGGGAACCTCCTCAGAACGTGAAGCAACTCCGCAGTTTTCTCGGTCTCGCAAGCTATTGCCGAAGATTCATTGAAAACTTTTCTAAGATCGCCAAGCCTCTCTCGAATCTTCTTCAGAAGCACGTCAAGTACGTTTGGTCTCCGGAGTGTGATATGGCTTTCAACACTTTGAAAGAGAAGTTGATCACTGCTCCAGTTCTGACTCCGCCTGATGAATCCAAGCCATACGAGGTCTTTTGTGATGCCTCTCTCCAAGGTCTCGGTGCAGTTTTGATGCAAGAGAAGAAAGTTGTTGCTTATACATCTCGCCAGTTGAAGCCTAATGAGAAGAACTACCCCACTCATGATCTCGAGTTGGCGGCAGTTGTGCATGCTCTTTTGACTTGGAGACATCTTATATTGGGAAGAAAAGTGGACATTTTCACTGATCACAAGAGTCTCAAGTACATCTTCACTCAGCCTAATCTCAACCTAAGACAAACTCGATGGGTCGAAATGATTCAAGAGTATAATCCGAGTATTGAGTATACTCCAGGCAAGGCCAATGTGATTGCTGACGCTTTGAGCAGAAAGGCCTATTGCAACAGTCTGATTCTCAAGCCTTATCAACCCGAGCTTTGTGAAGCTTTCCGCAAACTGAATCTGCAAGTTGTTCCTCAAGGTTTCCTCGCCAACCTTCAAGTCTCTCCTACCTTAGAAGACCAGATTTGCCAAGCACAGCTTCTTGATGCTATGGTGAAAAAGGTGAAGATTGGGATTGCCAAGAGTCAGTCCAAGTACAAGTGCTACCGACTTGATAATAAGGACACTCTCTTCTTCGACGGTCGTATTGTTGTGCCCAAAGGTGAACTTCGTAAAGTGATCATGAACGAGGCTCACAATTCTCTCCTCTCCATCCACCCTGGTAGTACGAAGATGTATCAGGATCTCAAGCAAGCTTATTGGTGGACTCGAATGAAGCGCGAGATCGCTCAATTCGTGAATGAATGTGATGTCTGCAGAAGAGTGAAGGCAGAACACCAAAGGCCAGCTGGTCTCCTCCAACCTCTTGCCATTCCAGAATGGAAGTTTGACCACATTGAAATGGACTTCGTGACTGGGTTTCCAAAGTCCAAGCGTGGCAATGATGCTATATTTGTTGTCATCGACAAGCTCACCAAAGTGGCTCACTTTCTGCCTATCAAAGAGTCGATCACTGCAGCTCAATTGGCGGAACTCTATACCTCTCGCATTGTCTCTCTGCACGGTATTCCTCAAGTGATCTCTTCAGACCGTGGCAGCATCTTTACCTCCAAGTTTTGGGATTCTTTTCAGAAGGCCATGGGCACCAACATCCGCTTCAGCACAGCTTTCCATCCTCAAACGAGCGGTCAAGTCGAGCGTGTCAACCAGATTCTTGAAGATATGCTCAGGGCTTGTGTGATCTCCTTTGGCATGAAGTGGGAGGATTGTCTTCCTTATGCTGAATTCTCCTATAACAACAGTTTTCAAGCAAGTTCGGGCAAGGCCCCCTTTGAAATACTGTATGGCAGGAAGTGCCGTACCCCTCTCAACTGGTCTGAAACCGGTGAACGTCAGCTGCTGGGTAATGACTTAATCACAGAAGCAGAAGAAATGTGCAAAGTCATTCGTGATAACCTCAAAGCAGCCCAATCCCGCCAGAAGAGCTATTATGATAGTAAGCACCGTGATTTGGCTTTCGAGATCGGAGATCATGTTTACCTCCGCGTCTCTCCTATGAAAGGTACTCGTCGCTTCGGTATCAAAGGGAAGCTTGCCCCTAGATACGTGGGACCTTTCAAGATTGCTAGCAAGAGAGGCGACCTCGCCTATCAGCTCGAGCTTCCTTCAAACTTTGCCAATGTTCATGGTGTGTTCCACGTCTCTCAGCTTCGAAAGTGCTTCAAGACTCCTGACCGCACCGTCAACTTCGAGGACATTGAGCTCCAAGAAGATCTCTCCTATCGTGAGCACCCAGTTGCTATTCTTGAAGAGACTGAACGCAAGACTCGCAACAAGTCAATCAAATTTCTCAAAGTCAAGTGGTCTCACCATTCCGACCGTGAAGCTACATGGGAACGCGAGGATCACCTCCGTTCTGAGTACCCGGAGTTCTTTCAGTCCTAGATCTCGGGACGAGATCCTTTCGTAGTGGTGGAGTGTTGTAACACCCCGGATGTAACTTTCCCTATTTGTATCCAACTCTTGCCCTTTCCGGTGTTAAGTTATATTTATTTCTCGGGTTCGGGTCCTTGTCTCCGCGTGGGTTTTTCTTTTCCGTGCATCTCTTATCATGTCATCTCGTGCATTGCTTTTGCATACATGTTCATCTCATGCATTCGAGCATTTTCCCCGTTGTCCGTTTTGCATTCCGATGCTTCGTTCTCCTCCGGTGGCCATTTCTAGCTTTCTTTCGTGTGTGGGGATTAAACATTTCCGGATTGGACCGAGACTTGTCATGCGGCCTTGGTTTACTACCAGTAGACCGCCTGTCAAGTTTCGGGTCATTTGGACTTCGTTTGATACTCCAACGGTTAACCGAGGGACCGAAAAGGCCTTGTGTGTGTTGCAGCCCAACACCCCCCAAATTTGGCCCAAAACCCACTAAACTCTTCTCCATGTCCTAGAGCGTTCGATCACGATCGCGTGGGCAAAAACCGCACCTCATTTGGACTCTCCTAGCTCCCTCTATGCCTATATATACACCCCCCATTTCAGATCTCGTCTTCCTCCCCGTCCTCCTCGTTTTAAAAAAAAAACAGCTCCACCGCGCCGACGGACGTGTCCGCCCCGGCCGGACAACGTCCGCCGCCGCCGCCTCCCGTCCAGTCCGCGCGCGCCACGTGGGCCGCGCCCACATCGCCGCCGCGGGCCCGCCTGGCCCGCGCGCCGGCCCCCTTCCTCCTCCTCCCGGGCCAGAGGTGGCCGCCGCCACCGACCGCTGCCGCCCGAGGCCACCGGCCTCCGCCGCCGCCCGTGGCTCCGGTGGCCGGAGCCACCACCGCCGCCATCGCCGCCCGCCGCCTCGCCCGGCCCCGCCTCGGGCCCCGCCGCCTCTTCGCCGCGCCGCCGCCGCCGCCCCCGCCGGCGCCGCCGACCGCTGCCGCTGCCCCGGCCGGCGAGCCCCTCCTCTCCTCCGGCGTCTTTCTCCGGCGAGCGCGAACTCCGGCGCCGAGCTGCTACAGTGCCGCCGTGAACAGTGCCCGAAACCCTAGATCTGAGATCTAAAACTGAGGGTTGACTTTTTCCTCTCCCCCCCTTAATTTTTGTGCAATCTTTGACTACCCGTAACTTTGCATCCGTAGCTCCGTTTTGGGCATATAATATATCAAAATCTTCGCCTCGACATGTACATCATTTTATTCCATTGCATCATTTGCATTTGATCTCATCTTGATGCCCTAAATGCTGTTAGAAGGAGGCTTCGTGAGTTAAATTGCAGATCCGTTAGTTCATCATGCACTTTTGTCATTTTTGCCATGTTTAATCCGTGCATGATATGCCTGTGCCCCTTTGGGATGGATTGTTAAGCATTTTGTCTTCTTTCCAGAGGTGCCACCCATGCATTTTTAGGATGTGTGTGTTGTCTTGTGCAAGCTTGCGAAGAGAGGTACCTGAGATTGCTGATTTCAGGGACTTAGTGATTTTCACTAAGTCTGGGATATTTTAGTTCGTGATGCTATATGTCCAGCTTGTTTCCTAGTGATCCGTGCCTCTTTTGAGGATGATCAGTAAGGGAGTTTTGATATTTATGTTATGCTCTATCCATCCATGTCTTTGTTTGCATATGTGGAGTGCTCTAGGTTGACTCAATCGAGCTCAACTTTTGCTTCGTTGTTAATTTGGGCAGATCGTCAACTTGTTTGCGATTTTGCCGATGCTACCGTTAGTGTTCCATGCATGCTATGCCTTTGTTCTTGCCATGTGTAGCTAGAATATTGTGTTTTCTTTCTGGATATATGCTTACCTTGCCATGACTTGCACCGTAGTGAGTGCATCGAGCTCATTTACATGCCTTCGTGAGCTATAATTTCAGCATGTCTCAGTTTTCACTAAGTCTGAAAACTGATTGTGTTCGAGCTATGTTCGTGAGCTCGGTAGAGTATTTTGTGAACCCTTTTGACCCCAGGTCACTTTGGGTCTTTTGTTAAGCTTGTTGAGTACCTCCATGCCATGTTCTTACTTGTCATGTTCAGGTTATCTATCATGTTGTTTTGCTGCTCCGAAGAGGGCTTCATGATCTGAAATTTCAGGCTAGTGTTAATTTCACTAAGTCTGGAATCTGTTTTGCATATTCATTTTTGCCATGCTTGTTTGAACCTCTTAATGGATGAATTTTCCTATGGCTCAGTGCTAGTGTTTTATTAACCATCTTGTGTACATCACTGCCATGTATTTTGTTTTCATGTTTGGTGGCTGTAGCATGTTCATTTCGTTGCATTCAGATGCCTACTTGCTGTAAATCGCAGACCGGTGCCATATCTTAAAACGCTTGCCATTTCCAAACCGTAACTCCGATTCCAATGATCTTTATATCGTTTTCAAGTGATTTCATCCCCTCTATCCAGTGGCACACTTGGTTTTCCAAGTTGAGGCCGGGTTCATGCATTTCCTGTCATATCTTGCATTTTGCATCCCGCATCGCATCCCGCATAGCATATCATCATTTCCTCATATTGCTTGGTCTTGCACGTGGTTGATTGTATCCTTGTTGCTTGTTTGTATTGTTGGGTAGAGCCGGGAGACGAGTTCACTACCGAGGAGCCCATTGAGTTTGCTTGTGAGGATCCAGTCAACTCTGACAACTGTGCAGGCAAGATGATCATACCCTCGAAATCACTACTATCTTTGCTATGCTAGTTTGCTCGCTCTTTTGCTTTGCCACTGCTACGATGCCTACCACTTGCTTGTCAGCCTCCCAATTGCATGATTGAACCTCTAACCTACCATTGTCCTAGCAAACCGTTGATTGGCTATGTTACCGCTTTGCTCAGCCCCTCTTATAGCGTTGCTAGTTGCAGGTGAAGATTGGAGCCGTTCCTATTGGAACATCTTTTATTTTGCTTGTTGGGATATCACTATATTGCTATGATATCTTAATGCATCTATATACTTGGTAAAGGGTGGAAGGCTCGGCCTCTCGCCTAGTGTTTTGTTCCACTCTTGCCGCCCTAGTTTCCGTCATATCGGTGTTATGTTCCCGGATTTTGCGTTCCTTACGCGGTTGGGTTATAATGGGAACCCCTTGATATTTCGCCTTGATTAAAGCTTTTCCAGCAATGCCCAACCTTGGTTTTACCATTTGCCACCTAGCCTTTTCTTTCCCTTGGGTTCTGCAGACTCAAGGGTCATCTTATTTTAACCCCCCCCGGGCCAGTGCTCCTCTGAGTGTTGGTCCACCTGTCAGCTACCGGTGGCCACCAGGGGCAACTCTGGGCTGGCCTACCCGTACCTAGGACAATCTGAGTGTGCCCTGAGAAAGAGATATGTGCAGCTCCTATCGGGATTTGTCGGCACATTCGGGCGGTGTTGCTGGTCTTGTTTTAACCTGTCGAAGTGTCTTGAGTTACCGAGATACCGAGTCTGATCGGAACGTCTTGGGAGGAGGTCTTTTCCTTCGTTGACCGTGAGAGCTTGTCATGGGCTAAGTTGGGACTCCCCTGCAGGGATTGAACTTTCGAAAGCCGTGCCCGCGGTTATGGGCAGATGGGAATTTGTTAATGTCCGGTTGTAGATAACTTAAACCTTAATTAATTATAACGAATCAACTGCGTGTGTTGCCGTGATGGCCTCTTCTCGGCGGAGTCCGGGAAGTGGACACGGTGTTGGAGTTATGCTTGCGCAGGTTGTTCCTCTAGTTTCTCGCTCGCGCCTTGCCTCCTCTTCTCGCTCTCTTTTGCGGATAAGTTAGCCACCACATATGCTAGTCGCTTGCTGCAGCTCCACATACTTGCCTTATCCTGTCCTATAAGCTTAAATAGTCTTGATAGCATGGGTGTGAGATTGCTGAGTCCCCGTGGCTCACAGATACTATAATTCCAGATGCAGGTCCAGGTGATTCTGCTCCAGGTGACGAGTACGAGCTCAAGTGGGAGTTCGACGAGGACTCTCAGCGTTATTATGTTTCCTTTCCCGACGATCAGTAGTGGTGCCTAGTTGGGGTTATCGATTCAGGGCCTTGTCGCATGTTGGGGGTCTTTTCTATTTTGGCGCCGTAGTCGGGCCATGAGTGATTTGTATGATGAATGTTATTTATGTACTCTGATGTGACGTGGCGAGTGTAAGCCAACTATGTTATCTCCCCCTTTTATTATGTATTACATGGGATGTTGTAATGATTGCCTGACTTGCGACATTGCTTTCAATGCGGTTATGTCTCTAAGTCGTGCCTCGACACGTGGGAGCTATAGCCGCATCGAGGGCGTTACAAAGGCGGAGCGAGGAGGGGGCGGCCAGCGGCGAGTGGAGGAAGGACGGAGGAGGAGCCCGGTACCGAGTCCAGCGAGGAGGATGAGGCGACAGCGGCGCAGATCGGGGGAGGGGCGACGGGGGAGGACCGGCGGCGCAAGGGGTGAGGAGGAGACCGTGAGTGTGTGTGAGTGTGATCTGTGGATGAGGCTAGTGAGTGGGGGAGATGGAATGGAATAGCAGTAGCGTGCTATAGGTAAACGCGCTACTGCTAAACTACCTATCAGTAGCGCCTTTCGGCCTTAACGCGCTACTGCTATGTGTTAGTATGTAAAAATAGACAGACATAAAAAATACGCTGCTGCTACGTTACGCTGAATGCGCTGAATGCACTGAATGCTCATTGATTTTTGTAGTTAATTTAGCAGTAGCGATTATTGCCTGAATGCGCTGCTGCTACTATAACTGGCCTCGCGGCGGCGTCGTGGGAATTTTAGCAGTAGCGCTTCTTGGAGTGCACGCGCTACTGATAAACTTGTTTCAGCAGCGAGTTTCCATGGCCCGCGCTACTGCTACTTAGCAGCAGCCCCTGATTTGAAAGCGCACTGCTGGTAAGATTCTGTGTATAGGCTTTTCCCTAGTAGTGCGTGTATCGGAGAGGTATCTCTGGGCCCTCTCGGTAATGCACATCACTATGAGCCTTGCAGGCAATGTGCCTAATGAGTTAGCCACGGGATGATGCATTGCGGAGCGAGTAAAGAGACTTGCCGGTGACGAGATTGAACTAGATGTGATGATACCGACGATCAACTCTCGGGCAAGTAACATACCGATGACAAAGGGAACAACGTATGTTGTTATGCGGTTTGGCCGATAAAGATCTTCCTAGAATATGTAGGAGCCAATATGAGCATCTAGGTTCCACTATTGGTTACTGACCGGAGATATGTCTCAGTCATGTCTACATAGTTCTCGAACCCGTAGGGTCCGCACGCTTAATGTTCAATGACGATTTGTATTATGAGTTTCGTGTTTTGATGCACTGAAGTTTGTTCGGAGTCCCGGATGATATCACGGACATGAAGAGGAGTCTTGAAATGGTCGAGACATAATGATTGATATATTGGAAGGTTATGTTTGGACACCAGAATGGTTTCGAATAGGTTCGGGCATTTTCCGGAGTACCGAGGGGTTACCGGAACCCCCCGGGGGATTAATGGGCCACAATGGGCCTTAGTGGAGAAGATAGAGGGCCGGCCAGAGGTGGCGCCCCCCTTTGCCCAGTCCGAATTGGACAAGGGGAGGGTGATACGTCTCCAACGTATCTATATTTTTTGATTGTTCCATGCTATTATATTATCTGTTTTGGATGTTTAATGCGCTTTAATATGCTCTTTTATATTATTTTTGGGACTAACCTATTAACTGGAGGCCTAGTGATAGTTTTTTTTTCCTATTTTAGAGTTTTGCAGAAAAGGAATATCAAACTGACTCCAAACAGAATGAAACCTTCGCGCTGATCTTTCTTGGACTGAAAGCAATCCAGAAGACTTGGAGTCGAAGTCTCGAACTCCACGAGGAAGCCACGAGGCAGGAGGGCGCGCCCAGGGGGGTAGGCACGCCCCCACCCTCGTGGGCCTCTCGTAGATCCACCGACATACTTATTTCACCTATATATACTCTTATACCCTAGAAACATCAGGGAGAGCCACAAAACCACTTTTCCACCGCCGTAACCTTTTCCTGCGATCTGCCGGAGGGGGAATCGATCATGGAGGGCTTCTACATCAACACCATTGCCTCTCCGATGAAGCGTGAGTAGTTTACCACAGACCTTCGGGTCCATAGTTATTAGCTAGATGGCTTCTTCTCTCTCTTCGATTCTCAATAAAAAGTTCTCCTTGATGGTCTTGGGGATCTATTCGATGTAATACTCTTTTGCGGTGCGTTTGTCCAGATCCAAAGAATTGTGGATTTATGAACAAGATTATCTATGAATATTGTTTGGTTATTCTCTGAATTCTTGTATGCATGATTTGATATCTTTGCAAGTCTCTTCGAATTATCGGTTTAGTTTGGCCTACTAGATTGATCTTTCTTGCAATGGGAGAAGTGCTTAGCTTTGGGTTCAATCTTGCGGTGTCCTTTCCTAGTGACAGTAGGGTCAGCAAGGCACGTATTGTATTGTTGCCATCAAGGATAAAAAGATGGGGTTTATATCATATTGCTTGAGTTTACCCCTCTACATCATGTCATCTTGCCTAATGCGTTACTCTGTTCTTATGAACCTAATACTCTAGATGCATGCTGGATAGCAGTCGATGTGTAGAGTAATAGTAGTAGATCCAGAATCGTTTCGGTCTACTTGACACGGACGTGATGCCTATATTCATGATCATTGCCTTAGATATCTTCATAACTATGCGCTTTTCTATCAACTGATCGGCGGTAATTTGTTCACCCACCGTAATACATGCTATCTTGAGAGAAGCCACTAGTGAAACCTATGGCCCCCCGGTCTCTTTCCTATTATATTACATCTCTTTTATTTACATTGCATCTCGTTTACTATTTTGCAATCTTTACTTTCCAATCTATACAACAAAAATACCAAAATATTTACTTACTATCTATATTAGATATCACTTTTGCGAGTGACCGTGAAGGGATTGACAACCCCTTTATCGTTGGTTGCAAGGTTCTTGACTGTTTGTGTAGGTACTAGGTGACTTGTGCGTTGTCTCCTACTGGATTGATACCTTGGTTCTCAAAACTGAGGGAAATACTTACACTACTTTGCTGCATCACCCTTTCCTCTTCAAGGGAAAACCAACGCATGCTCAAGAGATAGCAGAGGGGGCGGCGTCCCCCTCCTTCCTTCTCTTCTCTCCTCTTTCCCTTCTTCTCCTACTTGGACTAGGAAAGGGGGGGACCAAATCCTACTTGGACTAGGAAAGGGGGGGACCAAATTCTGCTTTCGGTCTACGAGGGTATGTAGACACACTCTCCCCTCTTGTTACCGATGCAGGACTCCCCCCATGGCGCGCCCCCTCGTAGGGCCGGCCTCCTCTCCTCCCCCTTTATATACGTGGGGAGGGGGCACCCCAAAGACACACAAGTTGATCTTTTAGCCATGTGCGGTGCCCGCTCCATAGTTACACACATCGGTCATATCGTTGTAGTGCTTAGGCGAAGCCCTGCGTCGGTAACTTCATCGTCATTGTCACCACGCCGTCGTGCTGACGGAACTCTCCCTCGACCTCAACTGGATCAAGAGTTCGAGGGACGTCATCGAGCTGAACGTGTGCTAATCGTGGAGGTGCCATACGTTCGGTACTTGGATAGGTTGGATCGCCAAGACGTTCGACTACATCAACCGCGTTACTAAACGCTTCTGCTTTCGGTCTACGAGGGTATGTAGACACACTCTCCCCTCTCGTTGCTATGCTTCTCCTAGATAGATCTTGCGTGACCGTAGGTAAATTTTTTGAAATACTGTGTTCCCCAATAGTGGCATCCGAGCCAGGTCTATGCGTAGATGTTATATGCATGAGTAGAACACAAAGAGTTGTGGGTGATATTAGTCATACTGCTTACCAGCAATGTCTTACTTTGATTCGGCGGTATTGTTGGATGAAGCAGCCCATACCAACATTACATTACCGCGTTCATGAGACTGGTTCTACCCACGTGCTTCGCACACAGGTGGCTAGTGGGTGTCTGCTTCTCCAGCTTTAGTTGAATCGAGTTTGACTACGCCCGGTCCTTGTTGAAAGTTAAAACAACACACTTGACGAAAAATCGTTGTGGTTTTGATGCGTAGGTTAGAAAGGTTCTTGCTAGAAGCCCGTAGGAGCCACGTAAAACTTGCAACAATAAAGTAGAGGACGTCTAACTTGTTTTTGTAGGGCATGTTGTGATGTGATCTGGTCAAGACGTGATGATATAAATTGTTGTATGAGATAATCATGTTTTGTAACAGTTATCGGCAACTAGCAGGAGCCATATGGTTGTCGCTTTATTGTTTGAAATGCAATCTCCATGTAATTGCTTTACTTTATCACTAAGCAGTAGGGATAGTCGTAGAAGCAATAGTTGGCGAGACGACAATGATGCTACGATGGAGATCAAGGTGTCAAGCCGGTGACGATGGTGATCATGACGGTGCTTTGGAGATGGAGATGAAAGGCACAAGATGATGATGGATATATCATATCACTTATTTTGATTGCATGTGATGTTTATCCTTTATGCATCTTATTTTGCTTAGTACGGTGGTAGCATTATAAGATGATCTCTCACCAAATTTCAAGGTATAAGTGTTCTCCCTGAGTATGCACCGTTGCTACAGTTCGTCGTGCCAAGACACCACGTAATGATTGGGTGTGACAAGCTCTATGTTCACATACAATGGGTGCAAGCCAGTTTTGCACATGCATAATACTCAGGTTAAACTTGACGAGCCTAGCATATGTAGATATGGCCTCGGAACACTGAGACCGAAAGGTCGAGCGTGAATCATATAGTAGATATGATCAACATAGTGATGTTCACCATTGAAAACTTCTCCATCTCACGTAATGATCGGACATGGTTTAGTTGATATGGATCACGTGGTCATTTAGATGACTAGAGAGATGTCTATCTAAGTGGGAGTTCTTAAGTAATATGATTAATTGAATTTTAATTTATCATGAACTTAGTACCTCCTAGTATTTTGCATGTCTATGTTGTTGTAGATAAATGGCCCGTGCTACTGTTCCTTTGAATTTTTGATGCGTTCCTAGAGAAAGCTAAGTTGAAAGATGATGGTAGCAACTACACGGATTGGGTTCGTAACTTGAAGATTATCCTCATTTCTGCGTAGAAGAATTATGTCCTGGAAGCACCGCTAGGTGCAAAGCCCGCTGCAGGAGCAACACCAGATGTTATGAACGTCTGGCAGAGCAAAGCTGATGACTACTCGATAGTTCAATGTGCCATGCTTTACGCCTTAGAATCAGGATTTGAACGACGTTTTAAACGTCATGGAGCATATGAGATGTTCCAGGAGTTGAAGTTAATATCTGAAGCAAATGCCCGAATTGAGAGATATGAAGTCTCCAATAAGTTATATAGCTGCAAGATGGAGGAGAATAGTTCTGTCAGTGAACATATACTCAGAATGTCTGGGTACCACAACCACCTCACTCAACTGGGAGTTAATCTTCTAGATGATAGTGTCATTGATAGAGTTCTTCAATCACTACCACCAAGCTACAAAAGCTTTGTAATGAACTATAATATGCAAGGGATGGATAAGACAATTCCCAAGCTCTTCGTAATGCTAAAAGCTGCGGAGGTAGAAATCAAGAAGGAGCATCAAGTGTTGATGGTCAACAAGACCACTAGTTTCAAGAAAAAGGGCAAAGGGAAGAAGGGCAACTTCAAGAATAACGGCAAGCAAGTTGATGCTCAAGTGAAGAAACCAAAGTCTGGACCTAAGCCTGAGACTGAGTGCTTCTACTGCTAAGGGACTGGTCAGTGAAAGCGGAACTGCCCCAAGTATTTGGTGGATAAGAAGGATGGCAAAGTGAAAGTTATATTTGATATACATGTTATTGATGTGTACCTTACTAATGCTCGTAGTAGCGCCTGGGTATTTGACACTGGTTCTCTTGCTCATATTTGAAACTCGAAACAGGGGCTATGGATTAAGCAAAGATTGGCTAAGGAAATGTGATCGTGGTCGGCACACTACCTCTACATCTACCATTGGGACTAGATTTAGACCTGAACAATTGTTATTTGGTGCCAACGTTAAGCATGTACATTATATCTGGATCTTGTTTGATGCGAGACGGTTATTCATTTAAATCAGAGAATAATGGTTGTTCTATTTATGTGAGTAATATCTTTTATGGCCATGCACCCTTGATGAGTGGTCTATTTTATTGAATATGGATAGTAGTGATACACATATTCATAGTATTGAAGCCAAAAGATATAAGTTTAATAATGATAGTGCAACTTATTTGTGGCATTGTCGTTTAGGTCATATTGGTGTAAAGCGCATGAAGAAACTCCATGCTGATGGGATTTTGGAATCACTTGATTATGAATCACTTGATGCTTGCGAACCATGCCTCATGGGAAAGATGACTAAGACTCCGTTCTCTGGAACAATGGAGCGAGCAACAGACTTATTGGAAATAATACATACTAATGTATGCGGTCCGATGAGTGTTGGTGCTCGCGGCGGGTATCGTTATTTTCTGACCTTCACACATGATTTGAGAAGATATGGGTATATCTACTTGATGAAACATAAGTCTGAAACATTTGAAAAGTTCAAAGGATTTCATTGTGAAGTGGAAAATCATCGTAACAAGAAAATTAAGTTTCTATGATCTAATCGTGGAGGTGAATATTTGAGTTATGAGTCTGGTCTTCATTTGAAACAATGTGGAATAGTTTCGCAACTCACGCGACCTGGAACACCACGGCGTAATGGTGTGTCCGAGCATCGTAACCGCACTTTATTAGATATGGCGCGATCTATGATGTCTCTTACTGATTTACCACTATCATTTTGGGGTTATGCTTTAGAGACGGATGCATTCGCATTAAATAGGGCACCAATGAAATCCGTTGCGACGACACCATATGAACTGTGGTTTGGCAAGAAACCCAAGTTGTCGTTTATTAAAGTTTGGGGCCATGATTCTTATGTGAAAAATCTTCAACCTGATAAGCTCGAACACAAATCAGAGAAATGTGTCTTCATAGGATACCCAAAGGAGACTATTGGGTACACCTTCTATCACAGATTCGAAGGCAAGATATTCGTTGCTAAGAATGGATCCTTTCTAGAGAAGGAGTTTCTCTCGAAATAAGTGAGTGGGAGGAAAGTAGAACTTGATGAGGTAAATGTACCTTCTCCCTTATTGGAAAGTAGTTCATCACAGAAATCAGTTCCAGTGATTCCTACACCAATTAGTGAGGAAGCTAATGATGGTGATCATGAAACTTCTGATCAAGTTACTACCGAACCTCATAGGTCAACCAGAGCTAGATCCGCACCAGAGTGGTATGGTAATCCTGTTCTGGAGGTCATGTTACCTAACCATGACGAACCTACGAACCATGACGAAGCGATGACAAGCCCAGATTCCGCAAAATAGCTTGTGGCCATGAAATCTGAGATGGGATCCATGTATGAGAACAAAGTGTGGACTTTGGTTGACCTCCCTGATGATCGGCAAGCCATAGAGAATAAATGGATCTTCAAGAAGAAGACTGACGCTGATAGTAATATTACTGTCTACAAAGCTCGACTTGTTGCGAAAGGTTTTTGACAAGTTCAAGGAGTTGACTACGATGAGACCTTCTCACCTGTAGCGATGCTTAAGTCTGTCTGGATCATGTTAGCAATTGCCGCATTTTATGATTATGAAATTTGGCAAATGGATGTCAAAACTGCATCCCTTAATGGATATCGCAAAGAAGAATTGTATATGATGCAACCAGAAGCTTTTGTCGATCATAAAGGTGCTAACAAAGTGTGCAAGCTCCAACGATCCATTTATGGACTGGTGCAAGCCTCTGGGAGTTGGAATATATGCTTTGATAGTGTGATCAAAGCATATGGTTTTATATAGACTTTTGGAGAAGCCTGTATTTACTAGAAAGTGAGTAGGAACTCCGTAGCATTTCTGATATTATATGTGGATGGCATATTGTTGATCGGAAATGATACTGAATTTCTGAATAGCAAAAGGATACTTGAATAAGAATATTTCAATGAAAGACCTCGGTGAAGCTGCTTATATATTGGGCATCAAGATCTATAGAGATAGATCAAGACACTTAATTGGACCCTCACAAAGCACATACCTTGATAAAGTTTTGAAGAAGTTCAAAATGGATCAGTCAAAGGAAGGGTTCTTGCCTGTGTTACAAGGTGTGAAGTCGAGTCAGACTCAATGCCCAACCACTGCAGAAGATAGAGAGAAAAATGAAAGTCATTCCCTATGCCTCAGCCATAGGTTCTAACATGTATGCAATGCTATGTACCAGAACTGATGTGTGCCTTGATATTTGTTTAGCAGGAAGGTACCAAAGTAATCCAGGAGTGGATCACTGGACAGCGGTCAAGAACATCCTAAAATACCTAAAAAGGACTAAGGATATGTTTATCGTTTATGGAGGTGACAAAGAGCTCGTCGTAAACGGTTACGTCGATGCAAGCTTTAACACTGATCCGGATGACTCTACGTCACAAACTGAATACGTATATTTATTGAATGGTGGAGCTGTCAATTGGTGCAGTTCTAAGAAAAGCGTCCTGGTGGGATCTACGTCTGAAGCGGAATACATAGCTGCTTCGGAAGCAGCAAATGAAAGAGTCTGGATGAAGGAGTTCATATCCGATCTAGGTGTAATACCTAGTGCATCGGGTCCAATGAAAATCTTTTGTGACAATACTGGTGCAATTGTCTGGGCAAAGGAATCCAGATTTCACAAGACAACCAAGCACATCAATAGACACTTTAATTCCATCCACGATCAAGTCAAGGAGGGAGACATAGAGATTTGAAAGATACATACGGATCTGAATGTTGCAGACCCATTGACTAAGCCTCTCTCACGAGCAAAAAATGATCATCACCAAGACTCCATGGGTGTTTTACAATCATTACTATGTAATCTACATTATTGACTCTAGTGCAAGTGGGAGACTGAAGGAAATATGCCCTAGAGGCAATAATAAAGTTGTTATTTGTATTTCCTTATATCATGATAAATGTTTATTATTCATGCTAGAATTGTATTAATCGGAAACTTAGTACATGTGTGAATACATAGACATACATAGTGTCCCTAGTATGCCCCTACTTGACAAGCTCGTTAATCAAAGATGGTTAATTTTCCTAGCCATAGACATGTATTGTCATTTGATGAACGGGATCACATCATTAGAGAATTATGTAATGGACAACACCCGTCAGTTAGCTTAGCATAATGATCATTTAGTTTTTCTGCTATTGCTTTCTTCATGACTTATACATGTTCCTTAGACTATGAGATTATGCAACTCCCGAATACCGGAGGAACACCTTGTGTGCTATCAAACGTCACAATGTAACTGAGTGATTATAAAGATGCTCTACAGGTGACACCGATGGTTTTTGTTGAGTTAACATAGATCAAGATTAGGATTTGTCACTCCGTGTATCGGAGAGGTATCTCTGGGCCCTCTCGGTAATGCACATTACTATGAGCCTTGCAAGCAATGTGTCTAATGAGTTAGCCACGGGATGATGCATTACGGAACGAGTAAAGAGACTTGCCGGTGACGAGATTGAACTAGATGTGATGATACCGACGATCAACTCTCGGGCAAGTAACATACCGATGACAAAGGGAACAACGTATGTTGTTATGCGGTTTGGCCGATAAAGATCTTCCTAGAATATGTAGGAGCCAATATGAGCATCTAGGTTCCACTATTGGTTACTGACCGGAGATATGTCTCAGTCATGTCTACATAGTTCTCGAACCCGTAGGGTCCGCACGCTTAATGTTCAATGACGATTTGTATTATGAGTTTCGTGTTTTGATGCACTGAAGTTTGTTCGGAGTCCCGGATGATATCACGGACATGACGAGGAGTCTTGAAATGGTCGAGACATAATGATTGATATATTGGAAGGTTATGTTTGGACACCAGAATGGTTTCGAATAGGTTCGGGCATTTTCCGGAGTACCGAGGGGTTACCGGAACCCCTCGGGGGATTAATGGGCCACAATGGGCCTTACTGGAGAACATAGAGGGCCGGCCAGAGGTGGCGCCCCCCTTTGCCCAGTCCGAATTGGACAAGGGGAGGGTGATACGTCTCCAACGTATCTATATTTTTTGATTGTTCCATGCTATTATATTATCTGTTTTGGATGTTTAATGGGCTTTAATATGCTCTTTTATATTATTTTTGGGACTAACCTATTAACTGGAGGCCTAGTGACAGTTTTTATTTTTTTTTCCTATTTTAGAGTTTTGCAGAAAAGGAATATCAAACTGACTCCAAACAGAATGAAACCTTCGCGCTGATCTTTCTTGGACTGAAAGCAATCCAGAAGACTTGGAGTCGAAGTCTCGAACTCCACGAGGAAGCCATGAGGCAGGAGGGCGCGCCCAGGGGGTAGGCGCGCCCCCACCCTCGTGGGCCTCTCGTAGATCCACTGACATACTTATTTCACCTATATATACTCTTATACCCTAGAAACATCAGGGAGAGCCACAAAACCACTTTTCCACTGCCGTAACCTTTTCCCGCGATCTGCCGGAGGGGGAATCGATCATGGAGGGCTTCTACATCAACACCATTGCCTCTTCGATGAAGCGTGAGTAGTTTACCACAGACCTTCAGGTCCATAGTTATTAGCTAGATGGCTTCTTCTCTCTCTTCGATTCTCAATAAAAAGTTCTCCTCGATGGTCTTGGAGATCTATTCGATGTAATACTCTTTTGCGGTGCGTTTGTCCAGATCCGAAGAATTGTGGATTTATGATCAAGATTATCTATGAATATTGTTTGGTCTCTGAATTCTTGTATGTATGATTTGATATCTTTGCAAGTCTCTTCGAATTATCGGTTTAGTTTGGCCTACTAGATTGATCTTTCTTGCAATGGGAGAAGTGCTTAGCTTTGGGTTCAATCTTGCGGTGTCCTTTCCTAGTGACAGTAGGGTCAGCAAGGCACGTATTGTATTGTTGCCATCAAGGATAAAAAGATGGGGTTTATATCATATTGCTTGAGTTTACCCCTCTACATCATGTCATCTTGCCTAATGCGTTACTCTGTTCTTATGAACCTAATACTCTAGATGCATGCTGGATAGCAGTCGATGTGTAGAGTAATAGTAGTAGATCCAGAATCGTTTCGATCTACTTGACACGGATGTGATGCCTATATTCATGATCATTGCCTTAGATATCTTCATAACTATGCGCTTTTCTATCAACTGATCGGCGGTAATTTGTTCACCCACCGTAATACATGCTATCTTGAGAGAAGCCACTAGTGAAACCTATGGCCCCCCGGTCTCTTTCCTATTATATTACATCTCTTTTATTTACATTGCATCTCGTTTACTATTTTGCAATCTTTACTTTCCAATCTATACAACAAAAATACCAAAAATATTTACTTACTATCTATATTAGATATCACTTTTGCGAGTGACCGTGAAGGGATTGACAACCCCTTTATCGTTGGTTGCAAGGTTCTTGATTGTTTGTGCAGGTACTAGGTGACTTGTGCGTTGTCTCCTACTGGATTGATACCTTGGTTCTCAAAACTGAGGGAAATACTTAGGCTACTTTGCTGCATCACCCTTTCCTCTTCAAGGGAAAACCAATGCATGCTCAAGAGATAGCAGAGGGGGTAGTGCCCCCCTCCTTCCTTCTCTTCTCTCCTCTTTCCCTTCTTCTCCTACTTGGACTAGGAAAGGGGGGGACCAAATCCTACTTGGACTAGGAAAGGGGGGACCAAATTCTGCTTTCGGTCTACGAGGGTATGTAGACACACTCTCCCCTCTTGTTACCGACGCAGGACTCCCCCCATGGCACGCCCCCTCGTAGGGCCGGCCTCCTTTCCTCCCCCTTTATATACGTGGGGAGGGGGCACCCCAAAGACACACAAGTTGATCTTTTAGCCATGTGTGGTGCCCGCTCCATAGTTACACACATCAGTCATATCGTTGTAGTGCTTAGGCGAAGCCCTGCGTCGGTAACTTCATCGTCATTGTCACCACGCCGTCGTGCTGACGGAACTCTCCCTCGACCTCAACTGGATCAAGAGTTCGAGGGACGTCATCGATCTGAACGTGTGCTAATCGTGGAGGTGCCATACGTTCGGTACTTGGATCGGTTGGATCACGAAGACGTTCGACTACATCAACCGCGTTACTAAACGCTTCTGCTTTCGGTCTACGAGGGTATGTAGACACACTCTCCCCTCTCGTTGCTATGCTTCTCCTAGATAGATCTTGCGTGACCGTAGGTAAATTTTTTGAAATACTGTGTTCCCCAATAGTGGCATCCGAGCCAGGTCTATGCGTAGATGTTATATGCATGAGTAGAACACAAAGAGTTGTGGGTGATATTAGTCATACTGCTTACCAGCAATGTCTTACTTTGATTCAGTGGTGTTGTTGGATGAAGCAGCCCATACCAACATTACATTACCGCGTTCATGAGACTGGTTCTACCGACGTGCTTTGCACACAGGTGGCTAGTGGGTGTCTGCTTCTCCAGCTTTAGTTGAATCGAGTTTGACTACGCCCGGTCCTTGTTGAAAGTTAAAACAACACACTTGACGAAAAATCGTTGTGGTTTTGATGCGTAGGTTAGAAAGGTTCTTGCTAGAAGCCCATAGGACCCACGTAAAACTTGCAACAATAAAGTAGAGGATGTCTAACTTGTTTTTGTAGGGCATGTTGTGATGTGATCTGGTCAAGACGTGATGATATAAATTGTTGTATGAGATAATCATGTTTTGTAACAGTTATCGGCAACTAGCAGGAGCCATATGGTTGTCGCTTTATTGTTTGAAATGCAATCTCCATGTAATTGCTTTACTTTATCACTAAGCAGTAGGGATAGTCGTAGAAGCAATAGTTGGCGAGACGACAATGATGCTACGATGGAGATCAAGGTGTCAAGCCGGTGACGATGGTGATCATGACGGTGCTTTGGAGATGGAGATGAAAGGCACAAGATGATGATGGATATATCATATCACTTATTTTGATTGCATGTGATGTTTATCCTTTATGCATCTTATTTTGCTTAGTACGGTGGTAGCATTATAAGATGATCTCTCACCAAATTTCAAGGTATAAGTGTTCTCCCTGAGTATGCACCGTTGCTACAGTTCGTCGTGCCAAGACACCACGTAATGATTGGGTGTGACAAGCTCTATGTTCACATACAACGGGTGCAAGCCAGTTTTGCACATGCATAATACTCAGGTTAAACTTGACGAGCCTAGCATATGCAGATATGGCCTCGGAACACTGAGACCGAAAGGTCGAGCATGAATCATATAGTAGATATGATCAACATAGTGATGTTCACCATTGAAAACTTCTCCATCTCACGTAATGATCGGACATGGTTTAGTTGATATGGATCACGTGGTCATTTAGATGACTAGAGAGATGTCTATCTAAGTGGGAGTTCTTAAGTAATATGATTAATTGAATTTTAATTTATCATGAACTTAGTACCTCATAGTATTTTGCATGTCTATGTTGTTGTAGATAAATGGCCCGTGCTACTGTTACTTTGAATTTTTGATGCGTTCCTAGAGAAAGGTAAGTTGAAAGATGATGGTAGCAACTACACGGATTGGGTTCGTAACTTGAAGATTATCGTCATTGCTGCGTAGAAGAATTATGTCCTGGAAGCACCGCTAGGTGCAAAGCCCGCTGCAGGAGCAACACCAGATGTGATGAACGTCTGGCAGAGCAAAGCTGATGACTACTCGATAGTTCAATGTGCCATGCTTTACGCCTTAGAATCAGGATTTGAACGACGTTTTGAACGTCATGGAGCATATGAGATGTTCCAGGAGTTGAAGTTAATATCTGAAGCAAATGCCCGATTGAGAGATATGAAGTCTCCAATAAGTTATATAGCTGCAAGATGGAGGAGAATAGTTCTGTCAGTGAACATATACTCAGAATGTCTGGGTACCACAACCACCTCACTCAACTGGGAGTTAATCTTCTAGATGATAGTGTCATTGATAGAGTTCTTCAATCACTACCACCAAGCTACAAAAGCTTCGTGATCAACTATAATATGCAAGGGATGGATAAGACAATTCCCAAGCTCTTCGTAATGCTAAAAGCTGCGGAGGTAGAAATCAAGAAGGAGCATCAAGTGTTGATGGTCAACAAGACCACTAGTTTCAAGAAAAAGGGCAAAGGGAAGAAGGGCAACTTCAAGAAGAACGGCAAGCAAGTTGATGCTCAAGTGAAGAAACCAAAGTCTGGACCTAAGCCTGAGACTGAGTGCTTCTACTGCTAAGGGACTGGTCAGTGAAAGCGGAACTGCCCCAAGTATTTGGTGGATAAGAAGGATGGCAAAGTGAAAGGTATATTTGATATACATGTTATTGATGTGTACCTTACTAATGCTCGTAGTAGCGCCTGGGTATTTGATACTGGTTCTGTTGCTAATATTTGAAACTTGAAACAGGGGCTATGGATTAAGCAAAGATTGGCTAAGGAAATGTGATCGTGGTCGGCACACTACCTCTACATCTACCATTGGGACTAGATTTAGACCTGAACAATTGTTATTTGGTGCCAACGTTAAGCATGTACATTATATCTGGATCTTGTTTGATGCGAGACGGTTATTCATTTAAATCAGAGAATAATGGTTGTTCTATTTATGTGAGTAATATCTTTTATGGCCATGCACCCTTGATGAGTGGTCTATTTTATTGAATATGGATAGTAGTGATACACATATTCATAGTATTGAAGCCAAAAGATATAAGTTTAATAATGATAGTGCAACTTATTTGTGGCATTGTCGTTTAGGTCATATTGGTGTAAAGCGCATGAAGAAACTCCATGCTGATGGGATTTTGGAATCACTTGATTATGAATCACTTGATGCTTGCGAACCATGCCTCATGGGAAAGATGACTAAGACTCCGTTCTCTGGAACAATGGAGCGAGCAACAGACTTATTGGAAATAATACATACTAATGTATGCGGTCCGATGAGTGTTGGTGCTCGCGGCGGGTATCGTTATTTTCTGACCTTCACACATGATTTGAGAAGATATGGGTATATCTACTTGATGAAACATAAGTCTGAAACATTTGAAAAGTTCAAAGGATTTCATTGTGAAGTGGAAAATCATCGTAACAAGAAAATTAAGTTTCTATGATCTAATCGTGGAGGTGAATATTTGAGTTATGAGTCTGGTCTTCATTTGAAACAATGTGGAATAGTTTCGCAACTCACGCGACCTGGAACACCACGGCGTAATGGTGTGTCCGAGCATCGTAACCGCACTTTATTAGATATGGCGCGATCTATGATGTCTCTTACTGATTTACCACTATCATTTTGGGGTTATGCTTTAGAGACGGATGCATTCGCATTAAATAGGGCACCAATGAAATCCGTTGAGACGACACCATATGAACTGTGGTTTGGCAAGAAACCCAAGTTGTCGTTTATTAAAGTTTGGGGCCACGATTCTTATGTGAAAAATCTTCAACCTGATAAGCTCGAACACAAATTAGAGAAGTGTGTCTTCATAGGATACCCAAAGGAGACTATTGGGTACACCTTCTATCACAGATTCGAAGGCAAGATATTCGTTGCTAAGAATGGATCCTTTCTAGAGAAGGAGTTTCTCTCGAAAGAAGTGAGTGGGAGAAAGTAGAACTTGATGAGGTAAATGTACCTTCTCCCTTATTGGAAAGTAGTTCATCACAGAAATCAGTTCCAGTGATTCCTACACCAATTAGTGAGGAAGCTAATGATGGTGATCATGAAACTTCTGATCAAGTTACTACCAAACCTCGTAGGTCAACCAGAGCAAGATCCGCACCAGAGTGGTATGGTAATCCTGTTCTGGAGGTCATGTTACCTAACCATGACGAACCTACGAACCATGAGGAAGCGATGACGAGCCCAGATTCCGCAAAATAGCTTGTGGCCATGAAATCTGAGATGGGATCCATGTATGAGAACAAAGTGTGGACTTTGGTTGACCTCCCTGATGATCGGCAAGCCATAGAGAATAAATGGATCTTCAAGAAGAAGACTGACGCTGACAGTAATATTACTGTCTACAAAGCTCGACTTGTTGCGAAAGGTTTTTGACAAGTTCAAGGAGTTGACTACGATGAGACCTTCTCACCTGTAGCGATGCTTAAGTCTGTGTGGATCATGTTAGCAATTGCCGCATTTTATGATTATGAAATTTGGCAAATGGATGTCAAAACTGCATCCCTTAATGGATATCGCAAAGAAGAATTGTATATGATGCAACCAGAAGCTTTTGTCGATCATAAAGGTGCTAACAAAGTGTGCAAGCTCCAACGATCCATTTATGGACTGGTGCAAGCCTCTGGGAGTTGGAATATATGCTTTGATAGTGTGATCAAAGCATATGGTTTTATATAGACTTTTGGAGAAGCCTGTATTTACAAGAAAGTGAGTGGGAGCTCCGTAGCATTTCTGATATTATATGTGGATGGCATATTGTTGATCGGAAATGATACTGGATTTCTGAATAGCAAAAGGATACTTGAATAAGAATATTTCAATGAAAGACCTCGGTGAAGCTGCTTATATATTGGGCATCAAGATCTATAGAGATAGATCAAGACGCTTAATTGGACCCTCACAAAGCACATACCTTGATAAAGTTTTGAAGAAGTTCAAAATGGATCAGTCAAAGGAAGGGTTCTTGCCTGTGTTACAAGGTGTGAAGTCGAGTTAGACTCAATGCCCAACCACTGCAGAAGATAGAGAGAAAAATGAAAGTCATTCCCTATGCCTCAGCCATAGGTTCTAACATGTATGCAATGCTATGTACCAGACCTGATGTGTGCCTTGATATTTGTTTAGCAGGAAGGTACCAAAGTAATCCAGGAGTGGATCACTGGACAGCGGTCAAGAACATCCTAAAATACCTAAAAAGGACTAAGGATATGTTTATCGTTTATGGAGGTGACAAAGAGCTCGTCGTAAACGGTTACGTCGATGCAAGCTTTGACACTGATCCGGATGACTCTAAGTCACAAACCGAATACGTATATTTATTGAATGGTGGAGCTGTCAATTGGTGCAGTTCTAAGAAAAGCGTCCTAGCAGGATCTATGTCTGAAGCGGAATACATAGCTGCTTTGGAAGCAGCAAATGAAAGAGTCTGGATGAAGGAGTTCATATCCGATCTAGGTGTAATACCTAGTGCATCGGGTCCAATGAAAATCTTTTGTGACAATACTGGTGCAATTGTCTTGGCAAAGGAATCCAGATTTCACAAGACAACCAAGCACATCAATAGACACTTCAATTCCATCCACGATCAAGTCAAGGAGGGAGACATAGTGATTTGAAAGATACATACGGATCTGAATGTTGCAGACCCGTTGACTAAGCCTCTCTCACGAGCAAAAAATGATCATCACCAAGACTCCAAGGGTGTTTTACAATCATTACTATGTAATCTAGATTATTGACTCTAGTGCAAGTGGGAGACTGAAGAAAATATGCCCTGGAGGCAATAATAAAGTTGTTATTTGTATTTCCTTATATCATGATAAATGTTTATTATTCATGCTAGAATTGTATTAACCGGAAACTTAGTACATGTGTGAATACATAGACATACAGAGTGTCCCTAGTATGCCCCTACTTGACAAGCTCGTTAATCAAAGATGGTTAATTTTCCTAGCCATAGACATGTATTGTCATTTGATGAACGGGATCACATCATTAGAGAATTATGTGATGGACAACACCCGTTAGTTAGCTTAGCATAATGATCATTTAGTTTTTCTACTATTGCTTTCTTCATGACTTATACATGTTCCTTAGACTATGAGATTATGCAACTCCCGAATACCGGAGGAACACCTTGTGTGCTATCAAACGTCACAATGTAACTGAGTGATTATAAAGATGCTCTACAGGTGACTCCGATGGTTTTTGTTGAGTTAACATAGATCAAGATTAGGATTTGTCACTCCGTGTATCGGAGAGGTATCTCTGGGCCCTCTCGATAATGCACATCACTATGAGCCTTGCAAGCAATGTGTCTAATGAGTTAGCCACAGGATGATGCATTACGGAACGAGTAAAGAGACTTGCCGGTGATGAGATTGAACTAGATGTGATGATACCGACGATCAACTCTCGGGCAAGTAACATACCGATGACAAAGGGAACAACGTATGTTGTTATGCGGTTTGGCCGATAAAGATCTTCCTAGAATATGTAGGAGCCAATATGAGCATCTAGGTTCCACTATTGGTTACTGACCGGAGATATGTCTCAGTCATGTCTACATAGTTCTCGAACCCGTAGGGTCCGCACGCTTAATGTTCAATGACGATTTGTATTATGAGTTTCATGTTTTGATGCACTGAAGTTTGTTCGGAGTCCCGGATGATATCACGGACATGACGAGGAGTATTGAAATGGTCGAGACATAATGATTGATATATTGGAAGGTTATGTTTGGATACCAGAATGGTTTCGAATAGGTTCGGGCATTTTTCGGAGTACCGAGGGGTTACCGGAACCCCCCGGGGGATTAATGGGCCACAATGGGCCTTAGTGGAGAAGATAGAGGGCTGGCCAGAGGTGGCGCCCCCCCTTTCCCAGTCTGAATTGGACAAGGGGAGGGGGTGGCACACCCCTCCTTCCTTCTCTTCTCTCCTCTTTCCCTTCTTCTCCTACTTGGACTACGAAAGGGGGGACCGAATCCTACTTGGACTAGGAGTCCAAGTAGGACTCCCCCCATAGCGCGCCCCCTCCTAGGGCCAGCCTCCTCTCCTCCCCCTTTATATACATGGGGAGGGGCACCCCAAAGAAACACAAGTTGATATTTTAGCCGTGTGCGGTGCCCCCCTCCACAGTTACACACCTCGGTCATATCGTTGTTGTGCTTAGGCGAAGCCCTGCGTCGGTAACTTCATCATCACCGTCACCACGCCCTCGTGCTGATGGAACTCTCCATCGGCCTCTACTGGATCAAGAGTTCGAGGGACTTCATCAACATGAACGTGTGCTGATTGCGGAGGTGCTGTGCGTTCGGTACTTGGATCGGTTGGATCGTGAAGACGTTCAACTACATCAACTGTGTTACTAAACGCTTCCGCTTTCGGTCTACGAGGGTACATAGACACACTCTCCCCTCTCATTGCTATGCATCTCCTAGATAGATCTTGCGTGATCATAGGTTAAAAAATTGAAATACTGCGTTCCCCAACAACACGTGACATGGTGGAGCTCATTTATGTATGATGATGCAGCCCATGTGATAATTTGACGCGTCTAGTAGTAGTTACTCACTTAATGGAGGGTCGGGAACCACGCATGAATGGTGCCGCGTCATTTATAAATAAGGTTTTTTTCTTCAGTGGCACGTACGCAATATAAATAGTTTCATATGGAGAGATAAAGAAACCGCTCCACTATATACATAGCCAGGACGGGCCTACACGATTGCTTGCTGGGGTTGCTCTCTTCAGACTCTCTTGCAAAAAACGACTATAACCACATCTCTAAAATCCGGGCGGGTCACGTCCGCTGGGGGAAGGGGTGTATGCCTTGTGTAGATGTGGTTTCCGTCGCCGACGGCGAAAACCCATGCTCGGTGCATCCCGATCAGGGGTCCCCGCCGTTCTCTCTCACAAAGCCGGTGCAGTTGCCTTCGCCCCTTGCTCACTTTCGCGACATGGGCAGCTGTCGCCTCCTGCTGCCCTCCTCTAAGCTAGCTACATCCCGACATCCCTCAGGTACAACTTCCTTTTCAGCCAGCTTGCACCACTGCCCCAGCTACCACATCACTCCATGTGGATATGTCTCATCAACTAGTCCCACTAGTCTTATTATAATCACGATTCTTCAATTTCTTTGCCACAAGGATGCTCAGCTTGATTTTTGTGAAACTGCACAAAATGATCCGATGGTCAAAGAGTTGCAAACCTCATTTCCTCGGAAGGTTCAATGTTGCTAGCAAATTAAAGCCTGGTTAGGGTTTACAGTTCAAGGCCGAGGGACTGCATGGATCGTTTTTTCTTTAGTTGTCTATGTTCCAAAATAAGTGTCAACTTTAGTAGTAGTACAACTTTATACTAAAGTTTGCATAAAGTTGAGACACTTAGTTTGGAGCGAAGGTAATACATATTGGCTATGATCTGTCAATAAATGAGATGCAATAGCATGCATGTTTGTCTCCTTTATATTTGATGGAATGTTGGAATGGGCCAACCTTGGACGCAAGATACATGAAACAGAAGCTGGAAGCTTCATAGCATTATATAAATTTATCTTGCTGAGAAATTACAGTATGTACTACTATGTACTAAAGAGTTAGGTGTCGCATGGTGTCCAGAAAATATGGTGATAGTGTGAGGTGGGCCATGTTATCACTGAGCTTGCGTGTTTTCACTGCTTTCGTGCTGCTCCGCTGTAAGAATGGAGAGAATTGTAAAGAGTGGAGACGCTCTACCTCCTTTCGCCGAAACCTGGGACATCCAGCATCCGGTGCACGTGTCATGTACCAAAGTAAAGTGTATAGTGCAACAAAGACATAGCACGGTCGTACCACCTTAGTAATAATGACCAATGAGCCGTCAAATCACATAGACCCGGTAGTAAGTTGGACAGATGAAGCAACCATCACTCTTTAATCTACTTCTCCCTTCAACGCAGGCACCAGTGAGAGGTTGCGTCCACTCTACCCAGGCATGAATGCGGCACTGATTCTCTGGAGCGGTGCTAACAGTTTCGGGTGGGAAGCGCAGGCCGGCGATTGAGGGGCTTTGGGTGGACCAGACTGGTTAGGAGCGGGCGTGGCAGCTGTCCCGACCGGACGCCCGGAAACGAGAGGATGCACCGACTCTCGCGGCTAAATTGTAGTACTACACGCCATCTCTCTGTAGGAGTAGGTCGATGTGTCGCTCTCTCTAACACACACACACACGCACACACATGTTCATAGAATAGGAATATCGTGGGAGTGGCAAGCCACAGGAAGTGATAAATGGAGTACATAGAAGAAAAGAAGAGGTACACGCACGTCCGTCAGAGCCTCGCACTGTAGCCCAGCCGACCACAGGACGACGGTCGGATCTATGCCACTCGTCCCGGCACAGGAGGTCAGCCTCTATATCTGCGACCGCGAGATTTAATGCACGCGGCTGCCGGATTTGGAGCATTCTGTCCGCCAGTGACTGCTCCTTGCCATGGAGTGTCTGGGTACTGGGTCGCACAACAATGGCAATGCCTCCAATCGCATGCAGGTACTGAATCGTCCTCTAGCCACTCAGATATATCCCGTCGACGGATCGCCGGCAAAGGCACGGCCGGCCACCATCCGGGCTCGGCCCTCGCCCAGCGGCTAGTCGGTTCAGTATTGCTGCCCATAAAGTGCGATGGCTGCCTGCGGCAGGTCCTGCGCCGCATTTCGACCACGCCACTACATCTTAGATGGGTGTTCATCAAGTGCGAAAAAGATAAGGTGCTAGTACTTCTTTTGATTTGGCTGTGCTCCCTTATTCGGCGCATGTACGACAGCTTATACTCAAACTTGTGCGTAGGATGGATGCAAGTTTTGGTTTTGGGAAGAAGAATACATTGATCTATTGATATCACAAAATTTCGTAGATGCTCGTGCACTCCTTGCTATAATAGAGGCTAGAGATGAGACTAGAGATGATATTAGATGTGAAGCAACGTCTAGTTCTTTAGAATCAAAGAAGAAAGAAGTGTGCAAGCTCGAGAAGCCACATATCAACAATGAAGACATAGAGAAGATATTAATACAATTAGTGGGAGCAGTTATGGAAATTTGATATCTTTTAAAATCTGTAATTGTGGTTCTTGTTTTATTTGGTCTTGCTCTCCTAGCAAAGAATTGGTGAATGTACTTCCCTGTATCAAAATGTCGTTGACAAAATAAAGAAATGTGTTGGAAAATAAATGTGTTCATATTCCAAAGTGCATTAAATTGATACATGCAAGGATTAAAAGAAACCAACCAGTGCATGTAACCATTCCTACTCATTTAGTGGTCGTCCATGAATATACTGTAACAATGCAGATTAGAGTTTGAGTAATTTTTTAAACCACTCCAACTATATACGTTGCAGCCTCTTGTTTTCTAGGGTTTGCTCTCTTCACACACTCTCTCTCCACTATATATATACACGTTGGAGCCTGAGCGCTTGTAGTTGCACTCTACACACACTCTCACCCTATCCAGATCTAAACAAGACTGGAATCACAAGACTGTGTTGGCCTCGCCTCTCTTTCTCTCCTCTCACTGTTGGTCAAAGAGTCGGCAAGATCCCGTCCGTCGGGGAAGGCAAGGAGGCTTAAAGATGTCGCCGTCGGTGAGGGAGGGAATCCACTGCCGGCGCCGTTGTTCTCTTTCACCCAGCGGCGGGGCGGGAGGGCCTCCAACCCCTTCTTCCTTGTTGCTGTACATAGTGTGGGCAGATCGGCCTCCGATCGCCCAACGAGTCACACCCCGAGAACCTTAAGGTATAATTTTCTTAATCCACAGGCATTGCTCTAGCTGCATGTGGAATTTTTTTGCTTCTACACTCAAATCTATGTGTTGGATCAAACAAGAAAGTAGTGGGGAAAGTTGTATAGCATGAATCTAGGATGCGGTTCAAAGAGGAAAGGAAGGGGGAAAGTAGTACAAACTGGCTATCCAACACCTTTGTTGGTCGAAAAGGGAAAACAATGACAAACGCAGCACACGCATCTATAAGGAACTGATCTTTTTGTGGATGGGGGACAAGGCTATATAGTTTGAGCATGACTAGATTTGTTGCCCTCACATAGGGAAAGGTGTCTAAAGATAACAAAATTGAGACCAACACAAATATGTTCCTTGGTTGTTTGTTGCAACAAATGGTGCATCACCCCTTTATACATTGGTACATGCACATGGTGCTTGTGCGTGCACTGTCCCATACAACTCTTTAGCCGTTGTTAATCTAATAATGACGCCGAAAATTGAAGCAATGCCACAGTTAAAGAAAATTACATGTTTAACAAATTTTATTGTTAATATAATCTCTCTGTTAATATGAATCAATGCCACTGTTTGAGAAATGCTGTCGGATTTCGGGTTCCCGCAGACCCTTGAGGTTCAAACACCGGGGTGCGTGCGAAGATCTCTCCCCTACCGATCTGCGTCCAATCTCCTCGCGTGATCTAAGTTGGAAACGACGAACAACACAAGGGACACGAGGTTTATACTGGTTCGGGCCACCGTTGTGGTGTAATACCCTACTCCAGTGTGTGGTGTGGTGGATTGCCTCAGGGGCTGATGATGAACAGTACAAGGGAAAAACAGCCTCGCGAGAGGTGTTCTTGAGCCGGTGCGATGAACTGCTTGGGTGAGTTCAGTCGCCTCTCTCTCTCTGCTAGGGCTCTATCAGATCTCTAGATGTCTCTTGATCTCTGCCTTCTGTCCGATCCTTAGATCGATGTCCCTCTACTCTATGGTGGCTAGCCCTATTTATAGAAGCCCTGGGCCTCTCCCCAAATAATGATCGAGAAGGGTGCCAACAATTGGCCATTTTGAAGGGGAACATCTAGTACAAGTTATCCTGACCAAAGGTGGTCTTCGGCTGCCAAAAGCAATGTGATGACGCCGTCTTGGGCTCCACGGTGACCTCCGTCCTGCCGCTCTGTTGGTCTTGGTCTGGTTGCACCAGAATGGTAACCTTTGCCCGATGCCTTGGCCTGTGCTTGCCCCCTTTGCACCAAAGGGGAAACAAGGACACTGCGCAGGCCGGCGCCCGCCTGGTCTCGATCGTCATGGCTTGCGTCACGGGCTCCTCGCTAGGTACCCCTGCCTTGATCTCTCCGCCTCCTTGCGAGCCTTCCTGATGAGGCTGCCTCTGAGGAAGCTTCCGGTCATCCGCCCCGCGAGGCTTGGCCCCTCGCGAGGGTCTTGAGCTTGATCTGATGAAGATGGGCCATGCTGGGCCCCCACTTGAGCCACGCCGTAGGCCGCAGGCAGGCAAGTCTGGGGACCCCCATTCCCAGAACACCGACAGTAGCCCCCGGGCCTAGGGCGCGCCCGGGCTTGGCCTAGCAAGGAAGCGAAGGGGCGAGCATGAAGCACCGCGGGCCCCAACAGCCTGCGGCCTTGGGCGCCGCGTGGCGGTCGATTGGACGTGGGCGTCTGCTCTTCCCCATGATGCCTTGGCGACCGCACGACTTGACAAGTCCCTGCATGCAGAGAAACCGGTCATGATTACCCGTGATCGTGGTGCTCGGCGGTTGGCCTCCTCCGGCTATAAGTACGGGGCTGCGCGAGCCCCTTCAGTCCATCCCTTCCTGCTGCTCCTTTCCTTCTTCTTCCTTGTTCTTGCTCCCCTTACGCCAATGGCACCAATCCGCCGGTTTTCTGTAGAAGAGAAGGGAAAGGCCCCCCCGAGAGGGTCCTGACCCACTTCCGCCGAAGAAGCGGCTGGTCCTCTGCCACCGAGATGAGGGTGCTCAGCAGGATGCATTGAGGCCCTTGTACGAGCAGTCGCTGCCTGGGTTTCTGCTACCCTTGTACACCCGCGTCGTTGGTCCTGGGGGAGAAGGCGTCGAGCGACATCGACGGTGCCGCCGTCGACGCCGGCGAGTCACGGTGGTGCACGTCATTCCTCCTGGAGTCCATGCCGAGCGCTCGTCTCGCGAGCTCGTGCTCCACGCCGCCATGCCTCCAAGCTCTTGGATTCGCCTTCCTCCTTCCTTCGCCTTCGAGATGCTGCCGAGCAGGGATCTGGAGCTCTGGCTGCAGCATGCTGACTGCAGTACCCTTACGACTGGAGCGGAGGTCGCGGTCGTCGCTCCGGGCAAGGTCTTCATGACCCGGGGCTGGGGCGAAATCGCCAGGGTCTGCCGGACGGTAGGTGCCCTCGTAATTCATCTTGAATACGACAACGCCTCCCTGATGTTCTTCAAGTTCTTCGATGCTGAAGGACACCGGCTGGAGTGCTGCCCCAGGGAGAGCGGCAGGGGCAATGAACTGGTGAGGACTTGGCCTGCCCATCGGTCCTCCAGCAGCTCTTCTGGCAGCAGCGGAGGAGCTGGGGAATCCAGCGGCTCCCCCGAGCTCCTCGCGACTCCGGAGACGAGCGATGACAGCTATGAGCCCCCGAGCTCGCGCCGTGCTCGGAGCGGGGCAGCTGCGTCCAGCCTCCAATGGCACTGATCTGGATGGGGTTGGCGCCGACGTTGGGCAGCCCACTGTTGATGATGGCGTCCCTTGTGGAGGTGCGGGCGATTAGCGTTCCTTAGGATTAGTACTTTCGTTCCCTGCGAGGAATCGAAGCAACACCCTGTGGGGGTATGTAAGGCGCCTGCCATGTCTTTTGTGAACATTATGTCTTAATATGAATCAATGCGAGGTGCTTGTCCTGTCTCGGCTCGGCTCCCCCTTTCTATCCTCACAAGGACTTGGCGCTCTATGCTGACAGGTCCCAGTCCCCAGGCAGGCTCCAGCCGTCGCTGGTATGCCAGGTCGCGATGCCGTGGTCAAGGCCAAGGGGTGAGCGGCTCGAGGTCCGGTAAGAGCCCCCGAGTCGCGATGCTCGGGAGGTCCCCTTTAGCGCTCAAGCAGCCCTCACTGGGCGAGAAAGGAAGGAAACGTCACCGTGACAGAGCCACGCTGGGCGAGGGTTTTGCGCTGCGTTGGTCCAACTCCTGTAAGGGCGTGACTTATCTCTTGAGTTTGGTGTAGTTCCGCGACGAAGCGCCCGGCCCGAGTGGTGGCAGCTGAGGCGCTGCTGGGTTAGGTCCTCGCGAGCTTCTTCCCACTCCCCCGCACTTTCCTTAATGCTCTACGTCCTCAGGTCCCGGCCCTCGAGCGAGCTCAGCCACCGCTGGTATGACAGGTCGCGATGTCGTGGGTCAAGGCCAGGGGGTGAGGACTGGAGAGCCAGTAGGAGCCCATGAGTCGCGATGCTCAGGCGCCCCCCTTTTAACATGCAAGCGGTCCGTGCCAGAGAGAGGGAGAGGCAGCTCGCGATGTCCCCAGCGTTGCTTCTGGAGTTGGTCCTGCACACCAATCGTGAAGAGAAACAAGACCTGTTTGTTACGGTTGCCATCCAACCTTTGGTCGCTCCGGGGAAGTGATTGGGGCACTGAGGGCCTGGTGAGGTGGCGCCTGGCGGGGCCGCCGCGGCTAGAGCTCGACCACTTAGATTTATCGGCGTTGCAAGGACGGACCCGTGCACAAATGTCGTGCCAGAGCGAGTGGCTCCATAGGTAGGCGTCAATCGAGAAGGCGATTAGGTCGGGTACGTTAAGCACGCAGGAGGAAATTCATTTTAAGTAGACGCGGGAAAAGCAAACGCCACTGGGCCAGGCCCGAGCAGCTCGGGGATGATGCAGCCCGAGGGGCGCCACCAACAAGGTAAGTAAAGAGCATAAGCAAAACGGATACATGCCATAGGGACGGACCCACGCGACCTGAGAATGATGCGGCCGTGTGGGCGCCCCCAGCTAAAAACGGAACTTAGAAAGATGTCACCTAGTGCCGTTGAAGATGAAGTGATGTTGAAGAAGTGGGCGATGTGCGATGATGACGTCGACCCTCATGATCCCCCAGGCCCAGGAGCCTCGAGAAGCTCCGGAGGCGCAGGTGGTCTCCGAGGGCCATCTCCATCTCCGCCAGGACCGCACAATGCCTGGCCTCTTGAGCCTCCAGAATGCTCCTCGGCGGGCGCTGATGAGCGGCGACCATGTTCGGCAGGCAAAAAGGCATGCGAACGTAGCTGTGAGGTGGACCCTCGTGACGCCCCACGCGCGAAGGCCAGAGGCACTCCTGAGACGCGGCTTGGTTGAGCCCTGGCACGTCAACACAAACGCGCAGCCCACCATCCTCGCCTGGATGTGGGGCTACAGTGGGCAAGCTGCGGCTGCCGCGCATGACTCTCGACTCCTGTAGCTCCTGGGTGCTTCTTGCAATGAACTCCTGAGAGTTTGGTCTTCCTTGCCTTGTACCTTCCCGAGGGAAACATGCCTGGAAGCACCCCTCCAAGTGGTGCCCGAGTGCCTCCCTCGTGACCTTGGCAAGGTCGGTGGCTTTCCAAGAAAGAGCCCCCAAGCCCTGCCTGAGGGGGGCGCCGGGCGCGCCTTCCTATGCGAGAGAGGGTGGCGCTCCCTGATTGGGCGCATATCCTAACGCAACACCTCCGGAGGTGCCTGCCTCCTTATGGCTTGGGCCAAGCGAAACCTTCTTCTTCTTAAGGGTCGCCTCGGGAAGTCTTCCGTTCCTGTGGTCCGGGTCTTCGATTGCGGCGGCTTGGAACGCCCGCTCAAGTGAACACACCGCGTCCCTTTCTTCACAGGGTATGGTGATGACTCCACCACTTCCTGGCATCTTGAGGATATTGTATCCATGATGAGTCACTGCCATGAACTTGGCCAGGGCTGGGTACCCGAGGATGGCGTTGTATGGCAGACGGATGTGGGCGACGTCGAAGTCGATGAGCTCGGTGTGGTAGTTGTTGCGCTGCCCGAAGGTGACTGGAAGGCGAACCTGCCCTATTGGAATAGTGGAACCATCAGTGACTCCTGAGAAGGGCTTGGTTGGCTGAAGTTGATCGTACGGCACTTGGAGATTGTCGAACATCTCGACGTACAGGACGTTGAGTCCTGCTCCGCCGTCAATGAGGGTCCTGGTGACCTGCACGTTGCTGATGACCGGGGAGCAAAGCATCAGGAGGACTCCGGCCATTGCCGCGCACTTGAGCTGATCCGCTGAGCTGAACGTGAAAGCGCATGCAGACCATGTGAGAGGGCGCGTGGCCTCAAGCTTGGGAAGGACTGCATTCACCTCGCGAGCAAACTGCTTGAAGATGCGCTATGAGGCTGGGGCCTGCACGCCACCCAAGATGCAAGCGATTGCGCGCGGCTCCTGGAAGCCCCAGCTCCCTCGTCTTGTTGTTGGTCTTCGTTCCTCCTTGGCGGTGGCGGCAGAGGAGGAAGGCATGCGTTGTCGTGCGGGCGATTCTCACGAGGCTGATCTCCCCAGCCTCCCTCGCGAGGCTGGTCCTGCCAGCTATCCTCGCGAGGTCGGTCACGCCACCCTTGGCGAGGGCCACGGTCTTCCCATCGTCCGCCACCTCTTCCTCCTCCTCGGCCATAGCCCTTGTCATTGCGCTCGGGGCATCGGACGATACGTCCATCTCTCACGGCCCTGAGCTCTTGACATTCGTTGGTGTTGTGGGTGTGGAGGTCGTGGTACACGCAGTATCGGCTGCCCTTGGATGACTCAGGCTGATCCCTGCCTCGCTTGGTGTCTGGTTCTGCTGCTAGCACGGCAGCCCCCTTGCGCTTCACGTCCTTGGCCTTGGGCTTCTTCTCTTCTAGGTCGGCAGCCGGGAGTTCGAGGAGGGAAAGGCGCCCTTCCTCAGCCCTGGCGCACTTGGTCACCAAGTTGAACAGCTCCAGGGATGTGCACAGGTCTTCATGGATTGCTAGCTCCTCCATCTTGATGTCGCGTACGCCATCAGAGAAGGCCGAGATGATGGCTTCTTCAGTCACCATGGGGATCTTGGGGCGAGTGTTGTTGAAGCGCTGGATGTATTTCTGCAGGGTCTCCCCTTGCTGCTACTTGATGCGGCGCAGACCGCTCACGGCCGGGGGCCGGTCGCGAGTGCCCTGGAAGTTGGTGATGAAGCGAGTGCGCATCTCGTCCCAGGAGGAGATTGTGTCAGGAGCCATGTTCAAGAGCCAGCTGCGGGCCCCGTCCTTGAGCACCATGGGGAACTAGTTCGCCATGACCCTTTCGTCTCCATTGGCGGCTTCGATGCATAGCTCGTAGAGCTGCAGGAACTTCGCGGGGTCCGCCGTGCCATCGTAGCGTGGGGGCAGGCAGGCTTGAACTTGCCTGGCCATGCGACGCCGCGTAGCTCGGGGGTGAGGGCACGGCAGCCTGCTGTGGCCACCGGCGCCTTTTGCTGGTGCTGGGCTTGTTCCCGGGGATTACCGCGCGTCGCCGTTTGGAGCAGCGCGGGGTCTTGGCGTGGAGGTGCAGGGACGCGATCTTGGCGCGCCGGCGGTGGGAGCGCGCGAGCACCTTCTTGGGGACGAGGGATCTCATGGCAGCTCCTTTCTTGCTGCGCAGGCGCCGGACATGGAGGGTCTCTCCCTGGGGCTGCGCGCCTTGGAGCCATGGCGCCTTCTTGGGGAGGAGGTGGTGGAGGCACCTCCTGATCCTCGCCTCCTGCGCGGAATGGAGGGCGAGGCAGCGAGAAGGACGGCAAGGGGAGCCCCCTGCGGCGCTGACAAGTTCGGTGATGCGGGCGAGCCAGTCCTCATAAAGGTCGTCGACGGGGCGGCAGTGCAGAAGCTCTCTTGCCAGGAGCAGCGCGGCGTGCGCGTCCGTGGGGGCGCGACGGGCGTGGGACGACGAAGTGGCTAGAGTTAGCGACAGTGTGGCGGTGCGGCCCTCCCGCCTTACCGAAGGATGCTGGGACGAGGCCTGCTGCTCGTTCCCCACCGGGCCGGTGGCGGCGTTGGCGGCAGGCGACGGGGAACGACGAGGGCGTCTGCCGACGGGCGCCGTCTGGGCGACGCGGGTGGTGAGAGCAGCCCGGTGGAAGATAGGGGCACGAGCCAGGTAGGGGCGTGAGCCCGACGAGCGTCAGCCATGGACACGACGGAAGATCACACGCGAACAGCGGAAGAAAGATTCCGGCGCACCCCTACCTGGCGCGCCAAATGTCAGATTTCGGGTTCTGGCAGACCCTTGAGGTTCGAACACTGGGGTGCGTGCGGAGATCTCTCCCCTACCAATCTACGTCCAATCTCCTTGTGTGATCTAACTGGAAACGATGAACAACACAAGGGGCATGAGGTTTATACTGGTTCGGGCCACCGTTTTGGTGTAATACCCTACTCCAGTGTGTGGTGTGGTGGATTGCCTCAGGGGCTGATGATGAACAGTACAAGGGAAGAACAGCCTCGCGAGAGGTATTCTTGAGCCGGTGCGATGAACTGCTCGGGTGAGTTCAGTCGCCTCTCTCTCTCTCTCTCTGCTAGGGCTCTATCAGATCTCTAGATGTCTCTCGATCTCTTCCTTCTGTCCGATCCTTAGATCGATGTCCCTCTACTCTGTGGTGGCTAGCCCTATTTATAGAGGCCCTGTGCCTCTCCCCAAATAATGAGCGGGAAGGGCGCCAACAATTGGCCATTTTGAAGGGGAACATCTAGTACTAGTTATCCTGACCAAAGGTGGTCTTCGGCTGTGAAAAGCACTGGTGATGACGCTGTCTTGGGCTCCACGGTGACCTTCGTCCTTCCGCTCTGTTGGTCTTGGTCTCGTTGCACCGGAATGGCAATCTTTTCCCGATGCCTTGGCCTGTGCTTGCCCCCTTTGCACCAAAGGGGAAACAAGGACACTGCGCAGGCCGGCACCCCCTGGCGCCTGCCTGGTCTCGATCGTCATGGCTTGTGTCACGGGCTCCTCGCAAGGTACCCCTACCTTGATCTCTTCGCCTCCTCGCGAGCCTGCCTGATGAGGTTGCCTTTGAGGAAGCTTCCGGTTGTCCGCCCCGCGAGGCTTGGCCCCTCGCGAGGGTCTTGAGCTTGAGCTGATGAAGATGCGCCGCGCTGGGCCCCCACTTGAGCCACGCCGCAGGCCGCAGGCAGGCAAGTCTGGGGACCCCCATTCCTAGAACACCGACAAATGCTACTTTCTTGCTTTCTTTCCCATTTATATAAGTCAGATGCTTCTTTTTGTGGGCTTCTGTGTTATCCACCGTTATTGACCAATAATTGTTTCCTTTAGACCTTTGTGTAAACAAGGTTGTCTACTTCACCTTGTTGCTATTGCGACCTTTCGGTGCACTGCACAAAACACTTCTGTTTTAGGAGTGTTTTGTGCAGTTCAACCAAAATATCACACCGACAACGTTGCTTGATTGCTTGATCTTAGTGGAACTGCACAAGAGGAGATCTGACTTACTATCCGTGTTGGAAAATTTGTTTCAGATCTTCTTGTGAGTTGTTTGAATTCTGCGTAATGAGAGGTCGGTACTGGCCTTGTTTCACATGATTGTGCAGCGTGCTTTCATATGTTGTGCTACTTATACGATAATGTTGCTTGATTTTAGTGAATTGCACAAATGGAGACCAGACTTCCAATCTGTATGTGCACTGTAATATCCCATTGAGGTAAGAGAATGATATTTCACAATTATTGGCCTATATTTTGCTACTGTCATCGGATATTAATGTCGTTGTTTAGTGCTATACTTGTGCTCTCTAATTGACATGCCAAATCTCACATTGAAGGCGAAGCTTGTATGTTATTGAACCAAGTGATGAAGGGGAAGAACAAGTGGAAGAAAAACAAAAATCAACTCCCGGTGTTGTAGTGAAGCACTGGAACTGTGATGACACAAGTAATGATATGGCTGGAACGAGCAATTGTTTTGGCACTAATTTGATGCCACTCTTAATGTAATATGTAATTATCTCTACTTGTGCAAACAGGGATCTTGTTTGAAGTAACATATATTTTAGTGGAACTGCACAAGAAGATGTTGGAAAATTAAACTAATCGAGGAGTATATAGTAAGCATGGCAACCGCAGTAGATAATAACAGATGGTTCCCGAAGTGCTTCATATGTATTCTCTACACAATAAGCCTCCTGACAAAGGTTGGTACTGGCCCACGGATTTCATCCATATGATTTAGCTTTGTCATCTCTATTGGTGTTGTGCTACTATTTAGATACTGTCATGAGAAAGTGGTATTGTTCTCGAGAAGTACTTCATGTGTGTTGTTTTAATTATTTCCTTTCCTTTTTTTCAAGCAAACAGGGATGCAGCATTTAGTTGTTCTCTTGTCTTTGCACAATAGGATCATCCTCTTCATATCAGAAGGAAGCAGTTGAAGGATGGTTACAATACTACCCACAAGAACAAACTAACTTCAGCTCAGAAGGACTCATGGATCTCCATCTTTGTTGTTGTGATGGCCAATACAATGTTGTTTTAGGATCTTTCTGGTGAGTTCCATTTTTTTAATGTGCTCTGCATGGATCATGTAGGTTGTCTGTTTAAACTGTCAATTCATAGTACAATTTGCTTTATACTAATCAATTTTTTGTACTTATGCAAACAGGGACGCTCAGCTTGATTTCAATGGGAACTGCATAAAATGTTCTGATGGTTCGTGCCCTCCATTATACTTAATCATGCATGATATATCAAATGTTCACGAATCATTCATTTCCACCTCCATCCACAAAATTAGCTACAAGAAAGGAGGTGCAGATATGTTCAAGGCGTTGCAACATATAAAGGTGAAATCATACAAGCTAGCGAAGTTGGTTCATTTTAGTGGAACTGCACAAAAAGAACAGCTGGTTTATTTAGCACTAGGTGACATGCCAATGTCCGAAATGATGGCAAACCCCGCCTATTCCACAATCATAGGCATTTGATATTTTGGAATGGGAAAAGCTTGTCAAAGTTTGCTCATTGATGTACGCAAAGACACGCCTGTGATATTTTGGAGTGGGACAACCTTGTCAATTTTTTCTCATTGATGTTAACAAGACATGCATTTGATATTTTTGAATGGGACGCCCTTTTCTTTCAGCAGCATCGATTGATTTTTCTTTATTCTGTAGTTGTGAAGTAAATGTTGGCTCTGACACTTTAATCACTGAGATGCATAATCATCGATTCATTTGAATGTTCTCTATGAATTGCCAGGCCTGTGAGTTTGATTGCAATGTACGGGCACGCTAAAAAGCTGCTCAAACTTTTGTACGTGTGAAACTGCTGCAAACGAAGTGATCCCCGTGCGTCCTAGGAATCATGCTAGTACGTATTGCTTTGCATGTTCATCCAATGCCAGTGATACAAGAATTTGAATGTATTGTTTTGCATGTTCATCCAATGCCAGTAATACAACAATTCAAACTAATCAAACTAAATTCGTTCATACGCAGTCGTATCTATATCTATATCTATCTATCTACTATCTACTATCTACTATACTCTTATATTCTTATAAAAAACAAAGTTGGTGATGATGGTGTGCCTGGCATCCTGCAATATAGGACGTTCAATCTATACCTGACGGATAGGAAAGAAACTATCGCAATTTTGCAGAAAAATACCCACACCCCTCTCCAGATTTGTCGATAAGGCCTTCCCTCGTTCATCCTTTTCTCTCACAAGATAAACTACTCATACAAATGCATCTTGATGTTCCGTGCAACGCACAGGCATCTTGCTAGTCTACTACTCTTATAAATAACAGAGTTGGTGAGGATGGTGTGCTTGCCATCCTACAATATAGGTCGTCGGATTTATATCTGGCGGATAGGAAGGAAACTATGGAAATTTTGCAAAAAATATACCCACACCCCTCTCCAAATTTGCAAATTAGGCCTTCCCTCATTCATCCTTTTCTCCCACAAGATAAACTACTTATACGAATGCATCTTGATGTTTCGTGCAACGCATGGGCCTCTTGCTAGTTTCATATAAACATACCGGATTTCATTACATTTCATATAAACATGCTAGAGGTATTTTTTCGAGAGTACACCAACGGCGTACCATATTTTTATAGAAGGCAGAAAGTTTAATTACAAGAAGCTAGCATAGAATGCGAACATTTAGGCCAGCCGACTCCAACAAGTCAAACTAAGGCAACTCTCTCACAAATAGTTGTAGACCTCCTACACCTATCCCTGCAGACCTAACATCATGCACCTCCTTCGTGATTTGGCACAACAATTACGTAGGGTTCTTGAATTGCAGCGGCCTGCTAAACACCCAGGAATTTCTTTGCTTCCACAAGGCCATGCCGTGATAATTACCAGAGTATCAAAACCATGCCGCTCGGCACGCCTGAACTGGCTCCTCGCCCAAAGCCACCATTCCAAAAAAGTGTCATGAGGCTCCGGTGTCCTGATCTGAATGTTGAGTTCATGGAAGCCCAAGTACCAAACCTCCCCTGCATACGCGTACTGAATCAGAATATGCTCGACGTTATTTTCGTCCTGGAGGCATATGAAGCAAGGCGAGGGGTGTTCCTGTAATCCATGTCTGGCGCGGTGATCCGAGGTCCATAGCCGAAGTTGCACTGCCAGCCAAGCAAAGATTTTGCACCTGAGGGGTGCCCAGCTCCTCCACACGCACTTCGCAAAGGGGACCCTCTCTAACCCAGCGCACAACCTCTGATAGGTATATCTCGCTGTGTAAACTCCTGAGATGTCACAAGGCCACGAGAAAACGTCTGGTAACTGCGCGTCCCTCTGCACTGATCCAACCGCGTGCCCAAGATGCATAAGTTGGGGCTGAGTCGTGAAGGAAAAGTTTCTATGGATGTCCTGGAGCCATCTTTTATTATCCAGCGCCTCCTGAACCGTCCTTTAGTTGCGCGTACGAGTACCCACGCTTCTATAAATCAGCGGTGCGATCTCAACAATCGCAAAACCATGAATACATCTATCCCTCTAGAACAAAACATGGCTTCCTCCCCACCTTGATCATCACTAGGATGTCGAACACCTGCCTAGCCAGCTGGTCATCAGACATGGGAATGCCTTGCCACGGTCTGCCTGGATATGTTCTGCGGAGCCATTCCCAACGAACTCGCAGCGCCAGAGCTTGTATTTGCAGATTCTTCACGCCCAGACCACCGAACTGAGTCGGCCGACAGATGGAGTTCCAAGCGACTTGACAGTGCCGTCCACTAACCTTCTCTTTTCCTTTCCAAAAGAATGCTCTCATCCAACTGTTAATCTCTTCGGAGACCCAAATTGGCGCTTCCAGAACCATTAAGTGGTGAACGGGCCACGCTGTCGCAATAGACTTCACCAACACTAGCCTGCCGGCCCGCTGGATTAGCCCTCTATGCCATGCAGGCACAAAGCGTTTAGCCTGGTCCAGAAGGGGTTGCCATTGCGCCCTGGTTAGTTGCTAGATCGCTAGTCGCAGGCCAATATACTTGAAGGGGAACTCACACGCCTGACATTGTAGCACGTCTGCCACCCTCTACTGATCTTTATCGTCCCCTCTGATGAGTATGGCTAATGATTTGGTGTAGTTAACCTTGAGACCGGACGCCTCGCCGAAGATGTGGAGGGCATTCCGAACAAAGCTCATGTCCCGCGCCGAAGGTGTGATGAACAGGGCAACATCGTCGACGTAAATCAACAAACGCTGCAGAGCCGTAATACCTATGAATGCACTGATAATGCCATCCGCCTCCGCTTTGTTGATGATGCTAGTTAGCACGTCCATCGTGATCACGAATAGCAGGGGCGAGATGGGGTCTCCTTGCCTTAAATCTTTGGCATGCACAAAACTCCTCCCTCGGATTCCATTCACAATGACGTTGGTGCTCGCCGAGTTAAGTAGCGCAGCCACCCAACCAATCCAATTGTTGTCGAATCCTTTTGCACGAAGAACGTCGAAATGGAACGTCCACGCCAGGGAATCAAAGGCGCGCGAAATATCCAATTTGAGGAACACCCCTGGATCGCGACGGGCATGGATTTTCCGTGCTACTTGGTGCACGAGCAGGAAGTTACCATGTAGGCTCCTTCCAAGGATGAAGGCAGACTGGTTTGCCGCAACAATATCCTTCATCCTCTTTCTGGCTCTAATCACGAGCATCTTAGTGAACAATTTGGCCACACTATGGGGAAGACTGATTGGATGGAAGTCTCCAACCTCTTGAGCATCCAGTTTCTTCGGGATGAGGACGATGTGGGCACAGTTGTGCTTGCTAGATCCTCTGCTATCCCCCACAAACAGCTTTAGCAAGACGGCCCTGATATCCTTCTGGATGATTGGCCAAGCACGGTGGTAGAAAGCCCCAATAAATCCGTCCGGCCCCGACGTGCGACCCACGGGTAGCAATTTAATGGTGCTCCAGACTTCTTCCTCCGTGAATATGTGTTCGAGCTCTTGAAGATCAGCAGCTTGTATCCCAAGAAACTCACGGTTCAAACCGGCCTCCCTCGCTTGGGCACGCCCCAGCAGCCCTTCATAAGCTTCGTTAAAGATTTCCTCCTTCCGTTCCTGGTCAGTGTAAATAATACCATTGTGTTTCACATGAGCTATGAAATTCTTCGACCTCCTTCCATTAGCCACAGCTTGAAAGAGCTTGGTGTTCGCATCCCCCCCTTGATACATCGTATCCTCGATCTCTGTCTTTCAGTAGTACGCTCCAGTGGCGCAAGGCCTAGCAGCGCATGCTTGAGGGTGCGTCTGAGCCATAGCTCACCTGGGGAGAGCAGCCTAGCTTCCTGAACTGTGTCGAGCCTAGCGATCACCCAATTGGCTACCGCCATCTGAATTTTTATGTTCCATGTCTTATGCTAGCCCCAAGCCTGGAGGGCCATTGCTGTGTTCCTGAGGAGAGCACCGAATGCTTAAAAGGATCCACAATCCCTTCGTCACAAGTCCAGGCCTCCCTAACGGCCTCCTCAAATCCATCCAGCTTAGTCCAATAAAGCTCAAAACGGAATCACTTCTTGGAACAGAAAGGTGCACTCATGGAAAGGTGCAAAGGCGCATGATCCAATATGTTAGTCGAGAGGGCCTGGAGAAGGCAGTCCGGGAAGCTAAGTTCCCAATCGACAGAGACCAGCACCCTGTCGATCTTCATCATGGTCGGTGAGTCCTGCTCGTTAGACCAGGTAAAAGTCCTACCATGCATGTATAGCTCTTTGAGCTCGTGCGTATCTACAAATCCTTTGAACCACTGCATCATTCACATGTTAAGATTCGTGTTGTTTTTCTCAGATGCATGGAGGATCATGTTAAAGTCGCCAAGGACCATCCATGGCCCCTGACAAACTAGCCTCCTGGCACGAAGATCCTCAAGAAACACGATTTTAAGCTCGTCTTCTTGCAGTCCATAGACCCCAGTGATCCACAGTTAGTACCATCCTTATTGTGAACCAGGCCACTAAGGGAGTTGGTGTCGTGCACAAGGCCATCCACATCCATCACCGATCTATCCCACACAAGCAGAATCCCGCCACGAGTCTCGCACGCCAGTAAATAATCGAAGCCGTCAAAGGAGGGACCTAAACATTGAAGAACCACAAATTGATCCAGTACATCAAGTTTTGTTTCCTGCAGGCACACCAGGTTTACCTTGGCTTCCTGCACAAACTCCCTAACTGCTGCCCTCTTCGTGGGACAGTTCAGCCTGTGCACATTCCAACATAGAATTTGGGGATTTGTATCCATAAAGAAAGAAGCAAAAGACTTTGGAACCCGCCAAGAGCTCAATGGGCATGCACCGCCGAGGCCGAGCCCTTCTCTAGAACATCCATGGGTGGCACCTCTTTGCCGAAGAGCGCCGCGATGACCCAAACATGTTGATCCTGTAGTGGCGAGTCGAAGATGTTCTGCAGCTCGCTAACAATCGTGTCGTCCACGTCCAAGTCATCCGGCACAAGACCCAACGCTCTCATAAGCACATTCTCTGCCTGACTGGCCCTGCTACTCCTATGCTTCGAAAGCTTCTTGCTACTGCGGGTGCAGCAGCGTGGGGTGAAAGGCTCTGCCTCCGCTCGAAGGTTGGAAGCTTGGACTTCCTTGAGAAGGGGTGAGCTAGCTTCTTCATTAAGGTGGAGCAGAATCATTTGAGCTTAGCGTAGGTAGTAGATTCCTGGGCTGACATGCCCTCGAGTTCAGTAGAGTGGACGATCGGCATGTCCAAATCCTCTCCAAGTGGTTGCCCGAATGGCAGCACGTGATCGTGCATGGCCTCGAAGGGAGCAGCCGCAATGATTGGGCCATGTAGCGCCGGAATCAACACCTCACTCTCAGGTAGGCCAGCGCCCGGTCCCCCATGCACCCCAACCTCCAGGTGACACGCGTCCACCTTAGTGTATCTACCAGCCGATGGAATAACTTGGTCGGAACCCAAGATTGGGATCAGAGCTGGCGCGGGATTATCTGCATCAGACAGACTTCCAGTCTCCGTGGGCACAAGCGGGGCACACGGTTCTAGCTGCAGCCCAAAGCCGGTAGAAACATCGTCCACCACTTCCCCAGGCTCCAGCACAGGCAAATCCACCTCGGGATCCTTTGAGACCGAGGGACAGGGCCCGTAAGCGTGTTAGTCAAAGGAGAGTCAAGTCCCACCTGATCTTCCGCGATCCCCGGAATTGGCACCGGCCCCAAAGCAGCAAGGCCCACCTGATCTCCTGCACGAGCTGTCGTGTAGTCGACAGTGTGCGTCTCCGCCTCGTCAAAGATTGGCGTGGCACCAGATCCCACCACTGGGCCCATGCCCTTATCCTGTACCAAAGAGGTAACTACCACCAACTCCTCCGGGGAACTGCGCGCCAGGACAACCACAGTCTCCAAGACAGGGACATGTGGTGCTCTGGCTGGCAGACTCACAATGGGCGGCTCCACTATGGCAGCGCGGCATGTGGGGCCTGACCTAGGGGAGGGGTCCATGGGTGGTAGCCGCTAGCTGGAGGGCCCCACTCTACCCACCAGGGCCTGCGCGTAGGACCGACCCACTGCCGCACCGGCGGCGCTGCCACCCTCCCTCGCGGGACCACGGGGGTCGCGCACACCCCTCGTCCAGGGAAGGACCTGCAGCTCGCCGCTGATGAACGAGTCATCGGAGTCATCCGGCAATCCACTATGTCCACTCCCATCAGAACTAGGTGGCCGGCGCCAGTTCTTCGGTGGTGTGAAATCTCTCACGCGCCCGATGTGCACAAGGGTGGGGTACTCCAGCAGCCGACTGCAAGACTAGCGGCGAGCCGCCCGCAACTTCAACTCCTCGACCGGCTCCGGAATCCACAAGCGCTTCTCGATAGGAATGCGGTTTGGATCACGGCACCAAGCCCGAAGCTTGAATAGCGACAAGTCCTCCCGGCTGGCTGTCTCCGGCGCAAGGCTGACGATGTCACACAACGACCCAAGGATTTTGGCCGCTGTCTCGCATTCCCAAGCGTGGGACGGAATGCCCTCGATCATGATGTCCACCAGCACCCTCATCACCCTGGCAGTGGCCTGGGCTTTCCTGAGCCATGGCCCGAAGAAAAGCTCGAATCCCCGATGCACAACCGAGCCGGCACCCGTGGCGCGGTTGCGTAACTCTGAGGTGGAGAAAATGATCAGGAAGTCCTCTGCCGCCTCCACGCAGGACAGTGGTGGCCTAGCGCCTCCAACGTACGCCACCCCAGCCAGCCTGAGCCTGGCCTCCCTGTCGTCCATGACCGAAGAGCGCCTAAGAACGCAGATGTTGTCGGCCGTCGCCACCACCGGCAGCATAGGAGGCATGGGGTGCGCCACAGGGGCACTTGGTGAGAACTGTGCTGGCGGCGCTGGCAGCGCGTTCTTCCAAGGATCCAGCAGAATATGCCCAGAACCAAATGCCGACGGGGACCCAGGCTCCATCCGCGTACCTTAGCCGCGGCAGCGCGATAGAGCTCCTCGACCAGCATGGGGCTGCGGGGCGTCTTGCACTGGCCGGATGAGTGGCGCTCCAGGTTGCAGCAGCTGCAAAGCGGCGGAAAGGTGCAATCTTGCTTCCGGTGGCCGGCCCTGAAACATTGACAGCACGGGGACTGGTTGCGCTCTGAGGAGGAGGAAGAAGGCGGACGGGGCGAACCCTGGAGGCACCGCTGCGCCTTGTGTCGCCGCCAGAGAGCCTTGCGGGAGGCCTTGGCCCGGTTCCAGTCGGCCTCTTGCCCGGCATCCGCCGGCCCTGGCGCCGGCGCCCAGACCGACGCGGGACCATCCGAGGAGGAGCGGGCACACGGGGAGCCCGACAGGCCCAGGCCAGATACCACAGGGCAGGGACGGGGGAACACAGCGAGACGGACTCCGGGCTCTCATATCTGGCCGCCATGAGGAGAAGAGCGAACGGAGGAGACGGTCAGTTGACTACCAAAACTAGGGAGGTGGCCGCCGGGACCGGAGTGGTCGCCGACATAGGAGAGGTGGACGCTGGGGCCGGGGTGGCCGACAGCGGAGCACAGGGGAGGAGCGCTAGAGACCACTAGTATTTTTTTGAGAGCGCGTGCAGGAGCGCATGAGATACATGCTGGAGGTATAATTATACCTAATCTATGATCTCTGGCGCCCATTTCCCGTGTCTGGCTGAGCCGAACAGAACCTTATTCTCCAACACAACTCTCCGACTCCACGTCGCCGCCAAGAAGCTAATCGGCCGTCAATATTTAACCTGCCAAGCTTGGCTTCAATTGGAGTGTAGTAGCGGTGGCCTTACTTGGACCCAAGCGGCTGAGACCTACCGTGTTCTACTCTTCATTGTCTTCTATGTGGCGCGGCCCCGTTGGCAGCGAGGCGGGGCCTCGATGGAGCCGGCAATGTCCTTTGTCTCGTTGCTGGCGGAGCAGGGAAAATCCTCGGGGCGGGGCCTTGGCTGAGCTGGCAATATCCTCTGCCTCGTTGTTGGCGGGGCGGGGCCTTGGCGGAGCAGAGCCTCGCCAAAGCCAGCAAAGTCCTCTACCTCAGTGCCGGCGGGGTGGAGCCGGCATTGCCCTCCGCCTCGTCGTCGGTCTCGTGAAATAGCGCATCGCCCGCTTCATTGCCCTCTTTGTAGGTGGCCGCAACCTCCGCCACCTGCATGCGGTACTGTCAGCGCACAAGGTGGCTCTCGCGGGCTGAGCGGTATGACTCGAGCAGCGCCTCCTGCTCCGCCCGCTCCACGGCGATCTGCTCCTCCGCCTGCTGTAGTGGTTGTAGGCGGCGTCGACCTGTGCCTCCTGGAACTGCTCCTCACGCTTCTGCCTCACCATGTCCATGTATTGGGCACGGGCCTCACCGATGGTCATGGGGCCATGCACCAGCGAGGATCGCACAGAGGAGGGGGTTGGCGCCAGATCGTCGACTACCACGTTCTCCATTGGGATGTCGTCGTCCTCCAGCTGCCTGCCAGCCAGCCAGCCGGCAGCAATGGCTACCATCTCCTTCTGGTCCGTTGTCCGCCCGGCCCGAAGAGAGCTGGAGCGCAACCAAGCCATGGTGGGAGTGGTGTGGATAGGAAAAAGGGAACAGAAGCGGATGACTGTGGCTATGGCCGACGCAGCAGTTTATATAGCAACGGTGGGCGGCACAGGGACTGACGGATGGCGCCAGAGTAGCCATCTCGGCAACCACGTATCATTAATGTGGGCGGCAGATGAATGGACGGATGTCACCTGTGTCATTTGAACGTGGAGCAATCGCCTGCACCAGGAAGCGGCACGGGCGGCCCTGACCTTTTTGGGCGGAAAGTGCGCGCGGGCGAGGGAGGTGGTCTGGGTGGGCCAGGGCGGTCAGACTCGTGCTTGGCAATGGTCCAGTCCAGCAGCCGGACATGTTGGCTCACCTGCGAGCTCGCCTTGCTCAGCGACGACAATCAGACGATGGACGTGGCTTCCGACCAAGAGCCGGCGCCACCACCCAAGCCGGTTCATACCGTGTTCACCATAGAGCAGGTGCGGCCGCACTTTGACGCCCTAATGGTGAAAGAGCTACCAATGCAGGACGACCTATGTTGCAACCTCCATCTCCTCAATGAGCACCGGCTCGCAGAAGGACGAATCGCTGGCGAACAAATGAATGACAATGCTTTCGTGGACATGTGGCCCTATGATCTTGGCTTCCTGAATGAGTAGCGGGTGCTATATCAGACCATCTGTAGGGCCCGCGAGGCCCTCTCCGCCATCCTTCCAGGTGTTGTGCTCGTCGTGGCACCGCCATCTCGCGTTTTCAACATGGTCAATGAACATGAGCAATCAGGAGATGACTTTAATTGGAGAGGATGACAGTGGGGACCAACCAGGGCCATAGCCACACGTATGCAAGTGCCTCCTTATTATATACAACTATAATTTTTTGCTTCCTCCTGGTTTCCTGACATCACAGTCCCACACCATTGTCAACCTATATAGTCAATAAACGAGAGAATTGCACAAGGAGGGGTCAACAGTTGGGACCCAGTAGCTCGAGCAGTAGGTGTGAGCAGAGTTTTTCTTGAGCGATATTTTTGTTGTTGTTCAGATGAGATCACCTTGGTGGGCTGTGGCCTGTCTATCTCAGGCTATTATTTTATGTCGATCAAATATCCAGCCCATATATTAAATTTTTTAAGCTGAAAATGGCTAGCCCCGCTATACTTTTTTTAAGGAATACCCAGCCCAGGTCAACTTGTTATTCTCCACCCCGTTGGGCTACAAATATTTCCTAGGAGGGATGCATTAGGCCTAACAAGAAAATGGGATTTAAGAAATAATAAATGGGGTGTAATTATAAGAACTGGGCTATAACTATGAAAAATGCACCAAACAAGTAATTAGTTAGAAAATATTATTTTTGGATTTGAACATTTTAATTTCATTACTTGTTGCGTGTGCAATATTTCGTTGGATTTTTACACTATACAAATTTATTTTGAAATTATATTTAATATGACTTGAAATTTCAGGATAAAAATATTTCGGATCCCATCAAAATGTGGGAAATTTTATTCAATTTTGTTTTGAGCATTTGGTTGAAATCATTAATCGTTGTCCTAGCTAGAAAATGGGTTGTAATTTTAACAAACTATAAATGGGATGTAGTAAATTCCATTAGAATTCAAAAATGGGTTGTACATTCTTACAAATCGCAAATGAGCTATATTTTCTCTGCCACACACTTGTGGGCCTAATAGGTTGACGCGTACGCAAGGGTTTATCAACTTATAAATGAACACACGATTCTAGCAGCAGTGACTGTTGGATGTCCATCCAACGGATGTCATGCTTCTTCTTCAATCTCGGATATTCTTGCTTTAGCCGCCCAAACCACTGCCGATGGTACCGTCTGCTACTGCCTCCAGTGGCCGGTTGTGCTGTCGCACAGGACTCATCGGCCCACCCTACTCCCATCGTTATCCAGGCCATTCCTCTACTCACCAACACCTCCTGTTATTCTCCGACGATGGCAGCCTCACACCGCAGCCGAACCAGTGAACCCTCATACTCCCCTGCGTGTGGGAATCCACCTGCCTTGTCTTCCCTGGCTCCGCATCATTCCCTTCCTAGGCCTCGCCTTCGTCCACCGCTTGGGTGTTGTCCGCGTGGCGTGGTCAACATGGTCAACGAACGACTGCCATCGGAAGAGGACTCTACGCGATGAGGCTGACAGATGGACCCACCAGCTACATCTTCGCACGGAAGGAAGTGTGTCCATATTACGGGGAAAAAATGATTCTTCCCCCTGAAAGCTAGGACCCACCAGCTATATCTTCGCATGCAAGGAAGTGCGTCCTTGTCCTCCCTGACAGCTAGGACCCACCCGGTCGAAGCATACGTAGTGTTTTCTGTCTGGTCACGAATGTGTAGGTACATACTGGTCGATCGGTCTCTCTGCAACGATGAACCGTGGCCGAGCAAGCAGCGGAACATATAGTAGTAGAGCCCCAACGTAGTCCCTTCTAACCCGTGTACACGTACGTACAACCACATGCCAAAAATACGACCAGGTACGTACGTACGGGCGGGGTCTCGAATGCCTACTCACGCATACATACAGCCAGGGCTCGTGTACATCAAGAGGCAACGGACGGCAGCAATGGCGTCCTGTTCATCGGAAGCCAACCGGCTGGGTCGGAACGGAGAAACTCCTTCCTGTTCATCGGGAGGCAACAGAATGCGTCGTGTTCATCGTGCTCATCGGGAGCCAACCGGCTTGGACGGAACAACCGAAACGGGGTCTGGCGTACCGCAGTACGGAGGAAACGGCCTTCTATTCGACTGGCTACGGTCGAAACAACATCCTGTTCATTAGGAGGGGTGTGGAGTACCGCAAAACAGAGGAAATGGACTTGTTTTGGAGCACCTACGGTCGAAATGAGGTCTTGTTCATCAGGAGGGGTGTGGCGTACCGCAAAACGGGACTTCACGGGCTATTGTTCATCCACCGTCGACTTCCTCCAGCCTCCACCTGCTACTGTTCTTCCACCGTCCACTTCCTCCAGCCTCCACCAGCTATTGTTCATCCACGACGTCCTGTTCATCCAGCCTCCACCAGCTAGTGTTCATCCAGCCTCCACCAGCTCCTGTTCAACCAGCCTCCACGGGGTCCTTTTCAACCAGCCATCCACCGGGTCCCTCCACCGGCTACTATTATTCCACACCCACCTCCTCAATCGAGCTCCTGTTCGTCCAGCGGCAACAACCTCTACTACCACAGGATCCTATTCATCCAACCCCCATCGGGAACTGTTCATCCAACCCCCACCGGGGACTGTTCATCAAGAGGCAGCTTCGATCGACTTCAGTTAGCAGTAGTAGCAAAGGAGTCACTTGGGTTCAGTTAACAGCCAAGGGATCGATTGAGGTTCAGTAACGTAGCTAGTGCAATTGCTCGGGTTCAGTTAGAGTCCAACGCCTCGCACACACACGCGTACATGTACGAGAGAAATGCGCAATCCCTTCGTGCATCGCTCGGCCCCGACCACCCACCGTAACTGGGAACTCTCTGAAATTTTCCTCACCCACGCTTCTACCACGATTTTTCCATCATGGACGGCCCAAAGAATGTCATGCGGGTGCGTCCCCGGGGTCCCCGGCCCGCCCAGTACGAAAAACCCTTTTTTGTCATGATTTTTTTCATAGAAGTATGAGCACACCACATCTATGATGATACGTGGTTTTGTCACAATTATCGTCATAGAAGTGTCATAAGCATGATAGAAAAAATTCGTTCGACCCAAAATGTCACGGATGTGTCTTTTTTTGGTAGTGAAATGTTAAACCCAGTATCATGTCATGAGAGTCCACTATGCCTACGGATTGAATAAGATCCTTCAAGTAAGTTGTCATCGGTGCATAAAGCAATAAAAATTGCTCCTAAATATGCATGATCTTTTACTGTAAGGGAGAATAAGATTTGTGTGATCTTGTGATGGTAAAGATTAAAATCATGTTTCTGAAAAGGACTTACAGTTATCGAATGAAAATCTATATCGATAGATTGATACATCTTATTATACTAAGATATGTATTGTGCTAAAGTTCTAAAGAAGTTTAAAAGGAGAAAATGTTTCCTCGAAATGCCACATAGCATAACACCATGCAGAAATCAATAGTTGATGAGCATGTGTGGATGAATAGAGTTCAGTTTACTTCAGAGATTGAATTTATCATATGTGCTATCAAATGTACAAAGCCATATGTTTCGTATGAACTAACCGTTAGTAGTAAGAACCATGGTAATCATAGAGAAATTCACTAGTGTAATTACTTAACGATTAAGTACCTCAATTGGACAAAAGATTATGCTTCTTGTCCTTGGAGGAGATGAAGAGATTGTTGTAAATAGTTACACAAAATATTTGTTGTAAAGATTACATAAAGACAGCTTCATGAATGCTATGTATTATCTAGCGAGATATAATTTTTGAAATATTTTTTAGAAACTAACATAAATTATGGATCTATAAATGATACAGATTGAAACTTAAGAAGATATTCAATAGGTGTGATATGGATCGATAAAAGGTTTATTGATAATGTAGTTCCAAAATGAATATTGACTATATGAAGATATAGCAACTGAACTACATGGAGATATAGTGTTACTATAGAATGGACTATATGAAGGTATAGTGTTACCATTAATGTAACAAAAGAATTACACAATAGAATCAGGTATTACCCACTCAAATTGGGATTCGAAGAATGTTAGATCCAGTGGTGAAGGCTCTACCACTAGCAAAGCATGTATAACACATGATAGCCATGGGTGTTAAACAAACATAAAACTAGATTATTGACTCTAGTGCAAGTGGGAGACTGATGGAAATATGCCCTAGAGGCAATAATATTTGTATTACTATATTTCCATATTTGTAATTATAGAGTTTATATTATATGATATAACTGCTATGCTCCTAGAATATGCGATTTAGTGGAAAACTCACACTAGTACAGCGAGGTGATATACAAACGGTTTTTAACCCCTTTCCGCGACGGCATTTGGAACCGTCGCCTAGTGAGTGACTGCATTAGGACGGTCCTTCCCACACGACCCAGAAACCGTCGGGGATATGCCCTCCTGGCCCACATGCTTGGCAAAATGAGGTCGTATGTGACCGACGAGTGATCAAATACGGTTATACGTACAGTAGTGCTAAAAATACAATTATACAGGCAAAATCGTTTCCGGTCGTAAGTACATCCCACACAGTCAGTCCCCGCTAAACGTTTCCGTTCGTATATACATCCTACACAGTCTCTCCAAGGAAAACATTTTCATTCACAGGTACATCACACACAGTTTCCCCGTTAAATCGTTTCTGATAGCGTTGCCATTGCGCACGATATTAATAATTTTATCGTTTGCATTATTGAATGCATCACACACGGTGCGTAGAAGAAACTATGTGGAAAAGGCTGTCCATCACACACAGTTTTTATGTGGTAAACATTTGCGCAAGGTGGCCTAAGGCAAACAGTTTTCAAGAGCATGTCGTGGGTGATCACTGATCCAACAAGGTTTATTCCTAGAAACGGTGTGCCTTGCCTGAGGTCATCACCCACGGTGTCTTCTCAATAACCATTTGCAATAGTAAAACCAAATTAGCAGGCAAATTTCCCTATTATTAATAAATCATCTATTAATATAATTGACATTTCATATTAAGCACACAATATATTTCATTTCCATATTAAGGAAGCATGATTTCATAATTGAAGTACATCAGAGTACAATATCATATAGCTTCATCACTCAGCTACCCCATTACACAACTGCACCAGCACCAAGTTTCACATGCAACATCTACAACCTTTTGAAATTAGCATCATAGACGGTATATAGACAGATGCATCTCATCTGGAAAACTGCTAAAGCGGAAGGCGAATATTTAGCCTTCATTGATGTTGAAGGTCTTTGCAACTTTAGGCTAGTGCCCGTGGATGATTGACCGTCTATCCTTTGTCCTCTTCAGGAACACTTCAATATTAAACCATGGGTATTGTATGAAAACCCTCCTCGCCTCCTGACCATGCATCAGTGAACTGCTTTAGAAAGTCCTGAAAACAAGAAAGTGCATAAATATCTTCTCTATATTGGAAATGGGGCAATGGAATGAAAAATGCAAGGTATAATAGTTAACACCATCCTGTAGTGAGTTGATGTCTTCTTCATTGTGCAGAAAGAGATCTTGTTGTTTTTTGTCGCATTTCCTTATCCTAACAATCTTTCTGAGTTTCTTGACTTGACTGATATTCATGGACAACTCATTTCCCCATATGCAAAAAGGGTCAAACTGTGGGTCAAAAACCTCTAAAAGCAGGACCTACATGAGCAAGACCAAATTGTTAAAAACCTAAATATTAGAATGGTTCCTGCAATTGCAAAATAATGTGCTATTAGACAAAGGACCATGCATGTGCAAACCTCGATTTGAAACCTTAGTGCTTCCCATTGTTTCCCTGCAACACATATAAGGTAGTTAGTGATCATGTTAAGTGAGGGTTCGCATACTATTAGTAAAATATCTTGATGAAAAATAAGCACATTGCATATTCATCAGATTAATTCAAGTGTAACATCCCAAATTTTCAATTTGGAATGTTATACACTAGATCATATGCATGTCATATTTTCTTGCATTTTGGTTGATCCTAGAAATTTCACGCAACTCAAGGACCTCCGGAGAGAGTTGGAGATTTCGTTATTTTCATATTTGAGAGTTTTCTCGAATTTTGAAAATAGGATCATTTGATTTATTTATTTTATCTTCAATAATTTTTCCGGTGTCAAAATATATGAGAGAGGGAATAATATGACTTTCCCAAATTTAGGAAAAAAATGAAGATATAATAAATAGATCAATTTTTGTTTGCCGGAGTTTTATTTGCAGTTTATTTGGATAGGAAAAATGCGCGTTTTCGAAAATTGCATTTTAGGTCCGGAGAAAAGTTCATTTTGTTCGGCTCATTTTTAGGAGTCGGGGAAAATTTACTTTAGATTTTTCGGAGTTCGTTTAGATCTCTTTTTGTTTTTTTTTCTCTGCGCGCTGAACCGTTCATTTAAAAAAAACAAAAAAAAACTGGACCAAGGCCGGTCAGGCCAAGGCCCAGCCGGGCCAAAGGCCACCGCCCCCAGGGAGCCGCGCGTGCGCTTGCCAGGCGCAAGGCCGCCGCCGCCTCTGCCTCTTAGCCAAATCCTTTATGGATTCTAGGCTTTAGCCCCTCCCCTTTCCTTATTCCGTTTATTTTCTAGATCTTTCCTACTCATATTCTAATTCCTTGCCCTCTACCCCAAGTAAATCCCTCCCCTCCCCAATATAAATACCCAAGAACCCCCCCCCCTCTAAACACATCAAATCAAAGCCCCTCTCCTCCACACCGCACCTTGCCACCCCACGCCGCGCCGCCGCACCACCCCACCTGCGCCGCCGCACCACCCCACCCGTGCCGCCGCACCACCTCACCCGCGCCGCCGCACCACCCCACCCGCGCCGCCGCACCACCTCACCCGCGCTGCCGCACCTTGACCCCGCGCCCTACGCCGCGCCACCCTAAGCCGCCGCTCGCGCCTTGCCTACGCCGCCGCCGCCGGAGCCCCGTTCGCCGGAGATCCTTGCCAAGGTTGCCCCGCGCTACGTCTATTCTTTTTCTCGGATCGTTTTCTTCTAATCGTTCCGATTCTTTTCTTCTCTAAACCGTTCCGGTTTTCTAGATCGGTTTTTCGATCGGTTTTCTTCTCCGAAACCCTAGATCGGATTCGTTTTCTTCTCCGATTTAGTTGCCTTTGGACCGTTCGTCCTAATGAACGTGATCACCGGATTCTTCTAGGTTAACGACGTCCGTTCGTTTAACCATTCTTCTTTTTCTTTTCGTCGGATTTATTCCGCGATCGCGATCTCAGATCCGATCTTCTCTCTAGTCTTTCTTTTCGCTCGTTTATCGGAATCAGGTGATTCATGCGCCTGGAGTTTCGTCTCGAAACCGCCGTTCCGTCTAATCAACTTGAACAAGCGTTTGCTACAGTAAAAATTTGACCTAGTTTCAACTTGCTAGAACTGAGTTGTTTTCTTCCGCCGTTTGTTTTCCGTTTCTTTGTTCGGTTCGTTCTTTCTTTGCAACCGGAGTTCTTAAATTGAACTTTCTGGTTCGTTCTCTTGTTCGAGTTTTACCTGTGCATTAGATGAGTGCTTATTGTATGCTTGTTGTTTGTCTGCGATAGATTACCCGGATTGCGCCGCTTGTTACTTTGAAACCCTAGGACTCGCGGATCATCAGCAAGGCAAGTAACACTTTGATCATACCTTTTCTACAACCCATGTTTTATTGCATTAGATCAATCCTCACACATTGCATGATTAGGATCTAATTAAATTGTGGGATGGGAAGTAGATGAGGTAGTACCTATTACCTGTATTATTATGAAACCTTTGGGAGTTACTTCTACGTTTGCTTATTATTATGCCATGCTATGCTAGTAGACGTGGATTGGGTGAGTGATATCCATTACGGATGTGAGTTGATAATTTAAAAAGGTTTATCTAAGGTGGAAACTTAAACACACATCTGGGTGGATTGAGGCACCTGATGTCTATCAGGACTTGCCTGTTTTTTTTTGGACCGCCACCCAGGCTCAAAGGGATCATAAGATCTTTCATGCTAGAAACTTCCGTGTGCAGCCACAAGCCATTATGGGCTCTGGCATAGTTGACTAAGTTGTGCGAACTCTTACGGGGTGGACTAGCAGATGTAGGGGTTGTAGGTGGCACGGTCTACCCCACATGTAAGGTGCTAGCGCTTTTGAAAGACTGTGTCTCGGTCATCCGTCTTCCCAAACACCATGTAGTGCGAGAAAACAAACGGAGGCGATCGAGTCTTGTGGGGAAAAGTGCGCAAACCTCTGCAGAGTAACAAACTAATCATGATTAGCCGTGTCCCCGGTTATGGACAACTTGAGTATCTAGTACTTGAATATCATTGTGAATCTCAACATGTTACTTCTAATTAATGTTGTTGGGTTTTAATTATTTTTAATTGGGATTGAGAATGCTGTCAACCATTCTCAATGTTTCACCACCACCATGATAGTTAAATAAATTTATTCCTTTGCAGTAGGGAAAAATTGGCTTTACGCAAAACTGTAACCATAGAGCTTTCCACCAGCAATAAGTGCATATAGTATAGCTGTTTCATTCCATTATTCTCTATGTGTTACATTGCCAACATATTCCATGTGCTGACCCGTTTTTGGGCTGCAACGTTAATGTTGCAGACTTTTTAGACGACGATTGAGGTGCGTTTAGGTCGTGGCCCTATACTCAGTGATGCTGCTGGAGTTGATGGACCCATTTATCTTCCAAGTCTTCCGCTGTTATTTTTATTATATGGCCTTAAGCCATATTCAGTGCAATAAGTTCTTTTTGAGCCATCGATGTAATAAGTGTGTGATTGCAACTCTGCTATAAAACCTTGATGTACTGTGTGGTGTCAGCATTACTGATCCAGGGATGACACCGTAGCACAGTAGACGTGATCCATTCGGGTCAGGTCGCTACAGAGATGGTATCAGAGCACACGCTGACTGTAGGACACGACCACTAAGTTAAAGCCATAGATCACTATTCTCTCCTCATTTTCTAACTCCTCATCTTTTCTACTCTATTAGGATGACGAACGTGAAGATTAAGTACGCTCAAACGGATGAGGGCACACCATTTGGATTTCACCTGAAGGAAGTCACCAAGTACCTGAACATTGGATTACCAAGCTTCACGGGAACCTTCAACGCCACTCTGCCTGAAGAGGAGCGCTGGAAGATTCAAGCTCATGTTCCGGGAAGGACATTCGCGCCAATCACGAACCCATAGATAGTGTTTTCAATGCACCAACCTGGAGTCTAGGAAGGAGCATGGCAGCCCATAGGACGCATTGGAGAAGTTTATCAAGAAGACCTCAAGGACACTATCTACCAGATTTGCGGACGCCGAGATGAACAATGGGAGTTAGTCAGCACCAAGAAGGATAGATCCATTGCAGCATTCATCCAGGAGTTAAACCAGCACATTCGACGCCACGAGAACCAGATGTGCAATGATATGATAGAGTTGAAGAATGCGAAGGCAAGGATCATCAAGCTAAAAGGAGAACTGAAGTCTACACGCAAGGACTACATGGACGAGATCGTAGCTCTAGCAAGGCACAATTGCGATCTTAAGCAGGAGATTGAAGAACTCAAGAGCAAGTTAGCATCCCAGGAGGACGACGAGTACGTCGCATGTCCGGACAACTACATCATCATCGACAACACCGATTCGGATCCAAGTGAACCCGACTTTGAAGATGAAGCTGGAGCAGATATCATGGAGTCTTCCACCGGTTCAAATTTCTAGATGACCACCAGATAGTAGTAGTATTCCCCCATGTAAACATTATAGTCGAGCACTTTTGCGATAGTTTTAGATCGATTGTAAGCCCTTGTTTGATTGATTGAAGTGATTTTGTGTGCATTTGCCTCATGTGCATATGGGTAGTGTTTTCCCTTTAGACCCCTCTATTCTTAATTCTCGTCTTTTCTAAACCCTCAGATGCCTCCAAGACGTGACAATGGATTTCCACCGGAGCTCACTCAGTTGATCCAGCAGCAGAATCAATTGATGCAGATGTTAGTCCAGAACCAGCAGAACAACAACAACCCACCACCACCACCACCACCACCTATTGACCACTTAGCCCGTTTCCTTACGCTGAATCCGCCGGTGTTTTCCAGTAGCACCGAGCCAATAGTAGCAAACGATTGGCTCCGTAAGATAGGAACGGAGTTGACCACTGCAGGATGCATGGATGGTGAGAAAGTGAAGTTTGCCGCACACCAGCTTGACGGACCCGCGGCAGCATGGTGGGAGAATTTCACAGCCACTTACCCAGTTGACACTGTCACATGGGATCAGTTTCAGCAAGCTTTCCACACTGCCCATGTTTCAGCAGGAGCTATGGCCATAAAGAAGCGTGAGTTTTGCAACTTACGCCAAGGAGGAAGGACTGTTGGCCAGTATGTGGAGGAGTTTAGTAAGCTAGCCCGTTATGCCCCAGATGACGTTGCTACGGATGCAGCTAAGTAGGAGAAGTTTCTGGAAGGACTGAATGATGAACTAAGCATGCAGTTGATGGTAGCGAGTTTCAACAACTACCAGGAGTTGGTAGATCATGCCATCATGATTGAAGGGAAGCAACAGCAGATTGAGAACCGTAAGAGGAAGTATGGACAGGGGAAGTATAACCCTGGAACCCACCAGAAGCCCCGTTTTGCCCCTAAACCGGGATTTAAGTTTCAGCACACCCATGGAGGAGGTAGCACGCACAACCATAATGGCCACAAGAATGGTAATGGGAATGGAGGAAGCAATGGACAGAACCGGACCACCCCATCGACCCCAACCAAGAGAGATCTGAGTAATGTCACTTGTTTCAAGTGTTCGAAGACCGGACATTATGCCAATGAATGTCCTGAAGGCTAGAATGGAAATGGCAATGGAAGCTCTGGGAAGAAGCCAAACCCTTTCAATAGGGGACAGGTGAACCACGTTAATGTGGAGGAGGTTGAAGATCAGCCCGATGCAGTAATCGGTAAGTTTTTGGTTAAGTCATTTACTGCACTCGTTCTTTTTGACACTGGTGCATCGCATTCATACATATCAAGGGGATTTGTGGATAAGTATAACCTGCCAACCCAAGCCCTTAGTTCACCCATGTTAGTAAGCTCACCAGGAGCAGAGTTTATGGCTACACGATGGTGTAATCGGTTACCATTAAGGATTGGTAACTATGTGTTTCCCTCAGACCTAATAGTATTGGAATCTCAAGGATTGGATGTGATATTAGGCATGGATTGGTTATCAAAGTATGAAGGGAATATTGAGTGTGCTAGTAAGTCAATTTTGCTTACTACACCAGAAGGGAGAAGGATCAAGTATGTATCCCGGCATGTACCAAAAAGGACACAAGTGAATTGCCTAACAGGAGTTGTGCAAGAAGAAGTACCAGTGGTAAAGGATTTTCCTGATGTATTTCCTGAGGAATTGCCAGGCATGCCACCAGATAGAGACATTGAGTTTTTGATTGAGTTATTGCCAGGTACAGGCCCAATATCGAAGCGACCATATAGGATGCCAGCAAAGGATTTGGTGGAAATTAAGAGTCAGATTAAGTTGTTATTGGATAAAGGTTACATTCGCCCAAGTTCTTCACCTTGGGGATCACCCGTACTTCTAGTGGAAAAGAAGGATGGATCATTAAGGATGGTTGTAGATTATCGGGGATTGAATGAAGTAACCATCAAGAATAAGTACCCACTGCCAATGATCAACGATCTGTTTGATCGATTGCAAGGAGCTAAAGTGTTTTCCAAGATCGATTTGCGATCAGGGTACCATCAGTTGAAGATTCGAGAGCAGGACATACCTAAGACAACATTTACCACGAGATACGGATTGTATGAGTATACCGTTATGTCATTTGGATTGACTAACGCACCTGCCTATTTTATGAACCTGATGAACAAAGTGTTTATGGAGTTTTTGGATAAGTTCGTCGTGGTGTTCATTGATGACATCCTAGTTTATTCGAAGAATGAAGAGGAGCATAAGGAACATTTGCGTTTGGTTTTGGAGAAACTAAGGGAACATCAGTTATATGCCAAATTTAGCAAATGTGAGTTTTGGTTGAAGGAAGTTGGATTCCTCGGACATGTTATATCCGGAGAAGGTATAGCAGTAGATCCCGCTAAAGTGGAAACCGTAACCGAGTGGGAAGCACCAACAACAGTTGGAGAGATCCGGAGTTTTCTTGGACTCGCAGGATACTACCGGAGATTTATTGAGAATTTTTCAAAGATTGCGAAGCCTATGACGGAATTGTTGAAGAAGGATACTAAGTTCAAATGGACTAGGAGTGTGAGGCTAGTTTCCAGGAGTTGAAGAAACGATTGGTTACCTCACCGGTATTGATTTTGCCAGATCAGACCAAGGATTATGAGGTGTATTGCGACGCTTCACATCGAGGACTTGGAGCAGTGCTTATGCAGGAAGGAAGAGTTGTTTCGTATGCTTCACGACAACTGAAGCCTCATGAGTTGAATTATGCCACGCATGATTTGGAGTTAGCAGCCGTAGTGCATGCATTGAAGACGTGGAGACATTTCCTCATTGGAAATCATTGTGAGGTGTACACGGATCATAAGAGTTTGAAGTACATTTTCACGCAGAAGGAATTGAACCTCAGACAAAGGAGATGGTTGGAGCTCATCAAGGATTATGACATGAGATTGCATTACCATCCCAGAAAGGCTAATGTAGTAGCTGACGCATTGAGCCGTAAGAGCCATGTCAATACGATAATTACGGGGAAAATACCAAAGGAATTAGCAGAAAACCTTCGTGAGCTATGTTTGGAAATAGTTCCGAGAGGCTATGTAGCAGCATTGGAGATTCAGTCAACATTGATGGATAAGATCAGAGAAGCTCAGAAATCTGACAAGGAGATTGCTGCTATAAAGGAGAAACTTAGCAAAGGAAAAGCAAAGGGATTTCGTGAGGATGAGCACGATACCTTATGGTTTGAGGACCGTGTTTATGTGCCCAATGACCCGGAGATCAGGAAGTTGGTTTTGCAAGAGGCACATGATTCACCATATTCGATTCACCCAGGGAATACCAAGATGTATTTGGATTTAAAGGAAACATTCTGGTGGACCGGAATGAAGAAGGATATTGCAGCACATGTAGCAGTTTGTGACGTATGTCAGAGAGTAAAGGCAGAGCATCAGAAGCCAGCAGTATTGTTACAACCATTGCCGATACCCGAATGGAAGTGGGATAAGATAGGCATGGATTTTATCACAGGACTACCCACGACGAAAGCAGGGTATGACTCGATATGGGTAGTAGTTGATCGTTTGACGAAGGTAGCACATTTCATTCCAGTTAAGACCACTTACACCAGTGCTCAGTTGGCAAAGATATACATGACTAGAATCGTTTGTTTGCATGGAGTTCCGAGGAGTATCATATTAGATAGAGGGACCCAATTTACCTCAAAGTTTTGGAATCAGTTGCATGAAACTTTAGGAACCAGACTAGAGTTCAGCACAGCTTTTCATCCGCAGACGGATGGACAGACCGAGAGAGTCAATCAGATTTTGGAAGATATGCTGAGAGCTTGTTCACTAGATTATGGATCTAGTTGGGACGATAACTTGCCGTATGCGGAGTTTTCTTATAAACAACAGTTATCAAACCAGTTTGAAGATGGCACCTTTCGAAGCTTTATACGGAAGGAGGTGCAGGACACCGTTGTCATGGAACGAGGTTGGAGACCGACAATTCTTTGGACCAGATTTGATTAAGGAGTCTGAACAGAAAGTTAAGTTGATTCGCGATAGGCTCAAGGTAGCCCAGTCCAGGCAGAAGAGCTACGCAGATTCTAAACGCAAGGAGATAGTTTACGAAACCGGAGACAGAGTTTATCTTCGAGTATCCCCACTTCGAGGAGTTAAGCGCTTTGGAGTTAAGGGAAAGTTAGCACCGCGTTTCGTTGGACCGTTTAAGATTTTGAAACGCATGGGAGAAGTCGCGTATAAGTTGGAATTACCAGAAGGACTGTCAGGAGTTCATGATGTATTCCATGTTTCTCAGCTGAAGAGATGTCACGCCGAGATGGCGGAGGTACCGCTAAGAGATACCGTGCCACTTGAAGCGATTCAGTTGAAGGACGACTTAACATATGAGGAGAAGCCAGTCAAGATTCTCGATTATGCCAGCAGAGTTACTCACAGCAAGGTTATCAAGTTTTGCAAAGTTCAGTGGAACCACCATTCAGAGGATGAAGCCACCTGGGAGAGAGAAGAAGATTTGCTCAAAGACCACCCTCACCTATTTTTTAGCCAACCCGAATCTCGAGGGCGAGATTCATCTTAAGGGGGGTAGGTTTGTAACATCCCAAATTTTCAGTTTGGAATGTTATACACTAGATCATATGCATATCATATTTTCTTGCATTTTGGTTGATCCTAGAAATTTCACGCAACTCAAGGACCTCCGGAGAGAGTTGGAGATTTCGTTACTTTCATATTTGAGAGTTTTCTCGAATTTTGAAAATAGGATCATTTGATTTATTTATTTTATCTTCAATAATTTTTCCGGTGTCAAAATATATGAGAGAGGTAATAATATGACTTTCCCAAATTTAGGAAAAAATGAAGATATAATAAATAGATCAATTTTTGTTTGCCGGAGTTTTATTTGTAGTTTATTTGGATAGGGAAAAATGCGCGTTTTCGAAAATTGCATTTTAGGTCCGGAGAAAAGTTCATTTTGTTCGGCTCATTTTTAGGAGTCGGGGAAAATTTACTTTAGATTTTTCGGAGTTCGTTTAGATCTCTTTTTGTTCCGCGCTGAACCGTTCATTTAAAAAAAACAAAAAAAAACTGGACCAAGGCCGGCCAGGCCAAGGCCCAGCCGGGCCAAAGGCCACCGCCCCAGGGAGCCGCGCGTGCGCTTGCCAGGCGCAAGGCCGCCGCCGCCTCTGCCTCTTAGCCAAATCCTTTATGGATTCTAGGCTTTAGCCCCTCCCCTTTCCTTATTCCGTTTATTTTCTAGATCTTTCCTATTCCTATTCTAATTCCTTGCCCTCTACCCCAAGTAAACCCCTCCCCTCCCCAATATAAATACCCAAGCACCCCCCCCTCTAAACACATCAAATCAAAGCCCCTCTCCTCCACACCGCACCTTGCCACCCCACGCCGCGCCGCCGCACCACCCCACCCGCGCCGCCGCACCACCTCACCCGCGCCGCCGCACCACCCCACCCGCGCCGCCGCACCACCTCACCCGCGCCGCCGCACCACCCCACCCGCGCCGCCGCACCACCCCACCCGCGCCGCCGCACCTTGACCCCGCGCCTTGCCTACGCCGCCGCCGCCCAACGCCGCCCCCGCCGGAGCCCCGTTCGCCGGAGATCCTCGCCAAGGTTGCCCCGCGCTACGTCTATTCTTTTTCTCGGATCGTTTTCTTCTAATCGTTCCGATTCTTTTCTTCTCTAAACCGTTCCGGTTTTCTAGATCGGTTTTTCGATCGGTTTTCTTCTCCGAAACCCTAGATCGGATTCGTTTTCTTCTCCGATTTAGTTGCCTTTGGACCGTTCGTCCTAACGAACGTGATCACCGGATTCTTCTAGGTTAACGACGTCCATTCGTTTAACCGTTCTTCTTTTTCTTTTCGTCGGATTTATTCCGCAATCGCGATCTCAGATCTGATCTTCTCTCTAGTCTTTCTTTTCGCTCGTTTATCAGAATCAGGTGATTCAAGCGCCTGGAGTTTCGTCTCGAAACCGCCGTTCCGTCTAATCAACTTGAACAAGCTTTTGCTACAGTAAAAATTTGACCTAGTTTCAACTTGCTAGAACCGAGTTGTTTTCTTCCGCCGTTTGTTTTCCGTTTCTTTGTTCGGTTCGTTCTTTCTTTGCAACCGGAGTTCTTAAATTGAACTTTCTGGTTCGTTCTCTTGTTCGAGTTTTACCTGTGCATTAGATGAGTGCTTATTGTATGCTTGTTGTTTGTCTGCGATAGATTACCCGGATTGCGCCGCTTGTTACTTCAAAACCCTAGGACTCGCGGATCATCAGCAAGGCAAGTAACACTTTGATCATACCTTTTCTACAACCCATGTTTTATTGCATTAGATCAATCCTCACACATTGCATGATTAGGATCTAATTAAATTGTGGGATGGGAAGTAGATGAGGTAGTACCTATTACCTGTATTATTATGAAACCTTTGGGAGTTACTTCTACGTTTGCTTATTATTATGCCATGCTATGCTAGTAAACGTGGATTGGGTGAGTGATATCCATTACAGATGTGAGTTGATAATTTAAAAAGGTTTATCTAAGGTGGCAACTTAAACACACATCTGGGTGGATTGAGGCACCTGATGTCTATCAGGACTTGCCTGTTTTTTTTGGGCCGCCACCAAGGCTCAAAGGGATCATAAGATCTTTCATGCTAGAAACTTCCGTGTGCAGCCACAAGCCATTATGGGCTCTGGCATAGTTGACTAAGTTGTGCGAACTCTTACGGGGTGGACTAGCAGATGTAGGGGTTGTAGGTGGTACGGTCTACCCCACATGTAAGGTGCTAGCGCTTCTGAAAGACTATGTCTCGGTCATCCGTCTTTTCAAACACCATCTAGTGCGAGAAAACAAATGGAGGCGATCGAGTCTTGTGGGGAAAAGTGCGCAAACCTCTGCAGAGTAACAAACTAATCATGATTAGCCGTGTCCCCGGTTATGGACAACTTGAGTATCTAGTACTTGAATATCATTGTGAATCTCAACATGTTACTTCTAATTAATGTTGTTGGGTTTTAATTATTTTTAATTGGGATTGAGAATGCTGTCAACCATTCTCAATGTTTCACCACCACCATGATAGTTAAATAAATTTATTCCTTTGCAGTAGGGAAAAATTGGCTTTACGCAAAACTGTAACCATAGAGCTTTCCACCAGCCATAAGTGCATATAGTATAGCTGTTTCATTCTATTATTCTCTATGTGTTACATTGCCAGCATATTCCATGTGCTGACCCGTTTTCGGGCTGCAACGTTAATGTTGCAGACTTTTCAGACGACGATTGAGGTGCGTTTAGGTCGTGGCCCTATACTCAGTGATGCCGCTGGAGTTGATGGACCCATTTATCTTCCAAGTCCTCCGCTGTTATTTTTATTATATGGCCTTAAGCCGTATTCAGTGTAATAAGTTCTTTTTGAGCCATCGATGTAATAAGTGTGTGATTGCAACTCTGCTATAAAACCTCGATGTACTGTGTGGTGTCAGCATTACTGATCCAGGGATGACACCGTAGCACAGTAGACGTGATCCATTCGGGTCAGGTCGCTACATCAAGCCACATGGAAAACCCATTTATCCAAACCAAGCATGATTAAGAACTAGGAAATATAGCAATTGTATATGTTTCTCATGTATTAAGTGCAACCAAATTCGATTTATTCCTCACATGCATAACAATACAAAATTCTACCCATGACAATTGGACATTGCATTGCAGAATTGAACCAAGCAGTTAACTAAACACCACAACAAATGAACCAAACATCAACTGAGCACCACATTGCACAATGCAACATACTCCTAATAGAAGATCAGACAGTTAACTAAACCAAGCATGCTTAACAACTTGGAAATATAGTAATTGTATTTGTTTCTCATGTATTTAGTACAACCAAATTCAATTTATTTCTCACATGGTATACAATAACAGAATGCACCCACAACAATTGAACATCGCATTGCATAATTGAACCAAACAGTTAACTAAACACCACAACAAATGAACCAAACGTTAACTGAGCACCACATTGCACAATGTATAACATACTAGAAGATCAGACAGTTAACCAAACCAAGCATGCTTGTCAACTCGGAAATATAGCAATTGTATTTGTTTCTCATGTATTTTGTAAAGATAAATTCGATTTATTTCTCACATGGAAGATAATACAAAATTGCACCCTGAAGAATTGAACATCACATTCGCAGAATTGAACCAAACAGTTAACTAAACATGACAACAAATTAACCAAATAGTTAACAAGTGAGCACCACATTGCATGACACATAGAACATATACACTAGAGCCATAGATTGCATGGTAGGAGTAGATAGCACAATTCACTAGAATTTGTTAAGGAAAGGCAGTAGCTAGCAAACTGGACATGGGTCCTTATAGTGAGCAAATAAGTCAAGCTACCCCTCACCGTCAGAGATATCGATGATGATTGGCTCCTTGGACATGGAAGGGGGCGAGGCCTCTGCATCGTGGGTGCCCTCGTCATAGTGGTGAGTTGCCTGAGCTGCACCGGGCACCAACCTGCTGGCTCTTGAGTTGAGGTAAGCACGTGCACGCTGAGAAAACACCTCATAGTGTTCGTCGAAGGTACCGAGGGTGGCCTAAAGAAAATGCCACGAACTGTCGTTTAAAGTAGCCAACCGCGTCGCGGCATCTATGCACGAGGCATTGACGATGGCCTCGACGGCAAGGTGCTCCTCCAAGATCTGGGGGTCGGCACAAATGGCAGCCATCATGATCTCATCCGCGCGTGCGGCCGCAATGTGCTTGTCCACTAACAAATGCTCCTTGAGCTCCTGGCTATACTGTGTGCACCATGGCTTAGGGCGGCGCTTATTTGGTCGAGGGGTCGGTGATTTGGGTGGAAGGTGTCATGTCGATGGTCAGGGCATGTCGTACGTGGAAGGCGGAGGAGGATGGGGGTCTCGTGTGGATTACCTGCCTGGATAGACGAAGCTGAGTGCGTGAAGGAGGGTCACCGACGAGGAGGCAGCGCTGCAAGCAAGGAGTGAAGGTTTCAACTTGGAAAGGAAGGCGGAAACATGTGAAATGTGGCTTTTGGTAAGGGGGGCGAGGAGGTTGATATTTCCGCGGAAGCCGAAAATTTTGAATCGGTTCAGCAAAAAAACTGGTGCGCAAAGTGTCATTAGACATGGTCCCTAATTTAGGACTATGTACTATATGTGAACATCACAAACGATTCATATAGCTTAACCCATGTGTGATGAGTTTGAACGTGAAAATTTTTTGTTCGATTTTCCCTGTTTACAGTGGTCATCCACATCATTGCATAATTTGGGTACACAAAGGAGACTACAGGACACTCACACTTCTTAATCAAGGAATTTCAGCAATTAAACAGAGCTAGCTGACCTAAACATTACTCTAGCAAATTAAAGACTGGCACTTTTTATTAAACAAAACAAACAGTACTACTATGGCTGGTGCTCGTCGTTCTCCGCCGCCGCCTCCATGTCCAGTGATACGTCTCCAATGTATCTATAATTTTTGATTGTGCCATGTTGTTTTATTATCAATCTTGGATGTTTTATAATCATTTTATAGTCATTATATATCATTTTTTGGTACTAACCTATTGACATAGTGCCCAGTGCCAGTTCCTGTTTTTTCCATGTTTTTACATCGCAAGAAATCAATATCAAACGGAGTCCAAATGGCACAAAACTTTACGATGATTTTTTATGGGCCAAAATGAAGCTGATGGGCCCTGGTTGCACCTGGGGGTGCCCCGAGGGGGCACAACCCACCAGGGCGCGCTAGGAGGCCCTAGCGCGCCCCGGTGAGTTGTGCCCACCTCGGGTGCCCCTTGGACCGCCTCTTTGCTTTATAAATACCCAAATATTCCCAAAACCCTAGGGGAGTCGACAAAATATTCATCCAGCCGCCGCAGAGTCCAGAAACACCAAATCCAATCTAAACACCATCACGGAGGGGTTCACCACTTCAATTGGTGCCTCTCCGATGATGCGTGTGTAGTTCTTTGTAGACCTTCGGGTCCATAGTTAGTAGCTAGATGGCTTCATCTCTCTCTCTCTCTCTTGATCCTCAATACAATGCTCTCTTAGAGATCCATATGATGTAACTCTTTGGCGGGGTGTTTGTTGGAGTCGATGAACTTCGAATTTATGATCAGATCTATGTTTTCATATCCATGAAAGTATTTGAGTTTTTTTGATCTATTTTATGCATGATCTCTTATAGCCTCGTATTTCTTCTCTGATATTTGGGTTTTGTCTGGCCAACTCAATCTATTTATCTTGCAATGGGAAGAGGTGCCCGGTAGTGGGTTCGATCTTACGGTGCTTGATCCCAGTGACAGAAAGGGAACCGACACGTATGTATCATTGCTACTAAGGATAAAAAGATGAGATCTATATCTATCACTATATAGATAAATGGATCTTGTCTACATCATGTCATCGTTCTTATTGCATTACACCATTTTTCCATGAACTAAATACACTAGATGCATGCTGGATAGCGGTCGATGTGTGGAGTAATAGTAGTAGATGCAGGCAGGAGTTGGTCTACTAATCTTGGACGTGATGCCTATGTAATGATCATTGCCTGGATATCGTCATAATTATTTGAAGTTCTATCAATTGCCCAACAATAAAAATTTTACCCACCGTTTGCTATTTTTCTTGAGAGAAGCCATTAGGGAAACCTACGGCCCCTGGGTCTTATTTCTCATATATTTTCCTTTGCGATCTACTTTTTCCTTACTTTTATTTTCAGATCTATTAAACCAAAAATACAAAAATACTTTGCTGCACTTTATTTTATTTGTGATCTATTATTTCAATCTATTACAACTTTCTCCCATCAACACGCAATTTCTGGTGCCATACCCTGAAAGGGATTGACAACCCCTTTAACACGTTAGGTTGCGAGGTGTTGTTATTTGTGTGCGGGGGCTATTTACGTTGTGTTGCTTGGTTCTCCTACTGGTTCGATAACCTTGGTTTCATAACTGAGGGAAATACCTATCGCCGCTGTGCTGCATCATCCCTCCCTATCTGGGGAAATACGGACGTAGTTCCAGCTGCCATCATCTAGCTCGAGCCTGACGATCTCCTCGGGAAGGGGCTCCATGGCATCCATCGCACCATACTCGGCAAGCATCTCGCCATCCACATCCGCCATATCTTTGGAATAGGCCACCACGAGCTAGGCGTGGGTGGCCGCGATCTGGGCTTGGGAGGGATCCGTCGTGGCAAGGTATGCCGCGCAGGAATGGATGGCTGCTCGAATGCTTTCGGTGATTGCCAACTCTTCGGCCGTGGGTTGCCGACCATTGTCGAAGAAGCTTTCTTCGATTTGTTCGGTGACTGCCATGAGCTGGGTGTGGGTGACCTCCACATGGTCATGGGCGGCCTCCATCAGGGCTAAGGCCGCCGCTCCGGAATGGATAGCTGTTGTGCCACTCTCGCCACTGGCTATCCCCAAGGCAGATGTTGCTGCCGCCACCTAAGAAGCAACAGCGACCATTTGGGCTGCCTTGGTCACCTGGTCGCAGATTGCGGTCATGCTCACAAAGCTTGTTAGCACGTGCTTGGAGGTTGTGGCTGCACTCTCGCCGGAGTGAGCCGCCGAAGTTTCCCTCATGAAGCGGCTCCAGGTCCCCATCTTCACCGGCGATGATTGAACAGTGAAATGATATTTGGGGAGCGAGCTAGTGTGCTTGACACACCGGCTGTGGACTGTAGCCGACACGCCTTCTCGCGTAAGTCCTATGTGTACTATACTCCAACTGTGCTCCAAGATATTTCGTGTTGCATCTCACACGTTTGGTGATAATAAACTGTGTGCTATCTACTTGCTTTTTCATCTTGATTTGAATTACATAATGGGGTCGTAGCTACAAAGGATGGTGTTTGAATTTCTAGAACTTTTATCTACAGTGAACATGCAACTATAGGTGTGTCGTTAAAAAATTAGAATTATTCACGGTTCGTTTGGACATTTTTATACATTAACTTGGTTTTCTAAGCATTTCAGGTGCACAATTCAAAATTAAGCTACATGCACATGCTCCGGTGCTCCAAAATGGGTTGTAAAAATGATATATGTGTCCATGGTTTGATGCTTATGTCCCATGCAAGAAATGGAGATGAATTTCAAACTCCACAGCACCGTGGCTCTCCGGCAAACATTGAGGTGATTGCTTTTGTAATTCTAGTAAATCCAAAACTTGTCTGAAATTCATTAACCTTGGCATGCTATCATGGAATGACATCAACATGCTAGGGTAAAAAATATTGTCCATTTGGGGTAGGTTATGGTATAAGCTTCTCAAAAACCAGAGCTTCTCACAAGAAGCCCCATGGTTCCGGTTGGGAAACATGTCACCTTTGTGGAAGAAACGGTATTCGTTTCCTCTTCTTGCTTTCAAAACATTTCTAGTGTCAACGTAGAACAACAGGAGTGTTGTTACATTTTTTGAATTTTTTGTGGTTTGCTTCGACATTTTTATACATTAACTGAGTTTTCTATGCGTTCATGTGCATAATTCAAATTTGAACTACATGCACATGCTCTAGTGCATATAAACGGGTTGAAAAATCAAATGTGTGTCCTTGGTTGCAACCTTAGGTCCCATGCAAGAAATGGAAATGAATGTCAAACACCTTTGCCACTGTCGCTCACCCGCTAACATTGATATACATGGTTTTAAAATTCTAGTAAATCAAAAATCGTCTGAAATTCATGAAACTTGACATGCCATCATGGAACGGCATCAACATGCAGTGGTAAAAATATTGTCCCATTGGGGGCAGATTGGGGTATAAGCTTCTCACAAACCAGAGCTTCTCGCAACAAGCCTCATGGTTAGGGTAGGGAACGTTCCACCTTTCTGGACGAAACAATCCATTGCCTCTTCTTGATTTCAATTTTTTCTCTAGTGTCAACATAGAACAACATGAGTGTTGTGTTAAATTTTGGAAATTTTTCAGGGTTCGTTTGGACATTTTTGTACATTAATTGAGTTTTCAATGCATTTATGTGCATAATTCAAATTTAAACTACATGCACATGCTCTAATGGATATAAATTGGTTGAAAATTCAAATATGTGTCCTTGGTTGCATGCTTAGGTCCCATGCAATAAATGGGAATAAATGTCAAACACCCTACCACCGTCACTCGGCTGCAAACATTGAGATACATGGTTTTTAAATTGTAGTAAATCCAAAACTCGTCTGAAATTCATGAAACTTGGGATGCTATCATGGAACGGCATCGACATGCCGTGGTAAAAAATTCGTCCCATTTGGGGCAGGTTTGGGTATAAGCTTCTCACAAACCATAGCTTCTCACAACAAGCCTGATGGTTTCGATAGGGAACGTGCCACCTTTGGGGACGAAACGATATCTGTTGCCTCTTATTGCTTTCAAAAAAATTCTAGTGTCAACATAGAACAAGAGGAGTGTTGTGTTAAATTTGGAATTTTTTGGGGTTCGTTTGGACATTTTTATACATTAATTGGGTTTTCTAGGCATTTTATGTGCATAATTCAAATTTGAACTACATGCACATGCTCCAGTGCATATAAATTGGTTGGAAAATCAAATATGTGTCCTTGGGTGCATGCTTAGGTCCCATGCAAGAAATGGGAATGAATTTCAAACACGAGGGCACTGTTGATTGCCGGCAAAATGTTGAGATACTTTGTTTTTAAATTCTAGTAAATCCAAAACTTTTTTGAAATTCATGAAACTTGGCATGCTATCATGGAATGGCACCCGACATGTTGTGGTATTTTTCGACTCCATTTTGAGAGAAGGCACACTCGAATAATAGCCAACAAAGGCATTTTGAAACAAATAGGTGCCACTGTAACATCTCAAACGTTTTGTATAATTTAAATTGTGTGTGTTATGTTAACCATTCACGTGATGCCATGCCTCACTCTTTTAATGGCTAGGAGGTGCCGTGCGGACAGGTGCTTGACTAAACGGGAGGCGTGCGATCTGTACAACAATGCACAGGCTCACCGGGAAGCGTGCGAGCTATACGCTTCGCAGGCTCACTGGGAAGCGAGCCCTTTGACTCCCATGGCCATCCGCCTTGCTCGCATCCTCTCCATTAATAGAACCCAAGCCACAGTTTAATATGGTTTTTAAATATAATACACTCATCGCAAACGTTTTAGTTAGAGCACCCGTATGCAAATCGGCAGTTTCCCTAGGAAGCCTAGCGAAAATGTGCCGAGCAGGATTTGTGCTGCTCTTGATGGCAAACATTTTATATAGAACACCCATATGTAAACCGATAGCTTCCCCAGTAAGCCAAGGGAAAAATGTGTCGAGCAGGATTTGTGCAGCTCTTCATCGCAAATGTTTTAGATAGAACACATGTACGGAAAGTGAGAGCTATGGTCTTCCGCAGTAAGCCAAGGGAAAATTTGTCGCACAGGATTTGTGCATCTCTTCAACGCAAACGGTTCAGATTGAATAAGGTATGCAAAGCGAGACTTCGGCGCTAAGCCAAGAGAAAATCTAGCAAGCAGGATTTGTACCTCCCTTCAACACAAACGGTTTTTTTGGATGACACGTGTGCAACCACGTATAGACAATTGGGTAAAATTTGCATCTGTCATAGTGGGTATATTGCCATTTGTCAAACTGGAAAGATTGACATTTGTTGATATAGTAACATTGCCATTTGTCAACCTTGTAACACTGCGATTTGTCAAAATATGCAGCTAAAAATCACTAGCACTATCTAATTTTTGCAACTAAAATTCAGTAATTAAGCATATATTTCATTCATATATTAAGCAGTCATTCTTTATACAAACAGATCAACTCAACAGCTGAACCGACCAAACTTTTCCCAATTGTTGCCAACCACGTACTGAAATAGCTAGTTCCACTATATATACTAGCTAATTTTAAGTAGGTTGTACAATTCCACCACATCTATAGTTAGATGAACTGAACAAAATAGCCCCTAAATACTACTACTACGGAGGGGCTTTGTACTATTTCCGGTAGCCTCTCCTCTACCAAGCGCACTCAGTAAGAGGAAGAGCAGGAGGAGCCAACCGACGAGCTAGACAACTGCAATACGGTGCCTGCCGCTGCTGCACCTTCAGCGACGCTCACCTCGAACGCCCTCTGTCGCTCCAGACGACCCCTCTCGAAGTGGCGGGACTGCTCTTAGATCTCCTGATTTCTCGCCTCTGTGTCGGTGTGTGCTGCGGCCACGGCTGCAGTAAGGCTCCTCCTCCTCCTGCAGGAACTCGATGTAGCGCACAAGGTTGCTAACGCACGTGCGGGCCTCCACCTCCGCCTCCTGCCTTTGGGCGGCGGTGGCAGAGCGGGTGATGATCCCGGCGGTCGACGGTGGGCTGGCGGCCATGACCACCACCTCCCATCTTCGGGACGCGGTGGCAGAGCGTGTAATGTTCACGGTGGCCGGAAGTGGGATGGCGGCCATGACGACCACCTCCCGCCTTCAGGCCACGGCGGCGGAGCGGGCGGTGGCCCTGGCTTTCGACGGTGGTGTGACGGCCACGGCAGCAGAAGGTGGTGTGGCGGCAACGGCAGCTAGCAACAGCTGCCGACGGGCAGCAGCGGCGGAGCGTGTGGTGGGTATTCCACGCACACCCAATAGGGACGCCACGCGCACTACACTATGATGGGGGCTACACCACCGTCGCTGTGTAGCCTCCTGACACGTCTCCAACGTATCTACTTTTCCAAACACTTTTGCCCTTGTTTTGGACAACTTGCATAATTTGAATGGAACTAACCAGGACTGACGATGTTTTCAGCAGAATTGCCATGGTGTTATTTTGGTGCAGAAATAAAAGTTCTTGGAATGACCTAAAAATCAACGGAGAATATTTTTGGAATATATAAAAAATACTGGTGAAAGAATCAAGGCTAGGGGTCCCACACACTGTCCACGAGGGTGGGGGGCGCGCCTACACCCTGGGTGCGCCCCCTGCCTCGTGGGCCCCCTGGTGCTCCACCGACCTCAACTCCAACTCCATATATTCACGTTCGGGCAGAAAAACATTAGGGAGAAGGATTCATCGCGTTTTACGATACGGAGCCGACGCCGAGCCCTAATCTCTCTCGGGAGGGCTGATCTGGAGTCCGTTCAGGGCTTCGGGGAGGGGAATCCATCGCCATCATCATCATCAACCTTCCTCCATCACCAATTTCATGATGCTCACCGTCGTGCATAAGTAATTCCAATGTAGGCTTGCTGGACGGTGATGGGTTGGATGAGATTTATCATGTAATTGAGTTAGTTTTGTTAGGGTTTGATCCCTAGTGTCCATTATGTTCTGAGATTGATGTTGCTATGACTTTGCTATGCTTAACGCTTGTCGCTAGGGCTCGAGTGCCATGATTTCAGATCTGAACCTATTATGTTTTCATGAATATATGTGAGTTCTTGATCCTATCTTGCATGTCTATAGTCACCTATTATGTGTTATGATCCGTTAACCCCGAAGTGACAATAATCGGGATACTTACCAGTGATGACCGTAGTTTGAGGAGTTCATGTATTCACTAAGTGTTAATGCTTTGGTCGGGTACTCTATTAAAAGGAGGCCTTAATATCCCTTAGTTTCCAATAGGACCCCGCTGCCACGGGAGGGTAGGACAAAAGATGTCATGCAAGTTCTTTTCCATAAGCACGTATGACTATATTCGGAATACATTCCTACATTACATGGATGAACTGGAGCTAGTTCTGTGTCACCCTATGTTATAACTATTGCATGAGGAATCGCATCCAACATAATTATCCATCACTGATCCATTGCCTACGAGCTTTTCACATATTGTTCTTCGCTTATTTACTTTTCTGTGGCTACTGTTACAATCACTATAAACCCAATACTGTTACTTTTGCTACCATTACCGCTACTATCATATTACTTTGCTACTAAATACTTTGCTGTGGATATTAAGTTTCCAGGTGTGGTTGAATTGACAACTCAGCTGCTAATACTTGAGAATATTCTTTGGCTCCCCTTGTGTCAGATCAATAAATTTGGGTTGAATACTCTACCCTCAAAAACTATTGTGATCCCCTATACTTGTGGGTTATCAAGACTATTTCTGGCGCCGTTGCCGGGGAGCATAGCTCTATTCTTTGAGTCACATGGGATTTATATTTGCTAATCACTATGAAGAACTTGAAAGATAAAAGAACCAAGACTTTTCCCTCAACTACGAGGGGAGGTAAGGAACTGCCATCTAGCTCTACACTTGATTCACCTTCTGTTTTGAGTAAACTTGCGACACCTACTCCTGCTATTCATTCTGATATATCGCATGTTATTGATGATTCCACTTCTGCTTTGCATGATACCTAGGATGAAACTACTTCTATGCTTGATAATATTGTGCCACTAGGTGAATTTCTTGATGAACAACTTGCTAGGGTTAGAGAGAATGAAATTATTGAAACTGATAATATTGATGAAAGTGATGATGAAGATTCTCCCCCTAGATTTGAATTGCCTGTTGTGCCTGAGGGTTATGTTATGGATGAAGAAACTGCTAGAGACTTCTTAGCTTGCAATGATAGATCCGATCTTAAGAAATTATTAGCTAAGCTTAAAGATAAGTCTTTGAATGCTAGAATGAAATATGACCCTGCTTTTTCTACTTCACCTATCTTTATTTACGATTAGGATTATGATTTCTCTGTCGATCCTGAGTTAATTACATTGGTTGAATTTGATCCCTTTTATGGCTATGAATCTAAAACTATTGTGGCACATCTTACTAAATTAAATGATATAGTCCCCAGGATATGATTTATTACTTCTCTACTAAATATTTCCCCGCTCATAAGAAACAAGCTGTCTTAAGGGAAATATATAATTTTGTGCAAATTGAAGAAGAGAGTCTCCCACAAGCTTGGGGGAGGCTTCTCCGATTACTTAATGGTTTGCCTGATCATCCTCTCAAGAAAAATAAAATACTTGATATCTTTTATAATGGACTAACCGATGCTTCCAGAGACCACCTGGATAGTTGTGTTGGTTGTGTTTTCAGGGAAAGAACTGTTGATCAAGCTGAATTGCTATTGAATAATATGTTGAGTAATGAAAATGATTGGACACTTCCTGAATCACCCCCTAAGCCAACTCCGAAGAAATGGGGTATTCTATTTCTTAGTCCTCAAAATATGCAAGAGGCAAAGAAATCTCTGAAAGAAAAGGGTATTAAAGCTGAAGATGTTAAGAATTTACCACCTATTGAAGAAATTTATGGTCTCAATAACTCAACACAGGTAGTAAAGGTAAATTCTCTCTATAGATTTGATGAAGGTAATATTCCTCGTTATAAGTCTGCTAGCCAATGCTTAGATGAGTTTGATAATTTTATTGTTAAACAAGAAAACTTTAATGATTATGTTGGTAAACAATTGAAATGTAATGCTTATATAATTGAACAATTGAGTGATTATATGTCTAGAGTTAAATGTGAACTTAAACTTATTAGTAAACATGCTTCTATGGTTACCACTCAAGTAGAACAAGTACTTAAGGCTCAGAATGATTTGCTCAATGAATTAAATAATAAGAAAAATGATAATTTTGTTAGAGTTATGACTAGAGGGGGTAAAATGACTCAGGAACCTTTGTATCCTGAGGGCCACCCCAAGATAATTGAGCAAGATTCTCAGAGAACTAATATTGATGCACCTAGTTCTTCTAAGAAGAAGAAAAATAAAAATGATAGGACTGTGCATGCTTCTAGTGAACCTGTTGTTGACACACCTGAGAATCCCAATGATATTTCTATTTCTGATGCTGAAACACAATATGGTAATGAACATGAACCTAGTGGTAATGTCAATGATGATGTTCATGTTGATGCTCAACCTAGCGATGATAATGATTTAGAGATTGAACCTACTGTTGATCTTGATAACCGACAATCAAAGAATCAACGTTATGATAAGAGAGACTTTTTTGCTAGAGGAAAGAGAACCATGGGTTCAGAAACCCATGCCTTTTCCTCCTAAACCATCCAAGAAAAACAATGATGAGGATTTTGAGCGCTTTGCTGAAATGATTAGACCTATATTTTTGCGTATGCGTTTGACCGATATTGTTAAAATGAATCCTTATGCTAAGTATATGAAAGATATTGTTACTAATAAAAGAAAGATACCAGAAGCTAAAATTTCCACCATGCTTGATAATTACACTTTTAAAGGTGGAATACCAAAGAAACTAGGAGATCCAGGAGTACCAACTATACCATGCTCCATTAAAAGAAACTATGTTAAAACTGCTTTATGTGATCTTGGAGCCGGTGTTAGTGTTATGCCTCTTTGTTTATATCATACACTTTATTTGAATAAGTTGACACCTACTGAAATATATTTGAAAATGGCTGATAAATCAACTGCTATACCTGTCGGTATTTGTGAGGATGTGCCTGTTGTGGTTGCAAACATCACTATTTTAACAGACTTTGTTATTCTTGATATTCACGAGGACGATAGTATGTCGATTATCCTTGGTAGACCCTTTTTGAATACTGCAGGCGCTCTTATTGATTGCAACAAAGGCAATGTTACTTTTCATGTTAATGGTAATGAGCATACGGTACACTTTCCGAGGAAACAACCTCAAGTCCACAGTATCAATTCTATTGGAAAAATTCCAACAATTATTATTGGAGGTTTTGAATTTCCTCTTCATAGTGTCAAGAAGAAATATGATATTCTTATTGTTGGGGATGTGCATATCCCCGTTGAGGTAACCTAGTGTTATTCGAAATTTCTCCCGTTTCATGCGATTCGGAATGAGTTTGTTAACAAGACTTGATCAACCTTGTTAGTGGATTCCTTTTGATGAGCATGAGATGGATGAAGTTAGAAAGCACAACCTTCTGTACGCTCCTTTTACATTCTGTTATTTATATTAAATAAAGCAAAAATAGCATTTTCTGTCTGTTTTCTGAATTATCCTTGCAATAAAAAATTACCCTGAAAATAAAAGTTCTCCAAATGCCCTGAAAATTTAATATGATTTTTTTCTAGAATATTTTAGAATCATTAGCAGTGAGAACACACCAGGGGGACCCACCATGTGCCCATGAGGGTGGAGGGCGCACCCTACCCCCTGGGAGCGCCCCCTGCCTCGTGGACCCCACGTGGGTCCCCTCCACTTATTCTTGCACTCACACACTTCGTCTTCTTCAAAAAAAATCATCCACCAGCTCAAACCTGTGTTCTAGCTCATTTTGCTGCCATTTTCGATCTCCTTGCTCAAAGCTCCATTCACAAAACTGCTTTGGGGGATTGCTCTTCGGTATGTGACTCCTCCAATGGTCCAATTAGTTTTTGTTCTAGTGCTTTATTTATTGCAAATTGTTGTTGCTTAGGTGACCCTGTTCTTGAGCTTGCATGTCAAATTTATATGGTCAAAAGTAGTTTTAATGCATGATATGGCCTCTATGCACTTGTAGGAGTAGTTGCTATCAATCTTGTTGAGTTTGGTTCAATTTTATTTTTGAGTTACTAAAAATTTCAAAATAAGATGACGAGATTTTTGAGGGGCTCTTCGAGCCGAAGCTCGAAGGATAAGCAAAGTGAAGAAAATAAAAAGCCCAAATATAATCACCCTCGCACTATGGAGAATGCAGGCCTCACCGACTTCCTCCACGGCCAGCGTGAACAGCATGTACCATGTTCTGCCGGAGGCTATCCATGCCTACCGGAGCCAGACATCAGCCCAGAGCCAGAGCCGGAGCCACCACTTGACCCTCATCGTGAGTATGTTTATCATTGGGATCTGGAGGAGAACGCTAACCAGTGGCACCATGAGGATCCTCCTCAGTACACCGATGTCGGAGTAATGGGCCACGAGTAGGCTAACCCGAGGCCCAAAACCTTTCAAGACATCGGGGCTGACTGTGCCCCTCGAGACGCCAGATGAAGAGCCGCCTTTTGGAGGACGGCTGAAGGAACAGTCGGCTGCCTGCATGCAGCCGAGTCCTAGAGGCGAGGTCAAGACCGGCCGACTCCCGCCTGGCGGCTTCCAGAGAAGCCGGCCACGGGGAGTCGGCCCACGGCACCAACAAAGCCCATGCCCTCATCAGGGGGAATGGGATGGGGAGTGGCAACAGTGAAGCCCACTCCCTCCCCTTTTCCAGGAGATGGCTAGGCCACAGTGCGTTGTACCAACGGAGATCACCGTCTGGCGCGGCACTGTTGCCATGCCATCCCTGACAACAGCAACAGTGGGAGGAGTCATGTGCCCATGACGGTTTGTCAGTACAGTCCACGGACAACGGGCCCTACCGTCAGCGAGAGTCCAGAAGATGGCAAGAGCGCCACCAGTCAAACCCATAGGGAGCCGGCCCCCGGGAGTCAGCCTGCCCCTCCCACCGGTTCCCCGCACGATTAACCAGACGAGACAGGGAGTGGCTACAGTGATCACCCGCCAGACAGCGGGGCTGTAGCCACGACCCCATGACCAAGCCTGCGTCATTAGAAGCAAGGCTACAGTAATCAGCAGCTGGCAAGACCTGCAAGCGACAGGTACGGCCTGTCGGCTCCGTACCAGACCATTCGGCGGGCCCACCAGTCGGCGGGCCCTAGCAGTCGGTGGAAAGGCCGCCAACCGAGCTAACGGCCTCATCCTGTCCGGCATCATGCCTCGACTGGTCGAGCCTCTGGAGCATTCGGCCGGCTGTTGGCTCGACGAGCTGTCGGTCATCCTCTGGAGCCTGCGCACAACTCCAAACAAGTCAACCAGCTTCACGCCCTTCTTCCTCGTCTATGGTGCCGAAGCCGTCATCCCAACGGACATAGAATTCGACTCCCCTTGAATCACCATGTACATCAAAGAGGAAGCAGAAGAAGCACGTCAAGACGGCGTCGATCTGCTGGAAGAGGGCCGGTTGTTGGCACTCAGTCGGTCCAGCATCTACCAGCAGAGCCTGCGCCGATACTACAACCAGAAGGTCAAGCCAAGATCTTTCCAAGAAGGAGACCTTGTGCTCCGGCTGATTCAACGAACAGCCGGCCAGCACAAGCTCTCAACACCTTGGGAAGGTCCTTTCATCATCAGCAAAGTGTTGGGCAACAACTCCTACTACCTGATCGATGCTCAGAAGCCCCGAGCACGCAAGAGGGACGACTCCGGCAAAGAGACGGAGCGGCCATGGAATGCAAACCTCCTCCGAAGATTTTACAGTTAATGTAGTATGTACCATGCTACCTTTTGTATTAAAGTATGAAGACCTTGGGCCCCCCAAGAATAGCTCAGGGACTGCCCTCTTTTATCTATATGATAAGAATTATGCCTATGAGTATGTTATTCTTTGTTATGTCGTTTGGCACCGGGTTCGACTAGTCGGCCCAGGGACTTGTCGCCTTATACTATGAAATGACATCCTGCAGCCGGACAAGTAGTGTGTGGCACTTAAGCCGTCTCCTGTTAGAAGCCGCAGCTCGCAGAGCGACTGTCTGGTGGGCAGGAGTAAGGTAGAATGGGTGTCCACATGAAAATTGGCTAAGGACTCAAAGCATGTACATAGTTTAAGCCGGCTTCCAGCCTTTTACAACCGACTCTTCAGCAGCCGGCTCGCCGTTTTTCTAATTAACTTACTAAAAAACTCTAAATGGCTAAGTACTTGCCTTCCCAAAGAAGCTAAGTACTTGATCCAGCAGCAGTCCGCAGAGCGGCTGTCCGACTAGCAAGACGGCAACCAAGGGAAGGCGGCAAAGGAAAAAGCCAAAGAGCAATAGGCAAGAAGAGATAGAACACGGAGAAATATTTACATAGAAAAGGCCCTTGGCCGAATCTTCAAAACAGAAGTTCAAGATACACCTAGTGGGTGGAATTGTGCAAATTAACAAGTTCATCGAGACTATTAAGCAGATAAAAGCAAAGATGAAGTGGCATCCTAGGAAACTAAGGACGGGTTCGGAGGACCAGAGGGTCGGCGGTGCAAGTTGCCGGAGCGGTTGGCTGGTTGGTCTCTGTTTGGTCGCCTCTGGCAGCAACCGGCTCGGTTGGGCGCAACTCGTTGCTAGAGGCGCGGTCGAGCTGGGGCTGGCCGTCTGCTCCGTCCTCTGGCGCCTCCGCCTCGTCTCCTTCCTCCGCCTCGCCTTCTTCCTCGTCACTGTAGTCAATCACCTCTGCCGAGTCCTCGCCGTCGTCCGGGTACAGCCCGAACCACTCCAGCGGCACCTCCTCGCCGTTCTCAGCCTGCTCTGGGACGAAGACGCTGGTGTCGGTGTATTCGGCGATCGATGTTGCGCGCTTGACGAGATCGTCTTCCATGACCGCCAACTCCGCCTGAGCTTCTAGCCGGAACGTGGCTAGCTGGGCTAGACTCAGCCAAGGATACCACGCCTTGATAAACTCTAAGGCCCGGTGCGCTCCAGCCCGGGCCGAAGAGCCCTTCCAGGACGCAAGGCGGCCAGCCGCTACCTCCAGCCAGTCGGCAGTCCGACTGGGGGTGCGCGGTGCCTGCATATCCGGCCACAGGGCGGCAATCGCCTGGGCGCCGACACATTGAAGCCGGCGCAGCATCCGGTGGGCCGGCCGAAGGTGGGCCTCGATGCTCAGGATCTGCTCGCCAAGAGTTCGGGGGTGGGGGGGGGGGGGGGTTGGCGGCGATCTGTGCACCCTCCGCCCTCCGCCCTTCACGACCAGCCTCGATGGCTTGGTTGGCGGCGTACGAGTGGCCAGGGAAGAAGTCTGCCAGGACAGGAAGGCAAAGAGCCAAAATTAGAAGATTAGAAGCCGGCTCGACCAATAGCCGGCAGCTCAAAGAAGAAAAGGGAGGAGAGGCTCACCGTCGACAAGATCCTCGATCTCAAGGAAGCCGGAGGACAACATCGCCTCCTTGTTGGTCTAGGAGGAGCGCTCAGACGTGAATTCGGCAAGGAGGGCGGTCTCCTTGTCCCCCGCCTCTTTCTGGGCCTTCTTGAGCAGCTCCTTCTGCTCCGCCGGCTGCGTAGCCAGCCGGTCGCGCTCCTCAGCCAGCTGGTGTCACTCCTCCTCCTTAACACGCAGCGCAGTGTTGGCCTCGCCCAGCTGCTGCAGTAGGGTGGCGTTGGCTTCTGCAGAAGAAGAAGAAAAAAGGTGTTAGTCATCAACAAGGAAGAAAGGTCACCGGGGAGATCCGTCCCGACTGCTCAGCAGTCGGCCCGAATCTCGGGGACTACAGCCCGCGGGTGCGCCAGCGTGCCCTCGCGAAGAAAGGAATCATCAACAAAAGAAGAATAGTCGCCGGGGAGATCCGGCCCGACTGCTCAGCAGTCGGCCCAAATCTCGGGGACTACAGCCCGCGGGTGCGCCAGCGCGCCCCCTCAGAGAAGGAAGAGGACTCACCCCGGCTTTCCGACAAGCCGGCGGTCCGCTTGGCCAGCTCCTCGACGTTGGCATTGAAGGTGGTCACGCGAAGGTTGTGGTAATCCTATGACGAAATTTCAGACAAGTGTTGGTACTTGGAACTCGCCGATTAGAGTTCCGAGCTGCCTGCTCAGCAGCCGGCCCGAAACTTGGGGACTACATCCAGTGGGTGCATTGGCGCGCCCCCACAAAGAAGATCAAGAAACGGAAACAAAGAAGGAAGGACGCGTACCCGGATGGCTGCTCGTGACGCCTGATACGCCTTGGTGCATTCCTTGATGGCATCGCCCTCGGCTCGGAGCTTGGCTTGGACGTCCGAAAGCGCCTGGTTCAACAGGCCCGTCCCGCCTCCCCGCACCCACCCAGTGGGCGCGGCGCTCGTCGCCTCGGTGTCCGGGATCGTGGAGCTCGTGGCACCGGTCTCCAGAGGGCGCGGCGACGAGGCCGCCTTCGTGAGACGGCGGCGCGTCGGCGTGTCAACCTCGAGAGCCAGGCCCGTCGCCACCACGTCTTCAGTTGGCGGCACCGGCAGCTCTGCCAGCTGCCCGCCTGGTGCGCTCCCGGATGGCCGTGGTGGCGGCACGATCATGTCCGGCGTGGCGATGTCGTCGCCGTCCCTCTCCATGATCGGGTTTTCGTCGCTGACTTCCCCAGTTGGCACCGTGAACTCCGGTGGTGGCGGCACAGAGTTCAGAGGGACAACGAACACCGTCGACTGGCAGTGTGCGGCTTCTTCAACACGCTTCTTCTCCGCATCGGCGGCCTCGGCTTCCGCCAGTTTCTTCAGGGCGGCGGCCTCCGCCTTGTCGGCTTCCGCCTTCTTCAGGCGGGCGGATTCCCACTCCTCGCGCGCCTCCCGCGCGTTCCGCTCCGTCGCCTCCCGGAGGTCGGCGGCCGGATCAATCCACCGGGTAGTGGAGGAGGTCTCCGCTGACTTCATGACGGAGCCGGCGGCCGACTTCTCGAGAGAGAGCGGTGCCATAAAGTCAAGAATGTAAAGCAAAGGAATTTCAGACGGAGTGAACGAAGAAAAAGGGAAGGTGCAAAGGAAGCTAGCACTTACGCAGAAACCAGCTGCGGCGTCTTCACCACCTTGCGGAAGCGGTTGGCCTTTGCGGCCGCTTCGTCCCGCTTGGTCGCCGCAGCTGAGCCCTTGGGCTTCTTTGGCCGGTTGCCGAACAGGCTCGTCCCGGCCCTGCGCTTCTTAGCGCCGCCTTGGGCGCCCGGCGCGGCAGACGAGCTCGCGCCCGGCTGGCCGGCTCCTGGCTGGTGGCGCGGGGCGACCTCCTCGTCATCGTCAGGCCAGTCCTCGAGACTGGCCCCAAGTCTCGGGCCACCCACAACGCCGCCTCCTCCCTCGGCGTCGTCCTCCAGGGCCGCCGCCCCCAAGTCGGGGTCATCAACGTCTCTCTCCGCCCGGTCAGATCAGACAAGACGGACTCAACAACGAAGAAGTCGGGAGAGTCAAAGAAAAAGAGAAAAAGAAACGACTCACCAGAGGCGGAGGGGCGGCACGTGAATACGGCTCCTTGCCGAACTACCACTCTTCTTTGAGGTCGCAGCTTGCAAGATAATTCACCATATAGGCTACCTCCTCGTGAGGCATTTCCTTGGTGCACATCCGACTCGGGTCCCGATGACCGCTCATCTGGAAAATCATGTGGGGGCGACCATGGAGTGGGAGCACTCGGTGCGCCACGAAGGCGGCCAGCAAATCCGGCCTGGTCAGGCCCTCCGACTGCGTCAGCACTCAGAGTCGCGCGACGGCGCCGGCTCCTGCGGGCATCAGCGTCCTGGCCCGATACGACCAGTTGGCCTGCCTCCCCGTCGGCGGGACAGCTACGTAGGCCGGCAGATTGACCCAATCGCCCTCCGCGGAGACGTTCTTCACGTAGAAGTACGACCGCTGCCACATCTTCATCGACTTTATCAGCTTGATGGAGGGAAACGGGTTGTCGACCCCCGACCTCTGCACGGCGATGAACGCGCCGCACTGAGACGGCACGCCTGCGGCTTGGGTGCCGAGCTTGTAGTAGAAGAACTCCCCCCAGAGCTCGATGGTGGGGAGAACGCCGAGGAAGCCTTCGCACAAGGTGACGAAGGCGGACAGCAGCACCACTGTGCTGGGGGTGAGGTGGTGCGGCTGGCGACCGTAGAATTCAAGAAAAGAGCGGAAGAAGCTGCTCGCCGGTAAGCCAAGGCCGCGTAGGCAGTGCAAGCGGAAGACGACCCGCTCGTCCTCCTACGGCGCCGGCGAGATTTCCCCCCTCCGCGCGAGACGGACCCACACGAGGTCCTCGCCGGGCAGCCGACGCATCTTGCGGAGGAAATCAACGTGATCGTCGTGGACCTCCAAACCGTCCCAGGTGCCGGAGTGCGCCTTAGGGGGCGTGACGGCGGAGGAAGAGCTCATTGTGAGCGGACCACCGCAGTGCTCGACGTAGCTTGAGGCGCAGCGGTGAGAGGGAAAAGAAGAAGAAGTATGAGTAGGCGGGGCGCGCGTGCTCTGCCGCTCCCCCTCTTCCCCCTACTTATAGACTCATGGGCTGCGAAGCCGATGGGGCAGTTGTGGGATCTACTGCGCCCACTACCCTGCACCCCCACGTTTATCGCGCAAAGTTACTGCGCGCAGTAACTCCGTGGGAACCTCAACAATCCACCCCGGCCGCAGCGGATCCGCTCGCGCGCCGAGGCACGGTAGTGGCGGGCCCCACCTGTAGGCATGTCTCATCGCGCATGTGGGAGAGCATACTAGCCCGGCTGCTCGTTGCCACGTGACGGGCCCGAAACGGGCGGCGGCCTGGAAGCTTAGCTAGTACGCCACTGGGATCCCGCCGGGGCGTTCAAAAATTTTGGACGAGTCAAATTAGGAGAGTCCGACTCCTGCCAATCGGCCCGGCAGAAATCGAACGAGGTTTCCACCTCAAGCACTCGGAGAAATAAATTGCTGAGGCTCCTCGGCTGATTGTCCGCGGCGCCTCATCAGCTTCCGGGACTACTGTCGGAGTAATGGGCCACAGGTAGGCTAACCCGAGTCCCAAAACCTTTCAAGACATCAAGGCTGACTGTGCCCCTCGAGACGCGAGATGAAGAGCCGCCTTCTGGAGGACGGCTGAAGGAACAGTCGGCTGCCCGCATGCAGCCGAGTCCTAGAGGCGAGGTCAAGACCGGCTGACTCCCGCCTGGCGGCTTCCAGAGAAGCTCGCCACGGGGAGTCGGCCCACGGCACCAACAAAGCGCATGCCCTCATCAGGGGAGATGGGACGGGGAGTGGCAACATTGAAGCCCACTCCCTCCCCTTTTCCAGGAGATGGCTAGGCCACAGTGCGTTGTACCAATGGAGATCTCCGTCTAGCGCGGCACTGTTGCCATGCCATCCCTGACATCAGCAACAGTGGGTGGAGTCTTGTGCCCACGACGGTCTGTCGGTACGGTCCACGGACGACGGGCCCTGCCGGTCAGCGAGAGTCCAGAAGACGACAAGAGCGCCACCAGTTGGACATGTAGGGAGCCGGCCCCCAGGAGTCGGCCTGCCCCTCCCACCGGTTCCCCGCGCCATTAACCAGATGAGACAGGGAGTGGCTACAGTGATCACCCGCCAGACGGCGGGGCTGTAGCCACGACCCGATGACCAAGCATGCGTCATTAGAAGCACAGCTACTGTAATCAGCAGCCGGCAAGACCCGCAAGCGGCAGGTATGGCCTGTCGGCTCCGTACCAGACCAGTCAGTGAGGCCCACCAGTCGGCGGGCCCCACCAGTCGGCGAAAGGCCGGCAAGCGAAGAGACTGACGGCCGGGCCCTGCACCCAGTCAGTTTACCATTGTACCTCTGGGGGGTAGGCCTATATAAACCCCCCAGGGCACCCATGCGAAGGGTTCCGACCCATTAGAACTAGACCAGATCATAGAGGGAGGAGCGAGCTAGCCCTACCTTATCCTACCTTCAGCATACAGCTCGAGGAGCGCCCTCGTATTCACTTTGCCTTAGTGATCATGTGGAGACCCCGCAGAGCAGGACTAGGGGTGTTATCTCCTAGGAGAGCCCCGAACCTGGGTAAAGTACACCAGCGTTCATGTTTACACCTCATCCCGTTTCCGGGCACCGGCGACGTTCTACTCGCTCCCACCATGATAAGCCATCCATTGGCATATGTCGCACTCAACCCCCGACAACCGGAGAGGGCAGCTTTGATCTGTGGGCATAGAACAACTTAGGCCAAAAGCCAAAGCTTGGGGGAGTACGTATTTCTCACTGACATTACATTCATGTTCACACACTCATGCCAGTTGTCGGTGCTCATACTTTTTCATTGTATCATCCATGCTAGTTTATTTTCTTTTTAAGCTTTCTTCTTGTGTGTTTGAAAAACCTTAAGAAAAACAAAAAAAATAGTTGTAGCTTTTAGCTAGTTTACTTTCCATGCCTGTAATAGTAGTAATTAAAAAGAAAACCCAAAAGATTTCTCGTTCTTCTTTTGCTTCTTGGGAGCTTTCCCGTGTAAATAGTTTTGTTTCTTTTCTTTTTCTTTGGGGGTCAAGAGGAAAAGACCTTGATGAAAATGTTGAGTGGCTCTCTTATGCATTATTGTTGATATAACAAGATTATAGTTGCTCATGCCATGCTTAAGTAGCTAGGAGTTTATAATGGTTTATCTTGCGTGCCAACATGCTATTAAAATGGTTGTGATGTGGTATGATAGGGTGGTATCCTCCTTTGAACGATTCGAGTGGCTTGACTTGGCACATGTTCACGCATGTAGTTGAAACAAAATCAACATAGCCTCCACGATATTTAGGTTCATGGTGAATTATATCCTACTCATGCTTGCATTTAGTGTTGATTAATTTTAATGCATGTTCATGACTATTGTCGCTCTCTAGCTGGTCACTTCCCAGTCTCTTTCTAGCCTTCACTTGTACTAAGCGGGAATACTGCTTGTGCATCCAATTCCATAAACCCCAAAGTTATTCCATATGAGTCCACCATACCTTCCTATATGCGGTATCTACCTACCGTTCCAAGTAAATTTGTATGTACCAAACTCTAAACCTACAAATGAAATTCTGTTTTGTATGCTCACGTATCAACTAGGGCTGTCTATATCTTCCATGCTCGGCGAGTTATTCTCAAGAGGAGTGGACTCCAATCCTCACTCACGAGAAAATGGTTGGTCACCGGGATGCCCAGTCCCATGCTCAAATCAAATCAAAATAATTGCAAACAAAACTCCCCCAGGATTGTTGTTAGTTGGAGGCACCTGTTGTTTCGGGCAAGCCATGGATTGATGCTTGTTGGTGGTGGGGGAGTATAAACTTTACCACTCTGCTTGGGAACCGCCTATAATGTGTGTAGCATGGTAGATATCGAGATCACTTGGTTGTTATGTTGACAATGAAAGTATACCGCTCAAAATATTATTCATCTCTATTTCGAAACCAAGCTCTGGCACCTCTACATATCCCTGCTTCCCTCTGCGAAGGGCCTATCCATTTACTTTTATGTTGAGTCATCATCCTCTTATTAAAAAGCAC